>NC_136061.1:1083945200-1084577785 GCF_964261635.1 Lissotriton helveticus | reverse complement strand
GCTTTGGTCCGCTCCTATCCTGAAAGTTTCACTGTAATTCGTCAAATGGGGGCCAAGGAAAAAGGGGAGTCCCAAAATGTGTTTTTCCCATGCAATTTCCCATAGGACCTTTAGCCACAGCCGCAGCTTGAACTGCTGAACGGAATGACACCAAATTTGGCAAAGAGGTAGCCCTCAGTTCAGACGTGTGCCTTTTGCCTAAATGGTGTCAATCTGTTCAGTAGTTCCTGAGAAAATTACAGTTAAAATCATTTATATATCTATGGGTGCGGTGGATCCGCGGAGCCTGCGCGCATTGTCATCATACCATAAGCACACCCTTCCGATCATGCGCTGAAAGCTAATTGGCTGTCAAGTGGTTGTCAACATTTGAAAACAGGAACTGTTGGCAGCCATTTTGTTCTTCGGTAGAAGCAAGGCTGAGGAAGTCAGTGTAATATGTGTGCAAAACGTAGAAAGGGGGCAGAGTAGAAATAATTTTACCCTCTAGACCTGCTTAGGGGGCAATTGCGTGTAGGGTGCGTGGACTCTGCTGTAAAATAAATAAAATGAAACAGAGCTTTTTTTTATAAAAAATGGTGGGTGGAGGGGTCCAAGGTCCGCTAAGCCACAAGGACCACCACCCCCGGAGCTTTATGTATTGAGGGAGGGGGACTGCTTGGCCCCCCTCCTGGAGCACTCGGGGGCCTGTTACCCCCCCGGGGCTACAAAAACAAATGGTTGGGGGGGCTGTAAGGTCTCCAAAGCCCCAGGGACCACCACTCCCTGGGGCTTTATGTATTGTGGGAGGGCTGGCTCCAGCAGTGTCCCAGGGTGTCCGTCCCGCCCTCCCATTGCAAGGAAATCTGTTCTCTCTTTTAAAACCTAAATCAGATTGCTTTTCCACATAGGGAGCTACATGTTAGTAGCTCCCCATATGGAAAAGCAATGCCGGCTCCCAAACAAGTAGAAGTCGTGCACCAAAGGTGCTGGAGTCGCGCACCCTACAGATTATGAGTCGTGCATCCAGCGCGTGCACACCAGGGGGCCGTACTGAGCGCTGCGCTGGGTGCCCAACTTTTAATTTTACTGTAAAAAAATAGCCCCTATCAATAATTTCTAATATCCCCCGGGACCCTATCACCCGGGTCTTATAAAAAATGTTGGGGATCATGGGAGGAGCCACAATGCCCCCACGGTCCTGCGGGCTCTCCGCGTCCTTCGGGAGCGGGCATTGCTTTTCCACATGGGGAGATGCTAACTTGCATGTGGAAAAGTTATCTGGTTTGGATTTTGAAAGTGAGAACAGATTTCAGTGCTCTGTCTTTCAAAATGTAAACTAAGTATGGGCAAATTTGTGGATCTGCGGTCCGCAAATTCGCGCGAAATCGCAAAAAAGTCTGGGAATTTGCGGATTTTCCAGTGAAATCGTGGATTTTTTTGCGATTTTCATCTACTCAACTGGAGTGCTTTCTACTGGCTAATCAGTAAGTGCTACCTCGTTGGGTAAATCTATAGTGCTTTTCCTACACTGTAGCTGCATAGGGCCAGAAGATTTGTCTCCACTGACCATGTGTGCCTGCAACTTTAACACAGCGCCAAAAGGCACCAAGGTCCCTTGAGTGAGGTGTCCATCATAGTTGGGAAAGGTCGGGAAGACGTTTGATACCGCTAGTGTGTGGTGCAGGGCTTCTATGTGTGTCATCATGCCTCGGATATAAAGGGTCAGAGAGCGAGCAGGGCAGCAGGTGAGGAGAAAGCAGCCTCCTGGTCACAGGAATGGGGATTGCGCTTGAGAAACTCAGGGATGCAAAGACCTCCCTCGGGTATTACAGATAATTTTCGATGGCAGATATGGGGTTAAAGCACACTTGCCCAGCCTCGACCGTGCTCACTAATGTTTTGGGCTGATTAAAACGTTACTGAATTTGAGCTTCAGCTCGGGCACCTGCTTTATTTATATCTGTAAGTGCTTCCTGTTGAGGTTTAATTTTTGGCCCACAGGAAGCACTTACAGAGTTAAGGCAGGTGCCCGAGATGAAGCTAACTTTGTAACCATTTTAGAATGGCGCCAGCAAGCACTCTGGCAGCTTGCCGGCACCATTCTAAAATGGTTACAAAGTTAGCTTCAACTCGAGCATCTGCCTTAACTGTGCTTCCTGTGGGCACAAAAAAAAATTTCCGCCGGCACGTGAATTCGTGAAATTTTCGGCAATTTCGCGAGATTTGTGGATCGCGAAATTGCAAAAATTTGCAAATTTCATGAGCGGAGCGGATTTTGCACCCATACTTAATTCAAACCAAGTTTCCTATGGGAGGGCAGGAGCCGTGAGACTCCCACCCTCTCATAGCAAACAGCAGTGTCCTGGGCGTTGGCACCCCGGGACACTGCAGGAGCCGGCCCTAGGGGTGGAGGTCCCCAGGGTCCTCGAGGGCTCCAGGCGGAGGGCCACGCAGCCTCCCTCCCACAATACACAAAGCCCTGGGGGGTGGTGGTTCCAGGGGCTTGAGGAGGGTCTTTGAGGCCCTTCCACTTCTAATTTTGCAGGGTGGGGACCTTGGAGCCCACTCCAACGATTTATTTGATAGCTCTGGGGGGTGGCTCTCACTGTTGCATAGCAAACAGCAATGTTGAGAAAATCTTCTGGTAAGATAGCAAAGGATTTTGAAGTCCATTTTCGGCATTTTTGTTGTTGGTTGCAGCCGTTAAAGCGGTGACAATTATAACGCCGTGTTTGTAAATATGCCCTTAAGTTTTGTAATGTCGACAATCTTGTCACCCATTTAAATAGGCACAAAGTATTTTTTGAAGTGCATTGTGAATTGTGAAGCAACACTGTCTAATTGTGATCGATAAAGAATTGAAAGAGTTGTGTACTTCTTTTGCTCGTAATGTGCATAGGGGCAGATTTACAAGTTCGTTGCATCATTTTTAAGATGGGAAAAGTGATGCGAAAGTGGCTCAAGGGGCTTGTAAATCTGCTACACAGTCTTCTGTCTTACTTTGCTTTCCTTTCTTTCATGTAGAGGATCCTGGGTAAATATAACAGTTTCTGTACAGCCAGTACCTTTCAACCCTACCCCCAAACTGCTTACTGCCTGTTACCATAGTAACAGTTCATGGAACACTTAAGTGAGCACAGAGGTTAGACGTCCACCACACTATGTTGCTGATCGAAACAGTTACTGTGCTGAAGTTTTAAAAGTTTTCCATAGGAACTGTTAGTCGTAGAAGAAGTCAGTGGAAAATATAATAAAAATAATAGCGGGGATTCGCTGGGGCCTTCACTCATGTTGTGAGGGGGTGCAGTAGGCTGTGTAAATTATATCGGGAAAACAACAATGTGGCTTATTGCGGCTTTTCTTTAATATAATGTGGCATAATGTTTATTTATTAGGAAGTGTTCACTTTTATTACAGATATAGTCACTTTGTTACAGGTAATTTATTAATATGGAGGGCGGTGTGTTCTGTATGTGTGCGTGGAACAAATGTAACGTTTAATTGGCTAAGGTGTTCCAAAAACAAGCTTAATCTTCATTGAGTGCGAACTATTGAAAGTAGAAGTGTTTTCTGCAATTCACTTCTGCTCCGGAGAGCTGCAAGGACATCTAATTGGCTTACGTGTTGTAAGGAGGACTTTCCTGAGCTTTATGTTGGTTTGCTGTGAACTAATAAAAGTAGAAGTGTTGCCAGCCATTCACTTCCGCTCTGCGGAGTAGGAAGGACATCTGATTTGCTGACGTGCTCCAAGGAGGACTTTCCCAAGTTTAATGTTGATTGGCTGTAAACTGTTCAAAGTAGAATTGTTGTCAGCGATTTCTTCCCTCTTCACGGAGTATTAGGGAAATTTCATTGGGTAACGTGTTCCAAGTGGGACCTTACAAAGCTTAATGTTCATTGGCTATGAAGCATTAAAAGTAGAAGTTTTGGCAGTCATTCCTTCCTCCTCTGCAGAACAACATGGACATTTTATTGGCTAAAGTGTTTCGAGCACAAGTTTGTTCCTTATTGGGTGGGAACAGTTCACTGTTGTCAGTGATTTTGTGACGCACTTCCAAAGGAGTATGGGAAAAGAAAGTAGTGGAGGGGAGGTTAGGAACACTATTAACTCCGTACAGTGGTCACAAGGTGGTGGACAGGGATTATGAAGGTAAAAATTGTTTTTATATGTTTTAAGGGCCATTTATATAATTGCAGTTTGCTGTACAAATCAACTTTTATCAAGTTTGCGAGTGGGATACTTCCCAGGAGCACTATTTACTTATATTGTGGTGTTTACTTTTCTGATGGGGAGTTGTGGTTGCGCAGCAAAAATTTCAGTCTAGGTTTGAAACAGTTTTTATTTAGCAAATACAAATAAACTTTCTTCAGAAACTGACGCTGTATATATGAAAGGGGTGACAATTGAAAATTCAACTTCAGAAAATATCAGTTAAGCGTGGCCATACCCTCCTTTTTTCTGCTATGGTTTGTAAACGTGTTGCCCCATATTCTTGATAATGTAAGAGGGCATCAGTTACTTTTAGAATAGAAGTGCTACAACAAACACTCCCACACTACATTATCTGAGGTCAGGAGAACAAGTAAAAAACAGTTAAATACAAGTGATTTCATATTACATAGAAATGTATGCATTATTATTTTTCAAATTTGTATTCTGTAGAATTCAGGAACGTTCTGTTGTAGTGCTTAGAGGTTGCACAGTGTTCCACTAACAAATCACATACTCACTTAAGAATATATAGGATGGTACTATTATAATATACAGAACTGGTCCTATATATTCTTTAGGGAGAAGGTGAATAGTATCCGCAAATGAGTAGAATAGAAATTAGAAAATAACATTCATAAATGTAGGGTATATCAAATATTTAAAGTAACAAAGCATGTATGAAAGCTATATTTTTTATTCTGCAATTTCGTAAAATATGCTCCCTTAAAAAATATCTGATCAAGTTTGTTCTAATATTTCCTAATCTGTATTACAGATGGAGCCGAAAAATCTCCTATTCCTCTTCAGTAACAGTAGGACAATCTATTACAATGTAACGATTGATACCATTGTTACAGTAAAAAGAAAATGAAAGTAAAGTTATCTATTTAACAGAACACCCATTACTAAATACTTTCGAGCGGTAAATATTTTCTGAGCTTCTCATCTCCAGGAGGTCAAAAAGTTTGATCTTCGTGGCGATGGGTCATAAACTCCTCTGAGATCATGACTGTGAAAATTATAATATATATATTCACAGTATATGGTCAAAAGGGGTAACAGACTAAAAACTAGAAGCTGGTGACGTTGCTTATATATCTTTACTCTTTATGACGACGGGTCATGAACTCCACTGAGATTAGCATAACTGTTAATAATTATAATATACATATTAACAGTACATAATCCCTAGGGAAAAACACACTAACAACTGGAAGGTGGTGATGTTGATTGTAAATGTATAGGGTCTGCGCCGACGGGCCACCAACACCTCTGAAGCGAAGTACAGTGTCAATAATATAATATATAAAGTCACAATATATAGGCTGAAAGGAGCCAGAAAAGGAGCAATGTTTGTTGTAATCTATCTGTTTCTGAAAACAAGCTGCTGCCATTACAGATAACAAGGGAAAAAAATGCAGTAACACTTTTTTCTAGACATGAATGTTTAAATATTGACAAATAGTCACAAATTATAACTATCTACTATGCCATAATGAAACAACTTACAACTCCGGAATATGTTTGTTGACGCAAAACAAGAATCCGATGCTAGAAAAGGGAACCTGCATCACAGATTGCGACGCAGAAATAACTTGTGAAAACAAAACTAAAAGCACAATAGGTGTGGTTTATATAGTTTTTGGTTGTTTAGTAGTCTATGGAAGGAAGATTTGGCTCCGCCTATGTAGATGTCACATTTTACAGTTTACAGTGCTCACGTTTTAACTGTTTTACTTGTTCACGTGTTGGGAAAAGTGACAAACTGTGAAGCTGTAAAGGTTTCAATTTCCATAGTAACACGTATAAGGTCCCTATTATCTACATACGTTTGAAAGTTTAAAAAGTGTTACCCGGTAAACTGTGTCCTTTGCATTGCCATGATTAAAAACATCTAAATAGAAGATATAAAAAATTATTGTTTACAATAGAAGAAAAAAAGAATGTATTAATATTTATCACTATGCTTTTTAATTTAAAAAAATTCCAGCATTTGTAAAGCGTAAAGCTACCCCCGGAAAGGAGTGCCGGCGTTTGGGGCGTTGGGAAGATTAAGCAAGGTGTTACCTACAGTGAGATAGTGGCGGGCTAAGATGGTGATGAACTTTGCAATCAAACTGTGATTGCTGTTCTTGAAAGTCAGGTATTATAGGTGCTGTGTCATACTTTTACCACACTTATATGTTCATTACTGCTAATTAAGTTGAAAATATTCTTAAATTATAATTAGGGCTCCTTGATTTATGTTTTTAAGGATTTTTACAGATAAATACAGACAGAAAAGTATTTTCCTCTCTGTATTTATCTTAAAGAGTGGATAAATACGGAAATTGGGTTCTTTTTTGAGCGTTTGTAAATGCTATCAATGATGAGTAGTTGGTCAATAGGTCTGTTGTTCTAAAAGTAAAAGGGTAAAAGCAATAAAAGACTTTTAGTAAAAAGCCTTAAAGAGCAATATATATCCTCGTATAAGAAAACTTGCACATTTTAATATGAAGGTTGTGTATAGTTTATCATCTAGGAGTGTTTACATGACTGAAAACGGTCAGTCTTTCAGCCATAAGTGCATATTTATCAGTAAAATAAATGTGGAAACATCCTAATTTCAGAAATTTTTTTTTTACAAAACTCGAAATATATATTGGTAAATACACATACAATTATTAGGTTATACTAAGGAATTATCTTTTAAAAAAGCTTTGAAATTCACTGAAAAAACCATATGTTTCAGGCAGGTTATAGTTAGGAATTATCATTTAAAAAACATTAGAAATTCACTGAAAAAATCATAGGTTTCAGGGTTGTTATAGTTAGCTGGACATTTTACTCATACAAAACCAATGAAATTCCTCCGTTATAGTTCGTTGTACTAAGTATAACTCGCGCGCCCGCAATCCACTGCTGATGATGTCACATATTACATCATTCATGACATGGTCAGTGACATCACTGATTACATCACTGAGTGAAGACATCACTGATGACATCATCCAGTGAATGTGGTTTGGTTTGTTATTTATATAAATATTATATATTTATAGGAATCTGCATTGAAGACTGAGTGGATGTAGAAGTGTCTGGATGGAGGATTTACTACTACTGTGATTGACTGTGTAAGTGAGTAATTTAAAGTGTCTCACTAAATATATGGGATAGTGATATTTGTTTCAGTGATGTCATTTGGGATGTCATCAGTGATGTCACTGACCATGTCATGAATGATGTAATATGTGAAATCAGCAGCAGTGGATTGCGGGCACACGAGTTATACTGAGTCCAACTAACTATAACGGAGGAATTTCAATGGTTTGGTATGAGTAAAATGTCCAGCTAACTATAACAATCCTGAAACCTATGGTTCTTTCAGTATTTTTCAGTATATATATATATGTACATATACATATATTACCTACTGGCGGTCGCCAGTAGGTATATATAGTTAGGATTTTTTCTCTATGGGATTTTTGAAAATTCTATGTCTAATAACTTTGGCGTTTGTGGACGGAATTGGCTGAAATTTTCAGGAAAATGGCACATTTTGTTTCCGAGCAGCCCTTGAAAATTTGGGGGGGGTTTGTCAAGGGGGGGGCCGAGAAAAAAGGGGGGTCCCAAAACGTGTTTTTAACATTGAGTTTTCCATAGGGCGGTTGGTCTCACTTTTAGCCCGAACGGCTGAATGGATTTGCACGAAACTTGGCAAAATTGTAGGAACTGGTAGCCCGATGTGCCTTTGCTAGGTCTCAATATATGTGCTCCAGTGGATTTTGAGAAATTAACGTTCAAAAAAAGATATATATCTGTAACAGCGGACCGGGCAGCGCTCCGGTTCGCGGACTTTTCGCGGTACGGAGCTTTGTGAAGCGAAGCTGATTGGTCCTCCGGCGTCTGTGAACATTCCAAACAGTCCGTAGCGGCCGCCATCTTGTCTCTCGGTAGGATCGAGAGACAAGAGGAGGCCAAAGCGAAGGGGCAAATGACCATAAGGGGGCATAGTAGATCCTCGCTGACCTCCTAGGTTTGATGTGGAGGTTTTAAAAGGGTCCCGCGGGGCAAAAAATAATAATAATAATAATAATCGAACGGCTGAATGGATTTGCACGAAACTTGGTAAAATATTAGGGACTGGTAGCCCGATGTGCCTTTGCTAGGTCTCAATATATGTGCTCCAGTGGATTTTGAGAAATTAACGTTCAAAAAAAGATATATATCTGTAACAGCGCTCCGCTTCGCGTAACGGAGGTTTGCGAAGCTGATTGGTTCTCCGGCGTCTGTAAACATTGCAAACAGTCCGTAGCAGCCGCCATCTTGTCTCTCGGTAGGATCGAGAGACAAGAGGAGGCCAAAGCGAAGGGGCAAATGACCATAAGGGGGCATAGTAGATCCTCCTTGACCTCTTAGGTTTGATGTGGAGGTTTTAAAAGGGCCCCGCGGGGCAAAAAAAAAAATAATAATAATAATCGAACGGCTGAATGGATTTGCACGAAACTTGGCAAAATTGTAGGGACTGGTAGCTCGATGTGCCTTTGCTAGGTCTCAATATATGTGCTTCAGTGGATTTTGAGAAATTAACGTTCAAAAACAAGATATATATCTGTAACAGCGCTCCGCTTCGCGGAGATAAAATTATATCTGTATTACCTAGCTGTTGCTAACACCAGTTAGCGACGGCTAGTAGGAGATAGCGACCATCTTGGGCCCCACTTTGCATGTGAGTGATATTTATCACTAATGACATGCAAAGTGGGCATGCCAAGATGTTAGCGACTGGAAACAGTCGCTAACATCGCTATCTCCTATTATCAACTTTTGGAAATATTCGCGATAAGCGCGAATATCTCCAAAAGCTAGCACCTGCCCTGAGCAGTTCTTAGCCATGTTATCCAATGGGAGGTGGATAACATGGCTAAGAGCATTAGCTCGGTAATGCATGAATATCGCTGAGTTTTCAGCGATATTAATGCATTGCGGTCGTTTTTTATCGTATTTGCGATAAACCTTGATAATAGCAAGGTTTATCTGCGATAATTTCTGACGATGCTTAGCGGTAAAAAAATCGTTGCTAAGCATCGTTAGGGATAAATATCGCTTAACTTTGGTAATATGCCCCAACGTCTGTTAACGTTCGATTCGAAGGAAATCAGGAAGTGTTGAAAAACATTGTCTGCGCCATCTTGTCTTTTTTCAAATGCCACACTTTTGTCGTGCACGGCAGTCATTTTAGATGCCTTGACCAGACCCACTCTGTGCACGCTGTCGATCCTTAGCATGGCTCCCCACCCTCGCAAGCATCTCCCCCAGGCAGTGGTCACCCCCGCTCTCTGTCTTATGCATGGGTAATAAACCTCCCCCCATCTGCGCTGCTCTTCCCTGAGAATCACACCCTGTGCCCGCCCGACACCTCCCTTTCGCCCTATTCACTACCGCACCCTCTGACACTCCTTTTCCTCTGTGTCCGATTGTCCAGGCCGGTCCTAGGGTATCAGCTAGCCCTGCAGATGTAGTTTATGGCCCCAGCTGTAAAGAATCACCTCTCTTCAAAGGAGTTATAGTAGATCAAGGCCCACACCCGATGAGATCCGTCACACCACACGCGTTCCTACTATCTGAAAACCATCCTGTATTGTGATTGGGGAGGGGACCGAGCCTGAAGCGGAAGATTCCAGGGATGACTCTTTGTACATCAAAGTTTTTACAATTATGTGTCACATTAAAAATATATAGCACTCCGACAAAGTAGTAAGATTATAAAACTTTAATAACTTATAAATATATACAAGAAAACAAAAACAGTAATAACATATAAACATTTTTAGGGAAAAACAACGAAGTAGCGGTCGGCTGTGCGAATAGTCCCAACGCAGCACAACGTCCAGATTTCCGGCGTGGGGCGTCGCGGGGGGTGGGTCATCAGTAGCAAACTGTTTTGTGAATAGTTCCAAGGCAGCAGAACGATGGCACCAAGGTGATGTCCAGTAAGTTGCCGCACTGGTTTTGGTATCCTACAATGCTGCTCCGAATAACGGCGTGGGGCGCCCCGGGGGAGGCGGCGTGAACGGGCCTCTCCAGGTGGAGTGTCATCTGTTGTAGTGGGGCGCCCCTTTACCGTTTCAGTTGCCATTCCGTCCGTTTTTGGTCCACTGTGTCAAAAGCCGCAATTCAGCTGAGTTGCGCCCACTCTTGCGGTGCAGCGATAGGCGGCTGTCACAGGACTCTCAAAATGGCGGCAGGCTGTTTCCTTTTTGGGCCTGGTCCACTGAAATGGCCCTGGGACACATTGGAAATCGGACGCTTGTCTGCTAGGTCTTGGACCCCATTCTCGAAAGCGTCCCCTCCGCCTTGAGGATTCATCAAAAGTTTTGGGGGCCCCCGACTCCTGTAGGCTTCTGGTGGGGAGCGGCTGCCATGATTGCTCGCGGAATGACCACGACGGAGCTACGAGATGGTGGTGCTCTCATGCTGACGCCAGCTTCAGTCTGAAACATCCAGAAACAAGGTGGGGCTTTCATCGTTTGGGAAAAAAAAAAAGTTTTCATCCAATGAAAAGTGTTGTTTTTAGGTCATATGATCAAGCCTTCCATCATTAGGAAACCAAAAGTAAAATGAACCAATGAAAAGTTTTATAAACAAATCACATGACCTGTTATGCGGCATAGGGTATAAAATGCGGAGAAAATACGTTGGCACGTGAGGCGGCGTCAGTAGCGGACCGATGTGCGAATAGGCCAAAGGCAACACAACGCGCCAAGATCCGGATGGCACCGAGGTGGTGTCCAGCAAGTTGCAGCACTAGTGTGGCCATCCTACAATGCTGAAAGTCGGCGTGGGGCGCCCTGTTGGCCTGTGAGTTCGCGTCAGTAGCGGACCGATGTGCGAATAGGCCGAAGGCAGCACAACGCGCCAAGATCCGGATGGCACCGAGGTGGTGTCCAGCAAGTTGCAGCACTGGTGTGGCCATCCTACAATGCTGAAAGTCGGCGTGGGGCGCCCCGTTGGCCTGTGAGTTTGCGTCAGTAGCGGACCGATGTGCGAATAGGCCGAAGGCAGCACAATGCGCCAAGATCCGGATGGCACCGAGGTGGTGTCTAGTAAGTTGCCGCACTGGTGTGGCCATCCTACAATGTTGAAAGTCGGCGTGGGGCGCCCCGTTGGCCTGTGAGATGGCGGCAGTAGCGGACCGATGTGCGAATGGGGCCAAAGGCAGCGCAACAATATTTTCGGAATAGAAAACACCACAAGGCGCTGAGATGCCAAGATCCGGATGGCACCGAGGTGGTGTCTAGCAAGTTGTGGCACTGGTGTGGCCATCCTAAAATGGTAAAAGTCGGCGTGGGGCGCCCTGTTGGCCTGTGAGATGGTGTCAGTAGCGGACTGATGTGCGAATGGGGCCAAAGGCAGCGCAACAATATTTTCTGACTGACACCACAAGGCGCTGAGATGCCAAGATCCGGATGGCACCGAGGTGATGTCTAGCAAGTTGCTGTACTGGTGTGGCCATCCTACAATGGTAAAAGTCGGCGTGGGGCGCCCTGTTGGCCTGTGAGATGGTGTCAGTTGCGGACCGATGTGCGAATGGGGCCAAAGGCAGCGCAACAATATTTTCTGTATGGAAGATACCACTAGGCGTTGAGATGCCAAGATCCGGATGGCACCGAGGTGATGTCTAGCAAGTTGCTGTACTGGTGTGGTCATCCTACAATGCTGAAACTTGGCGTGGGGCGCCCCATTAGCCTGTGAGATGGCGTCAGTAGCGGACCGATGTGTGAATAGGCCGGAACCAGCACAACGCGCCAAGATCCGGATGGCACCGAGGTGGTGTCCAGCAAGTTGCAGCACTGGTGTGGCCATCCTACAATGCTGAAAGTCGGCGTGGGGCGCCCCGTTGGCCTGTGAGTTTGCGTCAGTAGCGGACCGATGTGCGAATAGGCCGAAGGCAGCACAATGCGCCAAGATCCGGATGGCACCGAGGTGGTGTCTAGTAAGTTGCCGCACTGGTGTGGCCATCCTACAATGTTGAAAGTCGGCGTGGGGCGCCCCGTTGGCCTGTGAGATGGCGGCAGTAGCGGACCGATGTGCGAATGGGGCCAAAGGCAGCGCAACAATATTTTCGGAATAGAAAACACCACAAGGCGCTGAGATGCCAAGATCCGGATGGCACCGAGGTGGTGTCTAGCAAGTTGTGGCACTGGTGTGGCCATCCTAAAATGGTAAAAGTCGGCGTGGGGCGCCCTGTTGGCCTGTGAGATGGTGTCAGTAGCGGACTGATGTGCGAATGGGGCCAAAGGCAGCGCAACAATATTTTCTGACTGACACCACAAGGCGCTGAGATGCCAAGATCCGGATGGCACCGAGGTGATGTCTAGCAAGTTGCTGTACTGGTGTGGCCATCCTACAATGGTAAAAGTCGGCGTGGGGCGCCCTGTTGGCCTGTGAGATGGTGTCAGTTGCGGACCGATGTGCGAATGGGGCCAAAGGCAGCGCAACAATATTTTCTGTATGGAAGATACCACTAGGCGTTGAGATGCCAAGATCCGGATGGCACCGAGGTGATGTCTAGCAAGTTGCTGTACTGGTGTGGTCATCCTACAATGCTGAAACTTGGCGTGGGGCGCCCCATTAGCCTGTGAGATGGCGTCAGTAGCGGACCGATGTGTGAATAGGCCGGAACCAGCACAAGGCGCCAAGATCCGGATGTCACCGTGGTGGTTTCATAGTTGAGAGGCACTTCATCTGCAGTGGGGCGCCGAGATCCGGATGGCACCGAGGTGATGTCTAGCAAGTTGCTGTACTGGTGTGGTCATCCTACAATGCTGAAACTCGGCGTGGGGCGCCCCATTAGCCTGTGAGATGGCGTCAGTAGCGGACCGATGTGTGAATGGGGCAAAGGTAGCGCAAGAATATTTTCTGAATAGAAGACACCACAAGGCGCTGAGATGCCAAGATCCGGATGGCACCGAGGTGGTGTCTAGTAAGGTGCACTGGTGTGGTCATCCTACAATGCTGAAAGTCGGCGTGGGGCGCCCCGTTGTCCTGTGAGATGGCGGCAGTAGCGGACCGATGTGCGAATGGGGCCAAAGGCAGCGCAACAATATTTTTGGAATAGAAGAGACCACAAGGCGCTGAGATTCGGTTAGCACCGAGGTGGTGTCTAGCAAGCTATGCAGCTGAGTTGCGTGCGCACTTGCGGCGAATAGGTCGAAGGCAGCATAACAATGTTTTCTGAATAGAAGACACCACAAGGCGCTGAGATTCGGTTACCACCGAGGTGATGTCTTGCAAGTTGCCGCACTGGTGTGGCCATCCTACAATACTGCTCCGAATAACGGCGTGGGGTGCCCGAAGGGGGAGGGGGGAGGCGGCGTGAACGGGCCTTCCTAGGTGGAGGCTCGTCTGCTGTAGTGGGGCGCCCCTTTACCGTTTCAGTTGCCATTCAGCTGAGTTTCGGCTGCTCTTGATGCTACAGCGACAGGCGGCTGGAACAGGACTCTCAAAATGGCGGCCTGTTCTTTGGATTTGGGCCTAGTCCACTAAAATGGCCCTGGGACACCTTAGAACTCGGACGCTCGTTTTTTTTTTCCTTTCCTGTACATGCAAAAAAAGGTAAATGCCCGGTACGTTACACGCTTCATCTGCCACGATGAACTCTCCAGAGGAACCGAAAAAAAATATAGTTATGGTAACTATACCATGCATCGTCATATGGAGAGGTGGCACCAATTAATTATAGTGCTGCATAAAAGAGAGATTTGGAGGAGAACCCCTGACGTGCTAGTATATTCATCAAAGAAGTGGCACTGACAGCATCAGAGGCAAGGGAAACGGTCCCAAATATTTAGAAGAACTTTGGAAAGATTAAAATGACATGTTTAGATTGTGGCAAATTAATTTCATGTGGACAGATGAGTGTTACTCTAATAAATACAGCATATGAACATCATCATAGTCGATGGTTGGTAGAGACATTTTGACTATATCCTGGACCTGCCCGTCCTCGCCCAAAATGGCGCCGGAATAAATGGGACTCGTAACTCCTTGTTGTGTACTTGTTGTACAACCTTGATATCACGAGATACGTATGCAGTTTTGAAGCACATGGCGGGCGGGGACGAGAATAGATTGAATATTTCGACATCTCTATTGATATTAAGTTGTGATGTGTTATTGATTACTGTACTATTGAAAGTTCGAATTAACGTCACCTATGGTACTTGCCCGCAAATGTATATCTAGATAATTTTATTGTAACTGGCCCTGTCGTATTTTAATTATAAAATGTACGTCCACCGATTCCGCAACTGTTAGACACCTTAGTTCTTGCAACCTAATGGCCCGCCCGTTACGTTCCTCTACAGTGTAAATGTCTCCTCATCATATACGATTACAGTTTGCTCCGTGGCCGGCGCACGTGGTTATAGGCTCGTATTTGTATAATGAAATTTTCACAATAAAGGTTTTTAAAAGAAAACATGGTAGTAGTATATACATTGGTAAAGTTTTTAATAATAGTCACTGTTTTAGAATCATTAAAAGGCAAGTGAAATAAAGCAGACCAATTACATGAAGGGAAAAAGGTATAATACGAAGGAACGCAGTAAAGATAAATGGTCAAGGGCTGTTGTGTTTTCTATTCCTGCAACATAAAGTGATCGATAAGAATCTCATATTCAGGCGTATCGGCGACTAAGACAGCAGGTCGACCCTCTTTTGCTCAACGGCTCCGTCATGGGACGAAGAAACGCTCTTTTTCTCGAAAAAAGAATATATTTTACTTGCAGGACAGTTGTAAATTTTCCGGGAAAGTACATTAGCCTGGAACATTATAACATATATTTAAGAAAAAATAATGTTCGGAAGTAATAAAAAGCGTAATTTTTAGGTCATATGACCAAGCCTTTCATCATTAGAATAAGAAAAGTAAAATGAACCAATGAAAAGTTTTATTAACAAGTCACATGACTTGTTATGCTTACGTTACGCGCTGCGCGCCCCGGATGACTTCCGGATGCGCTAACGCGGCGCGTCATATGACGCATTACGCGACAACGCAGGTCCAGAATATAGTCAAAATGTCTCCACCAACCAGCGGTCGGAACACAACCCCTTTCAGCAGGCTAAATAGTTCTGTTAAATGACAACAGAAGGGACAGGCAACAAGAACCATTAGTCAAAGAGGGGAGGGCTAGTTCTTCTCTACCGGGTTACATTGGGGCGCTACCGGAACTGATCGAATTGGTAGTCTACAGTGTTTCTGGATGTTTCAGACTGAAGCTGGGGTTAGCATGAGAGCAGCACCATTTCGTAGCTCCGTCGTGGCCATTCCGCAACCAATCATGGCAGCCGCTCTTTATCGTTATTTTGGGCGGGGTGGGTGGCGGAGCCGAACTGTTTTGCAGCCATCATTGTGTGGAGTTCAGTTAATTTCACTAGTTTTGTATTTGTCATGAGGGGTTGTTCCTAATGTTTCTATTTTAGCGAGGTCAAAAAGAGATCCCATTAGTGGCCTACTGATTTTGCTTGATTCCTTTTCTTTTTTTTTACACGATTTTTCGTTATCTGCAAAGACTAAACAGAGTATTGCGACTCTGTGTTTGTTTGTAAATAGAGAATGAACCAAAGAGAACCAATTCTAAAACAGTAAATACTTGGATAACAATCAATCAAATGGAGAGAGAAGCAGGCACGACGTATTACAACGGGGGCAAAGGCCTGCGTTAACTACCCTTCACTATGTGCAAAGAGAGAGTACTCCTAATAGAAATGAGGGGGGGGGCACCATTCAAAGCAGATCAGTGTGCATAAACACGAAAATGTTTTCACTTACCACGTACTTGACATTCAACAGCTTATGATATTTGCTATTAAAAAACCATTGAAATTCACTGAAAAAACCATAGGTTATAGACCATATATAGTTAGGAATTAGCATTTACAAAACCTTGAAAATTCACTGAAAAAAACATAGGTTATAGACCATATATAGTTAGGAATTAGCATTTAAAAAACCTTATTTTACTCACACAAAACCATTGAAATTCCATATATAGTTAGTTGCACTAACTATATATCGCGCACCCGCAATCCACTGCTGATGATGTCACATATTACATCATTCATGACATGGTCAGTGACATCACTGATGACATCACTGATGACATCTCGAATGACATCACTGATGACATCACTAATGACATCTCATTTGACATCAATGACCACATCACTGATGATATCATTCATGTGACAATACAATGCATCTCCTCACATTTTAATATAACCTCTGTTTCACCCAGTGTTAAATACAGAGTATAATTTTTGAAACCATTGACACACCAATACTAGTTACTACATATGTACTCACTGATTCCTACGTCTACACACACATTCACTCATTCACCCATACAATCATTCATACATACAATCACTCATCTTTACAACACTATCATATGCACTCATACACCTATACAGACACTCACACTCTGCCACTCATCCATGGAGTTACTCACACACCTAGTCAGTCCTGTAAAGAATCAATCACACTTCCATTTTCTTGTCTATACAGTTAAACATAGAGCATTACATTTTCAAACACATACTAACACATACTTACCTTGTTATACAATCACTGATACAAGTACACATTGATCTGCACAAAGTCACACACCTCCCAGCCAGCCACACACACACTGATGTCATCAGTGATGTCATTTGAGATGTCATCAGTGATGTCATCAGTGATGTCATTTGAGATGTCATCAGTGATGTCATCAGTGATGTCACTGACCATGTCATGAATGATGTAATATGTGACATCATCAGCAGTGGATTGCGGGTGCGCGATATATAGTTAGTGCAACTAACTAAATATGGAATTTCATTGGTTTTATGCCAATAAAATGTCCAGCTAACTATATATGGTCTCTAACCTATGGTTTTTTCAGTGAATTTTCAAGGTTTTGTAAATGCAAATTCCTAACTATATATGGTCTATAACCTATGGTTTTTTCAGTGAATGTCATTGGTTTTTTAAAAGCTAATATATATAGCTGTAAAATATATTCTTTATTACGTGACGTATCACGTAGCCACGTGAGACGCCTCATGACGTGTCGCATAACCGTGACGTATCGGCTCTGCAGCGCAAACAAAACCCGTAACGTAAGCGCGCCGGAGAACGCTTACAGATATATATTTTTTTTTTAACCTTAATTAGACAAAATCCACACGTGCACATATCTTCAGGCCTTGCAAAGGCACATCAAACAAACAGTCCCTACAATTTTGCCAAGTTTGCTGGAAATCTATTCCCTTAATTTTTTTTTACTGTTTCTCTTGGTTTTCCCCTTGTTACGCTTACCGGGATGCTACCCGGTACGCGAACCGGACGCTCCAAAAACACAAGATGGCGGACTCCCGTTACGCTGCCGGTTAGCTGCCCGGTTCGCGTACCGGGAAGCGCCTCTACCGCGAAAAATCGCAAACATTTTTTTTTAATTTTTCGCCCCGCGGGGGACTTTAATATCCCCCTTATCAATCCTAGGGGGTCAGGAGGGGTCTACCTTGCCCCCTTTCCTTCATTTCCCCCTTTGTTTTTCACCACATCTTGTCTCTCGAACCTACCGAGAGACAAGATGGCCGCCGCTCCGGACTGTTTACAATGTTGACAGCCAATCAGCTTCTCCTCAGACTCCCGTTACGCTGTCGGTTAGCTGCCCGGTTAGCTGCCCGGTTAGCTGCCCGGTGAGCTGCCCAGTTCGCGTACCGGGACGTGCCTCTACGGCGAAAAATCGCAAACAAAATTTATTTTTTATTTTTTGCCCCGCGGGGCACTTTAATATCCTCCTCATCAATCCTAGGGGGTCAGAAGGGGTCTACCTTGCCCCCTTTCCTTCATTTCCCCCTTCGTTTTTCACCACATCTTGTCTCTCGTTCCTACCGAGAGACAAGATGGCGGCCGCTTCGGACTGTTTAGAATGTTGACAGACACCGCGAAGTTCCGTGACGCGTCCGGTACGCGAACCGGGGCGCTAACCGGAGCGCTGTCACAGATATATATATTTTTTTAAACATTAATTTCTCAAAATCCACTAGAGCACATATATTGAGACCTAGCAAAGGCACGTCGGGCAAACAATATCTACAATTTTGCCAAGTTTCGTGGAAATCCATTCAGCCGTTCGAGCTAAAAGTGAGTCCAACCGCCCTATGGAAAATTGCATGGGAAAAACGCGTTTTGGGCCCCCCCTTTTTTCTCGGCCCCCCCCTTGACGAAACTCTCCCAAATTTTCAGGGGCTGCTCAGAAACAAAATGTTCCATTTTCCTGAAAATTTAAGCCAATTCCGTCCACAAACGCCAAAGTTATTAGACATAGAATTTTCAGAAATCCCATAGAGAAAAAATCCTAACTATATATACCTACTGGCGACCGCCAGTAGGTAACAGATATATATATATATATATATATATATATATATATATATATATATATATATATATATATATATATATATATATATATATTGGGAATAACTTTGGCGCTGGTTGCGGAATCTGCCTGAACTTTTCAGCAACTTTGCCCCGCGGCGCTCCGGTCCTTCCCTGAAAGTTTGGGGGGGATCCGTCAAGCGGCGGCCGAGATAAAAGGGGGTCGCAAAACGTGTTTTCCCCATTTTAATTTCCATAGGGCGGTCTGTCGCACTTTTAGCTCCGTGCAAGAAGAACAAAAAATACACAATATAGCAAAGGAAATGAAATCAATAAGCATGCGAGAATCAAGAAGGCAAGGCGGGCAGCACAGATACAGGTAAATACTGAGAACGTCGTGGTGGCCTGGGACACAACCCCCGCATCTCGCCACAGGCCCGCTAGTACAGGTCTCTCCTCGCCAAGGAGCGAAACTCCACAGTTGACAAGCATTATGTATGGGAACGCACCAGTTGTTATGCCCACGCCCCACCCCCCGGTCCAAGGCAGACTGCAGTGCAGAGCCCAAATTGTTGAGTGTGACGTCAGATGGCACCGGGCACGTGGAGGGGCCACTTATAGCCTAACCCACCCCCTCCGGGACAATGGAATGAAGGGATTGGGACTGCGCCTTCTGAGTCAGTTTTTCGACATAGCTTCGATATGGCCCCCAAATGTCCGTCGGACGGGAAGCTGAGGGGAGCAAGGCCGAAAACTCCACGCTGTTAACATTGCAGTGGGCCACACTCCTCAGCCATGTGCCAACCTTCGGAGCGCGACGCGCGCCCCAGAGCAGCGCCACCTCCCTCTTGGCCAGGAGGAAGCACAGGGATGCCAGTCTACGGAGAGATTGTGGGAAATTAGCTACATAGCCCAACAATGCAATTTCGGGGGTGGGATGTAGTGTCATGCCCAGTATTTCACCCAAGACACAGTGGACTTCTAGCCAATAGGTATGTATCTTCGGGCATGTCCACGACAAGTGAGAGAAGTCAGCGTGAGGAGAGGCGCATTTGGGACAACTGTGTGGCCTATTAGCGTCTATTTTATGAGCAAGCGCGGGGGTGTGGTACATCCTCCGTAGAAACTTGAAGTGGAGAAGTTTGTGCCTACTATTCATGGACACCGTTTTGGTAACAGCGCAGCATGCCTCCCACTGGTCATCAGTAATCTGGATGCCCAAGTCCCGCTCCCACGCAGCGCGCACCGCTGAGTCAAAGGAGGGAAGAGATGTCATGCATAGCTTGTATAATCGCGACACTACGTGAGCGCTTGTCTGAGTCTGTATGATAAACGTGAGTGCCGGGTCCTCGGGCTGTGACAATGGAAACGTAGGGAATTCAGCGCGCAGCATGGATCAGAGCCTGGTCGGGGTGAACGCATCCATAAATGAGCGATCATCGAAGCGGGCGTCCTCCGTCAACGAAAAAGCATGTCCCTCAGGGAACAAGTCGCCAATAGTGTGTAATTGAAACTTGGACAGCGTGTGGTCAACTATCGCCTCTCCGGTGATGGGGAGCCAGTGAGGGTTGGGGAGGGGGAGCGAAGAAGAGTACAGCTTGTCCAAGCGGAGTAGTCTCCGCAACTTATCCCAGGCCCAGCTCGTGGTGGAGACCGGCTGTATGTCTTGTGGATCGCGGGGAAGTCCCTTGGGAAGTATGGAGCAAAGCGGCGCCGGAAGTGCCGTATCGGCCTCAGGTCGCAAGAAGGGAATTCTGGCATCCGGGTGAAACCAGGAGTGCGCGTATGAGTATTGCGCCACCAGGTAGTAAAGGTGAAAATCCGGCACCCCGAATCCACCTCGTTCATAAGGTAATGTCAACGTGCGCCAAGCCACACGAGGGTTCTTGCCGCCCCATATCAGGCGCAGCAAGGCAGAGCGAAGTTGTGTAAAGAAAACCTTAGTCAGAGGGATCGGAATATTGTTGAACAAGTATAAAAAGCGAGGGAGGACAACCATTTTGACAATGGCAATTCTGCCAGCCATGGACAGAGGAAGACGGAGCCAACGTTCCGTATTGTCCTCCAAAAAATCCAGGGCGCGCCCATAGTTTAGTCTCACAATGGACACCGCATCCAAGTGGATGTGTATTCCAAGGTATTTGACGGAGTCGGTGCACCACTCCAATGGGAAGGGACAATCCCACTGCGCCGTGGAGGGGGTCAAGGGAAAAATAAGCGACTTGTGCCAATTAATCTTCAGGCCAGAGTATGAGCGGAATCGCGTGATCTCGTGGATTAAGGGCTCCAAATTTGTATTAGGGGTGCGGACATACAGGACCGTGTCGTCCGCATATAAAGAGACAAGTAGAGGACCCGTGCGGAATTGTAGACCCCTGTGGAGGTGCTTCTCCTGAAAATGACGGACTAAAGGGTCCATTGCTAGAATATATAGGAGTGGGGACAGTGGACAGCCCTGCCTGGTCCCTCGGGAAAGTGCAAAGTTTTCAGTTATGGTGCCGTTCAAATGTATACGTGCCGTAGGCGCAGTGTAGAGCAATTCAACCGTGGCCACAAACATCGCAGGCATTCCCATTCTGCGCATGACGGATAAAAAAAAGGGCCATTCCAGTGTATCGAACGCTTTTTCAGCGTCCAGGAAGACCGCAGCCGCTGGGATGGAGGGGTCAATTTTATGAAGAACCGAGAACAGTGTACGAATGTTGAGGGAGGTGGACCTGTGTGGGACAAAGCCGGATTGAGCCGGCGCAACCAGGGTATCTACAAGAAGCGCCAAGCGAATAGCCAGGACCTTCGCTAGGATTTTGTAGTCAAGGTTAAGGAGGGACAGAGGGCGGTAAGAGCTACAGTGGGAGGGATCACGATCCGGCTTGGGAAGCAGAACTATGACTGCCTCACGGAGGGTGGGGGGGAGCACGCCCGTCTCCAATGCCTCCGCATAGACCTCCAACAGGCGTGGCACCAGTTCTTCTTTGTACTCCTTATAAAAATCGGCAGTAAACCCATCCAGGCCAGGCGCAGAGGAGCTCTTCATCGAGTCTATAGCCTCAATGATGTAATCTGGGGTGATGGGATCTGCCAGAAAGTCCTGCATGTGCTTCTCGAGGTAGACCATGGCTATCTCGTTGAGGTAGGGCCCTGGGTCGCAGTTGGCACCAGTTAGTGTAGAAGTGTAAAGACGGGTGTAGTAGGACAGAAAGGCATCGCAAACGTCGGGAGTGGAGTAGTGCCTCGTACCCTGAGTGTCGTGGATATCAGTTATGTATGCCGCTTGGTGTGGCGGGCGGAGCATCTGCGCTAGCAACTTGCCCGGCCTTTCCCCCTCCCCATACTGACGCGCTGTGTAGTGCTTACCCAGGAATCGGAGCTCCCTATCCGCAGTGTCTCTAAATTCCAGCAGGAGTTCTAGGCGCCTTGCCTCCTGGGCTGGGGAGGGATCCCCAAGTATCTCCCTATCCAGTGCAGATAGGTCAGCTTCTATGTGGGTTAAAGTGGTGCGAGTGTCACGAAGGGCCCCAACGTGTTTGGCGATACAAACCCCTCGGATGGTAGCCTTAAAACCCTCCCACAGTGTGGCCCAGGAGGCCACCGAGCCCGTGTTAGTTTCAAAATAGTCATCAATGGCTGTGCGGACCTCTTCTGTAAAAGTCGGGTCAAGCAAGGCCTTGCCGGGGAAACGCCACTGCCTCTCATCCCCGCCCACCCTCGGGACCGCCAGTGTCAGCACCACCGGGGAGTGATCGGACAGTGTGCGCGGGGGCGTGGAAAGAGCGTGCATCCAACCGGCCACACCTGGAGAGAGTAGCCAGTAGTCTATTCTGGTGCTGGTGTTATGGAAGCCTGAGTGGTGTGTGTAAGCAGGGGAGTGCGGGTGCGCCCTGGCCTCTACATCGATGAGGGAAAAGTGGGAGCAGATGTCCGCCATCACTGAGCGGGCAAGCGGTTTGCAATCCGGGGAGAGGGAGGTGCTGTCCCTGCCGGGGGTCATCAAGAGGTTGAAGTCACCCCCCATCGCCAGTAAGTCAATGTCAGATCGAAGCAGCAGGAGCTGTATGTGTTGGAAAAAGGCAGGGGAGTCAACATTAGGGCCGTAGACACACACCATGGCAATTTTATACCCATACAACATTCCAGAGATAAGCACATACCTGCCCTCATCGTCAGTCTTGCTATCGAGCAACACAAATTATGTACTAGAATCGCCACCCCTCTTGCGTATCTACTGTAACATGAAAACACTCTGAGTGCACCCCATCCCCTTGACAGAGAATGAGTGTCCGAAGGCATCAAATGGGTTTCCTGTAGGAACAGTACATCCACCCTGTGGCGCATAGCATAGCTCAGCACTTGTCTGCGCTTCCGCGTGGTGTTCAGACCACGAACATTCCAAGTCATCATCGTTAGCATGGAGGGGCCAGCCCTAAGACCTATCCCGGCCATATCACCACAACATGAACAATCAAAGAAAGCTGCGTATCCGGCAAGCCGGGCCAATGAGTCTCGCAATAAGAAGCAAACAAAAAAAACCACAAAAACAACACACAACCCATCCCCCACCCGCCACCCAGCCTCCCGACATCCCCAGAGAGGCAGTCCCCAATCAAAAAGAAAAACATAGCAAAAATTGTCATGTGCGAAAACCACAATTGTAATAGGTATACATTTGAAAAACAAAACATCAAACCCCTAAAGAAGGTAAGCAAACAGGCGTACACCATGGGGGGTAGCAACGCCTCGCCACGTGGGCTATCCGGCAAAGCGAACACTATGGCAATGGTCGTGCAACAAACCAGGAAGAAATAACCATTAATTCCATAACAGATAGCATACAAAGAGGAGGAGAGTCAGGCGAATCAGCCCCTGTCCGCATCGGCAAAAAGGTCGGCGCTGGACTGTGTAGCAGAGCGTGGCAGGGAATGCACGCCAGAGCCAGAGGGGGACGAGGAGTTTCGCTTCTTGTAGCCGTTACAAAAGTCTTGCGCCTCAGCCGGGGAGTCAAAAATGCGGAATCTGCCGTCTACCTCCACCTTCAATCTCGCTGGATAGAGCATGGCGTATTTCAGGCCAAGGTTACGGAGAGCAGACTTGTTGCTAGTGAACTTGCGACGCGCTTCCTGCACCATGAGCGTGTTGTCCGGGAAAAAAGACAACCTGCTGCCCTGCCACTGCACTTCTCCCGCCTCACGTGCAGCGCTGAGTGCGGCGTCGCGATCGCGAAAGTTCATGATGCGAGCTATTATGGGCCTGGGTGGAAGTCCTGTGCGGGGCCTGGGCCCCAGTGACCTGTGGGCTTGCTCAACGACAAAGCCAGGAGTAAAGGTGTCTTTTCCAAACAGTTCTATTAGAAGGTGTTCCACAAAAGTGTCAAACCGGCCAGTAGCAGTCGTCTCCGCAACGCCCAAGATGCGAATGTTATTGCGCCGACTACGCGCTTCTAAGTCCTCATTTTTGATGGCCACATTTTTAAGGATTGTTTCGACCCTCTCTAGCCGCTTCAGGGACTTCGCAGCCCCATCCTCAATGTCCCAGAGAGTTGGTATATATAAATGCCTATACATGAGAGCCAGTGATTATGCAAGTGGCTGTATGGATCAATGTGTACTTGTATCAGTGATTGTTTAAGAGAGTAAGTATGTGTTAGTATATGTTTGAATAAGTAAGGTGTTGTGTGTATAACTGTATAGATGAGGAAATGGGAGTGTGATTGATTCTTTGCATGACTGACTAGGTGTGTGAGAAACTCCATGGATGAGTGAAAGTGTGTGAGTGTCTCTATAGGTGTATAAGTGCATATGATAGTATTGTATTGATGAGTGACTGTATGTATGAGTGATTGTATGGGTGAATGAGTGGATGTGTGTGTAGACCTAGGTTATATTAAGGTTATATTAGAGTGTGAGGAGGTGCATCGTATTATCACATGAATGATATCATCAGTGATATGATCAGTGATGTCAAATGAGATGTCATCAGTGATGCCATCAGTGATGTCATTTGAGATGTCATCAGTGATGTCATCAGTGATGTCACTGACCATGTCATGAATGATGTAATATGTGACATCATCAGCAGTGGATTGCGGGTGCGCAAAATATAGTTAGTCCAACTAACTATATAGGAGAAATGTCAATGGTTTTGTATGAGTAAAATGTCCTGCTAACTATAACACCACGAAAACTTATAGTTTTTTGAGTGAATTTCAAAGGTTTTTTAAATGTGATTCCTAACTATATAAGGCCTGAAACCTATGGTTTTTTCAGTGAATTTCAAAGGTTTTTTAAATGCTAATTCCTAACTATATAAGGCCTGAAACCTATGTTTTTTTCAGTGAATTTCAAAGGTTTTTCAAATGCTAATTCCTAACTATATAAGGCCTGAAACCTATGGTTTTTTCAGTGTATACATATATATATATATATATATATATATATATATATATATATATATATATATATCTCTGCAGGGGGTTCATTGTGGACCCCCTGAGGACCACCACCTTGTCTGGGGCAAATTTGAACAATGGAGGGGGCACACATTCCCCCTCATGGAGTACTAGATGTCCCTGGGGACCGCCAGCCTACAGGGCTGGCTCCAACAATATCCCAGGGTGCCCAGCCCCGGGACATTGCAGTTTTCATTGCTTGGCTTGAACACCACTCCCACCTTGCCATAGCAAACAGTGCTCCGCTTTGAACAAGCAAGAGCATTTTGTTCTTCCTTTCTTAAAGCAGAGCACAATTTGCTTTTGCACACAGGGTGCTGCATGTTAGCAGCTCCCTATGTGTAAAAGCAATGCCACACCGTAGTGTGGGGCTGGGCCTCAGGGGCTGGGTCCTGGAGGTAACAGGAAGGGTAGCTGCCCCCCAAGGACCCTCAAGAGCCCTAAGGGGACTTAATATCCTAACTAGTAGTGTGCTAGGAGGCACATTTGCAGAGCGGTGGAGAAAGTGTTGTGGCCCAGGAAAAACTCTCAACAAATCCACTGTCTAGGACTTACTGAAAGTAACAGATAGGGTAGTTGGCTACCAAGGACCCTCAATAGCCAAATTGACTTAATCCCACTACTAGTAGTGCACCAGTAGGTGTGTTTGCAGAGTGGTGGAGAAAGGGGACGTGGTCTCTGACAACCTCTCAACAATCCTGCTGTGTGGGACTTACTGGAGGTAACAGGAGGGGTAGTTGGCCCCCAAGGACATCCTTGGGGACCAACTATCCCGCCTGTTACCTCTAGTTAGTCCTCCATCACTCTGCAAATTTGCCTCCTGGTGCACTACTGGTTGGGGTATGAAGTCCACTTACCTTCTGAGGGAAGTTGGGGGCCAATAAGTCCTCCTGCTACCTCCTATAACTACTACACAGCGCAATCTTGAGCGCTGGTCAGAGGCCCAGCCCCCTTTCTCACCCACTCTACAGGCGTGACTACAAATTAAGAAATCAAAGATATTCACAGAAAAAAACCAAAGGTTACATAGACATTGTAATTAGGATTTAGCATTTAAAAAACATTAGAAGTTCACTAAAAAAAACAAAGGTTAAAAAGGCTTTATAGTTATGAATTAGCATTTAAAAACCTTAGCAATTCACACAAATAAACAAAGGTTACAAGGAAGTTATAGTTAGGCTCAGATTTCACTCATACAAAAGCAGTGAAATCGAGCAGTTATAGTTAGTGAACTATCTATAACTCGCGCCCCCACAATGCACAGCTTATGACCCTACATATTACATCACTCATGACATGGTCAGTGACATCACTGATGACAACACTGGTGACGTCTCAAATAAAACCACTGATGACATCATCCAGTGGCTGTAAAGTGTTTTTAAAAAGGTATCGAATGTTAAATATATATACACACACCAAGATGTATTGGTCAATCATTGGGTGTATAACTGCCTGTATCGATGATTCAACGGATGCATGATTGACTGTATATGTGAATGACTAGATGTCTCAGTGAATGTATAGGTGAGTGACTGATTTTGTTAATGTCTGTATCAGTCTGTCAGTTCGTGTCTAAATGTCTCTAGGGGTGTGTGAATGGGTATGTGAATTTCTAAAGTTTTTTAAATGCTAATTCCTAACCATAACACATATAACTTTTGTTTTTTCACTGAATATATATATATATATATATATATATATATATATATATAAATATGTATATATATATATATATATATATATATATATATTGAAAACTTCTCCTCCAACGAAAAGAAAAGGGCCACAGCAGGGGAACATTCGGAGGCCAATTTATTCACAATTAGGCGGATGCATTTCGGCTTCTGTTGAGCCTCGTCAGCGCCAGGTGAAAGCAGGAGCAATGAAGCAAGTCTGCGGTACACTGAAGATTTTAAAGTGTCCTGCCATTACCGCATTGGGTGAATGTTGCTGTTTCCGCCCCTCAACCAATACCAAGGTCCATCTGCTTCACATGGTAGAAGCAAGGATGAACTACCTTGCCCAGAATGCAATGTTGATTCCAGGTAAGTTCAGGTTAGGCAAGGATGGATTTCCGACATACTGGGCTCCGCAGTGTTGAATATATGCCGCTCTCTGCTTGTGAATGTCACCTCCTCCAGTCCCCAAGACCGCAACAACCACCGCCGAAGTACAGGAGTCCAATTTACGGGGGCTATAGTGAGAGTTCACCTAAGCCCAATGGGGAGCCGAGTGGCGCCCGCACCGCTGATTTCTTCCTGGCTTGGAGGTGGTGGGACACAGCCATTCCAGCGACCTGGACAGACAAAAGTTCACCAAAGCAAACAAACCAGCAGGGCTGAATCCACTTTGTGTTGCGGGGGTCCTTCACAGCGCGTCACTGGCAATCGCGCACAATGTCTATTGAAAACTTCTCCTCCAACGAAAAGAAAAGGGCCACAGCAGGGGAAGATTCGGAGGCCAATTTATTCACAATTAGGCGGATGCATTTCGGCTTCTGTTGAGCCTCGTCAGCGCCAGGTGAAAGCAGGAGCAATGAAAGCTGGTATGGTTGAGGGGCGGAAGCGGCAATAAATATATATATATATATATATATATATATATATATATATATATATATATATATATATATATATATCACAGAAAAAGTTTTCAGGGACTTTATAGTTAGTTGGCGTTTCACTCATACAAAACGATTGTTATACTTAGTTGAGCTAACTATAACTCGCGCCCCCCCAATGCACTGCTGATGACGTCACATATTACATCATTCCCAACATGGTTAGTGACATCACTGATGACATCACTGATGACATCATCCAGCGAATGAGTGTTTCTATAAAATGTAAATATGTTTTATATGTATATATTACCTACTGGCGGTCGCCAGTAGGTATATATAGTTAGGATTTTTTCTCTATGGGATTTTTGAAAATTCTATGTCGAATAACTTTGGCGTTTGTGGACGGAATTGGCTGAAATTTTCAGGAAAATGGCACATTTTGTTTCTGAGCAGCCCCTGAAAATTGGGGGGGGTTCGTCCAGGGGGGGTCGAGAAAAAAGGGGGGTCCCAAAACGTGTTTTTAACATTGAGTTTTCCATAGGGCGGTTGGCCTCACTTTTAGCCTGAACGGCTGAATGGATTTGCACGAAACTTGGCAAAATTGTAGGGACTGGTAGCCCGATGTGCCTTTTGTAGGTCTCAATATACGTGCTCCAGTGGATTTTGAGAAATTAACGTTTAAAAAAAGATATATATCTGTAACAGCGGACCGGGCAGCGCTCCGGTTCGCGGACTTTTCGCGCAACGGAGCTTTGTGAAGCGAAGCTGATTGGTTCTCCGGCGTCTGTCAACATTCCAAACAGTCCGTAGCGGCCGCCATCTTGTCTCTCGGTAGGATCGAGAGACAAGAGGAGGCGAAAGCGAAGGGGCAAATGACCATAAGGGGGCATAGTAGATCCTCCCTGACCTCTTAGGTTTGATGTACCATTTTGCCAAGTTTGGTGTAATTCCGTTCAGCCATTCAGGCTGTAGACGTATCTAAATGTCAATAATCGAACGGCTGAATGGATTTGCACGAAACTTGGCAAAATATTAGGGACTGGTAGCCCGATGTGCCTTTGCTAGGTCTCAATATGTGTGCTCCAGTGGATTTTGAGAAATTAACGTTCAAAAAAAGATATATATCTGTAACAGCGCTCCGCTTCGCGTACTTTTCGCGTTACGGAGCTTTGCGAAGCTGATTGGCTCTCCGGCGTCTGTCAACATTCCAAACAGTCCGTAGCGGCCGCCATCTTGTCTCTCGGTAGGATCGAGAGACAAGAGGAGGCCAAAGCGAAGGGGCAAATGACCATAAGGGGGCATAGTAGATCCTTCCTGACCTCTTAGGTTTGATGTACCATTTTGCCAAGTTTGGTGTAATTCCGTTCAGCCATTCAGGCTGTAGACGTATGTAAATGTCCTATGGAAAATTGCAATGGGAAAACACATTTGAAAGTGTTGAAATTTAGAACCAATTAAAATGTTACTTTGGTTTTGTATTTGTGTGTGATGAAAGTTAATTGGTTATGCATATATGTCAAATGAGAGGAAACCACAGCCATTTTGTGATACTACTGTCTGAGGTACATTTGTGAGGAATTTTTGGTGGTGAATTTCTGGTGTTTGATTTACACAGTACTAACACTTCTCCTACTTTTAAAAAGGTGAGTTGTTAATTTGTAAGGGGAACTATGTTGTACACTTGAAGATAATTTGAAAAATGTTTTCTGTTATTTATTTGCAGTCCTTCTGTTATACTAAATACTTGATAAAGTTAGTTTTATATTATGTATTACTAAAAACGATAAATGAAAGTGATTATTTTTTTCTGCAATTTACAGCAAGCAATTTCAAAATAAAATGGCTCACAATGAAGAGACCGTGGCAATTTCTTTTGAATTGTCCACTACATTGATTGAAATTGAGAGCACCAATAATGAAATATTGTCACAAGGAGGAGATGACGTGTATGATTTCATTAGATTGATTGAAATTGACAGCACCAATAATGAAATATTGTCACAAGGAGGAGATGACTTGAATGATTCCACTACATTGATTGAAATTGAGAGCACCAATAATGAAATATTGTCACGAGGAGATGACTTGAATGATTCCACTACATTGATTGAAATTGAGAGCACCAATAATGAAATATTGTCACGAGGAGATGACTTGAATGATTCCACTACATTGATTGAAATTGACAGCACCAATAATGAAATATTGTCACAAGGAGGAGATGACTTGAATGATTCCACTACATTGATTGAAATTGACAGCACCAATAATGAAATATTGTCACAAGGAGGAGATGACTTGAATGATTTTTTTGATCAATCTGTTGATGGCGAATTTATCGAATGTTTGGAGATCATAGAGTTACAAGAATCATCATTGCAGACTTTTCATGAGGAAATTGCTGATGAGGACATGTTACTAGTTCTTTCAAATTTAGAAAATTCTGAAGAATAAATTTATATTTAGAAATCAAAAATTGTTTGAGACATTATTCATTTTTATTTTTAATTTATGAGGTTGTAGCGAAGTGATTGTAGTATAAAATGAGACTTATAGTATAGAGTGCAACATTTTTATGTTACATGGTAAGTTTACTCATATTTACTTCCCTTCTGCCACTATATTACCTCCAATGTGTATTTGACATCTCTTCTTCATCTCCGGCCTCCTTTCTCTCACTGTGTGTCTCCGATGCATCTTATCGCTGCTATTTTGTGTAATTACAGAAGAGAGTAAAATAAAATAGTTTGGAACGTGAAAAGGGGGCAAAGTAGAGTACCCCTCACCCCCTAGGCCTTTTCAGACGGTCCCAAAAGGATCAGTTTCTGCTTTCCTGAGAGATTATGGTATGAGTTCCATATACCACAATAATTTGCATTACAACATGCAAGATATCTATCTCCTATTACCAACTTTTAGAGATATTCGCGCTAAGCGCGAATATCTCCAAAAAGTAACACCTGCCCTGAGCAGTTCTTAGCCATGTTATCCAATGGGAGGTGGATAAAATGGCTAAGAGCATTAGCTCGGTAATGCATGAATATCGCTGACTTTTTAGCGATATTCATGCATTGCGGCCGTTTATTATCGCATTTGCGATAAACCTTGATAATAGCAAGGTTTATCTTCGATAATTTCTGACGATGCTTAGCGGTAAAAAATTCGTTGGTAAGCATCGTTAGCGATAAATATCGCTTAACTTTGGTAATATGCACCAACGTCTGTTAACGTTCGATTCGAAGGAAATGAGGAAGTGTTGAAAAACATTGTTTGCGCCATCTTGCCTTTTTTGAAATGCCACACTTTTGTCGTGCACGGCAGCCATTTTAGATGCCTTGACCAGACCCACTCTCTGCACGCTGTCGATTCGTAGCATGGCTCCCCACCCTCGCAAGCATCTTCCCCAGGCACTGGTCACCCCCGCTCTCTGTCTTATGCATGGGCAATAAACCTTCCCCCCTTCTGCGCTGCTCTTCCCTGAGAATCACACTCTGTGCCCGCCCGATACCTCCCTTTCGCCCTATTCACTACCGCACCCTCTGACACTCCTCTTCCTCTGTGTCCGATTGTCCAGGCTATCAGCTAGCCCTGCAGATGTAGTTTATGGCTCCAGCTGTAAAGAATCACCCCTCTTCAAAGGAGTTATAGTAGATCAAGGCCCACACCCGATGAGATCCGTCACACCACACGTGTTCCTACTATCTGAAAACCATCCTGTATTGTGATTGGGGAGGGGACCGAGCCTGAAGCGGAAGATTCCAGGAATGACTCTTTGTACATCAAAGTTTTTACAATTATGTGTCCCATAAAAAATATATAGCACTCCAACAAAGTAGTAGGAATATAAAACTTTAATAACATAAATATATACAACAAAACAAAAACAGTAAAAACATTTAAACAACGAAGAGACCGTGGCAATTTCTTTTGAATTCCTGATGAGGACATGTTACTAGTTCTTTCAAATTATGAAAATTCAGAAGATGTTGCCTGGGGGTGGGTCGTCAGTAGCAGTCTGTTGTGCGAATAGTTCCAAGGCAGCAGAACGCGCTGAAATCTAGATGGCACGAAAGTGATGTCTAGTAAGTTGCCGCCCAGCAAATAACGGCGTGGGGCGCCGCGGGGGTGAGTGAGTCCAGTAGGCACCACAGCTATTCTTACCGGCATTGCAGAATTACTGCTGGGGACAATGCCTGTGCTGTAGCAGGGTCACAGCAGAAACAAAAAGGATTCTGTTGAAGATGTTGTTGGTTTTCAATTTGAAAACAGTTCTGGTGTCAACTGCTATGCTAATGTAGTGGTTAATGTTTTGTTTTCTCTAGAAAATGTAAAAGAGGGGGAGGCAGTCCAAAGTTCCGTTAAAAGGGCAAAGGAAAGGATCGGTGGTTTGAACTATCAGTCAAAAAGGGGAGGGGGTGCAACAATTTTTCCTACCGGGTCACACTGTGCTTTCACTGGAACTGAGGTCTGCAGGATTCTAGTAATTCAAAGTGAGGCTGGCGCCAGCATGGGAGCGGCGACGTCCCGCGGATACAGTTTCGTCACTCCACGGGCGATCATGGCAGTCATTCCCCATCGGGGGTCGGAGACTCCCGCGGCTCCTCTAGAATCTTCAAGGTCGTGGAGGACTACGGTGGTGGAGTCAACCAGTGACCGGGCCATTTCTTTATGCTGGGCCTGCTCTTGCCAGGTCGACCGCCATTTTGAGAGTTCGGTAGCTACTGGCGATCGCGGGGTCAAATGAGCGGACGGGCTCCACCCTGCCGGGCGAGACGTTGCAGCATGGCCACAGTGGAAGAACCCTTTTCCGGGCGCCTGGAGCGCTGAGGGTGCAGCTGGGAAGCCTCCACCTGGGGAGGTGGGAGAGGCCTGTTCGCACCGTCTCTCCCTCCCAGTGCACCCCACGGCGTCTTGCTTGAGATTTGTTATGGCCGGACCAGGCGATGAGGACGAGGGGGGGGGGTCGGAGGCATGTGCAAGACATCCCCCCCCAGTGTTGTCGCAGCCATTATTCAAGAAATAAGAAGTGTCCCGTCCGTCTTCGGGCCGGGCTTCCGGTGGATGTCGGCCGGACGCCCCTGGCTCTGGCCCCATGAACGGGTTCCTTGGTTTATCGGCTGCAGCCGGATCCCGTCGGCCTCGGCCCCCCGACCGTTGGTGGCCGGACCGGAAGAGCATGTGGCGGGACTACCTGAAACTGTCAAGGGCCACCGCGGCCGGACTGGGAGAGAGAGGGGAGGGTCGAGGAGACATTCCCCCCCCTGCAACTCTTCAGCGTTGTAAAGGCAATCCCCTGGCCGGGTCCCGCTGGCCTCGGCCTCTCCTCCGGCTACACCCTACGTTAGGATCTCCTGGCCGAGGCGTGGCAGCAGGACCCGCCTTATATGGGCTGCTCCCGGCTGGGCGTAGCCGCAACCCTGCCCCACCTTGGAAGTTTCCAGAGTGGGGGCGGATGTTCTACTGACTTGCATTTTCCCTAGTCTATCGATTTTTTGGGCGTGGCAGGCGGTGGGACAGCGAGGGGTGATTTGGTTTCTCTTACTGTTTTTCTGGTCTCTCACCACTGGCATATTTTAACGTTTTCTTGTTTCTAGGACATTAATAGGTTTTATCATTACGTTATGTTATCGTTTCTTTGTTCGTTGTTTAATAAAAGTTCATGTTCATCAGTGGCCTACTGATTTTCGTTTTCCTATTCTTTTCTTTCCAGGTTGTTTCATGCTAAAGTTTCTGTTAACAGGATACAGTGATCACTTCGTTATTATTGCATATGTCCTTTTCACTAGGGGTGCTCTCTGGTCGGGCCAGATGACGTATCTCTAGTAAATGGTCCGGGTGAAACAGGTGCATCAATCAGTGGGGAGTAGATAGGCATGACAGATTACAACGGGGGAGAAAGGTCCGCATTACGTACCCTTTCACTATTTGCAAAGATTTTCCTACGTATATTTGCAAACAGGGAATACCTCCAAAAAGAACCAATTCCCAAACAGTCAATGTTTGGGGAAACAATCAATCAATGAGGAACAAAATAGGCACGACGTGTTAAAGGTTTGCGTTACCTACCCTTCACTATCTGCAAAGGGAGAGAGAATATTCCTATTCTTCCTCGTTTGCAGGCAGAGAAGATTCTTAAGAGAACCAACTTCGAACAATTCAATGCTCGATTCAAACAATCAACAAGGGGTACTGTGAACACAAATGAACGCCGCTTATGTACATACACATTGGTATTATCAACAGGTTGTTCCTAATGTTTCTATTTTAGGGAGGTCAAAAAGAGATCCCATTAGTGGCCTACTGATTTTGCTCGATTCCTTTTGTTTTTTTACACGATTTTTAGCTATCTGCAAAGACTAAACAGAGTATTGCGACTCTGTGCTTGTTTGTAAATAGAGAATGAACCAAAGAGAACAATCAATCAAATGGAGAGAGAAGCAGGCACGACGGATTACAACGGGGGCAAAGGCCTGCGTTAACTACCCTTCACTATCTGCAAAGAGAGAGTACTCCTAATAGAAATGAGGGGTGGGGGGCAGCATTCAAAGCAGATCAGTGTGCATAAACACGAAAATGTTTTTACTTACCACGTACTTGACATTCGACAGCTTATGATATTTGCTATTAAAAAACCATTGAAATTCACTGAAAAAATCATAGGTTATAGACCATATATAGTTAGGAATTAGCATTTAAAAAACCTTATTTTACTCACACAAAACCATTGAAATTCCATATATAGTTAGTTGCACTAACTATATATCGCGCACCCGCAATCCACTGCTGATCATGTCACATATTACATCATTCATGACATGGTCAGTGACATCACTGATGACATCACTGATGACATCTCAAATGACATCACTGATGACATCACTGATGACATCTCATTTGACATCATTCTTGTGCTAATACGATAAACCTCTTCAGACTCTAATATAACCTTAGATACACTCAGTGTATACAGACACTCATCCATGGAGTTACTCACACACCCAGTCAGTCATGCAAAGAAACAATCTCACCTCCATTTCTTCAACTATACAGTTAAACACACCTTACTTATTGAAACATATACTAACACATATTTACTCTCTTATACAATCCCTGATACAAGTTCACAATGATCGATACAACCACTCACTCATTCAGTGGCTCTCATGCATAGTTATTTATATATGCCAACTCTCACATGTACTGTGTTTTACATATGTACTTACTATGACATGTAGCATTGAGATATCCATTCACTCATCAATACACTCATGCACACAGTCAACTGCCCATGTAGCTGTTTCCACATGCACTCTTGAACTCATACACCTAGTGAATAAACTGCTCACACATCTATGCACAGAGTCACACACCTTCCAGCCACCCCCACACAAACTCAATCTCCCATAGAAATACTTGGGCAACCAATTAATAACACATATAGCCTCTCGTATAGCTAATGATCAACACATGCAGCAGTTTACATCACAACAGACATAATGATGCACAAATTAAGACAGTTTAGTCACTAACCCATGCATTCAGTGAGACACATTTAATCACTCACTCATACAGTCAGTCACGCACCTACTAAATTCTTCATCCAGACACTTATACATCCACTCATTCTTCAATATGTAAGACATATTTTAACTTTACAGAAACATACAGTCACTGGATGTTGTCATCAGTGATGTCATCAGTGATGTCATTTGAGATGTCATCAGTGATGTCATCAGTGATGTCACTGACCATGTCATGAATGATGTAATATGTGACATGATCAGCAGTGGATTGCGGGTGCGCGATATATAGTTAGTGCAACTAACTATATATGGAATTTCAATGGTTTTGTGTGAGTAAAATAAGGTTTTTTAAATGCTAATTCCTAACTATATATGGTCTATAACCTATGGTTTTTTCAGTGAATATATATATAGATATATATATATATATATGCAAAGTGTATTGATGAATGAATGGGTGTATAAGTGTCAGGATGGATGATTAAGTAGGTGTGTGTCTGACTGTATAAGTGAGTGATTAATTGTGTCTTGCTTAATGCATGTGTTAGCGATTGATGCAGACATTCACACAGTGTATGTTGTCAGAAGGTGTGTATGTGGTTGCATGGTTTGGTTAGCAGCTAAATGAAGATTTATATAGACTATTGATTGTTTGTCTGAGTAGCTGTATGGGTGCCTGAGTGTCGGTGTGGGTGGGTGAGGGGTGTGACTCTGTGCATAGATGTGTGAGTGGATAATTCACTGGGTATATGTGTTCAAGACTGTATCTGTGAAGGGCTGTATGGCTGGGTGAGTGTGTGTATGAGTGTCTTAGTGAGTGAATGGATGCCTCAATGGTACATGTGTGAGTAACTGCATATGTGAAAGGCAGTATATATGAGTGTTGGACTGTATAAATTACTATATGTGAGAGTCAGTGATTGTGAGAGTGCCTGTATGGATCAGTGTGTGCTTCTATTAGTTATTGTATTAGAGTGTAAGTATGTGTTAGTATATGTTTAAATAAATGAGGTGGTATGTCTATAACTGTACAGGTGAGTAAGTAAAAGTGTGATTAATTATTTCCATTACTGACTAGGTGTGTAAATAACTCTATGAATGAGAGGCGGTATCTGAGTGTCTGTATAGATATGTTACTGGATATGATAATGCTGTATTGATGGCTGACTGTATGTATGAATTACTGTATGGGTGGATGAATTGATGTGTGTACACCTGGTATTGGTGTGTTCATGGTTTCGAAAATATAGTCTGTATTTTAGAGTGGGTGTATCAAGTGTTAGTATTAAGGTCTGATGAGGTGCATCAGATTGTCACGTGGATGATGTCATCAGTGATGTCATTTGAGATGTCATCAGTGATGTCACTGACCATGTCGTGAATGATGTAATATGTGATGTCCTCAGCAGTGCATTGCAGGGGCGCGAGTTATAGTTAGCTCAACTAACTATAACTGCGGAATTTCTATCATTTTGTATGAGTGAAATGTCCTACCAACTATAACGTCCCTGAAACCTATGTTTTTTTCTGTGAATTTTTAAGTTTTTTGAATGCTAATTCCTAACTATAACGTCTTTCAAACCTATGGTTTTTTCAGTGAATATCAAAGGTTTTTTAAATGGCAATTTTAAACTATATCTTTCCTGAAACCTATGGTTTTTTCATTGAATTTCAAAGTTTTTTTAAATACTAATTTCTAATTATAATGTTCATTAAACATATCTTTTTTTCTGTGTTTTTTAAATATCATCCCATTCTCAACCTGGTGAAAACTGCAAATCTCACCACTCTTCCATCGATACCTTCTGCCAACAAAATCGCCACAAACGAGAGCCACAAATAACTCTAATGATATGCAAAGTAGGCGTTCCCGAGCAAAAAAACACAGAAACACCACTTCCCCATAGTTTAAGCAACCAGTCAAATCTGCAATGCGATCCAAAAGGCAGACGATAAGCCGAATTACCAGTAACAAATTAACATCAACCTTTAACTGGTGTAAGGAGGTCGACTATCTACTGCCTGAATAAGACCAAACTCACGGCCACATCTAAAGACCAACATGTGATAGAGCTACTGATCATGCAGCTCCGACACCCAACAGGACCACAACACCTAGCGCCATCACCACCAGAACCTCCCCCCCAGACCACCCTCCGCTACTACCACCAAGGCAGCGCAAAACAGGACAACGGACCTTCCCAAAATACCATGGCCCTTCAGCCGCACAATAGCTGAATGTTGGGAGATGTGGCAACCAATTATATATGAAGAAGGCAAGTCACCCATCAATAATATTGCACACAATGCCTTGTGTAACGCTGATGTGCTGCACAGACCTCACTATGCAAACCACAAACCTCTCTATGTGGGTATATACTATTGATACTTGTAGTGTAGTTAGTGCTTAATTTGAGCAGGAGCTTTCAGGTGCTCAGCATCTGCACTTCTTTCACAGGTCCGGGGCTACAATTTCTGACCCTGCAGGTGATGGTCTCAATATTAATTGTTCAAATTCAAAATAAAAAGTATAACATACATTGCATGGTTTCTGGCTGGTAAATGTTCATAGACAGGCCAGCATACGCCTGTCCAGGCAGGCATGATTGTATATCACCAAGTTAGTGATGATGTCATCTCGCCGATCACAAATCCAAGCAGTCATCGACAAACTATGGCTTGCATTCTATTCCCCAAGTCTGCTGCACCCTACCACTGCCTGAGCCTAAGCCTCCCATTGGATAATTGTAGCTAAGGGCTGGCTCAAGACGGAGTTGAGGCAAGGAAGCTGCGAGAATGCATTTGGAACTTGGGAGTGAGGGCTCTTGAGGAAGAATAAACGAAAGTAAAGGTGGACTTTCCACTTGCTATGTAGCCAGAGTAGCATATCCTGCAGCCCTGCATTTCTGCTATCCTCAAGTTGCTCGATGCGGCTGTGGCCCACCACAACTTTTGTGCGCCATGACGTCACCTGTAGAATCTGTGTGCTGCACCCCGGCATGGTATTTGCTGAGCGGGCGTGAGTCCAGTAGGCAACACTGCCATACTTTGGCAGCATTACGGCTGGGGACAATGCCTGTGCTGCAGCAGGCAGGGTCACAGCAAGCTGAGCAGTGGATGCCAATGATGTCGCCTTTACTTGACCTACTAATTACAGGCAGCACTAGTAGTGACATCACCTGACATAACCCAGTTATACTGTACTGATTAATATATGCAAAAAAATAATTTTAATTTGGTGTACCTTTTGTTTTTGCACTCGGTGTAGGTAAGAAAGTAAAACACATTTCATCTTCCTCATCCTTAGGAAAGACAACAGGAAAACGCAGAGTTCAAAATAGCAGAGAAATGTACAGGCTGACGACAGGGGTCACAGGCAGCAGAAGTGTTATAGATGAGAGAGAGAGAGCAGGAGTAAAGAGGAGAAAGAAACAACAGGAGAGGAGAGAGATAAGACGGAGCTAAGTATAAGAAAAGGAGAGCAAATCAGATATAAAGACAAAGCAGCCATGATGTGAAGAAGAGAGCATTAAGAAGAGAGAAGATAGAATGAAAGGATTTGGAGGACAGGACAGAGGAAAAAAAGCAGACAAATGATAAAACGGTGAAACAGGTAATCACTGCTAGAAGAGGGATCGTAATGATCCAAGATCGAGGGGAGAGAGAGCAGAGCAGGGATAAAAGTGAAGAGGAAAAAGGGCAGGAGTAGAATGAATAGAGGGCAAATCAGAAATGCAGGGAATAAGGTAACACACCAGGTGTGACAAAGATGATAGAAAACAATTTTGAGAGGTGAGAAGATAGACTCTTAGAGCAAAGACGTAGGAGACAGACAACAGATCAAGGTTAGAAGATAGAGTGAGGCAGTGAGTGTTGAAAGTGGGGCTTACCGGAGAAAGAAGTGAGCTGTGGCCTCCTTGGCAAAATTTTCAGCACCTGCGCTTCTTTTTTTACAAATTAAGCACTGAGTGTAGTGCACAGAGGACACAAACATGTTACCTCAGGCAGTGGGGAAGATCTCGGTCATGTATTTGTGTTGTCCCCCCCGGAAGCATAAGTAGAGTGGTCTGATCCAATGTACGCCTCGCCAGCGTAGGAGTATGAATAAATAGGCCAAGCCCTGGGCGTGGTTCACTTCTGGGAAGATCAACGAGTTTCCCAGAGCGGTGGCCCTCACTCTGGCATGTGGCTGCTGCCATGACCGCGGGCCTCCTCCACACAAGCCCCCTGCGAACCCAGCACACAGCACCACAGACTTATGTCTGTACCGACTACTGCCTTCGATCTACACTGCAGTCAGCAGGGTTCACAACTTGAATTCAGCCTTGATTTATTAATTGCACAGAGAATTGTACTCTATGTCCTCGGATTTCGTAAAAGAAGAAGTGACAAAAACATTCCTCGATGTCTATGCTAACTACTGCCTTCGATCTACACTGTGGACAGCAGGGCTCACAATTCAGATGCAGTGGTGATTGCAGATGACGCAGTCCAGTTCACAAGAATTGTTGCTCCCAGTGCCGCCCGCCGGACCCACGCATCATCGCAGGATGTGCACATGCTGTGTGCTTCAGGTGCTACTAACTCACTGCACCATAAGTCATCTCATCGTGGCCTTATCAAGGCAAGACATTACTCCCAGTGTGGCCTGCCAGGACTACGTATCATCGCAGGGTGCACACATGCTGAGTGCTCCAGGTTCCACTAACTGTGCAGCTCAACTCAACGTCACGTGGCTGTGCACCCATCCTGACCGCTGCCTATGTCCTACACTGGGGTTACACAGTTCACAATTCAAGATTAGTAGCGACGCAAATTGTGTAAGAGACTATAATGGGTTAAGAAGACCAAATGCTCCCAATCTGTGCAGCTCAAGTCAATGTCACCTGCCTGTGAGCCTTTGGTGACCACTGCCTCTGGTCTACACTGTAAAAGACCGGCGTCTCGTGGTGCCAACTAACCCTGTTCAACGCAAGCCGATCCCACATGTGTAACTGGTTCCTGAGTCCTGAATGGCAGCAACCCCAATTTCTTTGCAGCAACCATAGCTCTCTTCAATCAGTGAGGGATATTTGCACATGGAAGGCCAGCGACACGTGGTGCCACTGAACCTGCACTACGCAGGCCGGTGGGGCCACCAACGTATGCACATGACTGTGAGCCTTTGCTCACCACTACCCCTGGCCTACACTGTGGAAGACCGGCGACACATGGTGCCACTAACCGTCTTAAACACAAGCCGGTCCCACATGTGTAAGTGTATCCTGAATAGCAGTGACCCCCAACTCTGTGAGACAACTACAGCAGCAGACTCCCTTCAATCACTGAGGCATATTGCCAAATGGAAGGCTGGCGACACGTGCTGCCACTAACTCTGTTCAACATAAGCAGATCCCACATGTGTAACTGTGTCCTAGGCCTGAATCGCACTGAGCCCAAGTCCGTGGCAGTGACCATAGCACCACACTCCCTTAGATCAGTGAGGCATATTTCGATATGCAAGGCCGGCGACGCGTAGTCCCACTAACCCTCTTTAACACATGCTGATTCCACATGTGTAACTGTGTCCTGAGTCCTGAATTGCAGGGACCCCAACTTTGTGGCAGCGACCGCAGCACCTCATTCCCTTCGATTACTGAGGAGCATTTACAGATTGAAGTCTGCCGACAGGTGGAGCCACTGAACCTGCACTAGGCAGCCCTGTGGGGCCACCAACATATGCACATGCCTGTGGGCCCTTCCTCATTGCTACCCCTGGCCTACACTACGGTCAGCAGGCCTCACAATTCAGATACAGTCCCGATTCCACATGACGCAGTCCAGTAGGCAAGACACATTGCTCCCAGTTCGACCCGTCCACATCAACCATCATCACAGGCTCATACAGTCTCAATGCTTCTGGTACCACTAATCCAATTTAACACAAACCAATCCCACATGTGTAACTGTGTCCCGAGTCCTGAACGGCAGTGACCCCAACTTCGTGGCAGCGACCACAGCACCACACTCCCTTCGATCAGTGAGGCATATTTCGAAATGCAAGGCCGGCGACACGTAGTCCCATTAACCCTCTTTAACATAAGCCGATCCCACATGTGTAAATGAGTCCAGAGTCCTGAATTGCAGCAACCCCAACTTCGTGGCAACGACCAAAGCACCTCACTCCCTTCGATTAGTGAGGTGTATTCACACATTTAAGTCTGCCGACTAGTGGTGCCACTGAACCTGCAACACGCAGGCCGATGGGGCCACCAACACATGCACATGGCTATTGCCCTTTCGCCATCGCTACCTCTGGCCTACACTACGGTCAGCAGAGCTCAAACTTCAGATAGAGTCCTGATTTCAAATGATGCAGTCCAGTAGGCAACACACATTACTCCCAGTGAGGCTGTCCACACCAAGCAACATCACAGGCTCATACAGTCTCAATGCTTCTGGTGCCATTAACCCTGTATAACACAAACCAATACCACATGTGTAACTGTGTCCTGAGTCCTGAACGGCAGTGACCCCAACTTCGTGGCAGCAACCACAGCACCAGACTCCCTTCAGTCTTATTTGCTGTTCTTTTCTTTAAATAACTTTTTTTATATGTAAATCTATACATGACTAAGATTCTCCTTTCTCCAACCGCACAGGCACACTTCCGGGCCCAAGAAGGTTGTTGGGGGTATTTTGGTAAAGTGTGGAGAGTGAGCATCAAAGGGGTATCACTCACAGAAATAACTCCGATATCTTTTCACAAATGCCTCGGACAGATGCCAGCTGACGGACTAAATCACAAAATGGTTTTTCAATACTTATATAGTGTGAGTTATCAACGGTTCAGACCCAGGCTTGCAGAGGGACAGGTGCAGCCTGTCCTCCCGACTCCCAGATGCAGTACTACGAGCCGTCCGCGTCATTGTGTCTATCCCTGCCCTGTTCCGTCGTACACCACGCCACTCCGATTATGTTCCGACGTTGGCCCCACTTAGCTACCTGTCGCAGGAGTACTCGCTATTTATGTGCAGGTCTGTGGTCTAGTTCTCAACATCTCACGGCCACTCCCTGAGGGCAGGTTTGCACACACACCACACCCATCCGGCACATGCGGCACAGGCCATGTGATCACGCAAATATAATAGATCGACTACGGAACATCCTTTATTGCCGATGCTGACTACATGGCAAACGCTCCACGGGTCTCAACCAGAAAGAGTCCTTGAAAAGTTGCGCAGAAGGTTAGTCGCACCCTCATCTGTATGGCAGTCAGCGGCCTACCATCCCCTTGGCGCAGACTTCATATGCATAGTGTTAGTGCCACCCCAAACTCATGGCCATCAGGAGCCTACCACCATGTGGCACGAACTTGAGTTCCACAGGCTTAGCAGCACCAAACCCTGAGGTGGTCTCCGCCATTGACGACTCAGGACTCAGCGACATGTCTGAGATCTGCCGGGCCGCAGAAAAGCTGAAGTAGTCTCCGCCATTCGGGACTCAGTGGCATCTGTCACATCCGCGGAACAGCTAATGTGGTCTCCGCCATTCAGGACTCAGGACTCAGTGACATCTATAAGATCTGCACAGAAGCTGATATAGTCTCCGCCAATCAGGACTCAGGACTCAGCAACACATGCTTCATTCCTTTCCTTCTATCTCTCTCTCCCTTCTCCCTTTCTCACTCCCTTTCTTTCCTTCCCTCTCTTTTTCTCTCTGGCTTGTTTTTCCTTCTCTGTTTCTCTCTCTCAGTCCTTTGATTTGCGCATTACACGCATCCTTATTTTGTGCTTTATTTTTCAGGCTCTGTCATCGACATCGATGGTCCCCACAGGAGTTTTCCACCTTGTTTTTTTCTATTCTGTATTTTAAATTTTGTTTATTGGTTTATTTTTTATATATACAATAATAAAAAAATAATTTTTAAAATAAAGTTTGACAAAAAAAAATGATTAACCTTTGCGGTTGTTTTCTCAACTGCTGTGTGACTCTTTCTTATTCTTATTACTGTTATTTGCGGTTTCCACCATGGTGTTAAAGTTTGGACCACTTATCTTGGGTCTACTGGTGATCTCTGCAGTTTGCACCAACTTCTAAATACTGTGTTAGATTTATCTCAACTTTAGTTGCATTAAAGTGCTGATAATGAAATGCAGAGTAGCCGTGCCCGTGCAAAAAGACACAAGGTGCACCTTTGCGATTTATTCTAAATACTAAAATCCTGTGTTGAATTGCACTGAGGTAGTGCCTGCACTTACAGTGTACACACAAAATCAATGAAGAAATCTCATTGTATTTATATTGATTAGGAATAGTGTGTCAGGTCCTGGATCTTGACGGAATACACTGCCCAGTGTGTATATTGTTCTGCACATGAAAAAATGACATCACATCTTTCACAACTGCAATTCGAAATTAATTCCAGCGATAACCCACGTTACCACCAGGGATATTACACCTGCTTTCTGCTGGTGTTAAGCAGGACAACTACCTGCAGCATGAAAGGAAACAAAGCCAAGAGCCACACCAGAACAACCACAAGTGCCATAGAGTCAATCAGCATGATACAGGGATACCCATGAGGGCCACAAGACTCTTTGCAAGAACTCAGGACCACCAACGCCCCCCAAACCCGCAATGCAAGTGTATCCATGTAGTCATTGTGTTAACATGATAGGCATGGGCCCTGCAACATCACAGTGTACTGTCTTCAGTAGACGTTACCATGTCACCTCAGCATTGGCAGTGACCCTGGACATGTAGCTATGCACGCATCCTCCTGCAAGCACAACCCACGTGTGCTGGGCTGGCGTACACAGGTCAGCACAGGGGTGTGCCTATCCGGCAAGGGAAACGGGGTGTCTCGGACATGTCCGTGTCCAGGAAGTGCGGTAAGTGTGTATCTGTGTTCTGGTGTGGCCTGCCACAAGGGCTGCAGCAGACAATGTTGTAAAGAGGCATACACCACCACCAAACGCCACTCTCATGGTGTAGTTCGAATGCCGCGGGACATGCCAGAATAGGCATTACAATGCTGTGCCATACGAGTGCATGGGATACAACAGCGCACCGTACAAAAGTATGGGGGCTTGTGGGAGGGAGGAGTAGCTGTTTGGCAACGTAACACACAGGGAACCCGCCCATGTGCCACGTGCTGGGCATCTCATCCATGATGACCACCGTTGCAGACATCCCACAACAGCCACGACCGGCCTTTGTATACATCCTGTATGAATGCAGCTTGGTTTTCACTTCTATGCTCATTCAGTGGTGGGATGTTTCCGGATTGTGTGACTTATGCGCCTTGTTGGTGTGTTTCATTTTGGCCATTGTTTGTCTATACTTGTGCTGTACTTGATTGTACATGTGTGCCATTGTGCCCATCTCCCCCTGTCCCCCCACTCTCTGCATTTTCTCCTTCCTGCTGCTGTTGTTTCTATAATTTTGCTCCTCCACACATAAATACATGTAAATAACAAATTAGAATACTTCCTTGCTTCTTTTACGTTTCAAAACTTCTCTCTATTAGTTTCCTTTTAATTTTCCATATATACCGTTTTTTTCATATTCAATGACACATCTAAGTCAGCAGTGCAACATATTCTATCAACACACTTTCTAGAACATTCTACAACACATGCAGGTTAAAAGTTCATCAATTTTTGTAAACCTAACGATATTTTTTTGCAACATTTTCTCAAACATTTAACAGCATGTGCAGGTTAAAAGTTCACAATTGTTTTAAGTTTGAACAGTGCCTTCCAAATGCAAGTAGCAGGTGTGGTTGAGTTGAGCAAATGTTATCCTATAATATGTACTCCACATTCAAACTTGTTTTTCTTTAGCTGTTTTCAGGTGAGCGATCACCGCCCTCACCTCCCCCCCCCTGCAAGGAGCCCCAGGGACTCCTGGCTCTCTGGATCGAGGCAAGGTAGGTCCACTTCAGCAAGGTAGGCCTCCAAAGCCTGGGGAGCGATACAAGGCTAGGGCTCGGAATATATCTTTTGTAAGTGTGCAGTAAATGCCCTATTAATCTCGTGTAGCGTATGGACCATTTAACCTTGTTCGGTTTTAAGTGACAGTATCGGGTGACGCTGGGTCTCCATTCTAATCAAGCATGCCAGTAGGCATCCAGCCTTGTCCCCCTCCACGTACCATTGGCGTCTACTCATGATTCTATTATATTTGCCTAATCAATCAAATATGTCCCCCACCTTCCACCCCTGTTCTGCCCATTTTGCCGGCCCCTCCGTGTCTGTGGGAAGCTCTGCTTCTATGATTCCTAAGCGTTCCTCCGGGCATTGTAAATCCCGCTCCACCACTCTCCTCACCCCTACCTCTGTGGACATGCACACCCCCTGCAACACCACTTTCATTGCATCCCATTCAAGCGCCCTCGAGCTGGCGGTATTCCAATTCACTTCAAAATAATCAGCCAACCCTTTCGCTATTGTCTCCTTATAAACCGGGTCCGTTAAAGCTTCAGTGTTAAGTCTACATAGCGGTATCTTGGATCTGGTCGGCCTGGAGTGTATGCAACCAGCAGGGGGGAGTGATTGGACAGATAGCGGGCCAGGTATTGTGTCTCCACTAGCCAATTGTCTGCCTCCTTCTGTATAAAGAAATAGTCCAGTCTGCTATACGTGTTAGCTTCTGGTGTGTGACACGAGTACACTCGACATCCAGGGTTGCGGTGCCGCCATAAATCCAGCAAATGATAATTGCAGAGCATCTGGCGCAAAGCTTCTTGTGTTTCGGGCTTAGCGTCCGCTTTCGGGGGGTGTCTGTCTAGCTCTCCGTCAAGGGCGCAATTGAAGTCTCCTGCAATAATCAGTACTACATCTGGTGCCAGATCTAACTGCCCCAGCACCGGACCTAAAAATTCCCAATCATCATTGTTTGGAGCATATAATTTGACCAATCACATGTGGTGCCCATCAAGTGTCCCCTCCACCACCACATATCTTCCGTCTGGGTCAGGAGTATATTTGACAGCTTTAAAGGGGACTCCTGGCTCCACCCATATAAGCACCCCTCTAGCGTACATTACGGAAACATTAAGCTGTATTTGATATTAAGGTTTTTCAATCACCGTTTTATGCCCAGGAAGTGGTTCTGCAAGTCTTGTACTTTTTTGGTGTAATCCGGGTAAATTTGGATATCTTGGATCTCAAACCTAGGGGGGCCGTTTGTGCGAATAAACTGAAGGATCATGTCCCGGTCCCTAAAATTGAAAAAACGAGCAGTCAGAGCTCTAGGTGGTGACCCCGGTTTCGGGGGGGCCAAGGAAGTGGTGGGCCCTCTCCACCAGGAACATATTAGAGAGCCTGAGGCCCGGAAGGGCGGAGGCAATCCATTTCTCCAGAAATGGGTCCGCCAGGGGCCTTTTCAGGGAAGCCCAAAAACAGAGGTTGTTCCTCCTCGACCGTCCCTCTGCGTCTTCTGCCCTATCTTTGAGACAAGAGGTGTGATCCTTGAGAGCGGACACAGTCGCCTGTAATTAATGGACCTCCTCCCGTAAGGAGCCCAAGTCCCCCTCTGTAGTAGTTAACTCAGTCCGCCACCTTCAGTAGGTCTGGGTGCAGATGAGTGATATCCATGTCCATACCATCCATTTTTGACTCCAGCGCCACTCACGATTCCCATATGGCCTACAGAATATCAGCCTTGTCACAAGCCACCGATACCTGATGTGATCCTCATTCAGGATCTGGTCTAAGGCGATCAGATGAGGTCAGGCCCGGCACCGTATACTGCATGATTTTGTTGGCCTGCGCTCCTCTGACGGGCCTATCTTTTCCCATATTCAAAGGGGACTGGCCAAGGTGATCTCTGGGGCCCCTCACTCTTCAGCAACAGGCACAAGAATCTGCCCTGGGCCCGACGGGGCCCAAAGAATGTCCACTCAGGTCCCCCACACTACCCTACATCCAGGGCAACAGAACCCAGCTAGTTAAATTGCCTCTCAATGCACCACACACACCGTGCACTAAGTCAGCTACTGGCCTCCTCTGGCTCAATTCCCAGTCTGGACCACCCTGAGACTCACCAGGCCATCTCCATAGGGGTATGGCCGGGTGGCACCACCACCGATCTGCGGAGCAAGTGCCCTCAACACCGATGTCCGCCTTAGGATTCACGGCCCAACCGCCACTGTCATTGTGCCCATAAGCAGGAGTTCAGGCCCCACAGTCCAGCCATCCATATGGTAGCACGGACTACACACCGTCCTGAGCGGCTAATGCAGGGATATGCAAATCGCGGCCCTCATGGAGCACTGGGCTCACATGAAGCGTGCCCCCGGAGTTGAGATCGTGGAACGGTCCAGCGAGCCGCAGCCACAGCCTCACGTCCCCGGATGGGAGCTCCCCGGTTTCTCCTCTTCATGCAGCAAGGATCAGGGCTCCGGTCGTCTCTCCAGCCCTAGTTTCAGCTGCAGGGCCGGTCTAGATCATCCTTCGGGGAGGCCCTTTAGTACTCTGCAGAGGTCTGCACCGCCATCTTGCTTGGTGGAAGGCCTTGGCGCCTCAGGGGGAGAAAAGCTGCATTCCCCCGTTTGCCGGCTGCCGGAACAGTACTCGGCTGGGACTCCCAGAGCTGGGGGGTTTCCAACACCAATAGCAGCCTACAAGGACACGATTCTGCCAGGATTTGATCAGGATTATGCCATACAGAGCAGGAGCTGCACTAAGCTGCGACTAGCTGGCAATGCTGTCAGGCCAAGCCCCCTCCATTTTAGCATGGTTATTCAAATTATAATCTCTTAGTGAGTTTGGTTGCATGCTTGTGTTTTAATACTTTTACACTCTGTGTGGATAAACATGCCAACCAACAGTCTTCATGATGCTTCATTTCCACTCACCATGGACTGATTGAACAGTTACTCGCCCTGCCGTTCTTCTACCCTCACAGGTTTTTTACCCAAGGTAACGGTTAGGTAGTCGAAATTCATACAGTGTTGTAATGCCAACATTGTGACATGTGTATTACATTCCCATGGGTCGGCGGCGGTTCAAGCAGCATTCCATTACTTTCCATCAAATGCCACACCACTGCTGAACAACTTGCGGGCGGGTGCTTCCTTCATGCATGCGGCTGTCATAAAAATTATATCCACCAAATCCCGCACTCAGAAAGGAACACATGGCACTCAGCGTTTTTCCAAAACTTCATTTTATTCAGGCAGATGTGTATCAGCGATTTACGCCTTTTTCAATGCCGCTGTGCAAATAATTACTATCGTCCATGTTTGGAATATTCCTGTCCCTCATTCATTGGACAGGCAGCAAGTGGTAAGGGAAGATGGACTTTAATTTTGTTCCTATTCTTTTGTTTTATGTCCGCCATCTTAGCATGGTTATTCAAATTATAATTGTTGGCAACATTTATACTTTACAGTAACCGTGTGTGCGTGACCCTCTTTGTGCGCCTCCACACCACTGCCTTTGATTATGATTGATTTGACTTTGCAAAATAAGCATGAGCAAATGAACAACCAATGAGTGCTTCAAAATATTCCGTAGCTAATCACACTAGGATTAAATGAAGTGTCGCCAGTGCCCCAATCCTAGGTCACCTTACACATTATTACCAATACCTCCTATTTCCAGAATATGATCACGCATGACATTGGCTAATATGCAAACCAGAAGTACTGACATTATGGACATAGGACATTGTGCTGTTTGTACGTGCTGTCTTTGTAAGTAGTGGCCATGTGGTTATCATATAAATAAAGAGTCCAGTTATATAGAAGAAATATTTCAGCAGGACCAAAATTAAGCTGGTCAGCAAGGACATCGAGAAAGACAATGCCAGGTGAGGGATCTTGTCCATAGAACCCTAAAAGCTGCAAATGTCAAAAGTGTTGTCAGTCTCCTTCAACCACACTGGAGTGCAGTTTGGCAGCCAGAATGAAGTTAGTTGACTAATAAACTTCCAGCATGGGTGCCAAACTTACTATCAGAGGCGTTCTCACAGATATCTAGGGAACTGGGAGATTGTTTGTCCAGAACCGCAGGATGTTGGGCAGACACAGGGTTCTACTGGGCTCACACCCCAGTCAACCAGGAACCCAATTTCTAACATACACTGCATGAGATTTGAGGACACTCCAATCAACTTTTCTGTACGATATGCCACTCCACTATATGACATGGCACAGCCCTATTCCACTCTGAAATACACTACTCCACTCTATGACAATCTACTACACCCTACTCTATTAGTCAACATGCCATTCCATTGTACAACTCACTGCTACAGTCTACAATATTTGACTCCACTATACGAGACACCATGCAACTACGCTATATTACACTTTACTACACTGTGCGATATATGCTACTACACTCTACTCCACTACACTCAATTCCAATCTACAATAGACTTTACAACACCCTCCTCTCCCCCACTGTACTGTACAACACTCCAAATAACTACTCTCCTTTTGCAACACTGGACTCTATGATTTAAAACACACTTTTATTGGAAAACAAAAAAAACACTGAAAGTCAATGTAGAAATCAAAGGTAAAAGGTTATTTATAGGTTCCGATTACCATGGCCGATGGACTGGAGTCCGTCCACCATTGTGGTGGTGACCGGGACCGTCCACAATACATGTGGTGGTTCCGCACACCAAATCAGGATGCAACCGCCACCATGGTGGTCGCATTAAGCATTTTCACATTGCAGCGGGTACTGCTGACTGCAGCACCCGCCGCAATGTTAAAATAGCATGTTGTGCATTTCACTGCCACTTGGTGCAGTGAAATGTAGGGGGGTACCATGGGTAACCCCAGTGCACCCACACCACCCCCCCAACACAAGAGGGGCCAGCAACGGATCCCTGAAACCAATCTCCACCTGCCTTTCAATGGCGGTTTATCCCTACAGAAAGGCTGGCTGGAGACAGCATTGTGATTTGGCGGACGGTGCCTGGTAGGTACCGCCACCATTTCATGGATGCAGACCTCTCTGACAGGCAATCGCAACGATTCCCTGTGGCGGTTCTGTGGCAGACCGTTTTTGGGTCCGCCGCGGTCCAAACCCAATTCCCCCCGCCAACATAATGTGGCGGGGCAAATCGTGGTCCGATTGTGGTAGGACCGTCAGTGCATGGCTGGCGGTGGTGGTCCTTCCGCAATCGTAATCGGCCCCATAGTTAGGTAAACATATTTTCTCTGTACAAACTAAATTTAAACTACACAAACTTAAAATATTCTAAAGTTATAATTCATTTAGAAATTATCCACCACCTTCAAATTATTACAAGTAGTAGACCTCGTTACACACTCTTTTCAGCTCACTAACCAGACAACATGAACTATAACTCACCATCCTACCATGCACTGTGTTGTGACGAATGTTAGATTAGAATACTGCATTTAGATTAGAAACCTAGGACAATGGTGATCAAAAAACCCTAAAGAAGACACAGGTATGGCACTGGGCCAAGACACTCATTGAACCAATGATGGAATACAAATACCTAGGCATGATTATAGACAAAGGAGGCCACTTTTTTGCTCAGAAGGACTCGAGCAGAAAGAAGGGTCTTGCGCTGTTAGTCACACTAAGGAAACTCAGCTCAAAAGTGAGTGCCCCTTCATTACCTTCCTTAGTCCAAGTCACACAAGCAAGGCTTCTACCATCCAGACCCTACAACAGTGAATTACAGACGGGCAGGGACTACAAGAACCTGGACAGCACAATCATGAGAGTGTACAGAATTATCTTTGGCTTGCCCAACCACACCTCACCACCACAGATCAAGTTAGAGTTTGGGCTACAAAAACAGTCTCTGTCAAGACAAGAAACTTACATTAACACCTAGAACAAAATCCCAAAACCTCCACCAGGAACCCTCAACCATTACTTATGGCTAGAAATACAACATTTCCACTCATCACCTGCCTCACTCTACCTCAAAAAATGCCTGCACACGGCTATCACATCTTTGGGCATCACCCATTGCCATAACCACTTAAAAAAATTAGTATGAAAAACAGTAAAACTCCAATCACTGATCAAAAACAAAGCTGCACTATCAAAGAGGGCTCACAACTGGATGATACTGATCTAGTTCCCTAAAACATTTTAACTTAGGATACACAAAAGCCATCAAAATTAAATTCCTGAAATATCGTCTGGGGCTGCTATCCTGCACACGGCATCTCCCGCATTGACTCAGGGATCACAGAGGTTCCCTTTGTCGCCTATGCGGCACATCACCAGAGGACATGCTGCACCTCCTATGCCCTTGCAAAGATCTTCTGAATGAATGGAAATAGCTGCTGAAACCTAACTTCAACCAAAGAGAGATCCAAACATGGAGGCAAGTTGTGTTGGCCTGCTTTGCACCAGAGGAGCCACAGCTGAACTGCTGACTGATACAACTTTTGACACTAGTGGCCAAAAGATGCCAGCTCACTGTGAGGGGGCTGCAAGGCCAAAATAACCTACAGCAAACCAAAAGCTGTCTTGAGAAATCATTGAACCCACACCACACTTTTTGCTCCTCCAAGGGTCCTACAACAACATTAAATAAGCCTTCATGGAAAAAGGTATTCCACATGATGGTCATACCGCTTACGATGAACAACTTGAACTCAAAACTTAATTTCAGAATTAGAACAGACTAGAACCTATTTTTTTAGAAAATTGTATTTCTGTACATTTTATACAATGGTTTTAAGTAACTATGGTAATAAAAGAAACTTGAACTTTGTATTCAGATCAAAATAGTTTTATGTTAGGAAGATGTTATTTAGATTTGAGATATTTTTTTTGAGGTGACTTTGAGACAGAAAAAAGGAATAGTTTGATACTTCATTTTTTGGACCAGCTGTATAAAAATTATTGTAGATGCCTACTGTTTCAAAATATCTTAGGCAGGAAGATTTGATGAAAAAATGATACAGAATGAGAAAAATAGAAAAATTAAAATACAGGAAAAATCAGATATTGATGAGGACATTTGGTCTCTAGATGAAGGACATGGAAAGGATTTTAAAAAAGGAGGTAAGAAGAAAATGAAGAGGAAGCATGTTTCTATTGAGAATGAGGACATTTTATCCTCTAAGGAGATGGGTGGTCGGAGCACCACAAACAGTGATGGAGTCCTTCGCAGCAACAAAGAGATTTGTTTTTACTCAATCATAATGTGGATGATGAATACATCTTAGCTCTATTTGATGAAGATGATGGATGGGATTTGGAATGGATAGTGACAAGAAAGACTGCACCAGCAGAGAAAAGGGGACTATTAAAGACACTCAAGGTGAGGATATCTTTAGCCCTGAAATGAATGGGCAGACTAGAAGTACAGATTGGTGGCCTTTGAGTCTTGTGGCAGATTTCATTAAACAATGGATGCCTTTAGAAAAGCATTGAAGAAGGGTCATGAGAGCTGAATGTTCTTGTCCTGTTACAAATAATAAAGTGTGTTCACCTCCTGATTTAGACCCCTGTTCATTCATTTTTTTATTTACGTTGGGCTGTGTCAACAAGAATTAGAAAGGGCTTTGAAACCATGCCAAGATATACTATTGGATGGAATTGATCCTTTACGTAGAAGACTTGACATGGAAAAGAAGGCTAAGTCTAAGGGAATTAGCGTGGACACAGACCTTCTTAGAGAATATAGTCAGTGAGCTGCTTCCTCCCTATTGAATGCAAATGCAGGTTTGATTACTGAAAGGTTTAAAGCAATTCTAAAGAGAATAAGTCCCAAACTGGATGCTTTTGTGACTAAAGTACTTCTGGAGGAACCAAAATGTTTATTTTTTGAAGACGATTGGTTAAAGGAGTAGTGAAATTTGTTATCACTTTTACAGCCTTGAACAAAGTGTAGTCTTTCTAGAGTTTTTTTGTTATTAGGGTTTTTGAGAGGGCTGGAGCCAGGTGACCCCTTTCCGGCCATTAGTTCAACAAGTACCACATTCAACTGTCTGGAAAGGGAACTTTTAGAGGCTTTCAATCAGAGACCAAGTTTTTCCCTCAAAGGGAATATCTGGCAGAGGTCACCAACTCCAAGGAATCAGCGAGTCAAAAAAAACAGGGGAAGTACAAGGAAAACTACTGGTTCTACAATCGAAAAGGAAGGGGGATGTTTGAGGTTTTAGTAAAAAAAAATAATGGAACAATAAGACTCAGAATTTCTGGGTGTGAGGGACAAAAATAGGTTATGAGGAGGAGTCCTTACAGCTTCCTTATCAATGTCCGGAATCCTACAAATAATTCTCAAACAGCATCAGAGGGAGTTAGTAGCAGAAAAGGTCAAATACATGTTGCTGAAGTCTGCTATAGGGAAGGTCTTTGAGGAAATTAAATGCTTTGTGGGCACAATATTTTTAGTGACAAAAAAGGACGAATGCTGGACTCCAATCATAAATCAATGGGACGTAAATTGTTTTGTAGACTACCAACATTTGAAAATGGTGGAAATCCATCTGAGATATTTTCCAAGGAGGAGATTGGTTAGCAAAGATCAATTTAAAAGGCGCATATTTTACAATACCTAATGGAAACATATGTCGCAAATATCTTAAATATATATTTTAATTTTTCCGTTAGTGCTGACATCGGCATCATGGTATTTCACTAATAGTGACTTATTTACGAGTAAGAGAAATATGCATGACTATATATCTAGACAAATTCTTGTTCATTTCCCAGTGACAACAAGTTAAAAGAACAGTGTTATTGTGATAGATTTGTTGAGTTTTATGATTAATAAGGAAAAATCAGTGCTAACACCAGTAAAAGAGACAGAATTTGCTGATGAAGTTATGACAACGTAGCTACCACAAGCTGGAGTATAGTAGTGGGTTTTAAGTTTTGTAATGTATCTTGTAAGTTCCTTTTAATGAAAAACTGAAGCAATAGATCGAAAAAGAGAGTTAGATGCATGAATAAAATTAAAGACAGATAGATAGATAGATAGATAGATAGATAGATAGATAGATAGATAGATAGATAGATAGATAGATAGATAGATAGATAGATAGATGGATGGATGGATGGATGGATGGATGGATGGATGGATGGATGGATGGATGGATAGATAGATCAATAGTTGAATACGTACTTACCTCCAAAACAAACGATTCTAAGGCTGTGTGGAAAAGCACTTTCTATGACTTGATAACGTTTTCCTTTAGCTTTCTTAATGCTCCAAAATTCTGTCTGAGCTTTCACACAATTCTGAAGGGCCGCTTTTACTTCCTCCACATATTAAACCCCATAGGATATTTATCAGTGCTTGTCTCTCTGGAATGAAATACCCTCGGGACCTGTTGCTGGTGGTGAGCATGACCAGGTGCTTCACTTTTTCTTTGTATTATTTGGAGAGACTGTCAAAGATAAGGCTGGTTGCCTACATTCTAAACATAATAAGCTGAAAAGGAGCCTGCGCATTCTAAATGATGGAGATTTTTTTGAGGAAAAGAGTTCAGATTCTGGCCTTTGCACAGCTCCTTGGGGAATAATAAGTCCAAAGGAAATACCCAGTAGGGAAGCCTCCTATTAACTATACTGTCTGCGTAATGTTTCTTGTGTAAAACATGTTTTAAGTGTATACATTTTAATACTATAAATTAATGAAGAGTATAGCTGCAGGGTAATCACCGTAACCTCGTCCAATAGAGCTCAGTAGCAGACATTTTTTCAAAGTACTAATTGTTTTTTTTGTGTGTACAGTATTCTGTCTCACACGGGCATTGAATCATTTAAAAGGCATTATGATATGAGGAGCAGTTAGTAACAATTCCGGCCATCATTTGACAGTACATGAACGAATGTGCAGGTTTTTCGTGCGGATAGTCGTTTGTTAGTGCCGACATTTTAATCTGGTGATAGGAGAGGGGACTCCGAATTGTTTCATGCGCTTATATTGAGCAGAGACCAATCATAGCCCTCCAGCAAATCGGTACGTTTAAGTTATACTAATACATAGGTAATGAATATTGCGGAGATGAAATATGCACAGGGCGTCACGATTAGTCTTGGTTCTGTGACATATAACCAGATCTTTCGAAATGTTTAAGTTACATGATTTATTTTATTCATGTCAAAATAACATTTATAGGTATGAACCATATTTAATACTTACATCTGTGCGAGAGTACTATGGTTTTAAAGCCATTTGAAAATGCTGAATTTCCAATTGTGTTTATTGTTAAAAAAAGAAGATATTTTATTTTTGTTTTAGCGCTTATTTTTGTTTTTCGCAATATGTCACATTTAACACCCAAAACTTTGGTTGTAGATGCAGAGAACTGTTAGTGTAGAGGGACACAATCACTGACCACTGTTTCTGATCTCTGCTGTGTATACCTTTTGCACTAATTCAGAGAAATGTATAGTTAAATGTATTTTGGACAGTGCAAATGTATAAAACAGAACAAGTGCTATGCTCTTCTGTGGATGGCGCACGTTCATTATCCAGCTGCTGACCATTTTTGTAATTAGGAGCTTCTTTACAAGCCGCTTACCCCGCTGGGGCGTCACTTTTTATGTGATTGAGAAGTGACACACCAGTGTCTCTAAGGGGTTCTTACCTGCACGGGGTGCTCCTGAAATAAGCCCCTTAGGGGCAGATTTACAAGCCCCTTGCGCCACTTTTACGTCACTTTTAACAGTGATCCAACTGAGATATATAGTCGAATGAGTTTTGACATAATCTCAGTCATGTACAACTTCATAAAACATGCACTAACTGATGAAAAACGTGATATGCACATATACACTAAGGGGCAGATTTACAAGCCCCTTGCGCCACTTTTCCTATGTTAAAAGTGACGTAAAAGTGGCACAAGGGGGGATCACTGACATTATATCGACGGACAGAATATCGACTTGCAAAAATATCGAGGATAAAATATCTACAGACAGTATATCGAGTTTGTATCTACAAACAGGCAAGTACAAAAATATCGAGTCCAAAATATAGTTTACAAAAATATAGTTTATAAAAACATCGACTTTATTAAAAACAGGGTTAAATTAAATTAATAGTAAAAATTATTTACTAAAATATAATTAAAAATACTTAAATTAACTCATAAAAATTAAATAATTACTGAAAGTTATAAAAAAAATTTTTTACAATCATAGTTGTTAAAACATATATATATAGTAACATAATATAATTAAATAATATCCAATATTATTATCGTACAATAGCAGAAGTGTAAAAAATACTATTCCCACTCCAGTGGGTGCAACAGTAGGGAAAGCGTTGGATAGCGTAGGGGTAAAAATTAGTATTCCAACTCCAAAGAGTGCAACAGTAGGGAAAGTGTTGGATAGCGTAGGGGTTAAAATTACTATTCCCACTCCAAAGAGTGCAACAGTAGGGAAAGCGATCGATAGCGTAGGGGTAAAAATTATTATTCCCACTCCAGTGAGTGCAACAGTAGGGAAAGCATTGGATAGCGTAGGGGTAAAAATTACTATTCCCACTCCAGTGGGTGCAACAGTAGGGAAAGCGTTGGATAGCGTAGGGATAATAATTACTATTCCAACTCCAAAGAGTGCAACAGTAGGGAAAGCGTTGGATAGCGTAGAGGTTAAAATTACTATTCCCACCCCAAAGAGTGCAACAGTAGGGAAAGCGATGGATAGCGTAGGGGTAAAAATTAATATTCCCACTCCAGTGAGTGCAACAGTAGGCAAAGCGTTGGATAGCGTAGGGGTAAAAATTACTATTCCCACTCCAGTGGGTGCAACTGTAGGGAAAGCATTGGATAGCGTAGGGTTAAAAATTACTATTCCAACTCCAAAGAGTGCAACAGTAGGGAAAGCGTTGGATAGCGTAGAGGTTAAAATTACTATTCCCACTCCAAAGAGTGCAACAGTAGGGAAAGCGATGGATAGCGTAGGGGTAAAAATTAATATTCCCACTCCAGTGAGTGCAACAGTAGGGAAAGCGTTGGATAGCGTAGGGGTAAAAATTACTATTCCCACTCCAGTGGGTGCAACAGTAGGGAAAGCGTTGGATAGCGTAGGGGTAAAAATTACTATTCCAACTCCAAAGAGTGCAACAGTAGGGAAAGCGTTGGATAGCGTAGAGGTTAAAATTACTATTCCCACTCCAAAGAGTGCAACAGTAGGGAAAGCGATGGATAGCGTAGGGGTAAAAATGACTATTCCCACTCCAGTGAGTGCAACAGTAGGGAAAGCGTTGGATAGCGTAGGGGTAAAAATTACTATTCCCACTCCAGTGGGTGCAACAGTAGGGAAAGCGTTGGATAGCGTAGGGGTAAAAATTACTATTCCAACTCCAAAGAGTGCAACAGTGGGGAAAGCGTTGGATAGCGTAGGGGTTACAATTACTATTCCCACTCCAGTGAGTGCAACAGTAGGGAAAGCGTTGGATAGTGTAGGGGTAAAAATTACTATTCCAACTCCAAAGAGTGCAACAGTAGGGAAAGCGTTGGATAGCGTAGAGGTTAAAATTACTATTCCCACTCCAAAGAGTGCAACAGTAGGGAAAGCGATGGATAGCGTAGGGGTAAAAATTACTATTCCCACTCCAGTGAGTGCAACAGTAGGGAAAGCATTGGATAGCGTAGGGGTAAAAATTAATATTCCCACTCCAGTGGGTGCAACAGTAGGGAAAGCGTTGGATAGTGTAGGGGTAAACACTTACTATTCCAACTCCAAAGAGTGCAACAGTAGGGAAAGCGTTGGATAGCGTAGGGGTTAAAATTACTATTCCCACTCCAGTGAGTGCAACAGTAGGGAAAGCGTTGGATAGCGTAGGGGTTAAAATTACTATTCCCACTCCAGTAAGTGCAATAGTAGGGAAAGCGTTGGATAGCGTAGGGGTAACAATTACTATTCCCACTCCAGAGAGTGCAATAGTAGGGAAAGCGTTGGATAGCATAGTGGTAAAAATTAGTATTCCCACTCCAGAGAGTGCAATAGTAGGGAAATTAAATACTTCTTATATTATTTCAATAAATATTAATTAATAACTATAAAAAAATAATTAAAAGTAATTACAAATTTAATATAATGTAATAATTAATCAATTACATTTACAATTTTTAATTAATTATTACAATGATTTACCTATTAATACAAAATCATTACAAATTAACAATAATTTAACATTTAAAAATTAATTAACAATTAATTCTAATTAAATACTATTAAATAAATGTATTTATTTAATTAATTATAAATAAATTACTTCCCACCCTATTCCCCTATAAACCTACAACGCACTACAGAAAACAAATTAGTAAAATTAACATAATAAGCAATTAATCAATTAAAACAAATTATTTGGCAATTCAAATTTAATTAATTACCCATAAAAAATTAATTAACAATTAATTCTCAAACAATACCAACAAATATTTTAACATATTTAATTAATTATAAATAAATTACTTCCCACCCAATTCCCCTATAAACCGACAACCCGCTACAGAAAATAAATTAGTAAAATTAACATAATTAGCTATTAATCAATTATTTAAAAATAATTGCCAATTAAAATTTACCTAATTACCAAATTTACATTAATTAACAATTAATTAAAAATAAATACCAATAAATAAATGTACATATTTAATTAATTATAATTAAATTACTTCCGACCCTATTCCCCTATAAATCCACAACCCGCTACAGAAAATAAATTAGTAAATTTAACATAATTAACAATTAATCTATTAAGTAAAATTAATTGCCAATTAAAATTTAATTATTTACCAAATATAAATTAATTACCAATTAATGAAAAATAAATACCAATAAATACATTTACATATTTAATTAATTATAATTAAATTACTTCCCACCCTATTCCCCTATAAACCCACAACCCGCTACAGAATTAAATTACGCAAAATTTTAAAAAACAAATTTCATTAATTAAAATAAATTATAACATAAATACACACTTTTCACACATATAATAACATAACAAACACTAAAAAAATTAGATATTATTAAAAATTCGATATTTTTAATGACCTATATTATATACTTAGATATTTTAACTGTCTATATTTTTAACAATCGATATTACATTACTTACCTTAAAAACGATATTTTTGATGTCTATATTCTGTCTAGTCGATATTTTGTCCATTCTATATTTAAAACTCGATATTATGTCCATTCGATATTTTTGAGTCGATATTTTGACTGATTACCATCTCAGTTAGGCACGACTTAATGAAAAGGGATAAACTGGTGAAAAACATGATATATGCATCTGTACTAATCAGAAACAAGACTGTGTGTACAACTTTACATAAAACCGATAGAAACATGTCTGGGTAGCATCTCCTTGAATAGTGCTATAGGCTTTAATCCACTATATACTTTGAACCATCCATTATTTCTGCAAACCACATCATGTTTATGTTTATGTTTGCCATTTTGGTAAAGTGCATGGCTGCCCTGGGTCTTCCCAGTGGTAAATGAGAGAGATGCTGGCAACGGTACAAGTTGAGTAATCATCATTGGAACAACCATGCCTTAAGTATTTTCCTGAAGCAAGATTCTTGTTCCATCAATCTTAGTTCCCTGGGCATGGAATTCCACAACTTCGGGCCAGGAATGAGAATGATCTACCTCCCCATCTTGATCTCCTGAACCCCAATGTCTCTATTAGGCAGTCTTGCGATGACCTGAGGTACCTCTTTGGTGCATATGGTGAAATGTGTTCTGAGTATAGCTGGGCCCCTGCTATTCATTGCGGTCATTAATTTACTACGCATTTGTTCACATAAGCTTAGCCTTTACCTTGTTTAACATAGAGTGCTACTTGCGCCCCATGCTTTACTGGTTTGTGAATGGAGCACAATATAACTTTCAATTTGCAAAATAACTATGCTATTTCCTTTATATTCACCTAAATGTGTATTTACAGTAACTCAGTGCTTTGTATGAAAATAGGCCCCTTACTAACAACTTCCTTTTTTTAAATGATGTTTGGGCTTTTGGAGGAAAGTGAATCTTATTATCATGTATGATGTCATTGATGTCATCAATTATGTCATTTAACATGTCAAGAGTGATGTAAGATGTGAAGTCATCAGTAGTGCATCAGAGTGGCGCAAGTTATAGTTAGCTCACACAACTCTAACTGGTGAACTTTAGTGACTTAGTAGTTTTTTGTTTTTAAATGTTAGGTTTTTTCAAATTTCAACACCTACCCATTACATAACATTTTGATTTTTCCAGTGAATTTCTGGTGTTTTTTTTAATGTAGGCTATGATCGTTTCAAAATACTTAACTTTAATGTCACTTTAACCTTTTTTTATCAGTGAATTTTTGTGGTATATCTTTTATCATTTTCGAAGTTTAACATAAACCTAAACACCTTGAACAACCTGCAGTTAACATCCCCTCAGCACACGCCTTTGGCTGCAAGGAACATGAGGTTGGCTGCAGGGCATGGCCTCTGCCCAGCACTCCAAAAGGTACCTACCCTGCATCTCTCTACACACTTAAATTAGCTGTGTGGAAAGGTGCATTTTTTTAGGGTTACCTTTTTGGTTGTTTTACTAGTTTTGTGTTTTAAACTTTTTATAAAGTAATGTTAAACTTTTTATATTTTCTTTTCCATTTTTAAAATTTTATGTAAAAGTAACTATTAGATTGTAACTTCTTTTTCTATATTTTATGTTTTACTCCTTCAAGTGTGTCTCAAGCACTTTCCTTAAAACATGATTGCAAGTTTCACTTGAACACAAAGCTTAATGACATTCTTTGCCATTTCACATAAAATACTGCATATTTTCATCTTTTTGGTAGTGTTGCTGCTCCATGAAATCCACAAGAGTGGTATCAACCTATTGTACTGCTGTTGGATGATTCCTCCCGTACTCAGTCTAGATAATCTCTTTAGGATGCATATATCTCAGATGTTTCCACACCAATGTTCCCAATGACATTCCCATGGAGTACTGTTTACACTGGTGTCTGTGCACTTCTTACAGGCAGATGTTACTGGTGACACTATAGGGATTTACTATGTTTTGCCCAGCTGCCAAAAATGGAACGCTGCCACACTAGTGAATGATTTGCGGACCTACTAGTAGGCATTGCAGCGGAAGCTGTTGCCAGTGCCATTATGTCCTCATCCTGTCCTTGATATCTGGTTCTTCCCCGTGTCTTTAAATGAGATGATGCTTTCTAATTGCCCGTGACAAACCTTGCCTGTCTGAATGATCAATGTGAAATACTAATCTGGAAATGTGTTTATTTTGACCTTTTGCGGGGTACCTCTTGGTGCCCCTACAAGTATCTAGGCTTTCGTGTCCCTCTACCCTGCTCATCAATGCCCTTTTTTCACAACCTTTCACAAGGGAACCAAATTCCGAAGTCCTGTAATGGCTGACACACCATTTTGTTTAGAGTTGTGGCCAGACAATCAGAATTCTCCAGTCCCTCAGTACTGAAATGGTCAATGGGAGAAAAAGCTTCCCCAGCCAATCTATTTAGTGAATCTTTGTTACCTGGGGACTAACCGTCCAGATTCATTTAACATTTTAATCACTTCATGCCATCCAAAACAGCAATTTTAAATGCTAATTTCTTGAAAACAGCTAAATGAATGTACAAAAAATTGCACAAAGCATGCTTTTAGAGTAAAGTTCTAACTTTCTGTCAGATTTGGAGTAATTCTGTTCAATCATCTATTTTCAATTGAAGAGCAGAGCTTCCAATTGGAATTAACATGGGAAATAAATGTTTTGAGACCAGCCCCTTAGTCTTTTATAAAATAGTTCGACCATCTAAACATAAGTAATAGGCACCACAGCTGTTAGAGTTTTTGTGAATCTATATTTTTGTGCATCATTAACAATGTGCAGAATGTGGATTTTCTTTTGATTATGGATGTATCCACTGACATAGTGCTATTGTAGCTGAACACATTTCCCATGACATATAGTAGTGTGTTTTCCTGACTCATGTTAAGTAGGCCACAGTTTGGGCCCAGGCACCATCATTTTCAAAATGAATGTTTCCCCCTGCACATTTCATTGTTTGTCATGCAGAGTCATGTTGGTATAATTCCATTGGCATTGGTCTTGCTGTTCTTGATTAAATCTTAATAGCTTGGTCCCAAAACTGTATCTTTTCAAGGACCTTCTGCTACCTCGCTATGCCCTATTCATTCATCATAGTTGTCTGAGGTACATGTAACTAGTTTGGCATGCCATAACTGGATGACCTTAGAATGGAGTGGGCAGAATCAATATACATATAGTGGGATGATGCGTATGTGCTATGGCAATATGGTATTAGTCAACTTGAACTCTGATTTGCTAAAAATGTAAATCTTTTGATCATACCATGATGATTTAGTAGTTTCTCTATTTTGATATGCAAAAATAGTGTATATAAAACCCTGATTTTGGGGTTGAGCCAGAGAATTTCCCTAAGATCATTCCTATGCTGCTAGGGATGTGGTCGTTCCTCTATTGATTTTGCTTCCAATTTGGGTCTGTTTATTTTTCTGAGAGTCTTCATGGGAATAATACTGTAACACGTCTTTGACGTTTTTTAATGAATCTTTAAAATGTATTCCACTGAGCAATAACTCAATTATTCAGTTGGATCATACTTAATGTACTACATGTGTGATGTGATGTGTGGTGCCTTGCCTTGGGGAGATATTTCCTCATAAAACCGAGCTTAATAACCTCTATAACAAATCAATCTGTAGGCCTTCTGTTGAGGTAAAACTTTGTTGTATAAATTGTTTGGGAAACACTGAACCCCCATATTTATGGTAAGAGAGAATGGTTGTGAGCCAAGAGCATCTCTTTACTTCTTTAGCGATTCATTTTTTGCCCTATCCCTAGTGTTAGTGTATTTTCCAATGTAGATTCTACCAAATTCCTGACTTGCAGTGCAGTTCCTGAGCAGAGAGGATTGTAAGAATAAATAGGGTAGAATGATTCTGGGGATTTTAGTGTTTTGGTGTGTTAATTGAAGTATAGAGGTTTGTGTAGTGTAATGGAATGTAATGCTGCATGTTTTTGTTTTGATTATGCAATGCTCATTTTGGGTTATGTTGGAGGTTTTATCACTATGACTTTTATGTACTTTGTCTTATTTGTCATTTTCATCAAAGACGTGTTAGTGTTTTTATTGGTTGGTTTGTGTTGGACTTGGCCCTTTTGGCAGGTTCACCCCGAAACTTTTTGCATTTGCCTAGCCTGTTTCTGCAATCTGGTGTTGGTGATTTTAGGCCTCTGCGCACTTTTCACTGCGGTCCAGTGTAAAGTGCGTGCGCTCTCTGTGTATGTGTGGTGAGAGGGGCCTGCCCTCCCATAGGAATGCATGGGGAATATGTGTGACCATGGTAGATCCTGATGTGTGGGGAGTGCAGGGTCGAGTTTGGTATGTTCGAACTCGTGAGATTAAATGCTGCGCGATGATGTGCGTGGATTGGCTGGAGCTAGTTGATGTGCCTGGCTCCAGGAGTCAGGATGGGTCTGCCCCGGTGGTGAATGGAGAAATCTGCGTGTTGATGGCAGGGAGGAGTGCACCTGGGACCTGAATAGGGCTGTGATTTCCCTACACAATGCTGGCTCCATGCCCTGTGGTGTTTCTGTTGTCCCTAGCCTGGCCAGTGAAAGGGAGTGCCCTGGAACTAGCTGTAGCTGGTTCTCCCATTGCCTGCACCTGAGTAAACAAAGGATTTTTGTTTATAAAAAGGGGCTGTGGCCCCATGAAAAATGTTCTTGTTTCTTGACTTGAATCTGCCAGGGGCGTGCTGCTGCTGGGGCCCAGGGGAAGGGTTGCCTCCCTGGGCCCTGCACAGCCCCTGGATGCCTGATGGACCTTCCCTGGAAACCTTTGCCTGTGCTTCCCTGCTTACAGACTTCTGGGACCTTTTATTTGCATCTGCCCAGGCTTGTTGTAGCCTAGGTGCCCTGGGAGCGCTTTTTGGGGAGAAGGCTGGTAACTTTGCCCTAGCGCTTGGAGAGCACTTCTGTTTTGTGCATTTGCAGCCCTGGGCTACTGTCTGGGGATTTCCCCCTTCATGGCCTCCTATCTTGGTCATTTTTGAGATCCTAGCGGGTGCCCACCCCACTTATTTTTGCGTTTAAAAGCAGGTGCCTACCCTGCATTGTGCCCGCTTATTTATTTCCTGCGCGGGTGCCCACCCCGCTTATTTTTATGTAAATTACGGGTGCCCACCCCGCATGGCCGCTGTGTTGATACCTCTAGAGATGGTTTTACCTATGGAGGTTTGTGTTAGTGAGATTGTACTTCACTGTGATTTACGCCCCTAATGTGAGATATACTTAGGGGGTAGGATCTAATTTGTTTAGACTAGAGAGGAGGTTGCCTACTGTATTTATACTGGTTAGGCCTAATGTGATTTATGCGTAATGTGCAATGCCTTTATGCTTGTGATACTTCTAAATGTGTTTTCATGCTTAGGAGGTTGTTTTGCCTAGTATAGTTTATACTAGTGAGTTTATGTGCCCCTGCGTAATCAATGCCTCTGGTGATTAGTATTACGTAGTGTGTACCTACCTTTTACCGGTGGTTACTGTTTGTGTTCTATAATTGTTACTTGGTGCTACAGTTACTCTAAATGCTATTTCTACTAAGTGCTGATCCTGACAGTGGCCCACGTGGCCCTGTCCTGTGTAAATAATCCCTTGTGAATATTGCCCGTGCCGGTTGGCACAATGTATATTGTGTGATTACTATCTGATGTATTTTAAGAATACAAAAGTTATTTTTATATAACCTTGTTTGGAGTTCCTTTTGTAGTATGCCTGGGATGTTGTTGCTGTGTGCGTGTGCAAATGCTTTACACATTGCCTCCGGGATAAGCCTGTCTGCTCGTGCCAAGCTACCAAGGGGGTGAGCAGGGGTTATCTTTGGCGTGTAACTCCCTTGCCCTGACTAGAGTGGTGGTTTCTGCCTGGCTTTGGAGCAAGCCTTAGCCAACCACAAATCCTATTTTTAACAGTTTGGTAATAAGAAAAGTCCAAGATCTTGAGAAATTATTGTTGAATTTGTCTGCATAAAGGTAATGTGTTTTGCACAGAGCCACATACTCAGATAGGTATTTTTCTGAAATAATGTTTTTCTCCCCCCAAAGATTTGTGTGTCTAATTTAGGTCGGTGTCATTTGTCCTTCGGTACATGGAAGTATGTAGACTAACCAGAAGTAAATAAAAATATCATCTGAAAATATGGACAAATATTTATTTTGTAACACACATATATAGTTTAAAGTGGTAACAGTTAGATATTATAATATGTAAAATTCATAGAATATAAATTAAATAATTCCACTAATATGTAATACTATATAGAAACACATGCTTATATAAATGCACATACAGACATTTAGATAGATAGGCATAATTTATAAAAAAAAAACATAATATATTATCTTTTTAAATATGTTAAACTTACTACTATAAAAAGCATATATATATATATATATTACCTACTGGCGGTCGCCAGTAGGTAGTTATAGTTAGGATTGATTTCCATAGGGAAATCGTAACATTCTATTGGGAATAACTTTGGCGCCGGTGGAGGAATCTGCCTGAAATTTTCCTCAACTTTGCCTCGCGGCGCTCCGCTACTTCCCTGAAAGTTTGGGGGGCATTTGTCAAGCGGGGGCCGAGATAAAAGGGGGGTCCCAAAATGTGTTTTCCCCATGTTAATTTCCATAGGGCGGTCAAACTCACTTTCAGCTCGAAAGGCTGAATGGATTTTCACAAAACTTGGCAAAATTGTAGGGACTGGTAGCCCGATGTGCCTTTGCTATGTCTCAAGATATGTGCTCCAGAGGATTTTGAGTAATTTAGGTTAAAAAAAATGTATATATCTATAGCCGCGCCCCGGTACGCGCACCAGGGAGCGCTCCGGGCGCGCCATGCGACTTGCGCACGGAAAGCTGATTGGCTCTCGGGTGTCTGTAAACATTCCAAACAGTCCGGAGCGGCCGCCATCTTGTGTCTCGTTAGGATCGAGACACAATAGGTGGCAAAAACAAAGAGGGAAATAACCAAAAGGGGGCAGGGTAGACCCCCCTGACCCCATAGGTTTGATGTGGGGGCCACAAAAGGGTCCCACGGGTGGAATTTTTTTTTAATTTTTTTTTAGATTTTCGGGGGGGAGCGCCCAGTACGCGCACCGGGGAGCGTACCGGGGAGCGTACTTTGGTGAAAAATAGTGAAAATAATAGTGTAAAATAATAATTTTGAGTGATTACAGGTAGGGTAGCTCTGAAAAGAGCTTTTGGGTTCTGTGGCTGTTTTAGGTACCTACAAGTACGTCTCACACACACACCCACACACACAACCCCACACCCCCACACCCACACACTCCCCACACACACCTCACACACGCACACCTCCACCCACACCCAAACACCCCACACCCCCACACCGACACCTTACACATCCACACCCACACCCACATCCCACACACCCACACTCACACACACACCTCACCCCCCCTACACACACACACACATGCACACACAGATACCTCACAGACACACCCCACACATCCCCCCACACACCTCCCCCCCACACACACACACACCTCACAGACACATCCACACATCCCACACATACACACACATTCTACATACATACCCCCCACACCCACACACACCCCACACACACCTCACACCCCCACACCCCCACCTACACCCAAACACCCCACACACCCACACCCACACACACACCTTACACACCCACATCCCCACCCACACCCATATAACCCACACAGCTACAGACACCTATACACCTCATCCCCCCCAGACACACACACACACACATACACACCTCACAGACACACCCCACACATCCCCCACACACACCTCCCCCCCCACACATGGGGAAAACTCAGTGAAACACTAAAATAATAATTGAAAGTGCTTAGAGGTAGGGTAGCTCTGAATAGAGTTGTTGTGTTGTGTGGGTGATTTAAGTACCAACATGTAGGTACCAATGCTTACATTTAATGTACACCGTTTCCTCTGTAGATATCTTGCATTTTGTTACAGAAGTTATTTTGGTATATGGAATCCATATCATAGTCTGTCAGGAAAGCAGAAAGAACATGGAGGCAGGAGATGAAAAAGAGATGTCAAATACTCATTGGAGATAATATAGTGGGAGAAAGGAAGTAACTATGAGCAAAATTACTATGTAACATAAAAAAGTTGCACAGTATACTATAAGTCTGATTTTACATTATAATCAATTTGGTACTAGTTTATGAATTACATATAAAAATGAATAATGTCTCGAACAATTTTTGATTATTAAATATAAATTTATTTTTCTGATTCTTTTTGATAAATGTAACAGAACTTCTAACAACACATTGTCGGAAATGTCCTCATTTTCAATCAGCGAATCTACTGCTTCTACACATTGAACTAATTCATAGTCCCGTGATTCATCCATGAAATCTAAGTCATCATTGTCTTCAATAAATTTTTCAGCGTTGTTCTCCGGAACAATTTAGAAGAAAATATTGTGCTCTCCTTCCATTTTCTTGCTGTAATTTGCATAAAAAATAAATATATCAGTAGAGATAGGGCACTGTTGGGTTTAAGTTCAGACAGGTAGTTTTGATTTTTTAACAGTGAAGTTATCTTTGGGCAGTGTATGGTATCAGGCTGGAAGTAGAAATATAAAAAAGTGTATATCATAAAGCCTAAGTAAATTGATAATTATACAAGACAAGCCTAACTCCATCCATAACTATAACAGAGAAGCCTATCTCAATCTATAACTATTACAGAAGGATAGTATATAACTATCAGAAAATGTTTTCCAAATTAACTTAAAGTGCACAACATACTTCAGTTTTCAAAATAACATCTTACCTTTGAAAAATAAGTTTAAGTTCTCAGTGAAAATTCTTTTGAAATGTACTTCAGGAAGTAGTAGTCAAAATGGCTGTGTTTCCCTCTCTTTCTTTATATATATTCGTGTACATAACCAATCAAATGTCATGAAATAATAGTAGAAAATGAAAGTAACATTTTAATTGGTTGTAAATTCTAACACTTCAGATGTGTTTTTGTCAAGTAATTCACCTCTGGATATTTAAAGAGGGCTACAGGCCAAATGGCTCAATGGAATTCCACCAAATTTGGGAAAATGGTAGGGACTGGTATGTAGTATGGCCTATTCTATATTTGGTGAAAGTGTCTCCAGTGGTTTTGATGTAAATTAACTTTTAACATTTTTGGGAGCGCTTCCCGGTGCGCGACCCGGTACGCGTACCGGCAGCGCTACGGGAGTCCTCCATTTTGTGTTTCGGTAGATTTGAGACAGAAAATGGAGGAGAAACAACGTTGGGAATGGGTATAAGGGGGCATGGTAGGCACTCCCTGACCCTCTAGGTTTTCTGAGGGGGTCTTAGGAGGCCCATATAGGCGGAATCTTTTTTTTAAAAAATTTTCGCGGGGGGAGCGCCCGGTACGCGCACCGGGAAGCATACCCGGGAGCGTACTTTGTTGAAAATTAGTGAAAAAAGTTAGAGTAAAGCATTTGTAAAGGAGAGTTATGATTCATTTAATATAGATAGAGACTTGTATACTCTATGGAGAAGATTTGGAAGCAAAATGTGTTTTTTTAATGTGACTTTCTTCATGTTTTTTGAACATGCTTGATAAAAAGTTGTTGCTGGAAAGAGGAATTGTAGTTTGTAAAAATGTGAAGTTTCAGTAGTGACCTGGAATGCTTGTACATATGACCTGCGCTTTGTTTCTAAAATGTTATTCAAAAAACGATTTTGGGCAAATCAATGGCTTTCAGTAGTGAACATGAATGCTTGTACATAGGACCTATGTTCTGTTCCTAAAATGGTAATTGAAAAACGATTTTAGTGCAAATCCATGGCTTTAACATTTTTTTTTTAGAAGGAATAAATAGTGTGTGCATAATTATTTAAAAATATTTGATTGTTTTACAAACATGTTACCTGTTTTACCTCAGATTGGGAAGCAGAGTGAGTTTCTTTGCTGTTGGTTTGTTTCATTTTTTGGGTAATGCTTGGTAGGAATGTTTGCAAGAGATAGGAAATGTATTTTGTAAAATAGTGACTTTTCAGTACTGAAATGGAATGATTGTACATAGGACTTGCACTGTGTTTCTAAAATGTTATTGAAAAATCGATTTTGGGGCAAATTAATAGCTTTTACATTTTCGAGAAAGAATAAAAAGTGTGTGCATGATTAAATAAAATAATTTGAAGCTTTTACAATCATGTTACCTGTGTTACCTCAGATTAGGAAGCACACTGAGAGTGTTATTTATGAAAACAGCGATGCGTCACTTTTAACTGTGCACTCCTTGTGACACCAATGATGCATTATATTTAATGTATGATGCATCATGTTTCTAGGACTTATAGATAAGTCAGTATTTCTGATGTATCTGTAAGTGCAAAAGTGATAAATTGCTGGAGTGTGTCACAAAAATGACGCAACTCCAGCAGTGCATCCTTTCACATGGGGAAAGCCCCATGTGAAAGCGTTTGCCTCAGTCTTACGCCTGCTGTGAGGCAGGTGCAAGATTTTGACGTAACAGTGTCCTAAAAGTGACGCAGTGAAATCTCATAGATTTCACTGCGTCACTATTACGGGCCTTTTTGCGGGGGAATGCCCCCTCTGTGTACATTACACCTGACAGAGGTATAATGTGGTGCAGAGGTTTAAAAAGTGACGCATCTACCTACATGCGTCACTTTTTAAATATGGCGCCAAAAGGCACATGTTTTATGCCGCCGATGCGTTAAAAAAAGTGACGCATCAGCAGTGCAAAACTGATGCAGGGCCTCCTAAATTAGGTTCATCTTTTTTTGCACACTACTCCAGTTTAGTCCTGTCCACTGCACTCTTGGACACAAGCCTCACCTTTTGTGCTCCCCTGGACAGGCTTCATCACATCTGCACTCTTGCTTAGGCCTCATAATCTTTTTTTAGAATAAAATTTGAAAAACAGAGAAAAGGTCATATGTATAAGCTTTTCATTGCACTACTGAAACATTTTTGGGGCAAATTAATGTCTTTTACATTTTTGAGAAAGAATAAATAGTGTGTGCATGATTACATAAAAAAACTTGACCTTTTCACAATCATGTTACCTGTGTTACCTCACATTAGGAAGTAGATTGTGCAGATGAAGTGAGGCATGTCCAGAGGGACAGAGGAGGTGAGGCATGTGTTCAAGACTGTAGTGGGAGAGAGGCTTTTCTTGGAGAGCGTAGGTGGTGAGACCTGTGTCTAAGAGTGCAGTGGACTAGGCTTCATGAAGCCTATCTCCCACTGCACTCTTAGACACAGGTCTCAAGTTCTTTGCACCCGTGGACAGACCTCTCATTTACTACACTCTTCAATAGAGGCCATACCTCTTGTGTACCCCTAGACAATCCTTACCTCATCTGCAACCCTGAATAGACTTCAACTAATTGGCATGCTTAGACAGGCTTCAGCTTATTTACACCCTTGGACATGCGTCACCTCATCTGCACCTACTTACTATCAATTATACTCAATACATTGAGGCCTGTTCAGAGGACAGAGATGAGGTAAGGCTTGTCCAAGGGTAAGAGGAGGTTAGTCCTCTCCATTGTAGTCATGGACACTGAATGCTTGTACATAGGACCTGCACTGTGTGTCTAAAATGTTATTGAAAAGCGATTTTGGTGAAAAAAAATGACTTTTAGTTTTTTGAGAAGGAATAAATAGTGTCTGCATGATTAAATACATATATTTCATCTTTCCACAATAATGTCACCTGTGTTACCTTAGATTAGGAAGTAGATTGTGTAGATGAGATGAGGCATGTCCAGAGGGACAGACGAGGTGAGGCCTGAGTTCAAGACTGTAGTGGGAGAGAGGCCTTTCCTGGAGGACATAGGTGGTGAAGGCTGTGTGTAAGAGTGCAGTGGACTAGACTTCATGAAGCTTATCTCCTACTGCACTCTTAGACACAGGTCTCACTTTCTTTGTACCTGTGGACATACCTCTCTTCCACTACACTCTTCAATACAGGTCTCACCTCTTCTGCACCCTTGGAGAATCTTCACTTGATCTGTAACCCTGAATAGACCGTTTGCTTTTTGTCATTGCTTTGTTGTTTGATAATAGTGGTCTATAATGTGTAATTTTTTTTTTAACACAGATTGAAATCAAGATTTCAAGAGTAAGGAAAGATGCACTCAAGGCAAAGAAGAAGGAGAAATGAAATACGGTTACAAACAAAAACAGCAACGGAATTACAGCACTCTTCAACAACAAATACTTCAAAAAACAGGAACAAAGCTCCTGGTAAGACAACTAAGTCTTTCTTACGGAACATATGTAGATCAAAATAAAATGTTGGACAGCATGTAGAAAAAGAGAATGAGAGAGTAAATTTGAAAAGGAAGGAGAGAACCTCAAAGAATCCTACAACTGGAGCAGGAGAGAATAATATGTATAGGAATAGAAGGCAGAATCAGTTTAGAGACATTCGTAAACGAATGTTTCGCAATAGGGTGGTTTTAAATTTGTTAAAAAACATTAGGAAAGGTAAACAGAGAGCTGCTTTTTATAAGAAAAAGAAAAGTGTAGAGAAGATTGTTGATCAGGCTTTTGAAGTTAAGAAAAAATTATTTATTTTAATAATCAATAGAATTAGGACACTTAACAAGACAATTGATGTTTTCAAATCAAACAGTAGATGGAAAAGAGTAATTAATCGGACTAATTTTTGTAAAGTTTTTTCAGGAGAATGGATGCATAGTTCAAGTTGTGAGCCATTTTTTAATGAGGAGAGTTACTTCCAGGAGAACGATTTAGTGCATGCAGTTGACACCAGTGGTCGAGCGTATGAAGTGAAAGACGATTGTCCGATTGAAAAAGAGAAACTTGTGCCTAGAGAACCAGAAGAGGTGTTAACTGATGAAGTTTTAGGGAGACGTACTAAGGGTCCAGTGTACACTTGGAAGTGTAGTCGTATTTGTAGTGTGCGACAGGAATCCATTGATTTGTTTTGTAATTTCTTACGTACATATAGTAAGAAAAGTCTAAAGCAGAAAGTGAAGTTGTTGCAAGACTTATATCCTTGCAGAGTGAGAGAAAACACAGGTTTGCAAGGGCATTCACTGGCTTGTCTTTCTAGAAAAGTCTGTCAGAGTGTTTTTCATCATTTTAGGATGTTAGCAGTGCATCATACCAAAATGAGGAAATTAGTGAGAATGTTGTATTATGCAAAAAGTACAGCACTTAAGCTTAAACAATTAAACAGTGCTCTTTTGCACGGAACTGAATTAGATGTGAAGAAGATTTGTGAAGAAATTGAGATTTGTTATTTTGGTGAAAAAGAGGACAGTGTAGAAATTGACACAGCAATTCAAGGTAATGTGGAAGAGAATGTACAGATTTCAAGTACAGAAAAGTTTGAGCAGGAAATTACCAGGTTTAAGGTGAAATAAAGTGAAAGGCCGAATATTACTTGTGTGTGTTGTCGACGAAGTCTTTATAAACATCAAACTAGATTAGTTGATTTATACGTAAAAAGTGAAAAGATGAATAATTATGAGTGGAAGGATTTTGCAACTTATTTGTGGGTGGAGAATTGTTTTGATTTGAGTTGTGATCAGCGTATTTGTAAATATTGTTATGATAAATTAAATCAAAATAGAATGCCTGCTAGAGCTGTTCATAATAATCTGGAGTTGGTAGACATTCCCCGTGAAATGATGGATTTAAATACATATGAGTCTATTTTGATTCAATGTGTCCATCCTTTGCAGGCAATTGTTCGCATGGAGCCTAAGATAGGGAAATTGCCTCCTACAGATTTGCAGAGAGGATTAAAGGGAAGAGTTGTTTATTTGCCTCTAGATTTAAAAAAAAATATTGATACAATTTGTATAGAAAATGTAGAAGAGGAACCTTTCTTTATTCTAGTTAATTGGGTTCCGACAAAGAGTAAGAAAATCTGGCAACATTTAGTGGATGTTAGGAAAGTCAAAAAGGCAACGTTGTATTTAGTCAAAAACAATGAGTATTACAAAGATGTATGTGTTGCAGCAGAGGAAACAGATGCAGATGAAGACAGTGATTGTTCAGGCGGTCAAATTGAAAAAGTTGATGTGTCTAGAAGTGAAGAAATATATGAACATTATACTGTTCATCCTTTGCATTCCAAAGAAATAATGGGGAATGCAATTGAATTGTTTCAAATGAAAGCAGCAAAAGGAAGTCCCATTAGTGTATGGGAAGAAAGTTTGGAAGCTCGTTGTTTTCCACAGCTATTTCAAACAGGTCGAGGTGGACGATATGACGATCGACCACTTCAAATTCCTGCATCTGAATATCGAACTGTAAGATTGTATGCTGAAGATCCAAGGTTTCGTCAATGCATTCCCTATTTGTTTCATTTACTGTATGAAAGTGACTTGTCTGGGCTTTCTTATGCAGTAAACCATATACTGAATAGTGGAGCACATCTGCAAAATGTTTCGGCGAGGGACTTTATGGAGAAAGTGAATCTGCAAGATAATATTTTGGAATCTCATTTAATCAATCTCATGGCATGTCAGCGTGGTACAAACGAGTATTGGTACCGTCGTCATGGGGAATTGAAATGTATGCTAAGAAACTTAGGAACTCCTACATGGTTCCTCACTCTTAGCTGTGCCGAGTATGCATGGGATGACTTACTTCAATTTCTACGTGAGGCAAATGCAAATATACAAAATATAGAATTCAAAAACCTGGAGAACTGTGTTCTTTGGATCCAGTGAATGTATGCAGATATTTCAATCATAGATTTGAAGCTATGATGTCTTTTATTACCAACAAAAAAAATCCTCCCCTTGGAGAGGTTTTGGATTTCTTTTGGAGAAAGGAGTATCAAGCGAGAGGTGCTCCTCACATACATATGTTGTTGTGGATTAAAGATGCACCCAAATTTGGAACAGATTTGGATGAGACAGTGATGAGCTTCATTGAAGAGTATTCAACATGTGCTGTTCCGAAAACTACCGAAGAAAACAGTTTAAGGCAACAAGTTTTACGCTTTCAATCCCATCGTTGTGGAAAGTACTGTCGTCGAAAATTCAGAAACAAGGACAAGTTCTACACAAAATGTCGTTTCAGCTTTCCACGACCAGTGATTTCTAAAGGAAGAGTAAATAATTTGATGTCTTCTCTGCGACATACTGTGACGAGGAAGTCACCAAAAAATACATACAATTTAAAAAGAAACGAAGAGTCCAAGTACATCAACGACTACAGCCCAGTGATTTTGTCCATGTGGAATGCTAACATGGATATTCAATTCGTTGCTGACAACTCTATTGCTGTGGCTCAATATGTGATGTCTTACATCACAAAAAAAGAAAAAACAGAACTGAAGGAAATGTGGGAGGACATTTCACATGAAAAGAGTCTAAGCAAGAAATTATACAGTTACAGTCTGAAGATGTTGTCGCATCGAGAAATTGGAGCATATGAATGTTCTGATCGATTGTCATCAGCAAGTCTCTATGCCAAATCTAGAACCATCATTTGGGTGAGTCTAGGTCTTGCTGCAACACGAAATCGAGTTTTGAAATCTGTACAAGAGATAGAGTATTTGGCGGAGAAAGAACCAGAAAGTACAGATATTTTGAAGACAAACATGTTGGATACATACTATCCAAATAGAAGTCCTCACCTTGAGAAAGCTTGTCTCTATGAAGTTCTTCAAAGCTATATTTATAAGAGGAACATCAGAGAAGATATCAATAATGGAATATATGCTGTCATTGGATGTGAAGGATGTCTAGTGAAACAGAAAAAAGGCCATTTGGTTAATCATCGAAAATTGAGTTGTGAAAATCCAGACAAAAGGGAATTTTACTATTTAGCTCTTTTGCAACTCTTTAAGCCATGGCGTACAGAAGAGGAACTACTTGGAGATTTTCTCTGTTACGAAGATTCTGTTAATGCAACCAAGGATACCATAGAATGTCCTGTTTTTCCAAATTATCTGCAAATGTTGAACGAAGAAATAGAGCAAGAAGCCACAATTGCTGCAGAGATTGCTAGAGACAGTTCTCAAGACAGTCAGAGTTCTGCTTCATTGAGTCAGGATCCACTTGGAGGACCAATTATTCAAAATGAAGCTGCCACTGCCATGGATGAGGTGGAAAGAGCTATGGAACAAGCTCAAGATGATGTAGTTAACTTAGAAGATTTGGTGAAACAACTAAACCTTGAGCAGAAACAGATATATGACGAAGTCACAGATCAGATTGAACATGGATTCGCTCATGAGAAAAAAAAGTGCTCATGTACATCATTTAAACCAGTCCAACTGTACGTAAGTGGAGAAGCGGGAACTGGAAAAAGTTTTCTGATTAAAGCAATTGCAACTGATCTGCAGAAAAGGACTGAATCACCGCTATCTTGTGTTGTTACTGCTCCAACTGGGCTGGCAGCACATAACATTAAAGGGATTACTTTACATCGTTTACTGATGCTGCCAGTGGAGCATGATAACAAATTGCAATATCGCAAGCTATCTGGAGATGCGTGTTCCGAAGTTTCGAGAGTCCTGAAGAAAATGAAACTTTTTATCATTGATGAAGTAAGCATGGTGTCAAATATAATGCTTGCTTTTGTGCATTTGAGAATGCAAGAAATTCTTAGAACAGACTATGATGTCTTATTTGGAGGAAAACATATTATTGTTTTTGGAGATCTACTGCAGTTGACTCCGGTGAAAGGACAACCTGTGTTCAAAATGCTCACGCATGAAGATACCAGGAAGTGCCTAGGAATCATTGGAAACGTTAATATATGATTAAACTTCAAATATGCAGAACTGCTTCAAAATATGCGGCAGGCAAAGGATGAAGATTATAAAAATATTCTACAAGATGTAAGAATCGGAAAAGTAAGTCAGCAAGGGAAAGAAGCTTTACATGGACGATTAATTTCAAATTTGTACCCAAATGAAAACATTCTTCCAGAGTATATTTTTAAGAAAATTAATGAGAAGAAATCTGGCATATGTTTGATGCCAACTCTGTAAGAATGTTCCATGTTCAACAACAAAATGTTAAAGTTAGAAAATGAAGTGATAGTGAAACTGGAAGCTATAGATAAAATTGAACATATGGGAGCAACAATTATTTTGTCTGAAAAATTTGAAATCAAAATTGGATTAAGTAGAGAAGACTATATCTAAAACTGCTGGTTTTGAAAAGACTCTGAATGTGTGTTTAAATTGTCGTATCATTTTGAGAAGGAATTTAAATGTTGAAAGAGGTCTGGTAAATGGAGCAATGGGTCATGTTGTTGGTTTTGATGGAATTGAAATTTTAAAAATTAAATTTGATGGCAAATATGAGGAAATAGAACAAATTTGTCGTTGTTCAGCTAGATTTTTGCTTGTGAAAGACTTATATGTTCGCCGAAAACAGTTTCCTATTTGTTTGGCATATGTGGTGACAATTCATAAATCTCAAGGTTTAACTGTAGATAGCGCTTTGGTGAACATTGGAAGTTCTGTGTTTAAAGAGGGTATGGCATATGTGGCATTATCACGAGTCAGAACTTTATCAGGATTGTACTTGATTGAGTGTGATGAAACAAAGATTTGTGCAGATCTACATTATGTTAAAGAATACAATAGGTTAAGAAGAGAGTATTCTCCACATTTGCCTCAATATCCTCTGTTTGAAAAACATGTGGTAGGCCGTAAAGAAGAAATGAGAATAATTGCGGTGAGGTAGTAGCAAAAAGACAAAAAGTAGATGAAACTGTAATTGTAAGTAGAAAGAAAAAGGATTCTGTTGAAGATGTTGTTGGATTTCAGTTTGAAAACAGTTCCGGTGTCAACTGCTATGCTAATGTAGTGGTTAATGTTGGTTTTTTTCTTCAAAATATACAAGAACCGATTGTTGAAAATCGGGATCAAAGATTCTGTTGTTTGTTGAATTCCGTGTTTGAGAAATGTAGCAGTAATAGAGCAAAAATAGAAAGTGTTTCAGAAATTCGAAATCTTCTAGACATATGTTCTGGTCAAAATCAATTTTCACAGAATATTCAGCAGGATTGTCAGGAATTTTTAATGTATATGTTTGATGTATTGGAAGATGAAGGTGTAGATATAAAAAATCTTTTTAGCCTTTCTTATCAATGGCAGCATGACTGCGACGACTGTACTTTATCAAGTACTACTAGAATAGACACTGAAAGATTTATATATTTGACTTTACCAGACTGCAAATCAGTGCCTTTTAATAATCTAGTTAAAGCAGCGGATCACAATATGGTGTGTACCCAATGTAAGTCTACTATGCTGTCCACATTATTTCTACAAAATTATGGTCAGTATGTAATTTTAACGTCCCAACGATGTAGACCTGATGGAACTAAATTGACAACTTCTATTAAAAATGTTGTTGGTTTTCAGTTATCAATATCAGGAAGAACCTTTGCAACTGTAGCTATTATTTTTGGATCACTGAAATATTATCGACGGTCACATTATCGACTAGCAATAATATCGTTGAATAATTATCGACTACAAAAATATCGACTTTGTATACTTATTACACGAAATACAAAAATATCGACTAAAAAATATTGAGTATTTAGAATATCGAGTACATAAATATCGTCTTATTAAATATCGACTACTAATATATCGTTGTTCATAAAATTACACCTAACACTACAAAAATATCGACTACTAAAATATAGAGTACAAAAATATCGTTTCTAAACAAATATCGAGTTATTTTTTGTACCCTTTCATGTCTAAAATACCATATTAATGGTCTATAAAAGTCATTGCTCTATACAAAAAACATTTTACATATAATACCTGTTACTTTTATAACATTACTATTTATCATCATTTGCTATACATTATATTAAATGCGTTCTATCATTTGAAAAAGAATCTTTACATGTAACTAAAATTTTCATAATATTTTTACACTTACACATCTATTTTATTTAACAACTAACCTGCTTTAATGCGGAAAGCACCACATACCACCATTCTCACATCAACAAACACACCAATTAACATAAAAAAATTCAAACTAGCCTATACAATTCTTCCTTTCATCCTACAACCAATCAAATCCAAGCACACAAAATACACATACTATAAAAGGGATAAATGCATTCTACCATTTGCTGCTGCTAACTCCATAGAAAGAAGTTGCCATCACTCTGAAGAATTTGTTCCTGAACAAACATCTTTAAAGATCCAGCTCACTAGCTAATCATTCAAGTAAGTTACATTCCATTATTTAAAAATCTAAATTAGTAGTCTATTATTTTACTTATATCTCCTAACTCTTCCACTTATTTAATTTTTATCTCCTCCTACTTTTATGATAGAAACTACTACAAAAAAATTCCTAATACATGCTCCTATTTCTTCCCCTGCAAAATAAGATAGTAAGTATATATTAATGGTCTGTTATACAACAACAGCTGTTTTTAAACAGTATTTCACAAGATTCATACTTAATTTAAAACATTTTATTCACAGATATTCTGCGATTTTCCGATTTCAACAATACAAATGTATAGAACTACACTAATTAAACATGTAAGTATATATGTTTTTGTTAGTAAACAACCAATATTTAAAATGCTATTTTCTAAACAACATATCTTGCATATTACATCTTCCCTACAGATCCAATAAAAACATCCTACATCAACTATACCAAAAGACAAGACTACCCTTGTAAAAAATGTAAGTATACTTCAATTTGTCTAAAACTTCGGATAAAAACAAGAACTATGTTCTTAACACCATGTTATGTATTTTATATTTCCTCTACAGATATTGTGAATACATCATACATCTATTCTACCTACAGCAAAGAAAAGTACATATTTAGAAGTTAGTATACTTTTAAATATTTCTAATTTCCCAACGCTTCAAAATAATTTTTATCATATGTGACATGTATTTATTCTATCTTCTCTACAGATCTAAACTTTACTACCTTGATGTACTCCACCAAATACTACAACTCAACTATTTAAACAAGTAAGTATATGTAATGTTCACATCAAATGTAGTACTAAGGGGGGAGGAGCCTAGCTCGCGACCGAGATGGCCGCGCTTTAGCTCGGCTCCGATCGCCCGCCTGTGTTTTCACATTTATCCTGCTGTTATCCTGCCCCGGGAAGCCCTCTTTGCTGTGTGGTAGTGCTACGACGCCCTGCAGGCACGTACCTCTTGTTCCGGTTGTCCTGGCTGCTGTGGATCCGGTGCGGTGCCCCCGACCGCTTCGGGGAGTCGGAGGCGGACTGGCCTGGATCTTCTTGCCGGCTCCCGGGCCGGACGGAGCCTGCGGATCTGCCCTTCGGGGCGCGGTGGCGGTGGTTGGAGGGCCGTTGTTCGTGTGGGCCGGAGGTCCTTTCTGGCCTATTCCAGTGGGGAGGAGGCCTTTGGTGGAGACGCTGCCTTCCATTGTCGGAGCTCCTCGTGTATCCGGCTTGCTCCCCCTTTGTTCTCCGGTCCGGCCATTTTGATTTTGCCGCCCGGACTCGGAGAACGGGACCGGCGGCATCGGGTGGCCGGTGAGGCCCCTTTCTTCTGGTGGCCCCCCTTCCTGTCCGGGGTGCTCTGCCGCTGGTCGGCGGGACTACACTTGCCTTGTCGTCGCCCCGGCGGAGGTTATCGGCCGCGCGGCCTTGTTGGGCTCTCAAATGGCGACCAACCCCAATTGTCTTGGCCGGGCCTGGACGAGCGCTGGAGGCCCGCCGCATGGCCCGGGTGCCGGATACTGTAAAGGTTTTCCTACACTTAAGGAGGTCCTGGACGCCCTGCTCTCCTGGCGACTCTTGGTGGCCGCGCCTGTCATAGCTTCGGAGGTGGTTCCTCGCGGCGGGCCTCCCGGGCCCCCACGGCCAGATGTGGCTTTGTCGTCGCGGGGTGCGGCTGGAATTATCCTGGCGGAATTGGCCCCGGCTACGACTGCGTCTGCGGATGTGCAGAACTTGATGGCGCCTCCTCCTCCTGCGCTACCTCCTTTGCCTCTGGCCCGGGAGCTGGATTTTGCTTGGCCCAACCTTCATGACTCTCCCGGTTCCTTTCTGCCGCCGCTGCCCGGCGATCTCTCCTGTGCTGGCCCAGATGGGTCGGTTTCTCTGGACATATCCTTGGACTTGTGCCTGCATCGTTTACTACACTTCGTGACTTTCCTGGATCTTCCGTGTTTTCCTTCACGTGTATTTTCTGGACTGCCGTTGGATTTTTCTGCTGTCTGCCTTCTGTTCTTCGTGGCCTGGTCCTCGCTGGATCGGACCGTTTCCACTTTGGACAAACAGGGTCAGGGCTGAAGTGCACTGGCATCTGCGTGCGGTGGTCCTGTAATGGTTTGGATGATCAACGTGTCCTGGTATGGTTCTGTGTGACTGGTTGGTGCTCCTGGACTGTAACCTGATAATTTTTGTCTTCCCGGGGACTTGGACCTTCGACTCAGGCGGGTGGCTGGGTGCGTTTCCTCCTGTCTCCCGGCCCTCCCCCGTGTGTGTATGTGTGTGTTTCCTATCCCATGTTCCTTTCCCTTTCCCTTCCCATTTTTGTCTTCTGGTTCCGACTCAACTTTGCTCTGCTATATTTCGGGTTCTAATTAGGGCGACAGGCACGCTGCGGGGGGGTAGGCCGTAGCCTTCTGCAGGGGTGCAGGGTGGGCTTTAGGGGTGGGTGGGGGGGTCTGTCTGTATTGGGGGGTCTTTTTCCCCCCTTATTTCCTCCTTTTTTGTTCTATGGCTCTTGTGTATTCACTTTTTCGGGACTCTGTCTCCCCATGTGTCCCCCTGGGGAGTTTCTGTGGTGTTCGTATTCCGGTGTGTGTCTGAATGTGGCCCGCTGGTTCTTTTGGTATCAATTTTTTGGTATATCGCTTACCGGATCATGTTGTCCTGCCCTGTCCCCTGGGGGTGCGTGGTTTGGTGGGAGTCCCTTCTTTCGTCCCCTTTTTCCCTCTTCCCCTTCCTCCTTTATGGGGGTTCCTTTATTTCCGTTGGGGTGCGTATCGTATTGTCTTTGCAATGGGGGCCTTTTTGATTATGTTTTCTCAATTTGGGTGGGGGCGGTGATGGGTGGGCGCGGTTTGACTGATGCCATTGTAGCTTCTTTGTAATCCGATTATGTGTATATTCTTGGGTAGCTATGTTTGTATGGCTTCTTGTGTTATTCTGTGTTCATAAAATGGCGGCTTGCCGCGTCCCCTCCCTTGTTGTTTCTTACACGGCCCGTTAGTCTTCTGTTCTCCCGCCCCGTATTAGAAAATTAACCTTTTATTATCCTGTTTTTACTGACTGCTCGATGACTTTTGTTGTTTCTCCTGTGTTTCTGGTGTCATATTCTGTGAAGAACTTCTTCTCATTTGCTACGTTTTTTACCGTGTGGTGGCCAGCCCGTGGGGTTGTAGGCCCGTATTTGTGAGCTTTCCCTGTACAATAAAGGTTTTGAAAAAAAAAAAAAAAAAATGTAGTACTAAGCAAATTAAAAAACTGCTTTTTCCTATGAAAAACGTTTGTTATGTATAAACATTAACTTAGCATTTCTATATTTTCATACCAACAGTAAATAAAGAAATACATACAAGAAAGTCCTTCAAAATACAGTTCTGCATTTGTGATTACTACTTTTAGTAAACGTAAGTATACATACAACATTAATTATGTTAGCACCACTAAGTGAAATATATGTTATTTGATTTTGTTTCTTTCTACTCTTTCCTAGAACAAGTAAAACAAAATGACAGAAGGTGCAGAATTTGTTATGTCACAGAAAAACAATTTACCGTTATGTTATATGGGTTATGTTTATAGCCAGGAAAGACAAAGTGGTAGAAAGGTTTTCTGGAAATGTACAAAATATTACTCAAACAAATGTTATGGAAGGGCTACTACAGAGGAAACTAATGTGCTATTTACCAGGGAACACAATCATCCCCCCAATGTCACAGAAATTGAAATAAGAGATGCTTTAGAAAGTATAAAGACTGCTAGCACACAAAGTGATAGACCAACAACACAAATCCTTAAAGAGGAACTGTTAAAAGTCCCAGCCCATGCTTCAGGTCAACTACCCTCTATTGCCTCCCTAAAACGCACAATTGCATACACTAAAAGACGCACTTCCACAACCCCACCCAACCCTACTACTTTTGAGGAAATTATTATTTCACCAGAAATGTCCATCACACACAATAAAGACAAATGTATCCTTTTTGACAATGAAAGCAGTACAAACAGAATCATAATGTTTGCAACTGCAAGTAATTTAAGAAAAATCCAACAGTGTCCCCAATGGATGATGGATGGAACATTTAAACCATGCCCAAAACCTTTTTATCAACTATATTCCATCCACGGGTTATACCATAACTATAACATCCCTTTCATTTACTGTTTGCTACCAAACAAACAGCAAAACACTTACACAGAAATATTAAATGTTCTCAAAAATGAAATCAATAATTATTTTCCCGAAAAAATAATTATTGATTTCGAATTAGCTATGATTAATAGCATTTTGAAAATATTTCCCCACACAGCAATCCAGGGTTGCTACTATCATTTCAATCAGAGCATATGGAGACATCTCCAAAAATCAACTTTAAGTATTTTGTACTCAACAGATAGCACCTTTGCCTATCAAATTAAAAAATTGATAGCACTGGCCTACGTTCCTGTTACCGATGTAGCGGAACACTATAATTTATTAATTGACAGCACATATTACAAGAGGAATGAAGATAAACTAACCCCATTACTGGATTATTTCGAAGATACTTGGGTGGGAAGGTTGCACAGATCTGGACATCGACGCCAACCCAAATTCCAAATCCCTTGGTGGAATGTCTATCTTAGTACTTTAAACCAAGAGGCTAAAACCAACAACAGTGTAGAAGGGTGGCATAATGCTTTCCAAGCTACCACAAGCAGAACAAGACCCACATTCCATAACCTACTAGAAGCTTTGATAAAAGAACAAAGCTATCAAGAACTAAGAATGGAACAATCTGTGACCCAAATTGGTCCAAAACTAAGTAAACAAACTAAACAAATGTTCCGACTACTGCAAAGTCAAGTCACACTATACTCTACAACTAGAGGATTAGAATATCTGGCAATATTAGCTAAAGCCCTACTATAAAAATGTCGACAAAATATACTAATATCTTCTTACAATAATGATACATATAACAATCATAAACATTTCTAAACAATTATAAATAAGACATATTTGTTTTACAAACTTATCAAAATTTTGCACATTATTTCTGAACAAATATGCAATATTTATAATTACATCACACATACACATTACATAAAGATCGACATTTCCCACCAATAAATAGAAATATAAAAATACTTAAAATTTCTGTAGATGAAAGAGACGTAATGAATCAAAATACAATCCATACAATCCATTACAAAGTAAGAAAAATCCAATATGGGAAACCATCAAAAACCCGAAAATTATGTAAAAATAAAATAAACGCTCCAGGAAATCCCTAAAACAGTAGTGTGGACACTTTAGTATTTAAAGTGATATACACACAACTTTAAAAAAAATGGTGACGCATACCAATGTATCAATCCAATACGAAACCCTCAAAAATCCCGAAAAAAGGTTAAAATTATTAAAATCCGCTCCTGGCAAACACGAAAAATAGGAGATACACGTAAAAATATAACCATAATAAGTCATACATTAGTATCTCCGAAAAAAAACACGCTTCCTTCCATGTAGTTTTCATGCGAGGAACTGGAACCTGTAAAAAAACATACATAACGAAACCCACCCACAAATAGCCCATAAAATTTGTAAATACACTCACAATTAACATTAACCATGTAAGAAGACATTTCCTAACAATTCAAATAACACTAGAACTAAAACATACACGACACATCTATAACGACGATATTACACCTAAACGCTACATTAACAAATCATACATACACACAAAAACACTACACAGTTCGAATATACCCTCAAACATTACCACTCAGTCATAAATGGTATATAAAATTTACCTTACCTCTCTCCACACGAAGCAACTCCCAACCGCGAGCTTCTCCAGTCTTGAATGAAGCGCAATAACCTTACGCGGTAAAAAAGTAGTCCCCTTAAACCAATTTTGAAAAGGTATCATAGAAAATACAATGTTATAGTATAAAAATATAATACATACACATTGTTATTGTAACAAATTAATACAGTAGACTCATTATAATTTAAACTGTTAAAAAAATTTACATTTCTTTAATATTAATTAATATATAGTAATTAATATATATTAATAATATTAAATAAGTATGTTACACTTGAAATAATATATGTAAAAAATGTATTTTTGTGTGCATTTATAGGAATACGTTTGTGTATGTTTATAACTAAACATTATTAATTGTTTTGTAAATAATTAATAATAATAAATAATATAACTTATTTATTATTATTAATATAAAAATTATAACCATTTACTATATAAATAATGCCCTTAAATAATGTATTTTTATTTCTCTGGATGTATGTATTTCTGAAAAGAAAAGATAAAGGTTTAAGTTTATTAAATAATAATAATAATAATAAATATATTTGTTATTATTTTTATTAATTAACATTTTTTAATAATAATGTCTAAGTATTATAAAAGTATATAATTGCATAAATAATCTTTTACCAATACCAGATATTATTATTAAACATATTATTCCCCTTTACAGTTATAAAGTTAACAACATAATATATTTATATGTATAATTTAAAAACAACATTGTCAGAAATATGTGAAAAAAAAAGTCTTAATTAGTATTTCCATATCTTGAGCAAATATAATAATTGTCATGTTACTTCATAAAAATGTATATATTAAAATTAAATATTTAATAATATTAATATATAATATTAACATTATTAAATATAAATGGAAGAAACAGAAAAATAACTTGAATCTTATTTATTTCAATATAAATACTTGTTACAGAAAGTGATTGATAATAATATTTTGTTTTGACATAAAAAATGTTGTGAAAAAATTTTGTGTGACAAATTAAAACATGTACATAAATGATAATGTGTTATTCTGCAAATACAACATTTCCAAAAATGTTTATGTTATATTTGATAGTGATTGTATTGTATTACACATGAAAAAATTGGAAAATTGTAATAAAGTTTTGTGAAAACATCCAATTTGCATTGTCTTGTAATATAATAACACACTAATGTAAAATTATATGCAAATGTGCTGGACACTGGCCAATTAATAATTGCTATTCCTACTCCAGTCAAAGTATTATCAGAGAAGTTGCTGGACACTGACCAATTATTATTTACTATTCCTACTCAAGTGAAAGTAATATCTGGAAAGGTGCTGAAGACTGACCATGTATAAATTAGAATAGCTACTTTAGTATAATGTTATAGTGTAAAATTTGTCAAATATTTATATATATTTTATAAATATTATTAACATATATTAGTAGTATATTTTTTGCTGAGTAGTTCAAAAAATTATTATTAGCATAAAAATTAGCAACTTTTTTTCAAAATTTTTTTGCAATTATTTGTAATATTTATAAAAAAAATTCTCACACTTTATATACACAAAACAGACCCTGAACCCTAAAAAAACCCCTTTACCCTAAAACTGAAAAGTGTCCATGAACTCAAAAATATACTCCTTTACCCAAGAACTGGAAACTGACCCTGAATCCTAAAAATACCCCTTTACCCAAACACTGAAAACTGACCCTGAACCCAAAAAATTCTCCTTTACCCAAAAATTGAAAACTGACCCTGAACCCTAAAAAATACCCCTTTATCCAAAAACCCAAAACTGACCCTGAACCCTAAAAATTCCCCTTTACCCAAAAACTAAAAACTGACCCTGAACCCAAAAAATACCCCTTTACCCAAGAACTGAAAACTGACCCTGAACCCAAAATATATACCCCTTTACCCAAAAACTGAAAACGGACCCTGACCCATTAAATATACCCCTTTACCCAAAAACTTAAAACTGACCCTGAACCTAAAAATATACCCCTTTACCCACAAACTTAAAACTGACCCTGAAGCTTAAATAAACCCCTTTACCCAAAAACTGAAAACTGACCCTGAACCTTAAATATACCCCTTTACCCACAAACTGAAAACTGACCCTGAACCCTAAAAATACCCCTTTACCCAAAAACTGAAAACTGACCCTTAACATTAATTATACCCCTTTCCCCAAAAACTGAAAAGTGACCCTGAACCTTAAATATACCCCTTTACCCACAAACTAAAAACTGACCCTGAACCCTAAATATACCCCTTTACCCAAAAACTGAAAACTGACCCTGAACCTTAAATATACCCCTTTACCCACAAACTGAAAACTGACCCTGAATTCTAAAAATACCCCTTTACCCTAAAACTGAAAACTGACCTTGAAACATAAAAATACCCCTTTACCTAAAGAGAGAAAACTGACCCTGAACACTAAAAATCCTCCTGTACCCAAATTTAATTAATATTATTTAATTAACTATTAATGATTAATTAACTATAATTAAAAAGTTAATATATTAGCAAAATAGCTGTAATTAATTAAATATACATTTTTATAATATTTATTCCCCCAAAAATATTTAATAATAACAAAATATGAAAAATAAATGTATTTATTAATAATTAAATCAACTAATTAATATTAATTATTTACTATTTATTTACTAATGATAAATATGTACCTAATTATATGAATTAATTAACAAATTCATATTGATTCTTTACCAATTAATTGATAATTTAAAATTCTCACAAACATATCATAATTAATTATTTCTTTTTAATTACTCCCCACCCTTATCCCCTATTAACCCAACATCCCGCTCCTAAACATTAACTACAATTTATACCAATAACAAATATGAAAATATTTTAGCACATTAGCTGTAATTATTTTCATGTAATTATTAATACATTTTTACCCAATTATTTAATGAACTACAACAAAATATTATATATATAACAATTACTCTAAATAATGTAATTAACTAATTAATATTAATTATTTACCAATTAATTACTAATTCAAAATGTATGCCAAATTATATTAATTAATTAACTAATTTATATTATTTATTTTCCAATTAACTAATTAATAATAATTAATTACCAATTAATTACTACATAAAATTTTATTACCAATTATATTAATGAATTAAATAAATAATATTATTTAATTTCCAATTAACTAATTAATAATAATTAATTACCAATTAATTACTACATACAATTTTATTACCAATTATATTAATTAATTAACCAATTAATATGATTTATTTTCCAATTAACTAATTAATATTATTTAATTACCAATTAATTACTAATAAAAATTTTATAGAAATTTATATAAATTAATTAACTAATTAATATTAATTATTTCCCAATTAATTAAAATATATAAATATTTACAAACATATATTAATTAATTAATTATTTTAAATTACTCCCCACCCTTATCCCCTCTTAACCCAACATCCCGCTCCTAAACATTAACTACAATTTATATTACTATTACAATTTATTTATATTTGTTACCTTTTTTCAACATAATATCGATATTTTTTACTTTGACTATTAATCGATATTTTGTCATGTCGATATTTTTGAGTCGATATTTTTGGACTCGATATTTTATTTTCATTATTGTAATCGATATTTTTAACAAGGATATTTTTGTTCTCGATATTTTATTATATTCGATATTTTTTACTCGATATTTTGTCCATTCGATATTGTGGAGTCGATATTATGTCTGTGCACCGTTATTTTTCATGACGGTCCTTCTACAACATCAGGGCATTACACATGCTATTTAAAAAGTTGTAAAGGTTGGACCCACTGTAACGACATTCATTTGACTTTCAAGCAACGTTTGCCTTTTGGCTTAAAAAATTCATATCTAGTGTTTTTACAACCAAAATTTAAGTAAAGGTAATTGGCCTTTGAAGACGGGAGCAGTTAATAAAGGTTATTTTGCTGTTTAAAAATATATTCTGAGTAAAAGTGATTCAGGTAATATAAAAAATTGACTTGTCATATAGGTACTGTAAGTTGATCTCATAGTATGTGATATTAGTATTATACAAAATGATGAACATGAGTGAGTCAGAGATGGTTTTACAAATACTTAAATATTGTGAAAATGTTGTATGAGCCTTTCTTTCAGAATGTTGGAAAAAAGGTAATTTCAGAGTTTCTTAGAGTTAATTTGAAAATATACTCATACATCTGACACTATTTGGCCAAAAGGAAAGGTACAGGAATGAGTAAAGAGTCATGACTGAAAAAAAGGAGTATATGAAAATAATGAAAATATTTCAGATGTTCTTGGAGCTTTTGTTCTAGAAAGTCGATGAAATGGATTTTTTAGTGAACAGCAGAGTACTTTGCAACGAGAAAAGGACCTCCATGATATACTATTTGGCCTCAAGGAAAAGTAAGTCAATCAAAGATTAGTGTACATTTGTCATTTGTCAGTATCCAAGTTTTTTTTAAAAACACAATCTTTTAGATTGTGGTTTTTTTTTCCGCTGTCATATAATGAGTAATTTGAACTCACCATGTCATGAGTGATGTAATATGTGACGTCATCAGCAGTGCATTGCACGCGCAAGTTATAGTGAGTCCAACTAACTATAACGTGGGAATTTCATTAGTTTTATGCCAGTAAAATTTCCAGCTAACTATAACTGGTGTGAAACCTATGTTTTTTTCAGTGAATTTAATAGGTTTTTTAAATGCTAATTCCTAACTATAACTGGTGTGAAACCTATGGTTTTTTCAGTGAATATATATATATATACAGCAGCGGTATACAGGATCGAGGACGGGCCCCCTTGCGGGGTCCATACAGGACTTGATTGTGTGCTCTCCGCTCTACACTTCCCATAATACACAGTCTCATCTGAGCCTCAAATTCGTGAGTGTGTCATATGGAAAATGGTGAAGTAGGTCAGCGATTTTGTACACCGCTTCCGTTAAAGCCTCTGAAGAGAAGCATATGGAGCTTTGAAACGCGTCAGGCAAATCCTTTATGGAGCGGCATCTACAAGAGGATCCCTGTCCTTACCTACATATAAATCAAGCTGCTGGTCATGTGCTACTTAAAGGTGGACAACTTTTGGAGCGATATTTAACATGCAGCCGTCCAGCCGTGGAGTATGCACCACCCCGCAATACTTGGGGGTCACGAAAGTGAAACAGCAGCCGTATACAGGATCGAGGACGGGCCCACTTGCGCGGTCCATACAGGACTTGATTGTGTGCTCTCCGCACTACACTTCCCATAATACACAGTCTCATCTGAGCCTCCCATTCGTGGATGTGTCATATGGAAAATGGTGAAGTGTGTCAGCGGTTGCGCACACCGCTTCCGTTAAAGCCTCTGAAGAGAAGCATATGGAGCTTTGAAACGCGTCAGGCAAATCCATTATGGAGCGGCATCTACAAGAGGATCCCTGTCCTTACCTACACATAAATCAAGCTGCTGGTCATGTGCTACTTAAAGGTGGACAACTTTTAGAGCGGTAATTAACACGCGGCCGTCCTGCCGCGGAGTATGCACCACCCCGTATTTCTTGGGTGTCACGAAAGTGAAACAGCAGCCGTATACAGGATCGAGGACGGGCCCACTTGCGGGGTCCATACAGGACTTCATTGTGTGCTATCTGTACTACACTTCCCATAATACACAGTCTCATCTGAGCCTCCCATTCGTGGGTGTCATATGGAAAATGGTGAAGTGGATCAGCGATTGCGCATACCGCTTCCGTTAAAGCATCTGAAGAGAAGCATATGGAGCTTCGAAACGTGTCAGGCAAATCCATTGCGGAGCGGCATCTACAATCGGATCCCCGTCCTTACCTACACATAAATCAAGCTGCTGGTCATGTGCTACTTAAAGGTGGACAACTTTTGGAGTAATAATTAACACGCGGCCGTCCAGCCGCGGAGTATGCACCACCCCGTAATTCTTGGTGGTCACGAAAGTGAAACAGCAGCCATATACAGGATCAAGGACAGGCCCACTTGCGGGGTCCATACAGGACTTGATTGTGTGCTCTCCGCACTACACTTCCCATAATATACAGTCTCATCTGAGCCTCCCATTCGTGGGTGTGTCATATGGAAAATGGTGAAGTGAGTCAGCGATTGCGCACACCGCTTCCGTTAAAGCCTCTGAAGAGAAGCATCTGGAGCTTCAAAACGCGTCAGGCAAATCCATTACGGAGCGGCATCTACAAGCGGATCCCCGTCCTTACCTACACATAAATCAAGCTGCTGGTCATGTGCTACTTAAAGGTGGACAACTTTTGGAGCGATATATATATATATATATATATATATATATATATATATATATATATATATATATATATATATATATATATATATATATATATATAAAAGCTAAGAGAGGCAAACTGTCAGCAGACACAGGTAACATCATTGAAAAATGTGAAAATATAATTCCTTATTTCACACAGACACTCAGTGTGATCCTTGACCAAAATTTAAAAGCCAAACATTTTACCAGAAAACATTTACCACAGTGACATGAGACACAGGCACAGAGTACCCTTTAAGCTAAGAGAGACAAACTGTCAGCAGACACATGTGACATTATTGAAAAATGTAAAAATATAATTCCTTATTTCACACAGACACTCAGTGTGATCCTTGACCAAAATTTAAAAGCCAGACATTATACCAAATAACACACACAAAGAGAGAGATGGGGCAGGCACAGAGTACCCTTTAAGCTAAGAGATGCAAACTGTGAGCAGACACAGGTGAGATTATAGAAAAATGTGAAAATATAATTCCTTATTTCATACAGACACTCAGTGTGATCCTTGACCAAAATGTTATAGCCGTACATTATACCAAATGACACACACAAAGAGAGAGATGGGGCAGGCACAGAGTGAGATGACACACAGGCACAGAGTGAGGTGAGACACAGGCACAAAGTACCCTTTAAGCTTAGAGATGCAAACTGTCAGCAGACACAGGTGACATTATTGAAATATGTGAAAATATAATTCCTTATTTCACACAGTCACTCAGTGTGATCCTTGTCAAAAATGTTAAAGCCATACTTTTTACCATAAAATATTTACCAGAGTGAGATGAAACATACGCAAACAGACAAATGACACACACAAAGAGAGAGAGATGGGGCAGACATAGAGTGAGATGACACACAGGCACAGAGTGAGGTGAGACACAGGCACAGAGTACCCTTTAAGCTTAGAGATGCATACTGTGAGCAGACACAGGTGACATTATTGAAAAATGTGAAAATATAATTCCTTATTTTACACAGACACTCAGTGTGATCCTTGACATAAATGTTAAAGCCATACATTTTACCAAATGACACACACAAAGAAAGAGAGATGTGGAAGGCACAGAGTGACATGATACACAGGCACAGAGTGAGGTGAGATACAAGCACAGAGTACCCTTAAAGCTTAGAGATGCAAACTGTGAGCAGACACAGGTGACATTATTTAAAAATGTGAAAATATAATTCCTTATTTTACACAGACACTCAGTGTGATCCTTGACCAAAATTTAAAAGCGAGACATTTTACCAAAAAACATATACCAGAGTGACATGAGACACAGGCACAAAGTACCCTTTAAGCTTAGAGATGCAAACTGTCAGCAGACACAGATGACAAATTTTGAAAAATGTGAAAAACTAATTCCTTATTTCACACAGGCACTCAGTGTGATCCTAGACCAAACTTTTAAAGCCAGCCATTTTACCCAGAAACATTTACCAGAGTGACATAAGACACAGGCACAAAGTGAGATGGTGCAGGCAGAGAGTGAGATTAATAATTAAACTGTACTGCACTTTTGCTGTGACAGAGTTGCTGTGGTATAAACTTACTTATGTTGTAAACTAGTGTTTATATTGTTTACTTATTGTAATTGCTATGTAGTATGTTTGTAGTGGTCTATAATATGTTATTTTTTCTTTACCACAGATTGTAATCATCTATAAAAAGATAAAAGAATTTGCCGACGAAGAAAAGACGTAAAAAAAATATATAAACATGATTTATGGTCCAAGAAAATACAAATACAAGATTCATCCAAAACACAATCTTCAGTAAAAAAAAGAATGCTCCTGGTAAGCAAACTAAGGACTTTTAAGGAAATTAATGAAATGTAAAAAAAAAAGATGTTCTTTCAAATAAAAAAAACCCATCTCTAAATACAAAGAAAAAACTGTGCTCCTCAAAAAAGTACGTGGATCAAAAGTGAGTTAGGATGGGTTTTTTCTAAATTTTACATTATTTATTGAAACGTTGTATGGGTTTTTTTTGCCCGCTGTCATATGATGAGTAGTATTGAACTCACTGTTTTAAGTGAAATTCAATATATTCCGAGAACAGCAAAAATAAACCATATAACATGTTGTACAAGTAATTTTGTTTTTAGTTTTATGAAATATATATTATACTCCCCTTGTCTCACGCTCACTCACCCCTCTTAACTCACCCTCACTGCCCTTCTCTCACCCTCCCTCACCCCGTTCCCTTATTCCACTTCCCTCACTTATCCTCATTCCCCATCCTAAACTGCCCTTCCCCTCACTCTGCTCCCGCAGTCACCTTTTCACAGTCCCTCTGCTTCACTCCCCTTCTTTCCTTTCTTTACTCCCTCAGTCATTCTCCTTCCCTTACTCAACTTACTCCACTTCACTAACTCCTTCTCTCACTCCCTCTATCCTCTTACTTCCTCACTCCCCTTCCCTCACTCCTTTTCTCTTAGCCTTACTCTCTCCGTCCCTTCAGTCTCTCACTCCTCTTCTGTCACGCTCACTCCCTATACCTCACCCACACTCTTTTACTTACCTTTCCTTGCTCTCTTATTCAGCCCTTTTCTCTCACTCTTTCCTTCACTACCTCTATGTCCTCACTCCCTCAGTCCCCTTGTCTTACACTCACTCACCTTTATCCACCCTCTATCATCCCTCTTTCCTCAACCTCACTGCCCTTCTATCACCCTCCTTTACTCCTGTTCCCTTACTCCGGTTCCCTCAATTATCCTTATTCCCCATCCTTAACTCCCCTTACCCTTTCTCTCCTCACGCACTCACCTTTTCCCAGTCCCTTTCCTTCACTCCCCTTCCCCTTCTTTCCTTCCTTTGCTCCCTCAGTCATTCCCCTTCCCTCACTCACCTTACTCCCCTTTACTCACTCCTTTTCTCACTCCTTCTATTATCTCATATTCTCACTCCTCTTTCCTCACTCCCTCTCTGTTACCCTCACTCCCATTGTCCCCTCACTGTCTTACGGCCCTACACTCACTCCCACTCACCTTCCATCCATCATTGTCATGAATCCACCCTCACTCACTCCTCCTACCCTGTCACTCACTCCCCTTTCCTTACTCCCCTTTCTTCCAGTAGTTTTCCTAACTCACATTCCTTTAGTATCTTACTCACCTTCACTTCATTTCGCTCTCCTTCTCTTCCTCTCTGTCACTGAATGTATCCATCTCATTATCCTCTTAGTAATTTGCTCTCCCTCTATTTCTTTTTCACTCTCTTTAACCTTCACCATTCCTTTGTTTCCCTTTCTGTGTCCTTCACTCCTACTTTATCTCTTACTACCCTTTTATGACTTTTAATCTCCTGCCTTGTCTCTTGTATTGTGAAATATATATTGTAAATATTATAACTTAATTTTTTTTCTCTTCCACAAATATTAAATGTAGTAAAAATAAGTAATTAAGTTTACATTACTTATAAGGTAAGTTTGACATACAACATTTACTTTCTCATCACTCTTTTCCTTATCCTCACTACTCTTCTCTCACCCACCCACACCCCTGTTCCTTTACTGCGCTTCCCTCACTTATTCACAATCCCCATGTTTACTCCCCTTTCTCTCACTTCCCTCCCACACTTACCTTCTTTCAGGTCTCCCGCTTTACTTTTCTTCCTCTCTCTTCCCTTCCTTCGCTCCTTCACTCTTTTCCCTTCCCTTACTCTCCTTACTCCACTTCACTAACTCCTACTCTCACTCCCTCTATCCTCTTACTTCCTCACTCCCCTTCCCTCACTCCTTTTCTCTTAGCCTTACTCTCTCTGTCCCTTCAGTCTCTCACTTCTCTTCTGTCACGCTCACTGCCTATAACTCACCCACACTCTTTCACTTACCTTTCTTTGCTCTCTTATTCAGTCCTTTTCTCTCACTCTTTCCTTCACTACCTCTATGTCGTCACTCCCTCAGTCCCCTTGTCTTACACTCACTCACCTTTATCCACCTTCTATCATCCCTCTTTCCTCAACCTCACTGCCCTTCTATCACCCTCCTTTACTCCTGTTCCCTTACTCAGGTTCCCTCACTTATCCTTATTCCCCATCCTTAACTCCCCTTCCCCTTTCTCTCCTCAGACACTCACCTTTTCCCAGTCCCTTTCCTTCACTCCCCTTCCCCTTCTTTCCTTCCTTTGCTCCCTCAGTCATTCCCCTTCCCTCACTCACCTTATTCCCCTTTACTCACTCCTTCTCTCACTCCTTCTATTCTCTCATATTCTCACTCCTCTTTCCTCACTCCCTCTCTATTACCCTCATTCCCATTGTCCCCTCACTGTCTTACGCCCCTACACTCACACTCACTCACCTTCCATCCCTCATTGTCATGAATCCACCCTCACTCACTCCTCCTTCCCTGTCACTCACTCCCCTTTCCTTACTCCCCTTTCTTCCTTTAGTTTTCATAACTCACATTCCTTTAGTATCTAACTCACCTTCACTTCATTTCTCTCTCCTTCTCTTCCTCTCTGTCAATAAATGTATCCATCTCATTATCCTCTTAGTAATTTGCTCTCCCTCTATTTCTTTTTCACTCTCTCTAACCTTCAACATTCCTTTGTTTTCCTTTCTGTATCCTTCACTCCTACTTTATCTCTTACTACCCTTTTATGACTTTTAATCTCCTGCCTTGTCTCTTGTATTGTGAAATATATATTGTAAATATTACAACTTACTTTTTTTCTCTTCCACAGATGTTAAATTTAGTAAAAATATGTAATTAAGTTTACATTACATTTAAGGTAAGTTTGACATACAAAATTTACTTTCTCATCACTCTTTTCCTTAACCTCACTACTCTTCTCTCACCCACCCACACCCCCGTTCCCTTACTGCGCTTCCCTCACTTATTCTCAATCCCCATGTTTACTTCCCTTTCCCTCACTCCCCTCCCACAGTCACCTTCTTTCAGACCTCCTGCTTTACTTTCCTTCCTCTCTCTTCCCTTCCTTCGCTCCTTCACTCTTTTCCCTTCCCTTACTCTCCTTACTCCACTTCACTAACTCCTTCTCCCATTCCCTCTATCCTCTTACTTCCTCACTCCCTTCCCTCACTCTCTCTCTCTTAGCCTCATTCTCTCGTCCTCTTAGTCTCTCACTCCTCTTCTCTCACGCTCACTCCCTATAACTCAGCCTCATTCCCTCACTTACCTTTCTTTGCTCCCTCACTCAATCCCTTTCTGTCACTCTTTCTTTCACTACCTCTATGTCCTCACTCCCTCAGTCCCCTTGTGTTAACCTAACTCACTTTTATCCACGCTCTTTCACCTGTCTTTACTCACGCTCTCTGCCCTTCTCTCACCTTCCCTCACCCCCGTTCCCTTAGTCTGGTTCCCTCACTACCCCTCATTCCCTATCTTTCTCTCCCTTTCCCTTTACTTTCATCTCCCACTCACCTTCTCTCAGTACCTATGCTTCAGTCCTCTTCCCCTCTATTTCTCTTCCTTCGCTCACTTACCTTACTCCACTTCACTCAGTCCTTATCTCACTCCCTCTGTCCTGTCACATCCTCATTCTCCTTCCTTCACTTCCTCTCTCTTAGCCTCATTACCTCCGTCCCCTCATTCTCTCAGTCCCCTTCCCTCATGCTTACTCCCTTTAACTCTACCACACTCCCTCACTTACCTTTCTATGCTCCCTCAATCAGTCCCCTTCTCTCACTCTTTCCTTCACTCCCTCTGCCTCCTCACTCCCTCACTCCTCTTGTCTCATGCTCACTTGCCTTTATCCACCCTCTATCACCACTGCTCTTCTCTTACCCTTCCTCAACCCCATTCCCTTACTCCGCTTTCCTCACTTATCCTCATTCCCCATGTTCACTCACCTTCCCCTCACTTACCTCCCACACACACCTTCTTTCAGTCCCCCTGCTTCACTTCCCTTCTCCTCTCTTCCCCTCCTTCGTTCCCTCACTTATTTTCCTTTCCTTTCTCACCGTACTCCACTTCACTCACTCCTTGAGAATATGCAAAGAATATAGCTCTTTTTTGAAAATTGGAGGTAGTTCTAAAAAGAACTGTTTTCTTTTCTTTTTCAGTTTTTTTTTGTTTTTCCGAATGTTTTAAAAAAAAATTTTGTATTTTTTTAAAACAAAAACAAAAATAGGGAATGCCAAACTGCTCAACGGGAGCAAAAAAAAGGGGAAAAATTAGGGCCGAGGGGCGCAGCGATGATCTTCCCTGGTTCTCACAATTCTTTGAATGCTCTGCTCCCCATAACAGAGCAGTTGGTCACACTGCTTCACCGAATTGTAATGTCACCAAAAACAGGTTGAATATTTGGAATCATCAGTTCTGGTCTTCCTCTCACTGATGATGTGGAAGCTCTGGTGGAAGTGGAGGGGCCTTCTTGTGGTAGATTGCGAGCCAGGGCTCTGGTGCTCTCCCGTGTAAAATTAATCGGGTGCCTCCTCTCCACATGCCTTATTAATGTTGCATTTCCAAAACTATATTTCCGGGTGGGATCTCCACGAGAGAGTACAGTGTCACAAATTTTACACGTGACTTTTGCTGCATTGCATTTCTTCTCCCCCTCTGGAAAAGAGAAAAATTTCCAAATGAAGTGGTCCTTCACTTTTCTCCGTGGGGGGACCTTAGGCATGAATCCATCGGAAGAGTCGGAGTACTGGTCCTGGGAACCAGACATGATAGTAGAAGTTTTGTTTTTGCAGGAACAGACAAGAGGTGTTGTCTCAGCAAAAGCAAAGAGGTTGTGATGGAAATGGGTGGAGTGTTTCCCTACTTGTGAAAAAAAACTGTTATCAACCAATCAAAAGTGTTGTTTTAAGGTCACATGGCTTGACGCGCGCTTACGCCATGTTAATGTTGTTTTTTTCTCCAAACTGTACAAGAACAGATTGTTGAAAATCGTGATCAAAGATTTTGTTGTTTGTTGAATTCTGTGTTTGAGAAATGTAGCAGTGATAAAACAAAAATAAAAAGTGTTTCTGAAATTCGAAATGTTTTAGACATATGTTCTGGTCTAAATCAATTTTCACAGAATATTCAGCAAGATTGTCAGGAATTTCTAATGTATATGCTTGTTGTATTGCAAGATGAAGGTGTAGATGTAGAAAATCTTTTTGGCCTTTCTTATAAATGGCAACATGACTGCGACAATTGTTCCTTTTCAAGTACTACTACAATAGACACTGAAAGATTTACATATTTGACTTTACCAGACTGCAAATCAGTGTCTTTTAATAATCTATTTAGAGAAGCAAATCAAAACATGGTCTGTACTCAATGTAAATCTGCAATGCTATCAACATTATTTATAGAAAGATATGGACAGTATGTAATTTTAATGTTCCAAGGATGTAGATCTGATGGAACTAAATTGACAACTTTAAATAAGATAGCCATGACCAAAACATTTTCTTATTTAGGTATTATTTTTAATAACAGGGGTACATGGACACCAGCAATTACCTCCCGGAACCTGGCCTTTTCTCGCACGATAGGTGCCGTTAAACAATTTGCCAAGAGACTGGGCGGGAAACCTGTAGATATATTACTCAAGATCTACGCAGCTAAATGCGTGTCCACGGCTGTATATGGGGCTGGCATCTGGGGAGTGGCAGATTGCACCCAAATACAAACAGTGGAAAACGCTTTCTTGAGGTACCTCTTATCAGTTCCTCGTTCCACATCAACCACCATATGCCACAGCGAACTGGATAGAGCTCATATCACTGATTTGATAAAGATAGCTCCAGTGATGCTGTGGTTCAAGATCTGGACATGTGAGGACACAACTTTCAACAGGGAAGTAATTCAAGACTGCTTAAACCAATCCGCATCTAGCAAACAGCCATGGTTAGCCTATGTTAAAAAATTCTTGAACTCTATTGGTCAACCAGATCTTTATCTAAATCCCACATCATGCTCACGAATAACTAAAAAAGCTTTAAAAGTGGCATGCCTCGATTTACTGGAGGAGAGGAGAGGGTATTTAGATGGGAATAAGTCCACTATTGTAGCCCACCGATGTATCCTCCATGGTTCGGGCCTTCATCCTTATCTGGCGCCAACCTACTCGTGCTACCATAGAATGCTTTTGTCACGAATGAGGACTGAGTCTTTTTATAGGTTAATAACGTTCCCTGTCCCGAATGATTGGTCTGTTAATTTGATAAAATGCCCGTGCGATGATTCATCCACCCAGTCAAACATACACTGCATTTTTTTCTGCAAGTATTATCAGTGGGGGAGAAAAAGACATTTGTTACCACTGTTAAAGACATGGGGTCTGAGAAATTGCAAAACTGCACTGTTCAGACTGTATATGTTGCAAGATGAACTTACCATTGTGACGGCGATAAAATTCTTGACTTTCGCCGTAAAATGTAGAGGGACCATGTGTAATGACTAGGATTTTGAGCAAAAATATGTATTACTTTGTGCATAAACACATCAAATAATACGTAATAATTTAAATGAAACATGCTTCCCAGGACACTGTATGAATTTCATGATGTTTTAATGAATTTTATAACCTTTTTACAAATTTTAAGAATTTTTATATGCTCTTTTTACATGAGATGTGCATTTTTGTATTTAGTTTTTAATGAGGAAGTTACTCAGTGTCTTTATGTTTGTATCTTGCATTTCTGTCTGTCTGCTTTTATGTTTTTTTGTCAAAATACCGAATAAAGCTATCTTTGAATTGAATTGACAACTTTAATTAAAAATGTTGTGGCTTCTCAATTATCAATTTCAGGAAGAACCTTTGCAACTGCAGCAATTATTTTCCATGTTGGTCCTTCGACAACATCAGGACATTACACAGCTTATTTAAAATGTCAAAAAGGCTGGACTAATTGTAATGATACTCAATTTACTTTCACACAACGTTTGCCTTATCAGTTACTAAATTCTTACCTAGTATTCTTACAACCGAAATTTTAGGAAAGGTAATTGGCCTATGAAGATTGGAGCAGTTAATAAAACTTAGTCTGCTGTTCAAAATTACTCTGTGAGTGAGATTGATTAAGATATTAAAAAACTTGTAGTTGTCATAGAGGTAGTGTAAGTGTATCACATAGTGAGTGATATGACTGTTATAGGAAATGTTAATCATGAGTAAGCCAGAGGTGAAAAGATAACTATTGTTTCATGATGTAAAAGATGTTGGAGGTTTTCTTTCAGAAACTCGGGTTAATGGAAGTTTAAGAATACTATTGAGTAATTTCCAAAGAAAAGGACTTTCCATATACTGTTTGGCCTCGTGGAAAAGTACGTGGATCAAAAGTGAGTTAAGATATGTTTTTTCTAAATTTTACATTATTTATTGAAACGTTGTATGGGTTTTTTAAACACGATCTTTTTGATTGTGTTTTTTTTTGCCCGCTGTCATATGATGAGTAGTATTGAACTCACTGTTTTAAGTGAAATTCAATATATTCTGAGAACAGCAAAAATAAACCATATAACATGTTGTACAAGTTATTTTGTTTTTAGTATTATGAAATATATATTATACTCCCCTTGTCTCACGCTCACTCACCTTTTTCCACCCTCTATCACCCCTCTTAACTCACGCTCACTGCCCTTCACTCACCCTCCCTCATCCCCGTTACCTTACTCCACTTCCCTCACTTATCCTCATTCCCCATCCTAAACTGCCCTTCCCCTCACTCTGCTCCCGCAGTCACCTTTTCACAGTCCCTCTGCTTCACTCCCCTTCGCCTTCTTTCCTTTCTTTACTCCCGCAGTCATTCTCCTTCCCTTACTCAACTTACTCCACTTCACTAACTCCTTCTCTCACTCCCTCTATCCTCTTACTTCCTCACCCCCCTTCCCTCACTCCTTTTCTCCTAGCCTTACTCTCTCCGTCCCTTCGGTCTCTCACTCCTCTTCTGTCACGCTCACTCCCTATAACTCACCCACACTCTTTCACTTACCTTTCTTTGCTCTCTTATTCAGCCCTTTTCTCTCACTCTTTCCTTTACTACCTCTATGTCCTCACTCGCCCAGACCCCTTGTCTTACACTCACTCGCCTTTATCCACCCTCTATCATCCCTCTTTCCTCAACCTCACTGCCCTTCTATCACCCTCCTTTACTCCAGTTCCCTTACTCCGGTTCCCTCACTTATCCTTATTCCTCATTCTTAACTCCCCTTTCCCTTTCTCTCCTCACGCACTCACCTTTTCCCAGTCGCTTTCGTTCACTCCCCTTCCCCTTCTTTCATTCCTTTGCTCCCTCAGTCATTCCCTTTCCCTCACTTACCTTACTCCCCTTTACTCACTCCTTCTCTCACTCCTTCTATTCTCTCATATTCTCACTCCTCTTTCCTCACTCCCTCTCTGTTACCCTCACTCCCATTGTCCCCTCACTGTCTTACGCCCCTACACTCACTCTCACTCACCTTCCATCCCTCATTGTCATGAATCCACCCTCACTCACTCCTCCTTTCCTGTCACTCACTCCCCTTTCCTTACTCCCCTTTCTTCCTTTAGTTTTCCTAACTCACATTCCTTTAGTATCTTACTCACCTTCACTTCATTTCTCTCTCCTTCTCTTCTTCTCTGTCACTAAATGTATCCATCTCATTATCCTCTTAGTAATTTGCTTTCCCTCTATTTCTTTTTCACTCTCTCTAACCTTCAACATTCCTTTGTTTTCCTTTCTGTATCCTTCACTCCTACTTTATCTCGTACTACCCTTTTATGACTTTTAATCTCCTGCCTTGTCTCTTGTATTGTGAAATATATATTGTAAATATTATAACTTACTTTTTTTTCTCTTCCACAGATATTAAATTTAGTAAAAATATGTAATTAAGTTTACATTACTTATAAGGTAAGTTTGACATACAAAATGTACTTTCTCATCACTCTTTTCCTTATCCTCACTACTCTTCTCTCACCCACCCACACCCCTGTTCCTTTACTGCGCTTCCCTCACTGATTCTCAATCCCCATGTTTACTCCCCTTTCCCTCACTTCCCTCCCACACTTACCCTCTTTCAGACCTCCTGCTTTACTTTCCTTCCTCTCTCTTCCCTTCCTTCGCTCCTTCACTCTTTTCCCTTCCCTTACTCTCCTTACTCCACTTCACTAACTCCTACTCTCACTCCCTCTATCCTCTTACTTCCTCACTCCCCTTCCCTCACTCCTTTTCTCTTAGCCTTACTCTCTCCGTTCCTTCAGTCTCTCTCTTCTCTTCTGTCACGCTCACTCCCTATAACTCACCCACACTCTTTCAATTACCTTTCTTTGCTCTCTTATTCAGTCCTTTTCTCTCACTCTTTCCTTCACTACATCTATGTCCTCACTTCCTCAGTCCCCTTGTCTTACACTCACTCACCTTTATCCATCCTCTATCATCCCTCTTTTCTCAACCTCACTGCCCTTCTATCACCCTCCTTTACTCCTGTTCCCTTACTCAGGTTCCCTCACTTATCCTTATTCCCCATCCTTAACTCCCCTTCCCCTTTCTCTCCTCATACACTCACCTTTTCCCAGTCCCTTTCCTTCACTCCCCTTCCCCTTCTTTCCTTCCTTTGCTCCCTCAGTCATTCCCCTTCCCTCACTCACCTTACTCCCCTTTACTCACTCCTTCTCTAACTCCTTCTATTCTCTCATATTCTCACTCCTCTTTCCTCACTCCTTCTCTGTTACCCTCACTCCCATTGTCCCCTCACTGTCTTACACCCCTACACTCACTCTCACTCACCTTCCATCCCTCATTGTCATGAATCCACCCTCACTCACTCCTCCTTCCCTGTCACTCACTCCCCTTTCCTTACTCCCCTTTCTTCCTTTAGTTTTCCTAACTCACATTCCTTTAGTATCTTACTCACCTTCACTTCATTTCTCTCTCCTTCTCTTCCTCTCTGTCACTAAATGTATCCATCTCATTATCCTCTTAGTAATTTGCTTTCCCTCTATTTCTTTTTCACTCTCTCTAACCTTCAACATTCCTTTGTTTTCCTTTCTGTATCCTTCACTCCTACTTTATCTCGTACTACCCTTTTATGACTTTTAATCTCCTGCCTTGTCTCTTGTATTGTGAAATATATATTGTAACTATTATAACTTACTTTTTTTTCTCTTCCACAGATATTAAATTTAGTAAAAATATGTAATTAGGTTTACATTACTTCTAAGGTAAGTTTGACATACAAAATGTACTTTCTCATCACTCTTTTCCTTATCCTCACTACTCTTCTCTCACCCACCCACACCCCTGTTCCTTTACTGCGCTTCCCTCACTGATTCTCAATCCCCATGTTTACTCCCCTTTCCCTCACTTCCCTCCCACACTTACCATCTTTCAGACCTCCTGCTTTACTTTCCTTCCTCTCTCTTTCCTTCCTTCGCTCCTTCACTCTTTTCCCTTCCCTTACTCTCCTTACTCCACTTCACTAACTCCTACTCTCACTCCCTCTACCCTCTTACTTCCTTACTCCCCTTCCCTCACTCCTTTTCTCTTAGCCTTACTCTCTCCGTCCCTTCAGTCTCTCTCTTCTCTTCTGTCACGCTCACTCCCTATAACTCGCCCACACTCTTTCACTTACCTTTCTGTGCTCTCTTTTTTTTTTTTTTTTTTTTTTTTTTTTTTTTTTTTATATATATTTTTTTTTTTTTTTTTTTTTTTTTTCATATTTTTCTTTTTTCTTCCACCTTTGCTTTCACCAACATTCCCATAACCTTCACCCGTAACAATTTAGAAAAGGAGTCCAGAATCTATATCTCTTCTTGTATTGACTGACCATATCCAGTTTTGCTACAGCCCTCATGGCTCGTATCCAAGACAGATCTGACGGAGAATCAGCAGAGACCCAAAGCTTGCAGATTTCCCTCCGGGCCAACAATATAGCATAGAACACCAATTTTACTTTATCATCAATGCTCTTACCTTGTAGATCTGCTCTTCCTGTGATAACAAGTTCAGGGCTTACCTCAATATGTTGGGCCAGTACAGTTGACAAGCATCTACTTACATCATCCCAAAAAACTTTTATCGCTGGGCAAGTAATGAACATGTGCATATCATCCTCGTTTGGGCTACTGCATTTAGGGCATCTCACAATTCCTCCATCTTTAAATTTCGCCAATTTTTTTGGAGACCAATACGCCCTGTGGAGAGTGAACAAGTGATTCCTTCTTAAATTCGCTGGTTTTACCACCTTATATAGAATCAACATAGTTACTTGCCATTGGTCTTTTGTGGCGATCCTCGGCAAGCACTCTCCCCACAGGCTCTCCGGCAATGTGAACTCTCCATCCTCCATTTCGACTAAGGCCCAATACCACATCGCCACTTCTTTTTTAAGCGGAATCTCCGATGCCAATTTTTCTTCAAACTCGTTATATTGCCCAATTAAATGTTCTTTGCCAATTGCCCAGCTTTGTATCTGGAGATATTTAAATTTTGCAAAAATAGAGCCCCACTCTTGTTCGCAGTATCTCCATGGCAATAAAGTGCGGTCTAAAAACAGGTCTCCCCATTTCTGAGGTCCCTCTAATTTTAATGTTCTTGCCAACGCATCTTCAGCCCAACTCGGGGCACCTGGTGATTCCCATATCGGCGCTCTTACACTAAAATATGGTATTTTTGCGGCCCTCCTAATTCTATACCAAACCATCGCCATATCTTTCAAAACTTTTAATCTTACTTTTTTAAAGTACTTTGGGTCGGAAAATTTATACATAAAACCATTCTGGCTTATATTCTCAGCTCTCAACAATGCAGACAGAAGTTCACCAATAACCGAGCTCCCTGGTGTGCCCAGCAGCATTCTACAGTTTTTAAGCAAAAAAGCCCAAGAATATATCTGGAAATCTGGTGCAGCCAATCCTCCTTTCAAAAGTCTTCTCCTAATTTTCTTCCAAGATAAGCGTGATCCCTTAGATGCCCAAATAAACGAACCAATTTCACTCTGCAGTCTCGAAAACCCCTCTTTCTCAAACATAAGAGGAAGCACATCAAATAAAAAAGTTATCTTAGGTAGCGCCATCATTTTTACCAAATTCACACGACCGTAAATTGATAGAGGCAGATGGGACCAACCCTTCATATCCGAGGAAATTTCCTTCCTAACTTTGGCAAAATTTACTTTAGTTAGATCCTTTATGTCTCGAGTAATTTGAATCCCTAGATACCTTATTTCTTTTTTGCAGACAATATCTTCAGCTGCCAGGTTCCAGGACATAATTTCTGTTTTGTCAACATTTAACTGATATCCTGAAACTTTACCAAATTTTCTCGTTATAGAGTCTATAGAGTCCAAAGTTTGATGTAAATTTGATGAAAAAATAACTATATCGTCTGCATAAAGACCAATCTTTCTGGTCCATCCCTGAAACTCAAAGGGGGAAATCATATCTGCCTCTCTAATTCTAGAAGCTAACGGTTCAATATACAAATCAAACAGAAGAGGGGATAAAGGGCATCCCTGCCTAGTGCCTCTCATTATCTTTATTGGCTCAGTTAATGTCCCGTTTACTAGAACTCTCGAGGTAGGTGATTGGTATATTTGAGCTAAAACCATAACATAGTTAACCCCTAACCGTAGATGTGTTATTAAGGCCTTTAGAAACTCCCAATTGACACGGTCGAAAGCTTTAGCGGCATCGAGAGCAACTACCGCCAATGGGAGTTTGTGTGTAACAGCAACATCAATACTAGCTATTAGGGAGAAGGTTAGCTCTTTTAAATGTCTACCCTTGATAAACCCTTTCTGGTCTTCATGAATGAGAAAGGGAATTACTGTGCCAAGCCTATCTGCCATAATTTTAGCGAACAACTTGTAATCGCTGTTTAACAGCGATATAGGCCTGTACGAGTCCAAATTTTTTGGTGATTTCCCAGGTTTCGGAATAACTGTAATGTTCGCCTCATTCCATGATGTAGGAAGAGCCACCTTCCCTTCAAAAATTTCATTGAAGAGCCTTGTTATTAGAGGTGTCAGACTCCCACCCAATTCCTTGTAGACCTCAACAGGAAGCCCATCCGGACCTGGTGCTTTCCCTTTCTTGGCCTGCTTAATAACCTCCTCTACTTCAACCTGTCTAATCTCCTGATTCAAGAACTCTTGCAGCTCTTCTGGTAGTGGGTCTAGCACTTTTGTCCATTTTTCTACCTCATACCTATCTGGGACCAGATCCTCTCTATAAACCTCCTCAAAATAGCTATGAAAGGCGTCAACAATATCTTTAGTGTCTGTTACTAAGCGACCTGACTCTCTCTCTTTCACTTCTTTAATCGTGTTTCTGATCCGATCTTTCCTTGCTTTCCAGGCTAATAATTTACTCGAGCTCTCTCCGTACTCAAAGTGTGCCAAATTAACAGCCTCCCATCTCTCTTTCACCCTGTTATTAACAACTGTAGCTATCTCCACCTTCAATTGTTCCAGTTCTTGAACAGTCTTTTCCTTCATCGCAATATTCTCTGTGTTAACCAATACTGCCTCCTTCTGCCTGATTTCTTTCTCTAAAAACTCTATTGTATTATAATACGCTCTTCTTCTCCTAGCCCCCATTGCTCCCAATCTACCCCTCAGAAATGCCTTTGCCGCCTCCCATACAATATCTATCCTTGCTGAACCCACATTCTGCTCAACAAATGCGTCGACTTCCTGCCTGAGAATCTCCATAACCTCATGATCATACAGGACCGTACGGTCTAACCTCCAGACTGAACCCAGATCCTTAGTTCCTATTTTAAGTTCCAAAATGACCGCTGAATGGTCTGATAGATGGACCCCTACATGTATAATCTGTTTCACTCTATCTTTAAGTCTCAAGTCTATTAGAAAATAATCAATTCGGGATCTATGATTGTATTTTTTGTTATAATACGTGTATCCTAATACCGACCCCGACCTTTGTCTCCATACATCGTAGAGACCGAACTGATCTAGCAGACCCTTAACTCTTGATGACATTTTACTGTTAGCCAGAGCCCTACTGTTATCTGACCTATCTAAATTTTTGTCAAGCACCGTATTAAAGTCACCAGCAAGAATAAACAAGGTTTACATTACTTCTAAGGTAAGTTTGACATACAAAATGTACTTTCTCATCACTCTTTTCCTTATCCTCACTACTCTTCTCTCACCCACCCACACCCCTGTTCCTTTACTGCGCTTCCCTCACTGATTCTCAATCCCCATGTTTACTCCCCTTTCCCTCACTTCCCTCCCACACTTACCATCTTTCAGACCTCCTGCTTTACTTTCCTTCCTCTCTCTTTCCTTCCTTCGCTCCTTCACTCTTTTCCCTTCCCTTACTCTCCTTACTCCACTTCACTAACTCCTACTCTCACTCCCTCTACCCTCTTACTTCCTTACTCCCCTTCCCTCACTCCTTTTCTCTTAGCCTTACTCTCTCCGTCCCTTCAGTCTCTCTCTTCTCTTCTGTCACGCTCACTCCCTATAACTCGCCCACACTCTTTCACTTACCTTTCTGTGCTCTCTTATTCAGTCCTTTTCTCTCACTCTTTCCTTCACTACCTCTATGTCCTCACTCCCTCAGTCCCCTTGTCTTACACTCACTCGCCTTTATCCACCCTCTATCATCCCTCTTTCCTCAACCTCACTGCCCTTCTATCACCCTCCTTTACTCCAGTTCCCTTACTCCGGTTCCCTCACTTATCCTTATTCCCCATCCTTAACTCCCCTTCCCCTTTCTCTCCTCAAACACTCACCTTTTCCCAGTCCCTTTCCTTCACTCCCCTTCCCCTTCTTTCCTTCCTTTGCTCCCTCAGTCATTCCCCTTCCCTCACTCACCTTACTCCCCTTTACTCATTCCTTCTCTCACTCCTTCTATTCTCCCATATTCTCACTCCTCTTTCCTCACTCCCTCTCTTTTACCCTCACTCCCATTGTCCCCTCACTGTCTTACGCCCCTACACTCACTCTCACTCACCTTCCATCCCTCATTGTCATGAATCCACCCTCACTCACTCCTCCTTTCCTGTCACTCACTCCCCTTTCCTTACTCCCCTTTCTTCCTTTAGTTTTCCTAACTCACATTCCTTTAGTATCTTACTCACCTTCACTTCATTTCTCTCTCCTTCTCTTCTTCTCTGTCACTAAATGTATCCATCTCATTATCCTCTTAGTAATTTGCTTTCCCTCTATTTCTTTTTCACTCTCTCTAACCTTCAACATTCCTTTGTTTTCCTTTCTGTATCCTTCACTCCTACTTTATCTCGTACTACCCTTTTATGACTTTTAATCTCCTGCCTTGTCTCTTGTATTGTGAAATATATATTGTAAATATTATAACTTACTTTTTTTTCTCTTCCACAGATATTAAATTTAGTAAAAATATGTAATTAAGTTTACATTACTTCTAAGGTAAGTTTGACATACAAAATTTACTTTCTCATCACTCTTTTCCTTATCCTCACTACTCTTCTCTCACCCACCCACACCCCTGTTCCTTTACTGCGCTTCCCTCACTGATTCTCAATCCCCATGTTTACTCCCCTTTCCCTCACTTCCCTCCCACACTTACCCTCTTTCAGACCTCCTGCTTTACTTTCCTTCCTCTCTTTTTCCTTCCTTCGCTCATTCACTCTTTTCCCTTCCCTTACTCTCCTTACTCCACTTCACTAACTCCTACTCTCACTCCCTCTATCGTCTTACTTCCTCACTCCCCTTCCCTCACTCCTTTTCTCTTAGCCTTACTCTCTCCGTCCCTTCAGTCTCTCTCTTCTCTTCTGTCACGCTCACTCCTTATAACTCACCCACACTCTTTCACTTACCTTTCTGTGCTCTCTTATTCAGTCCTTTTCTCTCACTCTTTCCTTCACTACCTCTATGTCCTCACTCCCTCAGTCCCCTTGTCTTACACTCACTCGCCTTTATCCACCCTCTATCATCCCTCTTTCCTCAACCTCACTGCCCTTCTATCACCCTCCTTTACTCATGTTCCCTTACTCAGGTTCCCTCACTTATCCTTATTCCCCATCCTTAACTCCCCTTCCCCTTTCTCTCCTCATACAATCACCTTTACCCAGTCCCTTTCCTTCACTCCCCTTCCCCTTCTTTCCTTCCATTGCTCCCTCAGTCATTCCCCTTCCCTCACTCACCTTACTCCCCTTTACTCACTCCTTCTCTCACTCCTTCTATTCTCCCATATTCTCACTCCTCTTTCCTCACTCCCTCTCTGTTACCCTCACTCCCATTGTCCCCTCACTGTCTTACGCCCCTACACTCACTCTCACTCACCTTCCATCCCTCATTGTCATGAATCCACCCTCACTCACTCCTCCTTCCCTGTCACTCACTCCCCTTTCCTTACTCCCCCTTCTTCCATTAGTTTTCCTAACTCACATTCCTTTAGTATCTTACTCACCTTCACTTCATTTCTCTCTCCTTCTCTTCCTCTCTGTCACTAAATGTATCCATCTCATTATCCTCCTAGTAATTTGCTCTCCCTCTATTTCTTTTTCACTGTCTCTAACCTTCAACATTCCTTTGTTTTCCTTTCTGTATCCTTCACTCCTACTTTATCTCGTACTACCCTTTAATGACTTTTAATCTCCTGCCTTGTCTCTTGTATTATGAAATATATATTGTAAATATTATAACTTACTTTTTCTCTCTCAGACCTCCTGCTTTCCTTTCCTTCCTCTCTCTTCCCTTCCTTCGCTCCTTCACTCTTTTCCCTTCCCTTACTCTCCTTACTCCACTTCACTAACTCCTTCTCTCACTCCCTCTATCCTCTTACTTCCTCACTCCCTTCCCTCACTCTCTCTCTTAGCCTCATTCTCTCTGTCCTCTTAGTCTCTCACTCCTCTTCTCTCACGCTCACTCCCTATAACTCAGCCACACTCCCTCACTTACCTTTCTTTGCTCCCTCACTCAGTCCCTTTCTGTGACTCTTTCCTTCATTACCTCTATGTCCTCACTCCCTCAGTCCCCTTGTATTACCCTCACTCACTTTTATCCACGCTCTTTCACCCGTCTTTACTCATGCTCTCTGCCCTTCTCTCACCTTCCCTCACCCCCGTTCCCTTAGTCTGGTTCCCTCACTACCCATCATTCCCTATCTTTCTCTCCCTTTCCCTTTACTTTCACCCCCCACTCACCTCCTCTCAGTACCTATGCTTCAATCCTCTTCCCCTCTATTTCCCTTCCTTCTCTCACTTACCTTACTCCACTTCACTTAGTCTTTCTCTCACTCCCTCTGTCCTGTCACATCCTTCCTTCACTTCCTCTCTCTTAGCCTCATTACCTCCGTCCCCTCACTCTCTCAGTCCCCTTCCCTCATGCTTACTCCCTTTAACTCTCCCACACTCCCTCACTTACCTTTCTATGCTCCCTCACTCAGTCCCCTTCTCCCACTCTTTCCTTCACTCCTCTGTCTCCTCACTCCCTCACTCCCCTTGTCTCACGCTCACTTGCCTTTATCACCACTCTTTCCACAACCTCACTGATCTTCTTTTACCCTTCCTAACCCCCATTCCCTTACTCCGCTTTCCTCACTTATCCTCATTCTCCATGTTCACTCACCTTCCCCTCACTTACCTTCCACACACACCTTCTTTCAGTCCCCCTGCTTCACTTCCCTTCTCCTCTCTTCCCCTCCTTCGCTCCCTCACTTATTTTCCTTTCCTTTCTCACCGTACTCCATTTCACTCACTCCTTGAGAATATGTAAAGAATATAGCTCTTTTTTGAAAATTGGAGGTAGTTCTAAAAAGAACTGTTTTTTTTCTTCTTTTTCAGTTTTTTATTTTTTTCAGTTTTTCCGAACGTTTTAAATTTTTTTTTGTATTTTTTTTAAAACAAAAACAAAACTAGGGAATGCCAAACAGCTCAACAGGAGCAAAAAAAGGGGAAAATTAGGGCTGAGGGGCGCAGCGATGATCTTCCCTGGTTCTCACAATTATTTGAATGCTCTGCTCCCCATAACAGAGCAGTTGGTCACACTGCTTACACCGAATTGTAATGTCACCAAAAACAGGTTGAATATTTGGAATCATCAGTTCTGGGCTTCCTCTCACTGATGATGTGGAAGCTCCGGTGGAAGTGGAGGGGCCTTCTTGAGGTAAATTGCGAGCCAGGGCTCTGGTGCTCTCCCGTGCAAAATTAATCGGGTGCCTCCTCTCCACATTCCTTATTAATGTTGCATTTCCAAAACTATATTTCCGGGTGGGATCTCCACGAGAGAGTACAGTGTCACAAATTTTACACGTGACTTTTGCTGCATTGCATTTCTTCTCCCCCTCTGGAAAAGAGAAATATTTCCAAATGAAGTAGTCCTTCACTTTTCTCTGTGGGGGGACCTCAGTCAGGAATCCATCGGAAAAGTCTGAGGACTGGTCCTGGGAAGGGTTCTGGGAACCAGACATGATAGTAGAAGTTTTGTTTTTGCAGGAACAGACAAGAGGTGTTGTCTCAGCAAAAGCAAAGAGGTTGTGATGGAAATGGGTGGGGTGTTTCCCTAAATGTGAAAAAAAAAACTGTTATTAACCAATCAAAAGTGTTGTTTTAAGGTCACATGGCTTGACGCGCACTTACGCGGCACGTACGTAGGCGCTTCCGGGAACGCTTCTGGGGGCGCTTACGCGGCGCGTCAGAATGACGTTTTGCTAGATTTTATTAAATGCGTTAAAAGGTGAAATACGGATATTAAAAATGAAAATTTGTACTTTTATGAGTATGGCACTGAATGTCTTGCATTATTATTTACTTTAGATACATATTTATATATTTTTTCTTATGCGGGAATAGCGCTCTCGCTACGTTTACGGGTGCGTTTACGGGTGCGCGAACCCTGAGTGCTCCAGGGTAAAATGATTTTAAAAAAACACATGAAAAATACATTGAAAAATTAATTTTAGAAAAATATACATTATTTAAATAATTTCATACAATTATAATAATTAATAGCTATAAAAAATAGCTATTTAAAAAACGTAATAATTCACTTTAAAAACTGTAGGTTACAAACTAGTCATAGTAAGGAATTAGCTTTTAAAAAACCTTTGAAATTCACTGAAAAAACCATAGGTTTAACACTCGTTATAGATAGGAATTAGCATTTAAAAAACCTTTGAAGTTCACTGAAAAAACCATAGGTTTCACACCAGTTATAGTTAGCTGAACATTTTACTCATACAAAACCATTGAAATTCCCATGTTATAGTTAGTTGGACTCACTATAACTCGCGCACCTGCAATCCACTGCTGATGATGTCACATAATACATCATTCATGACATGGTTAGTGACATCACTGATGACATCACTGATGACATCTCAAATGACATCACTGATGACATCTCAAATGACATCACTGATGACATCATTCATGTGATAATATGATGCACCTCCTCACAATCTAATCTAACCTTTGATACACCCAGTGTTAAATACAAACTACCATTGACACACCAATACCAGTTACTACATACGCACTCACTGATTCCTAGGTCTACACACACACATCCACTCATTCACCCATACAATCACTCATACATACAGACACTCATCAATACAACACCATCATATGCACTCATACACCTATACAGACACTACCACACTGCCACTCATCCATGGAGTTTCTCACACACCTAGTCAGTCATGCAAAGAATCAATCACACTCCCATTTCCTCATACATACAGTTATACAGACAACACCTCACTTATACAAACATATACTAACACATACTTACTCTCTTATACAATCACTGATACAAGTACACATTGATCCATACAGCCACTCACACAATCACTGGCTCTCATGTATGTTATGTTATGTTATAACAAATTTCTTGAGCGCACTGTCACCAAAGGTTTCCTGGCGCTAATTGGAATGGAAAAGAAGGGGAGGAAGCAGGGGAAAAGAAGGATTTAGTGGGGGAAGAGCATTGTTTTTAGGGATTTCCTAAAAGAGAGGAGGGAACCGGATGACTTAAGTGCGAGAGGGAGGGAGTTCCACAGCTTGGGAGCTAAGCAAGAAAAGCTGCGGCCACCCGATCTTGAGAGTTTGAAACGGGGGACAACAAGAAGCAAGAGATGAGTAGACCTCAAGGTGCGAGGGGGACAATAAGGAGTGATGAGAGACTTAAGGAAAGCGGGGGCGGGACCAGTGAGAGCTTTGAAGATCAAACAGTGAACCTTGAAAGTAATTCTTTCGTTCACTGGTAACCAATGAAGGTGGCGTAATAGAGGTTGGGCCGACTGCCATTTGGGGATTCTAAAGACCAGCCGGGCAGCCTGGTTTTGGACGATCTGCAACCTCGATAACAGAGATTTAGGGAGACCGTGGTAGATAGAATTCGAAAAGTCCAGCCGGGACATCACCAGAGCTATTAGGACTTGCAACAAGGCTTCAGGTGAAAGGAGGTGAGCGACTTTCCGAATCCTGTGGAGTTGGAATATGCAGGAAGATGTTACTGCGCTCACCTGTGCCTTGAGGGTGAGCCCGGAGTCGATCAAGACTCCGAGGCTCTTGACACATCCAGCAGGAGAAGGTGATGTTCCAAGCTCAATCGGCCAGTACTGAGGGCCCCAAAAATGGGCACTTCTCCCCGGGAGGAGGAGCTCAGTCTTGCTCGGATTGAGCTTGAGTTGGTTTTGGTTCATCCAGAGCTGGATATGTGTCATGGCAGTCTGAAAATTAGTGACAGCGTCGGGGGAAGTGAGGGGAAAAATAATTTGTAAGTCATCCGCGTAATTAAACACGGTGATATCCCATTTACCCAGGGAGTGAAGGAGGGGTTGAAGGTACAAATTAAAGAGAAGGGGAGACAGAGATGATCCTTGAGGGACTCCGCAAGGCGAGGAGACGCTGGTGGCGCAAAAAGGACCCATGCTGACTGCCTGGGACCTCTCCTCGAGGAAGGATTTAATCCAGGACAGAGCAGCCCCACAGATCCCGGCGGATTCGACACGGTGGATTAAGATGTTATGGTCCAACGTGTCGAAAGCCGCCGATAGATCGAGTAAAACTAATGCCTGGGGTTGTCCTCTATCCTCGTTGCGTCTGAGATTATCCAGCACAGCGAGGATCACGGCCTCAGTGGAGTGAGCTGGTCTGAACCCGGCCTGGTTAGGTGCCAGGTAGTTGGATTCCTCGATAAAGTGTGAGAGACAGGTCGTGACATGAGCCTCAAGGATTTTGGATAGGAAGGGTAGGAGGGAGATGGGGCGGTAATTAGCCAGGGCTGCTGGATCGGCGCCAGGCTTTTTTAAAAGGGGCACCAATGTGGCCTCTTTAAAAGAGCTGGGAACTATACCTGAATTGAGGGAAGAATTGAGCAAGGGGAGGATACAATGGGGAAGGGTATGGCAAATGTCACGGAACACAAAAGGGGGGCAACAGTCCTTGGGGGATCCAGATTTCACACGAGTGGACAGTCTAGCAAGAGATTCCGGGTCAAGCGCAGGGAACTGAGAGAAAGTGGATATATTGACAGGAAAGGGAACTGATGTGGCAAGAGGAAGTGAATGGGGAATGGAATTCTTAATGGCGGTGATTTTATCGGTAAAGAAGGAATTTAAAGCAGTGCAGGATTCCAAGAAAGGTGGGTTCGGAAGTGTCCTGGCGTCCGATGTCAGTTCGCCAAGGACTTTGAATATCTCCTTAGATCTATTAGGAGCTGTTAAGATCCTGTTGGAAATGAAGGAGGTTTTAGTGGTGATGATAGCAACTTTGTAGGCTTTGCGCGCAGACACGTAGGCTTCCCTGTCGGGGCCAAGGTAATGGCGCCGCCATCTGCGCTCCAATCGGCGCAGCTCCAGGTGTTGTTGCTTTAAGATGGAATTGTACCATTTATGGGATTTATTAGGATGAGTGCGGGAGAAGCAAGTAAGAGGAGCAAAAGTATCGCTGGCCGTCGTTAACCAGTGTGAAATGTTGGCATCCATAGTATTGATGTCCAAGGATTCGGGGAGTAGAGGCTGGGTTTGAGCAAGTAGGGAGAGGAAGGCAGGTGAGTCGAGAGTTTTCCAGTTCCGAGCAGACCCTCCAAGCCGGGAGGGGGGCCTGACCAGGCCCTTTATAAGGATGGATGACTCGATCAGTGAGTGGTCTGACCAGACGCAGGGGGGAATGTTAGGGCCGAGAAGTGATATACCCTGAGTCCAGATGTGATCTAAGATGTTACCCCCAGTATGGGTGGGGGAGGTGACATGCTGCGTCAGGTTGAGACTGGAAAGTGCCTCAAACAATTCGGTGGCATGGGGACCAGCATCAACATGGTTGAACCAGTAGTTAAAGTCGCCATATATGGCAACGCGGCTGAGGAAGTCATAAGGGCAGTGAGCTGCTCGCAGAGGGTGAGGGGAAACAATGGCATCGGGGTAGGGGGGCGGTATAAGACAATAAGGGTCAGAGCCCCCGCTTCAGTTGGCAGGCTAATTACCAAATTTTCAACATCAGGGAGGCATAAAGATAAAGACTTAATGGGAGGTAGGTCTTTGCGAATAATTGCTGCAACCCCTCCGCCACGGCGGCCGTGAGGCCGGTTGGCGTTCAGCAGGTAATAATTAGGGGGTAAGGCAGCCAAGATGTCAGGGAGGGATAGGTCGGACAGCCAGGTCTCAGTGAGCAGCAGGATGTCTGGATTTTCCGCGGTCAACAAGAGAAAAATATCAGTGTGGTGTTGGGGAAGAGACCGAGTGTTAAGATACAATATACGAATACAAGTTTCCGGAGGCGCAGGGAGCAACTCAGGTGCACGGGTGAGTCTGGGAGAGACCAGGTCGGCCGCGATGCCGAGAGATGCCAGGCGATCCCAGGTTGTGGATAGGAGAGCGCAGGGAGGCTGCTGGAGGGTTCTGAGTACAGCAGGAGAATATGCCATGAATCGGGCAGCATTTCGGGGCCCTGGGCCCGTCTGGGCGCGGACGGGCGCAGACGGGCTTGCCTTAGGCGCGCCGCTGCGCCCGTCCGCTGCGCGTACGGTAAAAGCAAATGCTTTATGGGGATGTAAGGGGGCGTGGCCAGTTACAGTGGGCGTGGCCAGGGGAGCGGCCGCTGGAGGCGGCGAGCAGGAGTTCCTATGGCCGCTGCAGCGTCACCTTGGGATGCGCGGCGCAGACAGAGGCAGGGAGAGTCCCTGAGGGCAGGTAAGCTGTAGTTAAAATGAGCGCGAGCGAGCGCTGTGAAAATAGAGGTGCAATTTAAAAATAGGGGTTGTTAGGGTCTAAGACTCCCGCGGAAGGCAGGGGAGTTGTCCAGTCCAAATTACGCTGAGCTAGTAGTCAGCTCCTTATGAGGCTCAAGTGGGCAAGTAAGCTGTAGTTAAAATGAGCGCGAGCGAGCGCTGTGAAAATAAAGATGCAATTTAAAAATAGGGGTTTGTTAGGGTCTAAGACTCCCGCAGAAGGCAGGGGAGTTGTCCAGTCCAAATTACGCTGAGCTAGTAATCAGCTCCTTATGAGGCTCAAGTGGGCGTGGCCAGTTACAGTGGGCGTGGCCAGGGGAGCGGCCGCTGGAGGCGGCGAGCAGGAGTTCCTATGGCCGCTGCAGCGTCACCTTGGGCTGCGCGGCGCAGACAGAGGCAGGGAGAGTCCCTGAGGGCAGGTAAGCTGTAGTTAAAATGAGCGCGAGCGAGCGCTGTGAAAATAGAGGTGCAATTTAAAAATAGGGGTTGTTAGGGTCTAAGACTCCCGCGGAAGGCAGGGGAGTTGTCCAGTCCAAATTACGCTGAGCTAGTAGTCAGCTCCTTATGAGGCTCAAGTGGGCAAGTAAGCTGTAGTTAAAATGAGCGCGAGCGAGCGCTGTGAAAATAAAGATGCAATTTAAAAATAGGGGTTTGTTAGGGTCTAAGACTCCCGCGGAAGGCAGGGGAGTTGTCCAGTCCAAATTACGCTGAGCTAGTAATCAGCTCCTTATGAGGCTCAAGTGGGCGTGGCCAGTTACAGTGGGCGTGGCCAGGGGAGCGGCCGCTGGAGGCGGCGAGCAGAAGTTCCTATGGCCGCTGCAGCGTCACCTTGGGCTGCGCGGCGCAGACAGAGGCAGGGAGAGTCCCTGAGGGCAGGTAAGCTGTAGTGAAAATGAGCGCGAGCGAGCGCTGTGAAAATAGAGGTGCAATTTAAAAATAGGGGTTGTTAGGGTCTAAGACTCCCGCGAAAGGCAGGGGAGTTGTCCAGTCCAAATTACGCTGAGCTAGTAGTCAGCTCCTTATGAGGCTCAAGTGGGCAAGTAAGCTGTAGTTAAAATGAGCGCGAGCGAGCGCTGTGAAAATAAAGATGCAATTTAAAAATAGGGGTTTGTTAGGGTCTAAGACTCCCGCGGAAGGCAGGGAAGTTGTCCAGTCCATGTATAGTCATTTATATATGCCAACTCTCACATGCACTGTGTTTTACATATGTACTTACTTGGACATGTAGCACTGAGATATCCATTCACTCACCAACACAACCATGCACACAGTCAACCGCCCATAAAGCTGTTTCCTCATGCACTCTTGAACCCATACACCTAGTGAATCAACTGCTCCCACATCTATGCACAGAGTCACACACCTCCCAGCCACCCACACACACATTCAGCCTGATATACAAATACGTGGGCAACCAATCAATAACCCATATAGCCACTCATATAGCTATTGATCAACACATGCAGCAGCTTACACAACAACAGACATACTGATGCACACTTTCAGACAGTTTAGTCACTAACCCATGCATTCAGTAAGACACATTTAATAACTCACTCATACAGTCAGTCACGCACCAACTAAATCCTTCATCCAGACACTTATACACCCACTCTTTCTTGAATATGTAAAACATATTTAAACTTTACAGAAACACACAGTCACTGGATGATGTCATTAGTGATGTCATCAGTGATTTCATCAGTGATGTCATTTGAGATGTCATCAGTGATGTCATTTGAGATGTCATCAGTGATGTCATCAGTGATGTCACTGACCATGTCATGAATGATGTAATATGTGACATCATCAGCAGTGGATTGCGGGCGCGCGAGTTATAGTGAGTCCAACTAACTATAACGTGGGAATTTCAATGGTTCTGTATGAGTAAAATGTTCAGCTAACTATTAATGGTGTGAAACCTATGGTTTTTTCAGTGAATATATATATATATATATATTTATAAATTGCCTACTGGCGGTCGCATGTAGGTAGTTATAGTTAGGACCTACTTACCACCACAAGAAAATCGCAACATTCTATTCCCAATAACTTTGGCGCCGACTGGCGAATCTTCACAAAAATTTCAAAACTTCTGGCCCGCTTCGCTCCGTTCCTATCTGGTAAGTTTTGGGGTGATTTGGCAAGCAGGGGCCGAGAAAAAAGGGGGGTCCCAAAACGTGTTTTCTCCATGCAATTTTCCATAGGAAACTTTAGACATGGCTAAATAATGAACTGCTGATCGGTATCACACCAAATTTGGCAAAAAGGTAGCCCTTGGTTCAGAAAGAGCCCTTTTTGTTAAATGGTGTAAATCTGTTCAGTAGTTTTTTAAATATATATTTATCTGGGCATAGACTAACCACACATCTCATCATAAGATCTGATTGGCTGTCAGCACTTCGTCCAAGAAGTGTTGGCAGCCATCTTAGCACGTCATTGGAAAGCATTGCAGTTAATAGAAGGTTTTAAGACTTTAGTTACATTATAAATCATTTGTTGATGGTACCATAGTGATTTTAGGAATTGTGGTGTGTTCTAAGGTGATTTTACCACGTGAAAAAGCCTTCTGCTGGGATATCATGAATCATGTTTGAGAGAAAACTATTTTCTCATGCTTTTACCACAGAGGTTTGGAAGGTGATCTATAAGCTAAACTGAGAGCATGTTTTCTGTAAATTCACAGTATCTTTCTCAGTCATGTGAGAATGAAGTCTGACATTCTCAGTAAAACATGTACATCCAACAAGAGCAGAGACTGTCAGTTGACTCCTTTGTGTTCTATTGCAGCTTCCCATAGTGTTCTAAAGAACAACTAGAGCGCTAACAGTCCTACTAAGTCAAACGTATTCCACCCCTGAAGCCATCTTGATTGGAATAAAGTGGTAACTCTTAAAACATTTAATTTAAAAATTAACAAAATGAGGGGGTTCATTTTGCCATAGAAAGTATGTTTAGTGCTGCAGAAACAAAAATGAGGGCACATTTTGAGTGACTTCTCAAATCCTCTTCTATTTCATTAAACAATTCTGACAGGCAGACTGAAACATGCACTTGTAATACCAGCAGCAGACTTCCCTGGTGAGCAGTAGCTTTACTACACTGATCTAATGAGCAACTAGAGTGCAAACATTCAGAATTTATGGCAAATGTGTGACACATCTGAATGCGTTCTTGATGGAACCAAAGAAAAAAACTGAAAGTATTTCCTACTGAGGAGACTGCAGTAAATGAGGAAATTAGGACACCTCATCACAAATAAATCTCCCAAGATGGCCACCAGAGACAAAAGAGCCCAAATGTAGCACAAATGTCACCCAGAGGTAGCCCACATGTAGCCCAATGACAGAAGTGTGCAAAACACTTTGTATTTTTTGTGTTTTTGCAGTTTTATATAGTGCAGACGTCAGGTATTGAAGTACTTTACATGAGCATTGGTTACATCACACAAGAACAAATTCATTTTGGTTTTGTACATGGGGAGATTAGCAGCCTGATTCATGTAGCTAAAAGTGCTCGCAAAAGGGCCAGATTCTGAGAATCTGGCCCTTTGCGAGTGCGATTTTTGCATTTGGTATTCATCATCCCAAATGCAAAAATCGCTATTTAAGAATTCGCATATTTGCGAGGAATGGCATTTAAGGAATCTCTAATAGAGATTCCTCAAATGCTATTCATTACACAAAAAAAAATTGCGATTTAGCACTTTTGGGCCGCTATTTACCGAGAGGTCAGACCTCTCGGTAAATAGCAAAAACTCAGAAAAATGCTTTTAAAAGCATTTTTTTAAGTTGCATGTTGCACACACACATGTCCTTTGGACATGTGTGTGCGCAACACCTGTTCAATTGTGCATTTTAGGGGTGCTACAGGGTGTCCTTTGGACACCCCTGGCACCCTTAAAATCGCTATCTGATTTGCGAGTAGCAAATTGCTACTCGCAAATGAGGGATACTCCCCATTCATTCCTATGGGCCTTTTGGCCCATAGGAATGAATGGGGAGTTATTCCTTTTTTTGCGAGTAGCAAATTGCTACTCGCAAATAGAGAACATGTAGGAATCGCTATTGATTTAGCAATTCCTACATGAATGCCGTTTTGCGTGTCCTCAATAGCGAGTCGCTATGATTCGCTATTAGGGCCACGCAAAACGGCCCGTACATGAATCAGGCTGTAAGTGTTTTGAACAGAATTACAGAATGTCGAGCTGAAGCAGAAACTCCAACCTGGTTCCCAGTTGCAAAGTCTGCAGCTCTGGAAGTAACACCACATCCTCTCCCCTAAGTGCAACATTTAATGAAGTGGTCAACTTGATAAAAAAATAAAGATAACAAATAATTTAAAAGTACTTTTCGCTATTTGCAGACTCAGAAAAGATGTCCTTATTTTAGTTTTTTAGAGCCCTAACCATCATTTTGATGCAAATAAGACCCTCTTATAAATGTAATTTCTAAGGGAACTGTTCTAGGTATTACAGTTTTCATTATATCAAGATGACGTCAGGCGTTTCACACTTTTGTAATAAATATAGAATGTTAGCAATCTAGTTGTTCATTAGGATACTGTTGAGAGGAAGAGGCCAGGGGCATGGACTCTGAAAATTGAAGGCAGTTGGAGGGTGCAGAGGCAACAATTTGGCCTCACTGGGCAGGCAGGATGGGCAGTGGCAGCACAACAGACTATGGAGGGTAGTGGAAAGGGGGGCAGGGGCAACAAACCAACAATACAGAACTGGCAAGAGAGTCTGTGGCAATATAAGAGACCATTGTGGGCAGAAGGAAGAGGCAGTGGTATTACAACCATGCATGCCGACAGAACTAATTCAGCCAGGAAACGTCCAATGTCTCTAAGCCCAAATGGGCTTTATTCGGTCTGCCTCCTGTCTACAATCTCCTCTTTTTCAATGTAAGTCAAAGGGGAAAATCAATACCCCAGTTTTTTTCAAAATCTCCCTCTTACCAAGTTCAAAATGTTAGCAAGTATGGTACATTGGATTATGGAAGGCAGGAGGAATTGGGGTAGGGACATGGACTCATGGATAACAGAGGAAAGGAGGAACATGGAGAGGTGCACCAAACTGACCCTACAGGGTAGCCATCAGGGTTTGCAGGAGCTTATTACAACACACAGGGCATGTGGGACGGGAGTGCAGCACAACAATCCATAGAAAGCAATTGGGAGGGGACAGGACCATGCACATGGACAACACTGAACAGAGGGGAAAGAGGCAATGGTACCTAGCTGACCATAATGACGACCAGCCGCCTGAAACTGAACTCAGACAAGACGGAGGTCCTCATCCTGGGCTCCTCGCCCTCCGCCTGGGACGACTCCTGGTGGCCCCCCGCCCTGGGCACCGCACCCAAACCAACGGACCACGCACGCAACCTTGCTTCATCCTGGACTCCTCCCTCTCCATGACCAGACAAGTCAACGCCGTCTCCTCGTCGTGCTTCAACATCCTGCGCATGCTACGGAAGATCTTCTGGTGGATCCCCACCGAGACCAGGAAGACTGTCACCCAGGCCCTCGTCACCAGCCGACTGGACTACGGCAACGCCCTCTACGCCGGAACCACCGCCAAGCTCCAGAAGAGACTCCAGCGGATCCAGAACGCCTCAGCCAGACTCATCCTCGTCATCCCACGAAACAGCCACATCTCCGGACACCTGAGAGACCTGCACTGGCTCCCCTCAACAAAAGAATCACCTTCCGCCTCCTCACCCACGCACACAAAGCCCTACACGACCAAGGCCCGAGCTACCTCAACAACCGAATCAACTTCTACGCTCCCAAGCGCCACCTCAGATCAACCAGCCACGCCCTCGCCGCCGTCCCCCGCATCCGAAGAGCGACAACAGGAGGAAGGTCCTTCTCCTACCTGGCCGCCAAGACCTGGAACTCCCTCCCGCTCGACCTGCGCCTGACCCAAGACCACCTCTCCTTCAGGAAGAAGCTCAAGACCTGGCTGTTCGAGCAGTAAAGGCACCCCCCCTCCTAGCGCCTTGAGACCCTACGGGTGAGTAGTGCGCTCTATAAATGTATTGATTGATTGATTACTAATGGACAGTCAGGAGAGAAAGCTGCAGAATAACGGACCATAAAGGGTGGGAGGGACGGATCAGGGGCATTACAACGTAACAGAAAAGCCAGGAGGGAGGGAATAGGGGTCTGTATATGGAAACAGAGGGCTGGGGGCAAGGGGGCAGGGCAAGAGCAGCAAGAAGACTATGGTGGTCAGGCAGGATGGGCACTAGAAGCAAGACACACCCTGGAGAGCAACAGTGAGACTATAATGGCATACACACAGCCCATGGAGTGAAGGTAGGAGGGGGTCAGGGCAGCTAGCTGACTATACTGGGAAGGTGGGAGGGGCTGTGTCAGCACAGAAGACCATGCATGGCAAGCAAGAGGGTTAGTGGCAGCACAATGGCTATGATGGGCAAGAAGGAGGGTACAGGGGCATGCACAAAGGACCAGGGAGTATAGAAGGGAGGGTCAGGACCTGGGCACAGACAAGAGAGTTGAGGGAAAGGGGCCTCACAACAGACCACGTGGGGCAGGCAGGAGGATCAGTTGCAGCACGACAGACCAGGTAAGGCAGAAGGGCGTGGCAGTAAAATGGACCATAAGGGACAGGAGGAAGGGCATAGGGGCATGGAATATGGAAAGGCAGGGTGGAGGTGGCAGGGACAGGTTACAGTAATCTGACAATGCTTGGCAGGTGGGAGGGGAGCAACAGCTCAACAGAACACTCAGAGTAGATAAGAGTGGCAGGTCCATGGAACATGGTGGGCAAAAAGGATAGAGCAGGGGCATGCACACAGACATCAGAGGGCAGGGGGGAGGAGAATAGGGGCAGCAAGCTAAGCACAGAGGCTAAGTAGGAGGTCAATGGTGGGGCATAGAATTGGCCATGGAGGGCAGGAGGAGTGGACTGGTACATCATTCTAAATGGAGGGCTGTGGCAGCACATCAGACCATGCATGGCAGGAGAGAAGAGGCTAGTCATGGATTCAGACAACAGAGGATAGGGAGGAGGTGGATGGGGCAGCAAGCTAACTGTTCTGAGAAGGCGGGAAGGCCAGTGGCAGAAGAACGGCCATAAAGGGCTGTAATAAGGGAACAGGGACATGGACTTGAACAATGGATGGCTAGGAGCAGGGAAGGCAGGAGCAGGAAGCTTGGGTGGGGCAGCGCAATGCCAGGCCCCGCTTTCAACCCCCCACCATTCATTGTGATATGCATCTTACTTAACGTTAAAAAAAATACTAGAAATTTGCTGAAAAAAACAAATATTACAGGGACGGTATAGTTAGACTCAGAGTTCACTCATACACAACCAGTGAAATACAACAGTTATAGTTACCTGAGCTAACTATAACTTACGCCCCCGCAATGTACTGCCAATGACCTCAGACATTACATCATTCATGACATGGTCAGTTACATCACTCATGACACCACTCATGACATCTCAAATGAGCTGTGAATGGAATGGAACTATAATCACTAGAACTTTATTTAGTGATAGTGTGTGTGTATTAACGTCCCTTTTTTTTCTTTCTATCGAGTAAGAACCATTTTAATATGCAACGTGCCCAGATTAATATGGACAATAGCCTTTCACTTTAAAGTAATGTATAGTCCATTGTTTATGTTGATTTTTGCAATCCTAAGTATGTTTATTATGAATAAGTCACATTGACGAACATATAGGTATGGCGGTCACGGGGCAAGATATGCTGAAATGACATTGTGTGCATATTAACACTTGTTTTCTTTTCTTTATTGTATCAATTCCTGAATTTTCACATCGTAACCAGGTCAATATGGCCGCATGCTTTTTGGATTAAAATAATATGTTGTCCTTTGTTAATGTTGGCAACTTTAGGCATTTGTACATTTAAATAAGGATGCTACAATGACTTCTTGTATCGTCGTATGAAACGCGTGCATCACGTCCTTTGCAGATTAAATACTTCCAAACTACAACCTGAGTGCTGATTCCTCCCTTGTAACAGTGAGAGGAGATTAAATACATATATATAAAATTCACTGAAAAAACACAAGTTTCGGGGACATTATAATTAGAAATTAGCATTTAAAAAACCTCAGAAATCACTGAAAAAAACACAGGTTTCATGGACGTCATAGTTAGTTGGACATTTCACTCATACAAAACAACAGAAATTCGGCAATTATCGTTAGTTGTGCTAACTATAATTCGCGCCCCTGCGATGCACTGCTGATGACGTCACATGTTACATCACTCAGGACATGGTCAGTGACATCACTGATGACATCACTGATAACATCTCAAATGACATCACTGATGACATCATCCACGTGATTATCTGATGCACCTCCTCACACCCTAAAATACAGACTACCATTTGCGAAACCATAGATACACCAATACTAGTACAGCTACAATATTCTGTGCACTATGCATGCAGACCTCTAACCAGCTATATACTATTGATATGCTCTTCTAAATACCCAGTTAGTACCTATGCAGTCTTGGAATCCTTCTGTCTGTCCCATGTATTTCTCCATTCTCCCATCCAGCACTATCTACTTATCCTATTACTCCACCAATACCTAAGCACTTATAAATTCACTATACACTGTTTGTAATCCTCTAATTATTCTAGTTACTAGTCATGAACTTATGCAATGGTCTAGCTACTAACACAAGTACAGCTATAATATTTTGTGCACTATCCAAGCAGACCTCTAACTAGCTACATATTATTGATACACTCTTCTAAATACCCAGTTAGTGCTCATGCAGTGTAGGAATTGTCCAGTCTGTCCTATGCACTTCTTTAATCACTTATCTACCACTATCTACTTATCATATCACTCCACCAATACGCAAGCCCTTATAAATTAAGTGTTCACTCTGTTTGCAGCACTGTCATCATTCCAGATACTAGTGGTATTCTTATAAAATGACCTAGGCACCAACACAAGTACACATAAAATATTCTGTGCATAATCTCTACAAATCTCTAAGCCGATACATACTATTGGTCCACTCCATTAAATACTGAATTAGTAGCCATGCAGCGTAGGATACCTCCTGCCAGTCTCATGCAATTCTTCAATCACCCATCCAGCACTATTTTCTTATTGTATCAGTCTGCCAATACCTAAGCACTTATGGGGCAGATTTAAAAGCACCCTGTGCCACCAGTACGTCACTTTTTGTAACGTAGTGATAGCGCCAGGTACTCCCTCATATTTTCAAGGAGAGGAAAAGCCACCCTGCATGGTTTTTCCTCTCCTTGTAAAAATTACCCCTTCATACACAGAACTTTGAGTTGAAGGGGCGTTCCATAGGTGTTGCTGTGGGTGTTCCCACTCAACACACATAGAACAAGAGACATCTCCAGATTTATGAGAAATCGTAAATCTGGAGATGTGTGTGAATGCTGTGCCATCCTAGAGTTGGTGTAGCAAGTCGCAATGAGGAGAATTGTTTTCATTTCTCCTCATTTTTTCCTCTTTCAATGCATGCTGCACTCCACAGCATACATTGAAAGTGGAAAATGCCTTTACTGATTGTTTTTGTGAAGGAAGCTGTCCCTTCCTGCACAAAAACAATCTCCACATAACACAGACATCCTTGCACCATGGTGCAAGAGTGCCTGTGTCACCGCATGGCTGCAGTTTGTGCAGCAGTGCAGAGGGAAGCACAGAGTTGCAACATATTCATGTACATATGTCACTTCCCTGTGCTTCAGAAGTGCCACAGTGCAGTGCAGCTAAAGAGCTTGCAGTGTCACGCTGCAGTACTTCCTCATAAATCTTCACCTATAAATTCACCATACACTACTAATGCATTCTTTTAGTCAATCATGCTGTATACATACACGCAACCAAACTTTTACACATTACCTTGCAATTATAAGTCTTTCTTTAACCAGATACGGTAGAACTTTTTTTTCTTCTTTTTTATTTTTGTATTTTGTTTTATTTTTTTGAACAATTTTGTATTTTTTGGGCTGTTTTTTCAAAAAATGAACAAAAAAAGAATGAATAAAACAGGAAACTTTTGGAAGTACTCATCATTCCAAAAAACAAACAAAAAATTAACAACGATGATTGCGTTGCGCAGCACAAACTGCATCCACCGACTGCTCACCAAAGCATATTCTGGCCTTATGTCCATTGCAGGTGTTTCTGAGGAAGCTCCAGACGTACTTGCCACAGCAGGTGAGGCGTCCAAAGCAGCTCTCCTCATTTCCTCCCGAGCAAGATTGAGAGGATGTGTGGTCCGGAGATGCTTGTACATTGAAGCAGCGCCACAAGAGTATTTTTTATCACTTCCTCTTGACAGAACGCAGTCACAAATTTTGCATGTCACCTTTCTCGCATTTACTTTCTTCTCTCCTGGTGGAAAAGTGAAGAATTTCCACATGACGGATTCTGGCCTCTGTGGACGTGGTGCCTTCTGCAAGAATCCTTCTTCAGAAGATACTTCCTCCTGCTGCTGCTGCTGCCCAGATGCCATTTTGTTTGACATTTTTTGAAAAACACCAAAATAAACGAGCAAAAAAGGGTTCTGTAGGAAAATAAATGTGTCTCTAACAATGCTCCAACAAGAATTACTAAAATGGGTGAGGTCCTTTAATAGTTACAGTGAGAAATGTTATGAACCAAGGAAATCTATTCTTTTAAGGTCACATGGGATCTGTGCACTCTGCGCTCACGAAGCAAGCACCCGATGCGACTTCGTGAAAATATAATTCAAAATAATACTAGATTATTATAAGTACAAATATATTATTTTCATGAATATCCTACATAATCTCTTGCCCTTATATGTACATTAAAGACACATACATATAATTTTAGACCATAGAAATTTTTTGAGGGAGTCACGCACCCAGCACGCTCCAGCACGTATATGACATCATGTGGGATCACGTATCCCACGGCGCATGCATTCAACGGAAAAATGATGTTAAATAAGGAGCATATGGAATTAAAAGAGGTGTGCACGGCAAACTTCTGCTTTGATCATGTGGGATCCGCCACCGCGCAAACGTCACGTACCGTAATGCGCATGTGTCGCGAATGCGTGGGAGGAGGAGTCACGGACTGGTCGCATACCAATCGCGCACATCACGTAATATTAAATGTATATGATGTAACTGAAAAACACGCAGCCATCACACACCTTACGCGGATCCTTCCCGACTTGGCGGCTAGAATACGCGCACCCACAGTGATGGGTACGCTTTGGGTGCGCGACTCCGAAAAAAATTGGAAAAAAAGAAAATAATATGAATATATTAAAATAAAAAAATAAAACAAACATATGAAACAATAATTCAATTACAAAAAAAATGGTGCAATTTTCTGAAAAATATATCATGTTATTTAATGAATAAAATATTCATAAATAAACAGTTAAAAAAACTGTAGAAAATCAGTACAAAAAATAGGTATAACTACTATTACACGTAAAGATTAGCATTTAAAAAAACTTTGAAATTCACTGAAAAAACCATAGGTTTCAGAGACGTTATAGTTAGAAATTAGCATTTAAAAAACCTTAGAAATTCACTGAAAAAACCATAGGTTTCAGGGGTGTTATAGTCAGCTGGACATTTCACTCATACAAAACTATAGAAATTCCTCCCTTATAGTTAGTTCTGCTAACTATAACTCACACACCCGCAATGCACTGCTGATGATGTCACAAATACATCATTCATGACATGGTCAGTGACATCACTGATGACATCACTGATAACCTCTCAAGTGACATCACTGATGACATCACTGATGACATCATCCACGTGACAATCTGATACACCTCATCATACACTAGTATAACCTTTCATCACTCACTGTAAAATACAGAGTAGCATATTTGAAACCATTGACACACCAATACCTGTTACTACATACCTATCACTGATTCCTAAGCCTACACCCACAACTACCCATTCAACAACAGAATCACTTATACATGCAGTCACTAATTAATGGAACACTATCAAAAGCACTTATACACATATATAGACATTGACACATCAGCAATCATCTTAGTCGGTTATGCAGTCTTCCTACTCACTCATCAAAAAAATTAATCACACTTACATTTACTCACTTACACAATTATACACACACCACCTCATTTATTCAAACAGATAGTAACTCATAGTTAATATGTTAAAAAATCACCATTACAATTTTACACTCATTCATATAGTTACTCTCACAATCACTGACTCTTACATTTACCTATTTATATACACCAACTCTCACATACAATGTCTTTTATTTTTTTACTTGGTTGAAGATATACAACTAAATCATATATTTGCTCACCAACACACAAATAAATACACTCAGTCACCCAAACAACTGTTTCCACATGCACTCTTAAACCGATACACCTAGTAAATCAATCATTCACACATCTTTGCATAGAGTTACACACACCCCATCCAACCATACACAAACTCAGTGTCTCATACCGATGCTCACCCAACTAACCAATAACTAATATACAGATTCATGTAGTTAGTGACCAACTGATGCAGCATGTTATACAACAACAGAGACAGTGATGCACACATTCACATAGTTTAGTTACTAATCAATGTATTAAGTGAGACACTTTTAATTACTTACTTAAACAGCCAGTAAGACAGCTACTAAATCCTCCATCCAGACAGTTATAGATCCACTCAATTTTCAATACAGATTGGTATATATATATATACATATTTAAATTTCAAACTAAACCACATTCACTGGATAATGTCATCAGTGAGGTCATCAGTGATGTCATTTGAGATGTCATCCGTGATGTCATCAGTGATGTCACTGACCATGTCATTAATGATGTAATATGTGACATCATCAGCAGTGCATTGCGGGTGTGCGAGTTATACTGAGGAATTTCTATTGTTTTGTACGAGTGAAATGTCCAGCTAGCTATAATGTCTCTGAAACCTATGGTTTTTGCAGTGAATTTCAAAACTTTTTTAAATGCTAATTTCTAACTATAACGTCTCCGAAACCTATGTTTTTTCAGTGAATTATATATATATAGCTGTTTCCCTCTGCTAAATAAATCTTTTGCACCTGATCCTGTGGTCCGTCTCCTCTCTCGCTGGTGTTGCTGTGTTGCTTGCTGGAGGTGCGGTGGAGCTATTTTGTGAATATATATATATATATATAGATATATATATATATATATATATATCTATATATATATATATATATATATATATATATATATATATATATGTATATATATATATAGATATATATATATATATATATATATATATATATATATATATATATATATATATATATATATATATTCACTGAAAAAACCATAGGTTATAAACCATATATAGTTAGGAATTAGCATTTACAAAACCTTGAAAATTCACTGAAAAAACCATAGGTTATACACCATATATAGTTAGGAATTAGCATTTTTAAAACCTTATTTTACTCACACAAAACCATTGAAATTCCATATATAGTTAGTTGCACTAACTATATATCGCGCACCCGCAATCCACTGCTGATGATGTCACATATTACATCATTCATGACATGGTCAGTGACATCACTGATGACATCACTGATGACATCTCAAATGACATCACTGATGACTCCACTGATGACATCTCATTTGACATCAATGACCACATCACTGATGATATCATTCATGTGACAATACAATGCATCTCCTCACATTTTAATATAACCTCTGTTTCACCCAGTGTTAAATACAGAGTATAATTTTTGAAACCATTGACACACCAATACTAGTTACTACATATGTACTCACTGATTCCTACGTCTACACACACATTCACTCATTCACCCATACAATCATTCATACATACAATCACTCATCTTTACAACACTATCATATGCACTCATACACCTATACAGACACTCACACTCTGCCACTCATCCATGGAGTTACTCACACACCTAGTCAGTCCTGTAAAGAATCAATCACACTTCCATTTTCTTGTCTATACAGTTAAACATAGAGCACCTTACATTTTCAAACATATACTAACACATACTTACCTTGTTATACAATCATTGATATAAGTACACATTGATCTGCACAGAGTCACACACCTCCCAGCCAGCCACACACACACTCAGTCTCCCATACAAATACTTGGACAATCAATCAATAACCCATATAGTTACTCATATAGCTACTGATCAACACATGCAGCAGTTTACAGAACAACAGACATAATGATGCACAAATTAAGACAGTTTAGTCACTAACCCATGCACTCAGTGAGATACATTTAATCACTCACTCATACAGTCAGTCATGCACCTACTAAATCCTTCGTCCAGACACTTATACATCCACTCATTCTTCAATATGTAAGACATATTTAAACTTTACAGAAACATAAAATCACTGGATGTTGTTATCAGTGATGTCATCAGTGATTTCATTTGAGATGTCATCAGTGATGTCATCAGTGATGTCACTGACCATGTCATGAATGATGTAATATGTGACATCATCAGCAGTGGATTGCGGGTGCGCGATATATAGTTAGTGCAACTAACTATATATGGAATTTCAATGGTTTTGTGTGAGTAAAATAAGGTTTTAAAAATGCTAATTCCTAACTATATATGGTGTATAACCTATGGTTTTTTCAGTGAATTTTCAAGGTTTTGTAAATGCTAATTCCTAACTATATATGGTTTATAACCTATGGTTTTTTCAGTGAATTTCAATGGTTTTTTAATAGCAAATATCTATAGCTGTAAAATGTATTCTTATTTAAATCCAAAAATATATTTTATATGTTTATTAATAATTTTTTTTAAATATTTTTTTTGTTTCGCTCCCGGTCCGCGGACCGGGAAGCTTCCCGTTAGCTCAATTTGATGCCGCGACCCGGTCCGCGAACCGGTAAAAAATCAACATAGTGACGGTATCGCGTTGCCGCGTAATGCGTCTTATGACGTACTGCGTTAGCGCACCCGGAAGTGCCCCGGGGCGCAGACCGAGGCGCGAAACGCAGCTCCCCGGAAGCGATCCGCGGCGCGTCGATAAAACGCGACGTATCGCGTTGCCGCGTAATGCGTCTTGTGACGTACCGCGTTAGCGCACCCGAAGTGTCCCGGGGCGCGGACCGGGGCGCGAAGCTTAGCGACCCGGAAGCTAACCGGGGCGCGTTCCGCAGCGCGTAACATGAGCGTGAGAGGTCATGTGACTTGTTAATAAAACTTTTCATTGGTTCATTTCACTTTTGGTTTCATAATGATGTAAGGCTAGGTCAGGTGACCTAAAATTAACACTTTTCATTGGTTGAGAAGTATTGTTTTTCCCAAATGATGAAAACCCCTCCTTCTTTCCTCACTCTGACTTTCATCATTGTGAGAGGAAGACCTATTTTGCTTGTTGGAAAATGGCTTCATTGGTAGCTTCAGCTGGTGGACCCCCACCACCACCTCCACCTCCTCATGGGAAGAGAGGACCACCTCCCCAGGTCATTACCAACACTGAGGAGGAAGATGAAGAAATGGATGAGGAGGGAGAAGAACCACAGTTCTTAGAAGAGGTGCCCCGGGTTTCCAGAAAGAAAGCCAGTTTCATCTGGCAGTTTTATTCGATCCCTCGTGGCCAAAAAAAAGTCAATGCGAGGTATGTCACCTGCCGCATATGCAAAGAACAATTGTCCAGAGGGACGGACAAAAAATATAGCTATGGAAATCACACAATGCACAGGCACATGACAAGGAAGCATCCACTAAATTACAGCCGGGCGGAAATAAGGGATATGCAGGACAATCCAAGACCAACTCCTGTGGGCAGACCAACAATACCGATTTCTCTAACACCAGAAGAGGCACGGGAAACTGTGCCAAATATTCAAGAAAATTTTGGGCACATGATTCACTTATGTATGCACTGTCGTGCATTATTAGCTTGTGGCAACATGAGCATCAATGCACTCAACCTGGCGTATGAACACCATGATTGCCCTAACCGCCCCCAGTAATTTTTTTTTGCTCCTGTTGAGCCCTTTTCAACGCCTGTTTTTTGTTGTTTCCCCCCCCCAAAAAAACCAAAAAAAATATAAAATCGTTCAAAAAATACAAAAAAAACAAAAAATGTTCCAAAAAAAAAAAAAATATATAAAACAACAAAAATATAAAAAAAAAAGTTCTTTTCAGAACTACCTTCCCTTTCAAAAAAAATTGCTAGAATGTTTAGCACTCTGGCAAGCTCTATTTCTTTTGGTTCGCTCCCGGGTTAGCTTCCCGGTACGCGGACCGGGAGCTAACCAAAAAAAAAAAAAAAGTGTAAGTATAAGGAAAGTAAACAGAGAGTGATGTTAAAAGAAAGACAGCTATAGGGAGTAAAGAAGAGATACTGTTTAATAGATCTATTTACCGAAGAAAAGACAGAAGAGGGTATAATTGTGAAAAACAAAATAGATAACGAAGTGAAAGAAAAAAAAAGAGAGTATAACATTAACAAAGAAAAGTTTCTTGGAGAATGTGAGTGAATGTTCAAAATAAGATTAAAACATGAGGAATAACAGAGAGAAAAAATAGAAAACAGAAAACAAAAAATAACAGAAAAAGATTAATTGAAACAGCAAAGAAATGTAAGTAACATAGAGCCATATCATCAACATAGGCAATAAAAGTTTTGCAGCTTTTATTGGCAGAAATGTGTCGCTAAAGCTGCTTTTGTGGCAGAAAACTGCCGCTAAAACCACTTTTGCACCAGTTTTCTGCCAATAAAAAGAGCAATCATTTTATTGGCTGTGTTCATAATATTCCCCTTAGTGTGCTTCAACTACACAGAGAAAGCATTATGAACAAGTAGTGATAGAGTGATCAGTCAAAGACACTAAGAGTAATAGAGACGGAGTGAGTGAACAAGAGTGAGGAACTATGAGAAGAGAGGGACTGAGAAAAAGAGTGGAAGGAGTTGAGTAAGTAGGTAATAGAGAAAGGAATGAGGGAAGTAGCAAAGGCAGGAAACTGAGGGTTAAAGAAATGAAGCAGTGGAACTAATAGTAGTTAAATGTGATAGAAATGTAACGAAAAGAGTACAAAATATTTACCTTATAATTGTCGTTAAATTACTCACTTTTTGTTTTTATACTTTCAATCTGTGAAAGAGAGAACAAACATTTGAAAAATATTAAAACATGTATTTAAAAATTAGAAAATACAAGGGAAAAGATTGAAGGACAAACAGTTTTTCAACAACTTTGACACTTACAGAAGCTTCTGCTTCTCCAGGCCCCCTACACAGTCCTAAAGATATACATTTTAAACTAACAGTATCTTGATGCAGATGAAGTGAGGCCTATCTTAAAACATGGTGCATCTTTTGCATTGCTGTTGTTTCAGAAAAGTGTCGCAAGACACTAAAATTTTAAATAATTGCTTCAGGATGCCAATAAGATGTCTACTATCCAGAGGTTTGTTTGAGGTGAGGCCTACTCAGGGTTGCAGATGAGATTTACACTTGTTGAAGAGTACAGAGGAGATAATACATGTGAAGGTCTACCAATGAAGTGAGTCATGTCCACTGCACTCTTCAACAAAGTCCAAACCTCCTATGTTTCCCTGGACAGACCTAAACTTGATCTGCACAATGTGATTCGTAATGATAGGAAACACAGGTGATGTAATTGAAATACGTGCAATTTATTTTGCTCATTTCACAATCACATCACTTGTGTTTCCTTTGCTTAGGTATCTCATTGTGCAGATGTAGTCTAGCATATGAAAGAATACGCAGAAGTGCAGCACTGCATGCAACAACTTTGACACTCACAGAAGCCTCACCTTCTCCATGCCTCCTACACAGTTCTACATATACATCATAAATGCAAACAGTACAGAATTAATTATACATGTTAAATGGTTTATTTTTGCTGTTCTCAGAATGTATCAAAATTCACTAAAAACAGTGACTTGAAGGTATTCATCATATAACAGCGGGAAAAAAAAAAACACAATCAAAATGATTGTGTTTAAAAAACCCATACAACATAAGAAATCAAAATTCAGAACTCCTTAAAGTTAACTTACTTTCCATGACGTCCAAGGATGTCCTATGAACAGCTTACACTCTTTTGTGCTGTTATTACTTTCAGCCCGCCACTTTCTGAAAGAAAATCTCCATCGTTTTTAAAAACACGTTACATGCAATAAATGACTTCTTGCTCTCTACCACAAGTTTCCACAAGGCCAAATCTGGTCAGAGCCATTTATAACTCTTGGATTTCTTGTAAGCCAATCCCGTCATTTGGCATTTCCGCAACTTTCAGAATTAAAATGTTGAAGATCATTTTCACAATCCTGGAATAGTAATATCTTCCCCTTCTTGCTCAGTCATGTTCTACATTTCCTATGACACTGATACTGCTTACTATGAAGCAGACTTACACTACCTCTATGACTACTACAATTATTTAATTCTCTACATCACTTTTAATCACAAAGCAATGTAAAACAGTAGACAGCATTGCAGACTTACATTCCCTCTACTCCATGTTTTGATTGGCTGCTTCAATTAGCTTATAAAAAGAAACAGTTTTTCTGAACTCATTCAAAGTGCACGTATTTCTCCATGACGTCCAGTCCTATGGTTAGAAGTTATGTCTCTGAACTACACTTATCCTCAAGGCCAAATTGTGTAGGAGCCATTAGAACTTCTTGAAATTCCACAGAGCACATCCCGAGATTATTTCCCTAAAATTTTGGTTTTAAAAACACCAGGTAAGAGTTTTTAAGGTCATACGGCAATTTTTTTTTGAAAATTAAAACAGAATCATTGCAGAATGACCAGCCATTTCTAGACTTTAAATAAGCTGTGTAATGTCCTGATGTTATTGAAGGGCCGTCATGATATATAATTGCTGCAGTTACAAAAGTCCTTCCTGATATTGACAACTGCGAAGCTACAAAATTTTTAATTAAAGTTGTCAATTTTGTTCCATCAGGCCTACATCGTTGGAACATTAAAATGACATACTGGCCATATGTTCGTATAAATAATGTGGACATCATTTCAGATTTACATTGGCTACACTCCATGTTGTGATCAGCTGCTTTTACTAGCTTATTAAAGGAGACTGATTTACTGTCTGGCAAAGTTAAATATATAAATCTTTCTGAGTCTACACTAGTAGTACTTGATACCATACAGTTCTCGCAGTCATGCTGCCATTGATAAGAAAGCCCAAACAGCTGATCTACATCTACACCTTCAGCATGTAATACATCAAGCATATACATTAAAAACTCCTGACAATCTTGCTGAATATTTTGAGAGAATTGTGTTTGGCCTGAACATCTGTCTAACAGATTTCGAATTTCAGACACACTTTCTATGTTTCTTCTATCAGTGCTACATTTCTCTAACACAGAATTTAACAAACTGCAAAATCTTTGATCAGAATTGACCACAATCTCTTCTTTTACATTTTCTAGAGAAAACAAAACATTAACCACTACATTAGCATAGCAGTTGACACCAGAACTGTTTTCAAATTGAAAACCAACAACATCTTCAACAGAATCCTTTTTGTTTCTGCTTGTAATTTTAGGTTCATCGACTTTTCGTCTTTTTGCTACAACCTCCCCAGTATTGGTCACATTTCTTCGTTTCCGGCCTACCACACGTTTCTCAAACAAAGGATACTGAGGCAAATGTGGCGCATACTCTCTTCTTAATCTATTGTATTCCTTAACACAATCTAGATCAGCACAAATGTTTGTGACATCACACTCAATCAAGTACAATCCCGATAAAGTTCTAACTCGTGACAATGCCACATATGCCATACCCTCCTTGAACACAGAACTGCCAATATTCACCAATGCACTGTCTACACTTAAACCTTGCGATTTATGGATTGTCACCGCATATGCCAAGCAAACAGGAAACTGCTTACGGCGAACATATAAGTCTTTTACAAGCAAAAATCTAGCAGAGCAACGACCAATTAGCTGTACTTCCTCAATGCCATCAAATTTAATTTTTAAAAATTCAATTCCATCTCTATTTCTGTATTTTACAAAATCAACAACATTACCCATTGATCCATTTACCAGACCTCTTTCAACATGTAAATTCCTTCTTAAAATTATACGGCAGTTCAAGCACACATTCAGAGTCTTTTCAAAACCTGCAGTTTTAGATATACTCTTCTCTAATGAATCCAATTTTGTTTTCAGATTCTCAGACAAAATAATTGTTGATCCCATATGCTCTACTCTGTCAATAGCTTCCAGTTTCACAATCTCTTGCTTTTCTAAATGCAACATTTTGTTTTTGAATTTGGCACATTCTGCAAGAGTTGGCATCAAACATATTCCAGATTTCTTATCAGTAATTTTCTGAAAAATATTCTCAGGCACAACATCTTGTTCTGGATATAAATTTGACAGTAATCGTGCATGTAAAGCTTCTTTCCCATGCTCGGTCACTTTTCCAATTCTAACATCTTGTAGAATAGTCTTGTAAACTTCATCCTTCGCCTGACGCATATTTTCATGCAGTTCAGCATAATTGAAGTTTAACCATATATTGACGTTGCCAATGCTGCCTAGGCACTTCCTGGTATCTTCTTGCGTGAGCATTTTGAACACAGGTTGCCCTTTCACTGGTGTCAGCTGCAGAAGATCTCCGAAAACAATGATGTGTTTGCCACCAAATAACACATCATACTCTGTTTTGAGAACTTCTTGCATTCTCAAATGCACAAAGGCAAGCATGACATTGGAAACCATGCTTACTTCGTCAATGATAAGAAGTTTCATTTTCCTCAAGATTCTTGAAACTTCAAAACAAGCATCTCCAGATATCTTGTGATATTGTAATTTGTTGTCATGCTCCACTGGCAGCATCAGTAAACGATGTAAAGTGATCCCTTTAATGTTATGTGCTGCCAGTCCAGTTGGAGCGGTGACAACACAAGACAGCGATGACTCTGTCCTTTCCTGCAAATAGCATGAAATTGCTTTAATGAGGAAACTTTTTCCAGTTCCCGCTTCTCCACTCACGTACAGTCGGACAGGCTTCAACGACGTACATGAGCACTCTTTCTTGTCATGACTTAATCCATGATCAATTTGCATGGTAACTTCGTCATATATTTTCCTCTGCTCAACGTTGAGTTGTCTTTCCAACTCTTCTAAGTTAACCGCATCCTCCTGAGCATGTGCCATGGCTCTTTCCACTTCATTCATGGCAGTGGCAGCTTCATTTTCGATAACAGGTCCTCCTAGTGGATCCTGACTCAATGAAGCAGAACTCTGACTGTCCTGAGAACTGTCTCTGGCAATCTCGGCTGCAATCGTTGCTTCCTGCTCAATTTCCGCATTCAACATTTCTACATATTTGGGAAAAGCAGGACATTCTATGGTCTCCTTGGCGGCATTGAAAGAGTCTTCGTAACAGAGGAAATCTCCAAGCAGTTCCTCTTCTGCACGCCAAGGCTTGAAAAGTTGCAAAAGTGCTAAATAGAAAAACTCCTTTTTTTCAGGAGATTCGCCACTCAATTTTCGATGGTTTACCAAGTGGCATTTTCTTTGCTTGACCAGACATCCATCACTTCCTAATACAGCATACACTCCTTTCTCAGTATCTTCTTTGATGTTCCTCTTGAATATGTAATTTTGAAGAACCTCATACAGACAAACATTGTCGAGGTGACTGCTTCTATTTGGATAATATGTATCCAACATGTTGGTCTTCAAAATGTCGGTACTGTTTGGCTCCTTTTCCGCCAAATACTCAATTTCCCGCACAGGTTTCAGAACTCGATTACGCGTTGCAGCAAGACCAAGACTCGCCCAAACGATACTCCTGGACTTGGCATAGAGACTTGCTGAAGACAACCGGTCAGAGCATTCGTAAGCTCCAATTTCTCGATGCGACAACATCTTCAGACTGAAACTGTACAACTTCTTGCTGAGGCTCTTTTCATGGGAAATGTCCTCCCACATATCCTTCAATTCTGTCTTCTCTTTTTTGGTGATGTAAGACGTCACATACCGAGCCACAGCCATACAGTTATCAGCCACAAACTGTATATCCATGTTAGCATTCCACATGGACAAAATCACCGGGTTGTAGTCGTTGATGTACTTGGACTCTTCGTTCCTCTTCAAATTGTATGTGTTTTTAGGTGATTTCTTCATGACATTATGTCGCAGCGAAGACATCAAACTGTTTACTCTTCCTTTAGAAATCACCGGTCGTGGAAAACCGAAACGACATTTGGTGTAGAACTTGTCCTTGTTTCGGAATTTACGACGGCAGTACTTTCCACATCGATGGCTTTGGAAACGCAGAACTTTTTCTCTTAGGCTTTTCTTCTCCTTTGCGTTTGGAACAGCACACGTAGAATACTGTTGGATGAAACTCATCACTGAGTCTTCTGGATCCGTTCCAAATTTAGGTGCATCCTTGATCCACAGCAACATATGTATATGAGGAGCACCTCTTGCTTGGTACTCCTTTCTCCAGAAGAAATCCAACACCTCTCCAAGAGGTGGATTCTTCTTATTCATGATGAAAGACATCATAGCTTCAAATCTATGATTGAAGTACCTACATACATTGACTGGATCCAAAGAGCACAGTTCTCCGGGTGTCTTGAATTCGATGTTATCTACGTTAGCATTTGCCTCTCGTAGAAATTCAAGTAAGTCTTCCCAGCCATACTCGGCACAGCTCAGAGTGAGGAACCATGTGGGAGTACCTAAGTTCCTCAGCATACATTTTAAATCACCATGACGACGGTACCAGTACTCATTAGTACCACGCTGACACGCCATGAGATTAATCAGGTGAGAATCCAAAATACTGTCTTGGACATTGACTTTATCCATAAAGTCACTTGCCGAGATGTTTTGCATGTGTATACCACTTTTCAAGATGTGGTTCACTGCATATGACAGTCCAGACAGATCGCTTTCAAACAGGAGATGAAACAAATAGGGAATGCATTGTCGAAACCTAGCATCTCCTGCATACAATCGCAAAGTCCGGTATTCAGAAGCAGGAATTTGATGAGGTCGCTCATCATATCTTCCTCCCTGACCTGTTGGAAAAAGCTGTGGGAAACACCGAGCTTCCAAACTTTCCTCCCAAACACTAATGGGACTCCCTTTGGCTTGTTTCATTTGAAACAACTCAATAGCATTCCCCATGACTTCCTTGGAATGCAAAGGATGAACACTATAATGTTCATATATTTCTTCACTAGTAGAGGGTTCTACTTTCTCAATTTGACCAGCACACAAATCGCTATCCTCTTCCTCACTTACTTCCTCTTCTGCAACATATACATTCTTATAGTATTTATTATTTTTTTTCAAATACAATGTTGCCTTTTTAACTTTCCTAACATCTACTAAATCTTGCCATATTTTCTTATTCTTTGTCGGAACCCCATTAACTAAGATAACCAGAGGTTCCTCTTCCACTTTTTCTACTCCAATTGTGTTAATGTTTTTCTTCAAATCTAGAGGCAAATAAACAACTCTTCCCTTTAATCCTCTCTGTAAATCTGATGGAGGCAATTTCCCTGTCTTTGGCTCCATTCTTACAATAGCCTGAAAGGGATGGATACTTTGAATCAAAATAGATTCATAAGTATTTAAATCCTTCAATTCAGAAGGAATCTCAACCAATTCCAGATTATTATGAACTGCTCTAGCAGGCATCTGGTTTTGATTTAATTTGCAACAACAATAAGTACACACACGTTGATCAAATCCCAAATCAAAACAATTTTCTACCATCAAGTATGTTGCAAAATCCTTCCATTCACTATTATTTTCCCTTTCACTTTTTGCATATAAATCCACTAACTTAGTCTGATTCTTATAATAAGTGCGTCGACAACACACACAAGTGAAATTAGGCCTCTCACTTGATTTCACCTGAAACATCGCAATTTCCCTCTGGAAATTATCTGTACTGGAAACCTGTACACTATCTTCCACATTACCCTCTTCTTCTGGGTCAATTTCAACATTCTCCTCTTTACTTCCAAAGTAACAAAACTCAATTTCTTCACATATGTTCTTCACATCTATTTCAGAACCATGCAAAAGAGCAGCGCATAATTGTTTAAGCATAATTGCTGGACTCTTAGCATAATACAACATTCTAACTAATTTCCTCACTTTATTATGATGCACTGCTAGCATCCTGAAATGATGAAAAACACTCTGGCATACTCTCCTGGAAAGACAAGCCAGTGAATGACCATGCAAACCTGTCACTTCTCTCACTCTGCAAGGATCTAATTCTTGCAACAACTTCATTTTCTGCTTCAAACTTTTCTTATTAAATGACCGTACAAAATCACAAAGCAAATTGATGGAATCCTGTCGCACACTGCAAATACTACTACACTTCCAGGTGTACACAGGACCCTTAGCACGTCTTCCTAAAACCTCATTACCTAACACCTCTTCTGCCTCTGTTGTCACAAGTTTTTCTTTTTCAACTGGACAACCATCTTTCACTTCATAAGCACGACCACTGGTGTCAACTGCATGCACCAAATCATTATCCTGGAAATAACTCTCCTCATTAAAAAATGCCTCACAGCTTGAACTATGCATCCATTCTCCAGAAAAAACTTCACAAAAATTACTACGATTAACTATTCTCTTCCATCTACTATTTCTTTTGAAATCATAAATTGCCTTGTTTAGCTTCCTAATTCTATTGATTATCAAAATAAATAACTTACGTTTAATTTCAAATGCCTGATCAATAACTTTCTCAACTTTTTTTTTTCTCTTATAAAAAACCAGTTTCTGTTGACCTTTCTTAATATTTTTTAACAAATTGCCAATTATCCTGTTGCGGAACATTCGTTTACGAATGTCCCTAAACTGTTGTTTCCTTCTACTATCATGCACAGAGTTATCTCTTGCTCTAGCAGTAACATTTTTGATTGGCCTTTCCTTTCCATTTGATTTGCTTATCTTTTTATGGACTGAAACATTTTCTGTAGTAATATTTTTTTTACTACACATATTTCTTATGAAATATTTTGTGCTCTTACCCGGTGCTTTCTTCGTGACTTGACAAATCTTTTTGTTAGAGGACTGCTGCTTATTTTGTTTCACCTGCTGTCTTTGACGTTTTGCAGCCTTTCTCTGTCTTTCTATTGTTGGCATGGTGAAATCTTGAAATGATCTGCAGTTGAATCAGTGGTAAAATATAATAAAAAATGTTATTAACCACTATTACCAAACAGTAAATCAATAACAATGATCAAAAACTTAACACACTACTTGACATTTTAAATAGAAGATTTTTTAGTCCTTGGCAAATTTACAATACAGAAATAGCAGAAAAGAAATGACATTTATATTTATGTTACCTGTGCTATTTTATATGTGAATCTGATCTAATTTTATGAGCATATTTTAATATTTTATTGAAGACACTACACATAACCTGCTTTTGAAGGTGTCTTTATTTTTAAATTAAACGGTTTACATTTTTACTTTTTATTAATTATACATTTTAAAAATAAATGTTTATATTTCCATAGGCTCAAGCAGGTCAGCTTCCCACCTTATGTCATATAATTTGGACAAATCTGCATCCTCATCACGCTCTTCTTCATCCTCAGGATTTAAATCATCCAATGGATCAACATCCACTGATGTTTCAATTACAAGTTCAATGATGAGGTCAAAATCAACTGATTGCAGATTGTCACTCATGTTGATGTTGTCTTTATCTTTAAAGAAAGATAACAACAATGAGATGTTGCAGAGTAAGAGACAAATCTCAGAGATTATAATAGTAAAATTGTTTAACAAGAGTAATATTTTGCAGCTATTATTTAGCCATGTCCAGCAATGCTGATCAGGTGAAGACTATGTCTAATTTTTCAGTGAACAGGACTCATCTCTTCTTAACCTTGGATAAGCCTCACCGACTCTGTGTGTCCTGCACATACTTAAATGTAAAGGGGCAGATTTATGTTAAATGGCACATCCCCAGGCATGCACCATTTAACTTGCACCGCTGCTCTGCCACCCATGGTGTGCCGTATTTACAATCAGATAGGAGAAAACTGCGTCAAAACCCTGCGCCTGCTTTAAGCAGGCATAGGTCTTGACGCAACATTGTGGAGATGGGGCACCCCTGAGCCTTGCTTGAGCTGCATCGCACTTGCGATACAACTCCAGCAATCACTACCTTTACATCACAGATACATCACGCATCTGTGCCATTTTTGCCCCATGATGCCCCGCATTGTAAATGCAGCACACCATGGGTGGCGGAACAGCGGCACAGGATGACTGACACATCCCTGGTGATGCACCAGTCATCATAAATCTATCCCTAATCTTCTTATCTTGTTACAGATGAACCGCCATATGTACCATCAAACTATTTTGCATTTCCTAAATAGCGAATTTTAAGGAATAAATAGCAATTCTTTACCATTCCTAATTTGCAATGAGCAAATTGCTAATTGCAAGTTACCCATTCATTTCCATGGGCTAGGAGCCTCATAGGAATGAAGGTTTAATTTGCGATTAGCAATTTGCTCATCACAAATTAGGAATTTTTCCAAGGGTGCAGGGGTGTCTCAAGAACACCCTGCTGCACCCCCTGAAAAAGAAATTTGGGGGCATATGGCGCACATACATGCCCTAAGGGCATGTATGGGCGTCATATGGCACCTTTTGTTTTTTGGAAAAAAAGCTTTTTGAAAAGAATTCACAAATTACCACCAACTAGAAGTTGGTGGTAGTTTCCAAATCCTTAATGTCATTTTTTTACATATTTTTTGTTTGATACATTGCATTTAAGTAATCGCAAAATTTGCAAATCCTTCAGTGCAATCGCAAAATAAGGAATAGCAAATTTTGCTATTCCTTATTTTGCATCAAACTTGTTTGATATATACCATTTGTCTAATTACCATTCGCAAAGGCCGAAATTCGCAGAATTTTGATCTTTGTGAATGCTAATTAGCTTGATACATATGGCCCCAAGTGAGGCCTGTCTTGCAACATGGTGCATCTTTTGCATCACTGCTGCATCGGTTTCATGTGGTACGTTTTTTTTACACCATGACATATCTGCCTAAAAGCATCAATTTGTAATTTTGTCGCCTCATAGCAAATCTTTTGCACCGCCGCTGCATCATAAAAGTGACGCACAGTGGCGCAAAAGAGGCATACACCTATCATAAATCTGTCCCTAGCATTTTAAATGATTAATTCATGATGACGATAAGGTGTGGCCTATCCAGAGGTTTGTTTAAGGTGAGGCCTACTCAGGATTGCAGATTAAAGTTACGCTTGATGAAGAATACAGAAGAGATAATACATGTAAAGGCCTACCAATGAAGTAAGTGATTTGCACTTTATTTCGCCAGTCATCATAAATGTATCCCTAAGCTTCTTATCTTGTTACAGATGAACCACCATATGTACCATCAAACTATTTTGCATTTCCTAAATAGCGAATTTTAAGGAATAAATAGCAATTCTTTAGCATTCCTAATTTGCAATGAGCAATTTGCTAATTGCAAATTACCCATTCATTTCCATGGGCTAGGAGGCTCATAGGAATGAAGGTGCAATTTGCGATTAGCAATTAGCTCATCACAAAATAGGAATTTTTCCAAGGGTGCAGGGGTGTCTCAAGAACACCCTGCTGCACCCCCTGAAAAAGAAATTTGGGGGCATATGGCGCACATACATGCCCTAAGGGCATGTATGGGCGTCATATGGCACCTTTTGTTTTTTGGAAAAAAAGCTTTTTGAAAAGAATTCACAAATTACCACCAACTAGAAGTTGGTGGTAGTTTCCAAATCCTTAATGTCATTTTTTTACATATTTTTTGTTTGATACATTGCATTTAAGAAATCGCAAAATTTGCAAATCCTTCAGTGCAATCGCAAAATAAGGAATAGCAAATTTTGAATTAAGGACATTTTAAGTCATTTCCACATGTGCAGTGTTTTCAAATTATGATTTGAAAATCGTTTTTGGGGAAAAGTAATGGTTTGCAAATTTATGACAAGGACATAATGGTGTATGCTTCTCTATAAGGCATTTCAGTGTCTCTGATGTCATTTTTCCCATATTACATTATAAGACCTTTCCCCATGGAGCACATTCCTTGTAAATATGCTCCCACCTGTGCATGGTGAATTTAGATTTTGACTGTTTGAGTCACATAGCCATGTTAAAAGTGACCCAAAAAAATTGCAAACGCTTTAAAAAAACACATTCATGTGTCTTAAGGACATTTTAAGTCATTTCCCCATGGACAGTGTTTTGTAAGTGGCGCAAAAGAGGCATACACCTATCATAAATATGTCCCTAGCATTTTAAATGATTAATTCAGGATGACGATAAGATGTGGCCTATCCAGAGGTTTGTTTAAGGTGAGGCCTACTCAGGATTGCAGATTAAAGTTACGCTTGATGAAGAATACAGAGGACATAATACATGTAAAGCTCTACCAATGAAGTAAGTGATGTCCACTTCATTGCGCCAGTCATCATAAATCTATCCCTAAGCTTCTTATCTTGTTAGACATCAACCGCCATATGTATCATATAACTATTTTGCATTTCCAAAATAGCGAATTTTAAGGAATAAATAGCGATTCTTTACCATTCCAAATTTGCGATGAGCAAATTGCTAATTGCAAATTACCCATTCATTTCCATGCGCCAGGATGCCCATATGAAAGAAGGTGCAATTTGCAATTAGCAATTAGCTCATCGCAAATTAGGAATTTTTCCAAAGGTGTAGGGGTGTCTCAATAACACCCTGCCGCACCCCTGAAAAAGAAATTTGGGGGCATATGGCGCACATAAATTTTAACAACATTCCTTTACCTCAAAAACGATTTTCAATTCATAATTTGAAAACACTGCCCACAGGGAAATTACTTAAAATGTCCTTAAGACACATGAAAGTGTTTTTTATTGCCTTTCCAGCATGGTTGGGTCACTTTTAACATGGCTATGTAACACAAACATTTAAAATCTAAATTTGCCATGCACAGGTGGGAGCATATTTACAAGCAATTTGCGCCACAGAGAAAGGTCTTACATTAAAATGGGAAAAATAACATCAGGGACAGTCAATTGCCTTATAAAGAAGTATACACCATTATGTCCTTGTCATAAATTTAAAAACAATTCCTTTTCCCCAAAAACGATTTTCAAATCATAATTTCAAAACACTGCACATGGGAAAATTACTTAAAATGTCCTTAAGACACATAAAAGCGTTTTTTAATTGCCTTTGCAGCATGTTTGTATCACTTTTAACATGGCTATGTAACACAAACATTAAAAATCTAAATTTTCCTTGCACAGGTGGGAGCATATTTACAAGCAATTTGCGCCACATAATTCATAATTTTCTCCTTAAAGCACACTATTCTCTATCTAAATTAAAGAAATATTTTCTCACCTTAGCAAATACTTTGAGTTTGAAAACAGTCTCAGAAACACACCAATTTGTCTTCAGCAGAGCAAAAGGTATGCACTCCAGAGTCTGAAGCTATCAAAAGCACAGAAATGCTGTAATTCTTCACACATATCTCTCATGTCACCCAATCAAAACTCTTCCCTCACTTTTTTTCAAATGAAAACCCTTCCCCCATCTGCCATTTCATGCCTTTTCTGCATAGCAACCACCTCTTGGAAGACTTCTGGTGTTTGCAAGTTCACAAAACAATGTTACAATTGAACTCTGAACTCTCAGTGCACCTGCATATCCAGTGCATTCTTTCATTTAATGATTTTTTATTGACCATTCAAAATACATCTTTCAAATAACTCATCCGTGCACCCTAACTTTCTGTTTTCAGCAATCAAAATCCACCAATCACTGTTACTGCTTCATGAACACAGAAACTCCACAGTTTTTTTCATTTTAAACTCTCATTTTTTCAACTGCCATTTCATTGCCACACTTCATCTGACTGCAGGAGAACCTTCTCTCACCATGTTTTCTGTCTGGATTGTTGGACATAGTTATATTCACTGGGCTCAAAGGTACACTGAAAACAGGAATTTACCTAACCTCAATTTACAAGATGTGGAAATTAAGTGGTTTGGCCACAGAGGATTAAAATGTCACCAATTGATACCATTGGTGAAAACCTTTATGCATTTGCCCAAACCTGACCTGTTAATTGTGCACTGTGGAGGTAATGACTTGGGCACTTTGACTGGTGTAGGTCTGGAAATGCTTTTAAAGGACACCTTTGAGCAATTAATGGCACTTTTTCCTCAGACTGCCTTGGTATATTCAAATATATGCCAAAGACAGAAATGGAGGTGGTCAAACCAATTTTGTCCACAAATTGAGAAGTCGAGGAAGCATGTAAACAAATCTGTTTCAGCTTACATGAGAGACCATGGAATGGGCTCCCTGTACAACAATAACTTGCGTTACTACATGCAAGATATCTACAGAGGAGATGGAGTTCACTTCTCAGATGAGGGCAACAGAATTTTCACTCTGAATTTAAGAATGTGCATTGGTACCTACTTATAAGTACCTAAATGTACCATAAACCCAAAAGCTCTTCCCAGAGCTACCCTACATCTGATCACTCACAATTATTATTTTACTCTAACATTTTTCACTAATTTTCAACAAAGTGTGCTCCCTGGGGCGCTACCCGGTACGCGAACCGGGAGCTAACCTCGCGAGATTTTTTAAAAAAATGTTTTTTTTCGCACATATGGGCTTCCTCAGCCACCCTCACAAAACCTAGGGGGTCAAGATAAGTCTACCGTGCCCCCTTCTACCCATTCTGAACATTATTTGCCCTCCATCTTGTATCTTAATTCGACCGAAACACAAAATGGTGGACTCCCGTTACGCTTAAGGTTCGCGAACCGGGGCGCTCAACGGTTCGTGTACCGGGTCGCTCCCTGGGAAGCGCACCATCAAAATAGGTGGGAAAGTAGTTCACAGAAAAGCCACTGGAGACAATTTCACCAAATATAGACTAGCTCATACTACATACCAATCCCTACCATTTTCACAAATTTGATTGGAATTCCATTTAGCCATTTAGCCTGTAGACCTCTCTAAATACCGTGAGGTAAATTACTTCACAAAACACATCTGAAGTGTTGGAATTGACAACCAATTAAAATGTTACTTTCATTTTCTACTTTTTTTACCTGACATTTGATTGGTTATATACCTGAATATATATAAAGGAAGAGAAGAAAACACAGCCATTTTGACTACTACTTCTTGGTGTACATTTCAATAGGATTTTCACTAATTCCTTCAACTTCTATCTAAAGGTAAGTTTTTATTTTTAAAACTGAAGTATATTGTGCACTATAAGTTAATATGGTAAACTTTTTCTGATAGTTATATACTATCCCTCTGTAGTAGTTATAGATTTAGATAGACTTCTCTGTTATAGTTATGGATGGAGTTAGGCTTCTCTTGTATAATTATGAATTTACTTACGTTAAATCACATACACTTTTTTATATTCCTACTTCCACTCTGATACTATACACTGCCCAAAATTAATCCCAACAGTGCCCTATCTCTACTAATATATATTTTTTTAATCTAAATTTCAGGCAAAATGGAAGGCGAACAGAAAGTTGAATTTCAAATTGTCCTGCAAGAGAGCAGCCAAGAAATCAATGATGAAAATGATATTGAATTTTTCGATGAAACTTTAGACAAAGAACTACTGCAATGTGTACAAGCAGTAGATAACCTCCTTGAAAATGAGGACATTTTACACCCTCAGAGACTACAATGTATATTCAATGATAATTATGAAATTTCTGACAATGAAATGTTAGAAAGTTTAATAAATTATGAAACACAATCACAATAAAAAAAAATGCTTAAAAAAATAAAGAAAATAAAAAATAATCAACAAAAACAACAATCAATTAACATACAGCATTTGAAAAGTCTATCATTCATTTTTCATTGCAGTACGCTGCCCAGAACGCTTCCCGGTTCGCGGACCGGGCGCTCCCCACGCAAAAAAAAACAAAAAACATTTTTTGTTTTTTTTGCCCCGCGGGGCCCTTTTAAAACCTCCACATTAAACCTAGGGGGTCAGGGAGGATCTAGTATGCCCCCTTATGGTAATTTTCGCCTTTGTTTTGGCCTCCTCTTGTCTCTCAATCCTACCGAGAGACAAGATGGCGGCCGCTCCGGACTGTTTAGAATGTTGACAGACACCGGAGAGCCAATCAGCTTAGCTACGCGAAGTTCCGGTACGCTTAAGGTCCGCGGACCGGAGCGCTGCCCAGAGCGCGCTTACAGATATATATCTTTTTTTAAACGTTAATTTCTCAAAATCCACTGGAGCACATATATTGAGACCTAGAAAAGGCACATCGGGCTACCAGTCCCTACAATTTTGCCAAGTTTCATGCAAATCCATTCAGCCGTTCGGGCTAAAAGTGAGGCCAACCGCCCTATGGAAAACTCAATGTTAAAAACACGTTTTGGGACCCCCTTTTTTCTCGGCCCCCCCTTGACGAAACCCCCCCAAATTTCCAAGGGCTGCTCAGAAACAAAATGTTCCATTTTCCAGAAAATTTCAGCCAATTCCGTCCACAAACGCCAAAGTTATTAGACATAGAATTTTCAAAAATCCCATAGGGAAAAAATCCTAACTATATATACCTACTGGCGACCGCCAGTAGGTAATATATATATAGATATATATATATATTCACTAAAAAACCATAGGTTTTACAGATGTTATAGTTAGGGATTAGCATTTAAAAAACCTTAGAAATTCATTGGGACGTTATAGTTAGTGGGACATTTGACTCATATTAAATTCACCAGTTATAGTTAGTTGAGCTAACTATTACTCGTGCGCCCGCAATGCACTGCTGATGACGTCACATATTCTATCACTCATGACATGGTCAGTGACATTACTGATGACATCCCAAACGACATCACTGATGACATCGCTGATGACATCATCCAGTGAATATGTGTTTCTGTAAAGTTTAAATATTTTTCATTCATATCTATGCCAAGGTGTATTGAAGAATGAGTGGATTTACAAGTGCCTGAATGGATTTTTTTGTAGGTGCTTGACTGACTGAATAAGTGAGTGATTGAACGTGCCTTATTGAATGCGTGGGCTAGTGACTAAACTGTGTGAAAGTCTGTATAAGTTTCTCAGTTGGTGTGTAAGTGGCTGCATGGGTTGGTGAGTAGCTGCATAGGTGTCTATATGGGTTATTGATTTCTTGTCTAAGTATCTGTATGAGTGCCTGAGTGTCTGTGTGGGTCGGTGGGGGTGTGTGAATCTGTGCACAGATGTCTGAGTGGGTAATTCACTGGTTGTATGGATTCAAAAGTGCATCCAGGAAGGGCTGTATCGGTGAGTTAGTGTGTGTATGGGTGTGTCAGTGAGTCAATGAATGTCTCAGTGGTATATGTGTGAGTAACTACATATGTTTTATGGCAGTATATGTGAGTGTTGGAGTTTATAAATGTCTATATGTAACAGTAAGTTATTTGAAGAGTGGTTGTATAAATGAGTGCCTGTATCAGTGATTGTATAAGACAATAAGTATGTCTTAGTATCTGCATAAATAAGTGATGTGGTATGTGTATAAATAACTCAGTTGGTGTATATAACTGTATATATGAGTAAATGAGTATGTAATTCATTCTTTGCATGACTGACTAGGTGTGTGACTAACTCTATGGATGAGTGGTAGAGTGTGACTGTATGTATAGGTGTATCAGTACATATTAATGTACTGTTTTGATGAGTAACTGTGTGCGTAAGACACTGGATGTGTGTATAGACCTAGGAAATAGTCAGTGCTATGTAGTATCTGGCAGTCTTGTGTTTAAGGTTTCAAAAATAGCAGTCAGTATTTTAGAGTGCGTGTATCATAGTTTATATTAGAGCATCATTATGTGCATCAGATTTTCACGTGGATGATGTAATTGATTATGTCATCAGTGATGTCATTTGAGATGTCACCAGTGATGTCACTGACCATGTCCTGAGTGATGTAATATGAGTCATCAGCAGTGCATTGCGGGCACGCGAGTTATAGTTAGCCCAACTAACTGGCGAATTTCTCTGGTTTTACATGCGTCAAATGTTCAACTAACTAAAACGTCCCTGAAACCTATGTTTTTTTAGAGAATTTCTAAGGTTTTTTTAAAATGCAAATTCCTAACTATAACGTTTGTAAAACCTATGGTTTTTTCAGTGAATTACAAAGGTTTTTTAAATGTTAATTTCATATTCTAATATTTATAAAACCTATATTTTCTACTTTAAAATTATGTTATGTTTTATATCTACCCAAAAAATATATATCAATCTTTTTTTTGTTTTAAACTACAGTCCCATACCGGTGGACTACCAACCTCGATCAGCACGCGAATCCTATCCACCACATATAAATGATGCGCATTTTGTTTCTGACAATTTTATAACACTACGTCCGTGTAACGACATGTACATATGAGGTCGCACCAGCTGCTACTGCGGGATGCGACCGGTACGCACTACCAAGCAGCGCATTACTTCATGTACGTATGGGGTGGCACCTGCTGCGCATTCCAAATATGACGAATGCACGCAGCCACACCCTGTGCTACGTCATAGACGTACAATATCACGCCGCATACGCCATTCCCTCATTTTTTTCGTCTCAAAATTATATCTAAAGAACTTTAAAGTGTGTATGAGAGCAAGAGATATTAAAAAATATTATAAACAGTTATATATTTCTAAATGTAATAAACTTATATTATAGTAAATATATTTTCTCTAAATCGGGTGCGATCTAATTGTGCACTAGCTGCGTGCTTACCATGTGACCATAAAAAAAACCTATTATATTAGTTCATAACATTTCTCATTGTAACAGTTCGAAATAGCCACCATTGTAGTCAATATCTGTACTGCATTTCATGAAACACACCTCTTCTGCTTAACGAGCTTTCTTCTAAACTTTTTGCAATATACACATATCTTACACTAAACACAACATGCAACCATAATTTTCATCAATATTCAGGTACTGTAAAGTAGCCTTCCACCTGTGATAGCCATACACCTAAAAGTTACATCACTGAAATGTTCTCCAATACCAGAGGTAACATGGTTGCATACACTGTCCACAGCCCAACGTAATATAGTATGGCCCAGAGACAGTATCATGCATAGGTAATGAACACACAGACACAGATAGATAGTGGAAGTGGGTACGGGCACGTGCGCTCAACTCCTTTTTATTATCAGGGTCACATATCCAGTGACATCTGTGCTGAATACGTGTGGGGTGAGTGTAAACCAGCTCTCAGGGAATGGTTGCTGCTAGCATCAACTACAACAGTAATCATTGCATCACACACAGAGATTCAATATTAAAAGAATCAATAATTTGTGCTGCAGTAAAGTAGGGACAGTAGATGTGAAATAATACAGAAATAATTTTATCATAAAAGAACCACAACTTGTGGTATACTGAAACACAATCAATAGATCTGAAATAATACACAAAAAGATTATATCATAAACACTCCATCAGTTCAAGTGCACTCACATAGCCACATCAAAAGCATTCAGCATGGGGGCTTGGCTTGCAGCCATGAGAAATGGCCACTGCCTAGGCGAGCTCCTTCCCGTACACAGACACCTTCATACATTCTAAGCCATCCGAGCACATATTTTGCTATTAACTACTGAGGATCCGACTCCTGGACCTCCTGTGCTGACTTTTAGACCCCCACTGCGCCATGTGGTACCTTGGAACAGGCGTGGATCGTATCGGGGTCTGGACGAGTAATGGCGGGCCTGCGACACATTTGCTGAGGAAGAAATAAAAGCTGCACTTACCGGGCTGCATACTCGCGTCTGCTCCCGCGAGTGCTGAGCGAGGGACTGATCTGTCCGGGAGCACCTTGAGACGCGGAGGGCTCGACGGCAGGCAAGCGGGACCTGGTTGGATCCGTGCTCCAGGCAGGGTGCTGTCTGTGGGGCGGGCCGCCGTTCCATGAGGGAAAGCGGACGCGCCTGAGATGGGAATCCGAACAACTGCCCGGCCTGATGGTCGCTCTGTGTGCCCGGTGCCCCACGGAGAGACTTGGGAGACATACGATTGGGCCTGGATGGGAGGCATCGGCTATTGTGGGGGTAGGAGCGGACTAGCTGGGGAGCGCAGATACGGGCGCAGAGGAGTCCCGATGGTGACCCTGTCCCCCCTTTCTTCTTTTTATTGAACAGGGCATAAAGACGGAGAAAGCCTAGTGCCCACTAAGTTGGTGGTAGCAAGGGGCAGGGTTAATCGGCGGACGTTGCGGTCCCAAGACTGTGAGGCCCGAGAGTGTTGTTCTTGGAGGTGGCAGTGCTTTGGCTCTCCATGTGGGCCCAATGCGCTACTGGTATAAAAGAGGCTGCCCAATATCTAGATGCATGCTCGAGGAATGCGGGCTGCCCTCTGAGGGTATGAGGAGATACAGCCCGTGACTGGACCTATCTGTGGCATTAATAATGAAGAAGTGCAGAGGGTACGGTGTCCACCTCTACATTTTCTATCAGAAGAGGCTGCATTACTAGGCATCACTAGACCTTTCCTTCCAAGCCCTGAGAAGGGTACAGAGATGTGGGTGTGAGCGTGAGGGAATTGCTATGCAGGAGTTGCTCTCATGAGTTCCCGGCTGACCGACGGACACGGAGACCGGCGTGACAACCTAATAGTGCGGGAGCTGTTTTGAAGTGGTGGTTGCGTTTTGGAGGACCCTGTGCATTTGCCAGCTTTGCTGCGGTGGAGGTTGGCTTTCTTCGGGGTGCTCTACATAACTGAAATACTGCAAACTACAGACCTTCTTCACTTGTGGTAATGGGGGGGCTTTGGCGTGACTGCTTGCTGGCTGGGGCAGCGGACCCCTGACATTGGAGGCTGGCTGTAGTGTAGGACCCTGAGAGTAGATAGCACTTCCCCCGGCGAGGAGTCCCGCTTGGGCTGCTCTCCCCTCTGGGATTCGGTTGTGTCTGGTGGGCTGCCCTCTGGACCTGTCTGGGGACGGTACCAACATGGCTACGGGAGGAAAGGGTCTCAAGGCTAACGCCCAGAAGCAGTTGTCAAAATTCGCATGGTCCAAATCAGGCAAAAAAGGAGATTCCCCGCGCTCGGAGAGCGATGGAGTGAGTCTTCATGATGTTCTGGCGGCCATAGGTGGGGTGCGTGCCTTACTGTTGAGGTCTCTTTGCTTAGAGCGGACTTTAAGAAAATGGATGAGAGAGTTAAGGAGCTGAAGATATTTACAGGCACTCTGCAAACTGACACGTCGGAACTTCAGAGGCAGATGGTTGAGTTGCAGCAGAGACAGGCAAAGATGTCGCAGCAACTGGATGACTATGAAGGACGTACCCGGCGCAACAACATTCAAATTTTAGGTGTTCCAGAATGAACAGAGGGGCCGGCGGCAAATTTATACGTGGAGGACCTAATCACGAAACACCTGAAACCTAAGACATTGTCCAGCTACTTCTCTATAGAAAGAGCCCACAGGGTGCCGGATGGTAGGCCTAAACCGGGCGCGCCTCCAAGACTGTTGATTGCCTGGGTGTTCAATTATCACGATAGAGACATAATACTACAGGTCCCACCTTTGAAGAGAGATAACTATGAAGTAGCATTCTATCCGGATTTCATAGTCAAGGTTCAAGCGCAACATATAAGTTTTCAAGCGGTAAAGAAGGAACTCAGAGATCGAGAGGTGAAATATGCCATGTCCTTCCCAGCACAGCTGCGAGCGGAAAAGGATGGAAAGTAGTGGTTTTTTAAATCTCCGGAAGCAGTCTGGGACTGGATGGAGCGATGGAACACTGTGGAGGGCCGTCGGAGAGATCGTCCCAACAGATCCTCTGCACAAAGAGGAACACGGATGGTAGCGGAGAGTGCTGACCCTGCGGCGGAGTCTAGCCAACTGGAGAAACAGGACTAGCGGCTGTGGTGCTGGGTCTGGAGAGCCGTGAACTGACTTTCATATGCAAGTAGGGGGCATCGATGGGTGGGGGGATCTCTCCCTGTTGTGGGACTGTTAATATATGCAGTGAACGGTGGATTGGTAAACTTTATTGATTATATAAATATGATATGATATGGCTTTATTACTGTTATTGTAGGATAGCTGTTGCATGTGATAATCTCAATATTTGTCTGTGGGGGGTCTGGTTCCCTCTGCATTCTTAGCATTTCGGGGGGAGAGAGGCACTCTGCCATGTTTGAGGGTGGGTAGTTTTAAATCCACGGGTAGGGGGGCAAGGAGGGGGGATTTGGGAGTGAAGGAGGGAGGGGGGTGTTTTGCTGACTACTGTGGTTTTCTTATTTGGTTTCTTGTTGATTTGGTTGATAAATTGGGGTGATTGATTGACTTCATGAAAAAGAACTTGTTTATTGAAATAGTATATCTCACATGCACAAATTGTGAAATGGACGCAGTGTTTGCTGAACGACACCTGTCAGCCATGCAGAATTTTACATTATACTATTTAGACACAGCTTGCAGAAAAGAACGAATGGTAACTTGCAGACATGGGGCAGGATAGTAAGCGGCTTCTAACAGTGATGTCCTGGACTGTCAATGGGTTAGGAGACAAGATCAAGGGGGGCATAGTACAGCAATACTTGCAGAGGAATTCACCTGATGTGGTCCTGTTACAAGAAACGCATTTGGTAGGTCGCAAATCTAAAGTCCTCACTAGGTGGGGATACGCACTTTTGGCACACTCAGACTACACCACGGGTTCCAGGGGCATGGCAATATTAGTAAAAAAGACTACACCGCTCATTATACACAAGTCATGGACAGACACGACGGGTCGCTTTGCGGGGGTGGAAGCACAATGGGACGGGAAGGACCTTAACCTGATTTCGGTTTACCTGCCGCCTGCCCTGGGCAGAACGGCGCTAGAAGACTTAGGCAACAAACTAACGGATCTGCGGAATGGGGCGCTGATCATTGAGGGAGACTACAACATGACCTTAGATGACACTTTCTAGCGTAGCCCACCTAAGCCCCAGGGGAAGGCTAATACTCAGCTGATCGATTTTATGCAGGAGATGGGTCTTGCAGATATAGGTTGCATACTTCATCCCACCGAGATAATGTTTACTTTCTTCTCCAATGCCAACCGTAGTCTATCTCATATTGACTGCTTCCTCACGCATGTGTCCTCAGTAGGTAATTTTGCCCAATATAAAGTGCTGCCTAGGGGAATTTCGGACCACTCCCCCGTCTGGACGGCATTCACACACTGGGAACGTCAACAGCCAGCGACAATAGTGATCAAGTTTAATACAACAAACTTTATTATAAGTTTGGCTCTTGAACCCTTGTTTGGATGACAGTGTTTATTTTCCCAGGTTCATGTTCTAGGGTTGCCCCTGTTGCTGTAATACTTTTCTATCCCTGAGGCAGTTCAGCAAACTAACCCTTAGAGTTACTCTGGCAGTCTTGGGTTCAAGTGATGAAGCAGGGTTCAAGCAGCAGGGCAGGACTCTGAGAGATAATGCTAGATTCCAAGCAGCAACACAGCCTTTCCAGGTGCAGCAAAACATCCTCGTGGAGTACACTGCAGGCCACAGCAGAAGGTAGTCCTCTGAGAAACCTTCCACATGTCCAGAAAGGGAACTGAAAAGTGAGATTGAGTTTCTCATTTTTATATATGATGCCTTCTTTGAAGTAGGAGACGTTTCAAGATAATTCCCTTTACAGTGCTTTATGTTTCCTGCTGACTTCCTTGCCCTGGCTACAATCTGGGTGCATTAGCAATACAGGGGTGACAAGCCCTTTTTGTGAAGGCAAAGCACAGCCTATTTGGTTGCAAGTGGTACTGTGCCCAGCTAGGCCCCTTCACCCATCCAGGTTCACCAATTTCCTCTAATGTGTGGTTGTCTGGGAGACATAAACAAAGTCCAACTGAAAACTACACCCATTCATGTGAACCAGGAAAGACTGCAGGCATAGTTTAGGACAGGAAAATGCCAACTTTCTAAAGTAACATTTAAAATCTTTTAACTTAAAATGCGACTTTACAAGTATAGAGGATTTCTAATGACAATTTCTCGAAATACTTGCCTGTTCCCAGTCAAAGGTTAGCACTTATTAATTGTAATAAGGCATCCCAATGTTAACCTTTGGGAGAGGTAGGCCTAACAATAGTGAAAAACAAAGACGTTTTCACTGCCAGGACATGTAAAACTTAAAGGTACATGCCCAAACTTTTTATTACAATGCATCCTGCACTATTCGCTACCTAGGGCCTACCTTAGGGGTTGCATACATGTAATCAAAGGGTAGTTTAACACTTGGCAAGGGGGTCAGAATGACAAGTCGAATTGGCAGTTTGCAATGACAGGCATGGGACATGTTTTAAGTAGTTATTTAAGTGGGTGGGACAATAAGTGCTATTCGATCACTAGCAGCATTTAGTTTACAGGCTCTGCATATATGGTTTGCCACTCTAAAAGGGGCTTATAAGTAAATTGAACATGCCAATCAGGTGTAAGCCAATTATACCATATTTAAGGCAGGGTGTACAAGCACTTTAGCACTGGTTGAACCTTTGGGGCTTAGACTACAGAGAGAGCCAAGTCTAACAAACACATTTTGACAAATAAACTGTAACTTTTTGTATATTACTAAGCCCTGCAAATTAATAAATGTATTGATGTCAATACATTTTAGTATATATTAATTAACTTTAACATGTTTTGTATATTTTAATAAAAATGTTTGAAGATGTATTAATTTTTTTTATACCATAGAAAAATTATTCTTTCATTTATTTATAATTTATTTTTATGGTTAGATAGTCTTTTTATGTTGATTTGGTGGCCATTTTTGTATGGCTACTTTTACCTTTTAGTCCGTCAATCAGCTTTTAAGTTGTTCCATCTTCTGTGTGGTTATGATTCCCATTTACTGCTCTACGGAACAGGTACGACTCATTTTAAGTTACGTTTTAGGGGTTTTGTAATTGGGAGTATGTGTTTGCTGTGGTTTAGTGATGAATGAAAATTTTAAAAGCATGCAGCTACTTGGGAGAGTGTCCCTGCACTTAAAATACAGACGGAGATTGCACACCAAGGTCTGTTATACTGATTTAATGTGCCAGGTTTTTAGAGTAGATTACGAAAATGCAGTTCATTATTGATACTGAGAATATTGATTGAATGGCAATGCTGATTCCGCAGTTCGACCTCGAAGAAGGAAAAATAAAAATCTACTTATTTCTCAATAGCTGCTAAAAGTACATCTGCTGAACAGTGTACTCTTGATGACTGATAGTGAATAAACCTGACAGATACAAGGAATGTGTTCTGTACCACCTGCAACCCATTGATCAAGCAACTTAGAGGGCCCAAATACAGGACATTTACATAGTCTAGTTGATAGGTAATAATACCTAGACAATGGTTTTCCAGGAGTGGACTGACAAGAGAATAAGACAGTCAGTAGTAGGGGAGATTAAATGTTAGGTTGCACTTTCAATATTGGACATGTAGTGCTGTAGGTTTTAATGCAGTATGCATGTTTTAATTACATGTTCTTGTTGAGTGTATTATATGTATGTTATTTAAAAGATATTGTTACTTTACCTATTATGCATAAAAGGTTATTTGTGTTTTGTGGGTGAGTATTTTTTACAGGTGTTTTTTTCTGACTCCATGACTTTTCTTGCTTTTTGAAGGCATTATTTAAATTTTAAATGAAATAAGATTGGTTATACGTTCAACAACGTTTTCCCAGAGCACTTTTTATACTTTATTTTTGGGGTTTAGAATAGTTTTCCAGGAGTACAATTTCAATGTCATTTGAAACTTGAATTAGTGCAAATATGCTAGGCTTTATTTTTCTTTATTTTTTGGTGTATTACATTGAGATCAGGAATATCAGCAACAAACTGTTAGTTATATTTTAGTTTTCATTTTTGATTTATTTTCAATTGATGGGATATGTGATATACATGTAATATGTTTTTGGTAATTGGTGTTAGGTATTGTGTTTTTAAGATGTAGTATTTTGTGGGTTCACTGTATGTTGATTGTTACATTATTATAACATACCATTTGTGACTGCTTAGTAAAAATTATTAAAATAATGTTAAGAAATAGATACATTTGGGTAATGTTTGTTAGTTTCAGCTGTGTTTTAGTTTTGGTTGGACTAATTAGATTTTTTAGAGTAGTGTTCTAGTTATGGATTCTAGGTATGGTAGGCCTTGCTTCTTAGAAAATTATTTTACTTTGTATTGTAGTATATCATACATTTCTTTGATTTGTTTCAATACTTTTGGTTTTAGTTGGGTAAACATCGCTCTACTCTAAATTGGTAGAGTGTAAGGTGGCCTCAGCCCAGTGTGACTTGGAAGGCATTGTGCCACACTTACTGTTAGAAATGAGGTTTCTGGCTGGCTAGGGTATGCACCTAAGCCAGGCAGACACACCATTCTAGTCAGGGGAAGATAATCACTGCTCACTACCTTGATAGCTTGGCAGAGCAGTCAGGATTTTCCCATAGGCAATATGTAAAGCGTTTGTGCAACACACACACACCCCAGTTACACACTAGACACACCACAAAAGAGACTCCACACACGGTTATATCAAAATGTCTTATATATTTTAGATACAACACATAGACCACAATCACACAAATAACTCTGCCAAGTATAACCTCACATAGATTATAAATCACTTTGCCACTGGGCATTGGTCATAACAGTATAGGCATTGCAATAAGGTAAATACTCATAGATTGCACACGTTACGAAAACATTAGGCATACCATCATAGTTAGTGCAAGAAAGTAACTACTTATACATTGCACTTGACCAGAAAACATAATAAAAACAATCTTATCACGCATGTTATGCAGTTCCTGAACATAATATTTAGGGCAAGACAGTAAACATGTTTTTATATTTGTGTATCAGGCATTGCTCTGGCTACCGGGATTTGCATTCTACTGGGTTTCACAGAAGAAGGAAAATGGCATCTATTACAATCAAGCAGGAATTGTGGGGAAGAAACTCCCCAGATCCCAACCTTGGTGGATAGCACAGTGGTGCTAACCGTTCTTGAGCACACCGTCCCGGTGCACTACCACTGCTCTGGGTGCTGGTGCTGCCGGCACGGTTATTGCTATGAGCGCAGCTGTACCTAGAAAAATGGGGTCGGTGGGACCTATGTTAAGGATTCCTTCCCACTCAGCTGACTAGCCATGAAGTGGAACGGGCATGTGTTGGCTCAGTGAGGAAGCATCTGGCCGCTCCCACGGTCCTTCCTCTGTCTCTGTGTGACAAACAGATCACCCAAACCCGTCATGCTGCGTCCAGCGATAGGCGGGGCTTGGGGCTTGAACTGGGCCTTCCTACAGTGGAAGCTGCTTCTCCCTCTGCTTGCTGCAAGAGCCTGGATGGACTGGCAATACCTTGTCAGTGACTGTGGAAGTCTTTCACTGCATCTGTTGCCAGGCAACCCTTGGTGGTCCACTGCACTCACCCATCTGGGAAGTGGCCGCACTTCAAATTCTTCGAGGTTTGACACCTCACGGCTCAGGAGGGTAGGTGGTGCCTTGGCCTCTGGTCACTGTACTTGAAGAGGGGGGAGTATGGGGTTTCTCCATCAAGAAAGCCCAGCAAGGCTTTCGAACAGCATTCAAAATGCAAAAGACAGCAAGAAGCCCCAGGAATTTTCCCTAAAGAGTGAAAACACCAGGAATTTTCCAAATAAAGTGAAAGCATCAGGACTTGTACAAATAAAGTGAAAGCACACAGAAGGAAATCCTCATTTTGTAGATGGGAAATACAGCACTCACCAGGCGCTGTATTGCAAAGTGGTGAAGGAACAGTCTATACTTTTCTCCTGCTCTGGACAGGAGCAGCAACTGCAGGCTTTCCCACCACACACACATCAGGGGCAGTGCTCCTCACACAGGTCTTCGGCCCTCCTTTTAGATGTAGCATGTTTACTTTGAGAACCAGCAAGGATCTGGTGAAGTATTTTATCTCCCTGAGACTTCCAACAGGAGTCGAGCACACAGAAACCCTTGGAGATTCTTCACAAGAAGGATATCACAGCAGGGCAAAAAGAGTCAGTTCTTTTCCCCCATCACAGACAGAAGCAGCAACTGCAGGCCAACCCAGTGCTCACAAAGAAAAAGCAGTGGTCCACACACAGCTCTTCAGCTCTTCTTCTTAGCAGGGTGATTTTGTTCCTGAAGTAATCTAAAGTCCTCGGGTTTAGCGTCCAACCGTACACCCCGTTTTGTCATTTTTCTCTTTCTGGCAACATTTCTGCAGACCAGGTCTATTCAGCCCAGGGATGAGTCACCCAGGCAACCCTTCTTGTGACTGTCTAGAGTGAATTCACATCCCCAGCTCCTGTCAATCCAAAACCAGATGGTGATTACACAACAGGCAGAGGCACATAGAATGAACATGTAAGAAAATGCCCACTTTCTCAAACACACAATTTAAAAAACACTTTTACCAAAAGGTGTGTAAATAAATTCTGTGTTCAGTGAGTCTAAACTTTATTTCTCTAGCTTGACCCAATTGAAAGTTACTAATTTAAAATATCACAGTGCAGCCCCAATGATAGACTATGGGACAGACAGCCTTTCAACACTGAAAAACAAAATACACAGTATTTCACTATCAGAACATGTCACACACACTAGCACATGTCCTACTGTTGACATACTCTGTGCCCTGCCCATGGAGATACCTTGGGTCTACCTGAGGAGTGCCTTACATGTAAGAAAAGGGTGGGTTAGGGCTTGGCGGCAAGGGGGTGCACTTGCTAGGTCAACATGGCAGTTTAAAATTGTGCATGCAGACACTACTGTGGTAGGTCCGAGGCTACTCATCTGGGTGCCACATCCAGTGCTGCAAGCCCACGAGCAGAATTTGATTCACAGGCCCTGGCACACTCAGTGCACCTTACTAGGGATCTTAAAGTATGTCAAATATGTCAATCATGGATAACCAAACAGAATCAGAATGTACCCAGAGAACATATGCACTTTAGCACTGATCAGCAATGGTAAAATGCCCAAAGTCCTATAGCCAACAAAAACATGGTCAGAAAAATTGGAGGCAAAAGGGCTAAAAGTTTGGAGATAAACCTGCAAAAAGGGCCAGGTCTGACACTTACACTGTATTGTTTTGGCTTGCTGTGCCATGATACATTTATGCAATTTTCACTGTGGTATGTGATACTTGGACTCTTGCCTGTAAACGGAACAATGCACTAGACTGCCAACCAACGTATATTCAAAGCAGTCAATTGAGGGACTTCGTTTTCTTGTGTATGTTTGGTAGTAGAGACTCTATTAGGAATTTTTAGTGGTTTACTACTTCTGTTACTTGGGTGCATGCTAAAGTAATTACATTGTATATTTCATAGGCAACATGGGTGTACATAGAGTAGTCTGTACTAGTGCACGTTTATGGAGATGTCTCTACATACTATAGTTAAAATTATGAAAGAGCCCTGTCTAGCTGTATGTGGGTTTATTTTTAAAATGGAACTAATGATTGCTTGGTTGAGTCAATAATTTCAATTTTAAAAATAGTTCCTGTGCATTCCTATGAACTAGTGCTGGCTTCCTTGAAGTCTTGAAACACATTTCTAACTTTGATTTCTGTAAGCTTTTGTGGTCGATTATACTCTCTCATAGTTCTCTGACAACTTTCGAACTAGTGCTTGAATATTACTCTCTACATTTACAATGAATAGGTTCTGTGCTTGTGCTCTCTTTACTGTAAGTGTATCCAATATGAGTCAATAACAGTTTTCCTTGTTGGGATTTAATGGAAATGACTCTGTGTGACATTATTTATTAATTATATGTTTGTACTAACTATATTTGTAAGTAACAATTATATTTAAAAATGCATTATATATTTATACATTTTATAATTACAGATTTGATATTGTTTTCTTTTGCAAAGATGTTTGTTCAGGTTTTTTTTTTGTTCGGACTTTGTGGGACAGTTGTTTAATTTTTGCCTGTTTACAAAAGAACATTTGTTAGAATGATATGTTTGAAAAATAGTTTTGATTTTTTTAATCTTATTTTACTATACTTTACTTTTTGAACTAAATAGAGCTTTTGGTTGGTTAACATTTAGTTATATTTACTTCTCGTTTAATGGTGATTGAGCTTGGAAAGATGGCATTCTTATTGTCACCATCACTTTCTCAGCTTGGCTGTAATGGTGTTTTCTAATATAGAGAAATATAAAGAAAAAAACATTTGAATGATTTTAGGGTCTAAATTAAAAATGTGACTGGCAGTGTTATTTAGTTGTAATTTATTTATTTTATATTACTTATTCTTTTGAGTTGACTTTCTTTTCTATGGAGTTGTACCTTTGTTTTGTCATGTAGAATCCAGCAGAGTATAGTTTTCTGGAAATGTTGGTACCTTTGCTGTAAATAAATTAGTGTTTATAAGTTGTTTATTTAATTAGTAATGTGTTAGTATAGATTAGTATGTTTAAACTTTAATTGTTTTTCTTGTTCGATGTCATCTGTAAGAAATTGTGTTATTGGGTTAGAGAGGTGCTACTCAAGCAGTAACCACCATTATTATCAGTATGAGCCACAAACAGTCACAAAATTAACCTGTGCTCAACCCTATGGAAGCCTGCCACGAAAGCATTCAGGCTTAACTTAGAGGCAAAGTGTAAAGTATTTAAGCAGCACACAAACAGTAATAAACTGAAAGCAAGACACAAGAAAAGTCCCACACTAGTTTAGAAAAATATAGTTGACAAAACTCTAACCGGTACAACTGGAGTTGTTGACTTTTATTGTTGTTTGTAAAAATATTGCCAAAAAAACAAAGTTATCGGGTTGTGCTGGACATGGACAAACAGTAGTTAACATCAGCTGGAATAGTCTCTGGTGTTATGTGAAAATGAAGTACCAATAAAACATAGGAAAATCTTGCAAGTGATTTTGCTGAGTCCCACAATGATAGACAAGCATTGTGAAAGGTCAGAATGAGTACTGTACAGATGCTAACTTAGAAATATTGTTGAGAGCTGGACAAATGTGATTTAATTAATTTCAATACTCTGAACAAACACTATATTTTCATTTTTTTCACTATGGAGATTCTATGGTTGAAGTCCACTGGATATGTTAGAAAATAAGTGAGTGATGTGATGATCACCAAAAGCAATTATGTGAAACTATTGTTCCTTGAGAGTGTATTCTGATGATCCCAGATTCAGATCTAAAACTGAGTACATTTTGCAATTATCTTTGAAAGTGACCTGGCTACATTGTTCTATGAAGTAAAATATATATTTGTCCGTGCTGATTTGTTTTTAGCTAAATTAAGAGCACTTCTGAGAGCCTTAATATGCTACACAATGGGAAAGCACACAAAGTACACAATCATAGTTCAGTAAATATATCAATCAATTGTATGTGCATGCACATATCAGTACAATTAAAATAAAACGTGAAACAGCATAGTGCATGTGAGTTGTGATCAAGTTACAGAAAACCATCAGCTTTAGATAAAACAAAATGACTTTACTCACAAACAAAGAGAGAATCACCTAGAATAATGGGACCAGTTTGTATATTTATTCTTGTTCACCAACATTTAGACAACAGTTCAAATACAGCAAGATTGTTGACCCCACATAAATCATTCAAAAATGTTCTTCATCAGGATATATTTAGAATGCGCCCTCCTTCCAGCAACATGTATGCTGCTAACACAGATGTAAGGTGCCAGGAATCCCCACTAGGGGGCAGTAATTCCCACTAGGGAACAACTGGGTCCATAGATCCCCAAGTGTTCAAGAGCTCATTCTAAAAACAGAATGGCATATCATGCACACAGAGCACATCATATCTTGAATAATACCATTATCTTGTGTAGTTATAAATAAAAAATGTGTACTGCATCCTTCAGCTACGAAATGCATGTTGCTTGAAGACAAGTGTATGGAGTATCAACCACCTCTACACAGAAAATCCCTTCCTCGTCTCCTGCAATGAAAACATATATAAAACCTCAGATGATATCAATGAGAACTATATGACCACCTTGTCAGAGTGCAGACAGAAACCATATACATTTTCAATCCCCAAATGATATTGCCAACTCCTCATCCATGTTCGGCCCCTGGGCTTCAGAGCATCCAGGTCAGATTTTGGTAAACAGTTGGAACACGGTGGCCTCAGCCACGTGTTTTTGGACTACGCAAGCACTGCCACGCTTGCCTTAACTATGCATATATCTTAACCACACATATGTGTGGTTAAGGCACTGCGCAGTCTAGCTCCTGGATGCTGCTCTAGGAAATCAGGAATAAAGCCAGGAAGAGAGCCAGAGGAAGCAATTAGGTAAATGGGGCTGGGGCTAGGGTCAGGTTTGTATGGGTTTTTTGGGGTAGTTTTTAGGGTTGGAGGGTAGTTTTCAGGGTTGGAGAGGTTGGGGGTGTTGGGGTAGTTTTCAGGGCAAGGGGTTAGGACAGTGTTCAGGGCTTAGGGGTTTGGGGTATTTTTCATGGCTGGGGAGGTCAGGGAAGTTTTCAGGGCTGGGAGGTCAGAGTAGATTTCAGGGCTGGGGTTTTTGCAGGGATGATTGGGCGTTGGGTAAGTTTTCATCGCTCTGAAGGCCAGAAGCACAGTAGCCTGAAGAGATCTCCATATTACCAGGTAAATATCAAATTTGCTCTAACCAATCACCATTCCAAGAGATTTTGCACAAGTGGCCTCAAAGACTCAAAGACTTGTCCTCGGCATCCCACGGGATGAACACATGACCCAACACCTACGTGACCTCCACTGGCTCCCCATCGAGAACAGAGTAACCTTCAGACTGCTCACCCACGCCTACAAATCACTTTACAACATCAGACCTGAATACCTCAACAAGAGAGTCTCCTTCCACGTACCCAAGAGAAACCTTCGTTCTGCAAACTTCACCCTTCCAGAAACCCCCCGCATCTGCAGAAACAGAGCAGGCAGAAGTGCTTTCTCCTACATCACGGCCAAAGCCTGGAACGATCTCCGTGTCAACATCAGACGCTCCCCCAACCTCCACACTTTCAGGAGGAACCTCAAGAACTGGCTATTTGACTGATCCAGAGCTGCACCTCCCCCCCTCCCCAGCACCTTGAGATGCTCACGGGAGAGTAGCGAGCTTATAAATCTCTGATTGATTAAAAGACTAGCAGATGATGTCACAATACAACACCACATTTAACCCTTATTTTATTGATTGTTGATTGGTTTGCAGTATGAGTGATCTGTTACTCTGAACAATGCTTGCCTCTTTTATACAACATGCAGGGCACCGTACTGAGAAGCAGTCTTGTATGGCTGTTGGTTTCATGTTGTACAGCTGTTAAGGGCAGTGGAAGGGGTTGGGGTAGTGTTAGGGACAGTGCGGGCTGAGAGGGGGTCTGGTGTTAAGGTTTTGGGCCTCAGGGTGGTGGGCAGTTTGGGGGTTTATAGCTTAGGGCAGGGGTTGGGGTCAGAGTAGTGGCAACCTTAGCCATGCATATCCCTTGACCATTTAATGCCTTTACCACAAAATTGCATGGTAAAGTAATAAGTGCTTAAGACACATTTGTGGTTTGGGCTACATAGTAGAGGCATGCATGGTTTAGCCATGCATGTCTCTATCATACAACCCAGATTTGTATAATGTTTTTAGAGCAATAGTTTGAATTTTATGTCCCCACTTCTGGCATTTTTGGATTGGAATTGGCATTTTCTTTTCCCAAACATATGTACCTTCTGCCAGTGTCCTGGGTCATATGGTTTGAATGGTTCTGAGGTTGTGTTTTGAGTATCTATTCTAAACATTATTTCAAAGGGAGTTTAGGTGTGAACAGTATGGGTAAGTAGCTGTCCCAAGTCCCACACTTGGATTGACTTTGCCCCTTGCCCGCACAAAGGAGCCTGACACCAGGCCTGCCCTGTCTTTTGTCACCTCAAGAGAGCTTGGAGCTTTGATAGAAAAAGGGGAAGAACTTTCCCGAACCAGATGTAGGTGTAGGGTAGTGAATACACCACACACAAATTCTGGCACCAGGTATAAATATTGTACCTTATAAGCCACGCTTGAGAACACCTCCGGACCATTGGAAGTTACAGAAGAAGGACTGCCTTGCTGTCAGATGACTTACTTGCAGCTTGAGGACTGCCTTGCGATCTGAGAAGGAAGAAATGGACCTGCTTACCTTCATCCCAGGCTAATCCAGAGTGACTCAAAGGGTCAATTGGCTGAACTCCTGTGTGAGTTACATGGATACAACAAGCTTCCAGGCCTCCCTTCAACTGCCCACCTGTGACAACCACCAATGTAAAACTCCAGTAAGACCTGCTCTTTGTGCTATAATGACCTCCAGACATGACTGGCAAAGCAAGAGCCACACTTTGTGCTACAGCCACAACAGCTTATGGGGACCATCAATGCAAAGCTGCAGCAAAGACCGTCTAAAATGCCTGACCTGCTCTTCGGGGTGCAGTGATGACAGCTCATGATGCACGGCTTGCTCTTAGTGCTACAGCAACTACAATATACAATACTTCACCTTGTCCTTGCCGCATCCTCCACCATGAATGGAACCCTTTGCTCCAGACTCAGAAGGTACATCTTCTGCATGACCAACTTGGTCCCTGGATCCAACCTGTACTCCATCGCTGTTGGCCAGACTTGTTATTTTACCCTAGTCAAGCTCGACGAGTGACACTTTTTTCTCTTAGGGCTATTTTCCCTAAAAATCACAAAATTGAATATCACCACTTCTAGTGATGAGATTTTTCTTGTGCCTTTTATTTACTTAAAAGTATTCTATCTGACTAAATTGGTTTTGGATTATTCTTGTGTTGTGCTTTCACTTTATTACTGTTTGTGTGCTACATAAATACTTCACACATTGCTTCTAAATCAAACCTGACTGCTGTTGTGCCTAGATACGAGAGGATTAAGCACAGGTTTATTTAGTGATTTTTCACCCCGACAAGGAATGTGGTTCTTGATTGAGTGAGATTCCATACTCCTCTACTAATACCCAAAACTGCTTTTTTGAAAACATTTTGTGACCATTGCTATTATTAGCATTGTAATGTGAGAATTCATAAAATAGGCATTTGATTATAGTTATTGGTAACTTTTTGAAAAAGCCATTACGTCTGCTTTATATATGTTGATGTGCTGACTTCTTGATAACACCAATAGGCCTCCCGCTTGTTATATTTTCGTGTTTTGACCCTTTGAAAATGTAGTGGGTCTGCCTTCCTTAAAATGACACTGTCTATATTGCCACGTGACATAAATGTGCATGCCTGCTTCCACGCTGCACATGATCAAAGGCCATGAAAGGCTGTGGATTTGGTGTACGGACGGAGCTGGGTACTCATCAATTACATCATTTGAGCTGTCTTGAGTGATTTAATCAATAATGTCATTTAACATGTCTTGGGTGATGTAACATGTGAGGACAAAATCAGTGCAACATTAGTTTTCTTATTTCAACACCTAACTATAACGTGAATGTAACCTTTATTTTTTTCAGGGAATATCTAGGGATTTTTTTAATGGAAGCTAAAACTCTGTTACATTAGCTAACCATCACATCACTTTAACCTTTATTATTTTCCAGTGAATTTCGAGGTTTTCTTAAATTAAGCTAAAATCCTGTCACCGTAACTAATTATGACATTACTTGAACTGAAAAAAAATCTGTGAATTTTGAAGTTTTCTTAACGTAAGCTAAGATCTTATTACCATACCTAACTATAACATCACTGTAATCTTTGTTCTTTTCAGTGAATTTCTAAGGTTCTTTTCTAACCTACAAGAAGATCTTATTCCTATACTATTCCTACACAATGCCACTTTAACCTTTGCTTTTTTTAATGAACTTCAGTGTTTTTATCATGTTCTTTCAAGTCTGCTACTGTCTACAGTTTTTGGCTGTGAGCAAAGTGAGACTAGGTGCTGTGTCCAGCCCTGCTTGAGCCAACACCTGTCTTTCATGCATGGTCTTTGGCAACACACATGAATGGGATGGCCTGCAGCCAGACCTTATGGCTAATCCATATGGGTGGCTAACACCCTGCAAGCATCCAACCCCCTGCCATGTGGCCATGTCTTGTCCCAAACACACTGCTGACACTTAACCTTCTGCTGGTGACCAACCCTCAGTGAACCCCACCCAGCATTTGTAATATTTGTTTGTTTATTTATGGATTTATTTATTTGGTTATATATTTCAAAGGACTGAAGTACTCTCACTGTACTACAACCCAACATTACCACATCAAAGATTGCACATTCCTGTGTCACACCTCCTGTAGGAGTACCACTGGTACTTCATGGGAAAACTGAGTGGGGTGCTGTAGGAATAGTACAGTACCTCAAAGCAGAGTCATACTGTGTTTCACAAGAGTACCATGGTGTCAGCAGTATTTTTTGTTTTGACCCTTGAGGGGGGTCCCTCTTGGTCCCCCCATGAGTGCCAAGAGATCGCAGTGTCCCTTCCCTTTATATTTTTTTTATTGTTCAGGACATGTGGAATGAGTTTGTGTGTCCTGTAATGGCACCCACAACATTTTTCTTCCTGTTGTACCCATCCAATCAGCTCTTTTGGTCCACTGAAATGGGCAACAGGAAAAAAAAACTCCCTCAGCCAATGAGATCACTATATATGTTTGATTTAGACACCCACTGTACTAACTGTCCAGATGTAACTTTTTTTTGTAAATATTAATAATTATTAACCACCCTAATGCCTCTTTTAATGCAAATTTCTCAGAAACGTCTAAACTAAATTACACCAAATTTGGCAAAAATGCTAAATCTTTTTACGGAAAAACTGCGCTTGCTGTGATTTGGTGTAAATCTTTTCAGTTGTTTTTGAGAAAATGTAAGTAGGTACCGCTGTACTCCTGCAGTACAGCAAATTTAAAGTATAAACTACAATGATAAGACAGTAGGGATTCGTTTTACCCGTTGGCCCCTCCATCCTGCAAGATCAAGACTGGTTGCCTGTGTCCTGAATTTAAAAAACTAGATATATACAAGGGGGCAGGTTAGGAATGAAGCATTTAAGCGGGAAATCCCATTAAATTGGCCACACAAGCAGCATGTTCAATTATTTCAAGGCTACAAATACTATACGACAGTATACCAATGAATGCAAAATGACATCAGAGATGTCATCAATGATGTCATTTGAGTTGTTATCAGTGATGTCATCAATGATGTCATTTGAGATGTCCTGAGTGATGTCATCAACAATGTTATTTAACATGTCATGAGTGTTGTAATACGTGATCTCATAAACAGTTAATTGGGTTATTTTCTTTGCTAAAGTTTCCCACGAGTGCGGGACGTCGTCATACAGCATTGTGGGACTGGTAGTCCCCGGTATTGAAGCAGCATGAAGAAAAGTCATGTGCAGGTGAGCCTCATTCCAAAAGGGAGGCAGGGCTACACCGTAAAGATCGTGTGTGAGGAAGCATTGCAAAAGACTGCTGGCACTGAAGAAAGCAAAACGCTGAAACCGGTCTGCCGGATGTATGATGTTACAACGCATACTTTTACATCGCATGCCTTTACAACGCGGTATTTACAACGAATACCATTACAACGCATAGTGCTTTTAGGTGCTGGATAGTGATTTATTTAATTTACTATTCCAACTCTAGTCCCCGTGGATAGTAGGGAAGGTGTTGGATAGTAAATTAAATATATTCCCTATCCTAGAGCGCCCCCCAGCGCAATGTGTTGTAATGGTTTGCGTTGTAAAAGTTGCGTCGTAAAGACACTGCGTGGTAAAAGTTGCGTTGTAAAGGTTGTACACCCGGTCTGCCTGAACCATTGAATACAGCAGCCTTAACCCCAGTGAAACCCTGTTGTGTCCATCGTTCTTCGGCCTGAGGGAGAAGTGTTTGATTTGATAAATATATATATATATATATATATATATATATATTCACTGAAAAAACCATAGGTTTCACACATGTTATAGTTAGCTGGACATTTCACTCATACAAAACCCTTGAAATTCCCCCGTTATAGTTAGTTCAGCTAACTATAACTCGCGCGCCCGCAATGCACTGCTGATGACGTCACATATTACATCACTCATGACATGGTCAGTGACATCACTCATGACATCACTGATGAATCTCAAATGAAATCAGTGATGACATCACTGATGACATCATCCAGTGAATGTGCGTCTTTCTGAAAAATAAATACTATTTATATATGTATATCTAAAGGTCGATAGAAGAATAAATGGGTAAATAAGTGTCTAAATGGATGATTTTTTGGTAAAATTGATTGTATAACTCACTTATTAAGTATATCTTAGTGAATACATGTATTAGCCAGTAATGTTTAAATATGTAAATATCTGTATCAGTGTCTCACTTTGTGTATAAGTGGCTGCATGGGTTGGTGAGTAGCTACATGAGTGTCTAAATGGGTTATTACTTGGTTTTTTGAGTATCAGAATGAGTGTCTGTATGGTTTGGTCGGGGGTATTACTTAGTGCACAGATGCATGAATAACTGACTCACTGTTTGTATGTGTTTTGAAGACAGCATGTGTGCAGGACTGTATGGGTGGATGAGTGTGTGTATGTGTGTGTTAGTGAGTGAATGACTGTCTCAATAGTATCTTTATGAGTAACTACATATGTTTTAAACTAGTATATGTGAGTATTGATGTATATAAGTGAGTATATGTGAGAGTGAGAGATTGGAAGAGTTCCTGTATAAATAAGTATGTGTTTCTATAAGTGATTGTTTAGGAGAGTAAGTATGTGTACGTTTCTGTAGCAGTAAGTGTAGTGGTGTGTGTATAGCTGTATATGCAAGTAAATGGATGTTTGATAGTTTATTTGCATGTGTGAGTATGTGTGTGTATAACTCTATGGATGACTATCGGTGTGTAACAGGATGTATAGGTGTATGAGTACATATGATGAGTGAGGACATGTATGAGTGACTATATAAAACTGTTGGTGAATGAGTGGATGTGTATGTAGATGTTGGAAAACCTAATATGTTGTTGTAACTGGTATTGGTATCTCGTTTTTAAAAAAAATGTTAGTTTCAATTTTTGAATATGTGTATCAAAGGTTATATTACGGTGAGAGGAGGTTTGCCACTCTTTCACAAGGATGATGTCATCAGTGATGTCATTTGAGATGTCATCAGTGATGTCACGAGTGATGTCACTTACCACATCATGAGTGATGTAATATGTGACGTCATCAGCAGTGGAATGCGGGCGGGCGAGTTATAGTTAGCTGAACTAACTATAACGGGGAAGTTCTATGGTTTTGTATGAGTGAAATGTCCAGCTAACTATAACATGTGTGAAACCTGTTTTTTTCTGTGAATTTTTAAGGTTTTTTAAATGTTAATTCCTAACTATAATGTGGCTGAAACATATGGTTTTTTCACTGAATTTCTAAGGTTTTTTAAATGCTAATTCCTAACTCTAACGTGGCTGAAACCTATGGTTTTTGCAGTGAATTTGAAAGGTTTTGTAAATGATAATTTTTAAATGTGTTAATTGTTATATTTTTTATACTGATTTACTACATTGTTTTAAAGTATTTATTTTTAGATATTTTATTTTTTAAATTACATTACATATTTTTAATATAAATTGAAAACAAATGTTTTTAAAAATATTGAAATTGTAATATATATATATATTTTTTTATTTATATTTATTTTTGTTTAGCAGGCAATGATATCCTATGGAAGGAAATTCATGTTACTGGTAATTACTTTTCAGGATCATTACTGGGCTGAAAGATGTAGCACTGAGGTCTCTCCTATTAACAGCTGAGTAAATCGGAATTTGTAGTTCGACTGATTTAAGAGAAAATGTTTAAAGTTCCAAAACTCCACACACAGAAAAATTTCCAAGTGAAACCAGTCAATGTTAGCCTATGGAAGGAAATTCAAATTACTGTAAGTATGTTTAGAATTACTTTTCAGGATCAGTAGTGCGCTGAAAGATGCAGCACTTAGGCCTCTCCTGATAAACAGGTGAGCAAATCGGAATTCGTAGTTCGGCTGATTTTAGAGGAATTTCTTAATGTTCCAAAACTCCACACACAGAAGAATTGCCTATGGAAGGAAATTCAAGTTACTGTAAGTATGGTTACAATTACTTTTCCGGATCAGTAGTGGGCTGAAAGATGCAGCACTTAGGCCTCTCCTGATAACAGGTGAGCAAATCGGAATTCGTAGTTCGTCTGATTTTAGAGGAATTTTTTAAAGTTCCAAAACTCCACACACAGAAGAATTTTCAAGTGAAACCAGTCAATGTTAGCCTATGGAAGGAAATTCAAGTTACTGTAAGTATGGTTAGAATTACTTTTCAGGATCAGTAGTGGGCTGAAATATGCAGCACTGAGGTCTCTCCTGATAACAGGTGAGTAAATCGGAATTCGAAGTTCGGCTGATTTTAGAGGAATATTTGTACATTTCAAAAATAGACACTTAGAAACTTTTCTGGTGAAAATCACACAATAGATTCCCATGGAAGGAAATACAAGTTACTGGTAAGTATGCTTAGATTTACTTTTCAGGGTCCGTACTGGGCTCAAAGATGCAGCACTGACGTCTCTCGTGATAACAGGTGAGTAAATCGGAATTCGTAGCTTGGCTGTTTTTAGAGGAATATTTTGCTCAATAGTGAAGGAAGAAGGCGTGGCCTGAGGTGACATGTGTGGAAACACCACTAGTGCCGCGTTTTAAGTTGGGGAATTAATTCCTTCTTCAATCCTGAGGTCCCCTGTGGGCCAACTAGCCCACCAGGTACCTCCAGTATGCGCCAGAGAGCTGCGTTGCAGAGAGGTGTCAGAGGGCTTGCCCCCTTTTTACAACACTCTGCAACGCAGCTCCAGGGCACTTACTGGAGGTAGCTGTTGGGCTAGTTGGCCCCTAGGAGACCTCCAGTATGCACCAGGGGGCAGCATTGCAGAGAGGTGTAAAAAGGGGCATGGCCTCTTTACACCTCTCTGCAACCCAGCCCCCTGGCACGTTTCCAGAGTGGGAACTAAATCCCCTTGAATACTGGGGGTCCCTGGCAGCCAACTAGCCCACCTGGAACCTCTAGTTTGCACCAGGGGGCTGCGTTGCAGAGAGGTGTAAAAAGGGACGTGGCCTCATTACACCTCTCTGAAATGCACCCCCCTGGCGTGTTTCCAGAGGGGGAACTAAATCCCCTTGAATACTGGGGGTCCATGGGTGTCAACTAGCCCACCAGGAACCTCCAGTATGTGCCAGGGGGCTGCGTTGCAGAGCGGTATAAAAAGGGGCATGGACTCATTACACCTCTCTGCAAGGCAGCCCCCTGGCACGTTTCCAGTGTGGGACCTAAATCCCCTTGAATACTGGGAGTCCCTGGGGGCCAACTAGCCCACCAGGAACCTCCAGTATGCACCATGGGGCTACATTGCAGAGAGGTGTAAAAAGGGCCGTGGCCTCATTACACCTCTCTGCAATGCAGTCCCCTGGCGCGTTTCCAGAGTGGGAACTAAATCCCCTTGAATACTGGGGGTCCCTAGGGGCCAAGTAGCCCACCAGGAACCTCCAGTATGCACCAGGAGGCTGCGTTGCAGAGAGGTGTAATGAGGCCACACCCCTTTTGACACCTCCCTGCAACGCAGCCCCCCTGGTGCATACTGGAGGTTCATGGTGGGCTACTTGGCCCACAGGGACCCCCAGTATTCAAGGGGAATTACTTACCCCGCTGCAAATGCGCCAGGGGGCGCATTTGCAGAGTGGTGTTTTTTTGGTGATTGGCAGGGTACGCGTACCCTACGAGCATCCCGCAATTAAAAATAAAATAAAAACATTGGGACCCCCTAAGCAGGCCTAGGGGGTCAGGGTGTTTCTACCCTGCCCCCCTTGTGCCTTTAGCAAATTCGATTTTCAATTTACTTGTGCCTCAGTTCTACTGAGGCACAAGATGGCTGCCAACACTTCCTGGTTTGGAGTGTTGACAGACAGTTTACAGCCAATTAGCATGCAGCTCGTGCTCATAATGGTATGCGTATAATCTTCGGACGGTACGCGTACGGTACAACTTCGCAAATATATCTATGATTTTACTTTTGATTTTATAAGGAAATACTGAACGGATTTACACCATTTAACAAAAAGCACAATCTACGAACCAAACTCTACCCTTTTGCCAAATTTGGTGTAATTCCGTTAAGCAGTTCGGGATGTAGCAGTGTCTAACCGTCCCTATGGAAAATTGCATGGGGACAACATGTTTTGGGACCCCCCTTTTTTCCCGGCCCCTGCTGCACGAATCACCCCCAAACTATTAGGGAATGAGGGGAACGGAGCAGGCCATCTTCTTGGAGAATTTAACGAAGATTCGTCAACCGACGCCAAAGTTATTCCAAATAGAATGTTGCGGATTTCCTATAGAAACTAGGTCCTAACTATAACTACCTACTGGCGACCGCCAGTAGGTAATATATATATATATATATTACATGTTTCTTTGCTGAACAGCAGGATATATCCAGAAACGGGCACAGACCAAGGTATGGTGCAGAATTTTTTAATCCTCTCTAGTCGCCATTTATATATATATATATATATTCACTGAAAAAACCATAGGTTTTACACCAGTTATAGTTAGCTGGAAATTTTACTCGCATAAAACCATTGAAATTCCCACGTTATAGTTAGTTGGACTCACTATAACTTGCGCGTGCAATGCACTGCTGATGACGTCACATATTACATCACTCATGACATGGTCAGTGACATCACTCATGACATCACTGATGACACCATCCAGTGAATGTGTGTCTTTCTGAAAAATAAATAATAGTGAGTAATGTTTAAATATTTAAATATATGTATTAATGTAACACTTTGTGTATAAGTGGCTGCATGGGTTGGTGTGTAGCTACATGTGTAGGTATATGGGTTATTAGATGTTTTTCTTAGTATCAGTATAAGTGTTTGTATGGTTTGGTGGGGGTATTACTTAGCACATAGATGCATGAATGACTGACTCTCTGTTTGTATGTGTTTTGAATACAGCACATGTCCAGGACTGTATGGGTGGATGATTGTGTATATGTGTATGTTAGTGAGTGAATGACTGTCTCACTAGTGTCTTTATCAGTAACTACATATGTTTTAATGTAGTATATGTGAATATTGATGTTTATAAGTGAATATATGTGAGAGTGAGGGATTGTAAGAGTTCCTTTTTAAATTAGTATGTGTTTCTATAAGTGATTGTTTAAGAGAGTAAGTATGTGTAAGTTTCCTTAAAAGTAAAGAGGTATTGTGTGTATAACTGTATATGCAAATAAATGGATGTTTAATAGTTTATTTGCATGTGTGAGTATGTGTGACAGTATCTTTTGGATGACTGTCGGTGTGTAACAGGATGTATAGGTGTATCACTACATATGATGAGTGAGTATATGTATGTGTGACTACATAGAACTGTTGGAGAATGAGTGGATGTGTATATAGATGGTGGAATTACTGTATTGGTTGTTGTAACGGGTATGGCTATCTCCATTTTTTTGAAAATGTTAGTTTCTATTTTTGAATATGTGTTTCAAGGGTTACATTACAGTGAAAGGAGGTCTGTCACTCTGTCACAAGGATGGTGTCATCAGTGATGTCATGAGTGATGTCACTGACCATGTCATGAGTGATGTAATATGTGACGTCATCAGCAGTGCATTGCACGCGCAAGTTATAGTGAGTCCAACTCACTATAACGTGGGAATTTCAATGGTTTTATGTGAGTAAAATTTCCAGCTAACTCTAACTGGTGTAAAACCTATGGTTTTTTCAGTGAATTTAATAGTTTTTTTAGATGCTAATTCCTAACTATAACTGGTGTGAAACCTATGGTTTTTTCAGTGAATTTCAATGGTTTTTTAATAGCAAATCTTTATAGGTATAAAAAATAATACATTTTAAAACGAATTTTATATTATATAATTATGTCAAATTTTTAATTTTTTTTTTTATATTTAACTTGGGGCGCGCCCTGGGGCGCGTACCGGGGAGCGTCCCGGGGGCGCTATTGTTGCGAACGAAAACAACATCATGACGTATCGCGTACACGCGTGATGCGTCATATGACGCACAGCGTAATCGCAACCGAAAGCACGCGGTCGCATACGATCGCGAAACGTCCTGACGTGCTTATGCTACGCGCCCCGGAGCGCGACTACGAGCGCGCCCCGTAGCGCGTAGCATAAGCGCGTCGGGTCATGTGACTTGAAAATAACACTTTCTATTGGTGCAGAACAGGTTTGGTTTCTAAATGAGTAATGCCTGGGTCTTGTGACCAGCCTGGGTCTTGTGACCTGAAAATAACACTTTCTATTGGTGCAGAACAGTTTTGGTTTCCATATGAGTAAAGCCTTGGTCTTGTGACCTGAAAATAACACTTCTGATTGGTTCAGCACAGTTTTTTTTTCAAATGATAAAAAACCCCACCTTTCTTCCTCACTCTGACTTTGTCTTTTGACTGAGGAAGACCTGTTTCATCTACAGAGACAATTCTTTTGTACTTTGAAATGGCTACTGTAGCAGCAGCTGGAGCATCTGCACCACCACCACCACCACAACCACCAAGAGGACCACCACAACAATACATTGCTGGTGGAGAAGAGGAGGAGGAGGAAGAGGAAGAGGAGGAGGGGAGCAGATGGCTGCCGGAAGAAATTAACCCATACAAGCCAAAAGAACACATTGTATGGGAGTTTTTTTCACTTCCAGAGGGCAAGAAAAAAGTTAATGCGGCTAAGGTAACATGTCGAATCTGTGGTGCAGAACTCTCAAGGGGCAATCCAGATAAAAAATATTCATTTGGTAATAATACCATGATTCGGCACATGATCCGGAAGCATCCTGCTAACTATTCGCGTGCAGAGATCAGGGAACTGGCCAGTCACCTCCCCCAGTGTTCAAGGACCAGCTCCAAAAGAAAGCAATCCACTCAATCGGGACCAGAAACATCAGAGGTGATGCCTTGTATACAAGAACGATTTGGTACTTTTAGAGTCACTTGTACTGAATGTGGCAAGCTCATCGCCTATGGTGAAAAGAGCGTAAAGCTGATCGTCCTTGCTGGTGACAATCACATTTGCCCCAAACAAAAGAAGTAATTTTTTCAGTTTTTTGTTTTTTGCTCCAGTTGAGCCATTTTCAATTCCCTTTCTCTTTGTTTCTTCCCATAAAAAATACAAAAAAATATAAAACTGTTTTGAAAAGCCAAAAAAAGTACAAAATGTTCAAAAAACATTAAAAAAATATAAAACAACAAAAAGAATAAAAAAAACAGTTCTTTTTAGAACTACCATTCATTTATAAAATTAAAGCTATATTTTTAAAGGATCTCTGTCAATTTTTTGTCCTTAGGGTACGCGTACCGGGGCGCGCCACCCAAAAAGAAAAAAAAATTAATGAAGCAGTTAGCTTGAGGGAAGGACACAAACAGAGTTATGTTAAGAGAAAAAGAGCTACAAGATGACCACAGAGGGATTGTTTATTACATAGTAAAAAATAGAGAAGGTGTAATTGGATGAAAGTGAGAAAAGTAAAATGACTAAAAGAACGAAAGAAAGGAAGAGAGAGGAAGAACACTAAAGTAGAGATAGTGTGAGACTGTGATTGGCTGTTAAAAGAAAAAGAAAGGACAGTAAAAAATGGAGAATGAAGGGTAGTGGCTGAACCACGATAAATGAAGAACCATGAGGGAAAGTGAGAAAAGACCAGGTAGTATAAGTAAAGAGGGGTGAAAGAGGGAGAAAAATTGAATTAGGATAACACATGGGGAGTGACAAAGAGAGAGGACAAAGAGAGTAAAGAAAACAGTACCTGAATGGGCTTGAGTAAAACAGCAAAAAAAGATAAGTAATGCAGTGTGTGTGACTTATAGGGAGTCAGTGGGTGTAGGTCGCGATGTGGGTGTGTAAGGTGTGTCTGTGGGTGTGGCTTGTGTGGGGTGTATATGTGTGCGATGTATGTGTGTGTATGGAATGTGTGTGTGTGTTTGAGGAGTGTGTGTGGGAGGATTTTTTATGTGTATGAGGTGTGTGTGTGGTGTGTGTGGGGTGTATGTTACAGGTGTGTGTATGCGTTGGAAGGGGGATGAGGTGTATGTGTAGGAGTAAGGTAAATATTTAAGAAAAAGAGAATGAGTGAAGAAGCAAAGGAAGGGACAGAGGGTAAGTGAAGTAAAGAAAAGGGATTGAAAGAAGTTGAATATGAGAAGGGAAATCGGAAAAGGGGAGTAAACATGTAGAATAAGAATAAGTGAGGGAAGCAGAGTAAAGACACAGGAGTGTGGTAGATTGAGAAAATGTTAGTGAGCTTAAAGCAAAGGGTGATGACAAACTACATTTTTTTTGTCATACTTACCATATAATAAATATAACTTTAATTCATTTTTTTAACTACACTTTGTATCTGTGAAAGAGAGAAGAAAAAATAAGTTATAATTAGTGAAATATGTATTTTAAATTAAAAGATACAAAGGAAGAGGTTAAAAATCATAACGCTCTATTTAGAAATAAAGTTAGAGTGAAGAACACAGAAAGGGAAATAAACTAAGGTAGAAGGACAAAAAGAGAGAAAAAGAAATAGAAGAAGAGGAAATTATAAAGAGTAAGGCATATAGATTCACTGACAAAAAGAGAGAGAAGAACAGAGAAATGAACTGAAGGTAAGAAAGATACTAAAACAATGTGAGTTAGCAAATTTAAATCAGGAAACAGAAGTAAGTAAAAAGATAATGACTGAGACAGAAAACAGTCTAATTAAGGATGCATTTAGAAGAATGAGGAATAGAAGATAACTGAGAGTAAGTGAAGAACAGTCATAGAGTGAAAGGATGAAGGGAGACAGGATAATATACAACGATTGAGGGAAATGGACTGAGGAAGTTATAAGGTAGACACACTAAGACAAAAACTGAGTGAGGTGGAGTACAATGAGTGAGAAAAGAAAATGAGTAAGTGAGCAAAAAGAAGGAAAGAGAGGAGAAGACGACTAAAAGAGTGGTACTGAGAGAAAATAATTTGGTGATGAAAGTAAAGAGAAGGACATTGAAAGAAAGGAAATGAGGGATAGTAATGGAACCAGAGTAAAAGAAATGGGATGAAGAACGATGAGAGAGGAGCAGTGAAGTTGTTGTAAAAGAAGTGATAGAAGGTAGATAAAATCAAGTTAAAATAACACAAGTAGAGTGAGGCACTGAGGACATAGAAGTAGTGAACGAAAAATAGAGAGAAGAGGTCAAAAGTAAGGAGCAAACAAAGATAAGCTAGGGAGAGTGGGTGATTTATAGTGATAGAGTGCAATAATACTGCTGAGTGAGTAAACAGGATTTACTAAAAGAGCAAAGGAGGAAAATACGGAAAAGAGAAGTAAAGCAAAGAGACTGAAAGCTGAAAAGTTATGCAAGGGAGAGACGGGATACACACAGTTGAAATGAGAATGAGGGGTTGTCAAAGAAGTGGAGTAAGGGAACGGGGGTTACAGAGAGTGAGAGAAAGACATTATACATGAGTAAAAAGAGCTGAAAGAGGATGGAAGAAGGAAAGTAAGTGTCACAGAATGGGAATACAATTTAATATACACAATCCAAAGTATAAAATAACTTGTACAACATGTTACATAGTTTATTTTTGCTGTTCTCAGAATATATTGAATTTCACTTAAAACAGTGAGTTCCAATTACTCATAATATGACAGCGGGAAAAAAAAAAACACAATCTAAAAGATTGTGTTTTAAAAAAAAAATTAAATACTGACAAATGACAAATGTACGCTAAAGTTAGATTGACTTACTTTTCCTTGAGGCCAAATACTGTATCATTGTGGTCCTTTTCTCATTGGAAAGTACTTTGCTGTTCACTTAAAAATCCATTTCATCGACTTTCTATAAGAAAAGCTCCAAGAACATCTGAAATATTTTCAATATTTTCATATACTCCTTTTTTTCAGTCATGACTCTTTACTCATTCCTGCACCTTTCTATTTGGCCAAATAGTGTCAGATGTATGAGTATATGTTCAAATGAATTCTAAGGCACTCTGAAATGAGCTTTTTCCCGACGTTCTGAAAGAAAGGCTCTACAACATTTTCACAATATTTAAGTATTTGTAAAACCATCTCTTACTCACTCATGTTCATCATTTTGTATGATTCTAACATCACTTACTATGACATCCACTTACAGTACCTATATGACAAGTCAATTTTTTATATTGCCTGGATCACTTTTACTCAGAATATATTTTTAAACAGCAAAATAACCTTTATTAACTGCTCCCGTCTTCATTAGCCAATTACTTTTACCTAAATTTTGGCTGTAAAAACACTAGGTATGAATTTATAAAGCCAAAAGGCAAACATTGTTTGAAAGTCAAATGAGTGTCGTTACACTGGGTCCAACCTTTAGAAGTTTTTAAATAGCATGTGTAATGCCCTGATGTTGTAGAAGGACCATCATGAAAAATAATAGCTGCAGTTGCAAAGGTTCTTCCTGATATCGATAACTGAGAAACAATTTTTAATAGAAGTGGTCAATTTAGTTCCATCAGGTCTACATCGTTGGAACATTAAAATGACATAGTGGCCATAATTTTGTAGAAATAATGTGGACAGCATTGTAGACTTACATTGGGTACACACCATATTGTGATCCACTGCTTTAACTAGATTATTAAAAGACACTGATTTGCAGTCTGGTAAAGTCAAATATATAAATAATATATAAATCAAATATATAATTTATAAATATATAAATCTATTCTAGTACTACTTGATGAAGCACAGTTATCACAATCATGTTGCCATTGATAAGAAAGGTTAAAAAGATTTTTTATATCTACTCCTTCATCTTCCAATATATCAAACATATACATTCAAAATTCCTGATAATCCTGCTGAATTATCTGTGAAAATTGATTTTGACCTGAACATATGTCTACAAGATTCCTAATTTCTGAAACACTTTCTATTTTTCCTCTATCACTACTACATTTCTCTAATACAGAATTCAATAAACAGCACAATGTTTGTTCCCGATTTTCAACAATCTGTTTTTGTAAATTTTGAAGAAAAAAACAACATTAACTACTACATTAGCATAGCAGTTGACACCAGAACAGTTTTCAAACTGAAATCCAACAACATCCTCAACAGAATCCTTTTTCCTTCTGCTTACAATTACAGTTTCATCTACTTTTTGTCTTTTTGCTACTACCTCACTGCAATTACTCTCATTTCTTCTTTTTCGGCCTACCACACGTTTTTCAATCAGAGGATATTGAGGCAAATGTGGAGCATACTCTCTTCTTAACCTATTGTATTCTTTAACACAATCTAGATCAGCACAAATCTTTGTTTCATCACACTCAATCAAGTACAATCCTGATAAAGTTCTGACTCGTGATAAAGCCACATATGCCATACCCTCTTTAAACACAGAACTTTCAATGTTCACCAAAGCACTATCTACACTTAAACCTTGAGATTTATGAATTGTCACTGCATATGCCAAACAAATAGGAAACTGTTTTCGGCGAACATATAAGTCTTTCACGAGCAAAAATCTAGCTGAACAACGACAAAATTGTTCTATTTCATCAATGCCATCAAATTTAATTTTTATAATTTCAATTCCATCTCTATTTTTGTAATTCACAAAACCAACAACATGACCCATTGCTCCATTTACCAGACCTCTTTCAACATTTAAATTCCTTCGCAAAATGACACGACAATTCAAACACACATTCAGAGTCTTTTCAAAACCAGCAGTTTTAGATATACTCTTCTCTAATGAATCCAATTTTGATTTCAAATTTTCAGACAAAACAATTGTTGCTCCCATATGCTCTATTTTATCTGTAGCTTCCAGTATCACTATCTCTTCATTTTCTAAATTTAACATTTTGTTGTTGAACATGGAACATTCTTTCAGAGTTGGCATCAAACATATGGCAGATTTCCTCTCGTTAATTTTCTTAAAAGTATTCTCTGGAAGAATGTTTTCGTTTGGGTACAAATTTGAAATTAACCGTCCATGTAACGCTTCTTTCCCTTGCTGACTTATTTTTCCTACTCTTACGTCTTGTAAAATATTTTTATAATCTTCATCCTTTGCCTGCCGCATATTTTGAAGCAGTTCTGCATATTTGAAGTTTAACCATATATTATCGTTTCCAATGCTTCCTAGGCACTTCCTGGTATCTTCATGCATGAGCATTTTGAACACAGGTTGTCCTTTCACTGGAGTCAACTGCAGAAGATCTCCAAAAACAATAATATGTTTTCCTCCAAATAAAACATCATAGTCTGTTCTAAGAATTTCTTGCATTCTCAAATGCACAAAAGCAAGCATTATATTTGAAACCATGCATACTTCATCAATGATAAGAAGTTTCATTTTCTTCAGGACTCTCGAAACTTCGGAACACGCATCTCTAGATAGCTTGTGATATTGCAATTTGTTATCATGCTCCACTGGCAGCATCAGTAAACGATGTAAAGTAATCCCTTTAATATTATGTGCTGCCAGCCCAGTTGGAGCAGTAACAACACAAAACAGCGGTGATTCAGTCCTTTTCTGCAGATAAGATGCAATTGCTTTAATCAGAAAACTTTTTCCAGTTCCCGCTTCTCCACTCACGTACAGTCGGACAGGCTTAAATGATGTACATGAGCACTCTTTCTTCTCATGACTCAATCCATGTTGAACCTGTTCTGTGACTTCGTCATATATCAGTTTCTGCTCAACGTTTAATTGTTTCACCAAATCTTCTAAATTAATTACATCCTCTTGAGCTTGCTCCATAGCTCTTTCCACCTCATCCATGGCAGTGGCAGCTTCATTTTGGATAATTGGTCCTCCTAGTGGATCCTGACTCAATGAAGCAGAACTCTGACTGCTTTGAGAACTGTCGCTCGCAATCTCTGCAGCAATTTTTGCTTCTTGCTCTATTTCTTCATTCAGCATTTGCAGATAATTTGGAAAAACAGGACATTCTATGGTATCCTTCGTAGTATTAAAAGAGTCTTCATAACAGAGAAAATCTCCAAGTAGTTCCTCTTCTTCTCGCCATGGTTTAAAGAGTTGCAAAAGAGCCAAATAGTAAAATTCTCTTTTGTCTGGATTTTCACAACTCAATTTTCGATGATTAATCAAATGACCTTTTCTCTGTTTCACTAGACATCCTTCACATCCAATGACAGCATATATTCCATTATTGATATCTTCTCTGATGTTCCTCTTATAAATATAGCTTTGAAGAACTTCATAGAGACAAACGTTCTCAAGATGAGGACTTCTATTTGGATAGTATGTATCCAACATGTTTGTCTTCAAAATATCTGTACTTTCTGGTTCTTTCTCCGCCAAATACTCTATCTCTTGTACAGATTTCAAAACTCGATTTCGTGTTGCAGCAACACCTAGACTCACCCAAATGATGGTTCTAGATTTGGCATAGAGACTTGCTGACGACAATCGATCAGAACATTCATATGCTCCAATTTCTCGATGCGACAACATCTTCAGACTGTAACTGTATAATTTCTTGCTTAGACTCTTTTCATGTGAAATGTCCTCCCACATTTCCTTCAGTTCTGTCTTTTCTTTTTTTGTGATGTAAGACGTCACATATCGAGCCACAGCAATAGAGTTGTCAGCAACGAACTGAATATCCATGTTAGCATTCCACATGGACAAAATCACTGGGTTGTAGTCGTTGATGTACTTGGACTCTTCGTTTCTTTTTAAATTGTATGTATTTTTTGGTGATTTCCTTGTCACAGTATGTCGCAGAGAAGACATCAAATTATTTACTCTTCCTTTAGAAATCACTTGTCGTGGAAAGCCGAAACGACATTTTGTGTAGAACTTGTCCTTGTGTCTGAATTTTCGACGACAGTACTTTCCACAACAATGGGATTGTAAGCGTAAAACTTGTTGCCTTAAACTGTTTTCCTCTGTAGTTTTTGGAACAGCACATGTTGAATACTCTTCAATGAAGCTCATCACTGTCTCATCCGAATCTGTTCCAAATTTGGGTGCATCTTTAATCCATAACAACATATGTATGTGAGGAGCACCTCTCGCTTGATACTCCTTTCTCCAAAAGAAATCCAAAACCTCTCCAAGGGGAGGATTTTTTTTGTTGGTAATAAAAGATATCATAGCTTCAAATCTATGATTGAAATATCTGCATACATTCACTGGATCCAAAGAACACAATTCTCCAGGTGTTTTGAATTCTATATTTTGTATATTTGCATTTGCCTCTCGTAGAAATTGAAGTAAGTCGTCCCATGCATACTCGGCACAGCTAAGAGTGAGGAACCATGTAGGAGTTCCTAAGTTTCTTAGCATACATTTCAATTCCCCATGACGACGGTACCAATACTCGTTTGTACCACGCTGACATGCCATGAGATTGATTAGATGAGATTCTAAAATATTATCTTTCAGATTCACTTTCTCCATAAAGTCCCTCGCCGAAACATTTTGCAGATGTGCTCCACTTTTCAGTATATGGTTTACTGCATAAGAAAGCCCAGACAAGTCACTTTCATACAGTAGATGAAACAAAAAGGGAATGCATTGACGAAACCTTGGATCTTCAGCATATAATCTTACAGTTCGATATTCAGATGCAGGAATTTGAAGTGGTCGATCGTCATATCGTCCACCTCGACCTGTTGGAAATAGCTGTGGAAAACAACGAGCTTCCAAACTTTTTTCCCATACACTAATGGGACTTCCTTTTGCTTCTTTCATTTGAAACAATTCAATTGCATTCCCCATTACTTCTTTGGAATGCAAAGGATGAACAGTATAATGTTCATATATTTCTTCACTTCTAGACACATCAACTTTTTCAATTTGGCCGCCTGAACAATCACTGTCTTCATCTGCAGCTGTTTCCTCTGCTGCAACACATACATCTTTGTAATACTCATTGTTTTTGACTAAAAACAACGTTGCCTTTTTGACTTTCCTAACATCCACTAAATCTTGCCAGATTTTTTTACTCTTTGTCGGAACCCCATTAACTAGAATAACTAAAGGTTCCTCTTCTACTTTTTCTATACCAATTGTATCAATATTTTTTTTTTAATCTAGGGGCAAATAAACAACTCTTCCCTTTAATCCTCTCTGCAAATCTGTAGGAGGCAATTTCCCTATCTTAGGCTCCATGCGAACAATTGCCTGAAAAGGATGGACACATTGAATCAAAATAGACTCATATGTATTTAAATCCATCAATTCAAGGGGAATGTCTACCAACTCCAGATTATTACGAACAGCTCTAGCAGGCATTCTGTTTTGATTTAATTTATCATAACAATATTTACAAATACGCTGATCAGAACTCAAATCAAAACAATTCTCCACCCACAAATAAGTTGCAAAATCTTTCCACTCATAATTATTCATCTTTTCACTTTTTACATACAAATCAACTAATCTAGTTTGATGCTTATAATGACTTTGTCGACAACACACACAAGTAAAATTCGTCCTTTCACTTGATTTCACCTTAAACCTGGTAATTTCCTGCTCAAACTTTTCTGTATTTGAAATCTGTACATTGTCTTCCACATTACCTTGAATTGCTGTGTCAATTTCTACACTGTCCTCTTTTTCACGAAAATAACAAATCTCAATTTCTTCACAAATCTTCTTCACATCTAATTCAGTTCCATGCAAAAGAGCACTGTTTAATTGTTTAAGCTTAAGTGCTGGACTTTTTGCATAATACAACATTCTCACTAATTTCCTCATTTTGGTATGATGCACTGCTAACATCCTAAAATGATGAAAAACACTCTGACAGACTTTTCTATAAAGACAAGCCAGTTAATGCCCTTGCAAACCTGTGTTTTCTCTCACTCTGCAAGGATCTAAGTCTTGCAACAACTTCACTTTCTGCTTAAGACTTTTCTTACTATATGTACGTAAGAAATTACAAAACAAATCAATTTATTCCTGTCGCACACTACAAATACTACTACACTTCCAAGTGTACACTGGACCCTTAGTACATCTCCCTAAAACTTCATCAGTTAACACCTCTTCTGGTTCTCTAGGCACAAGTTTCTCTTTTTCAATCGGACAACCGTCTTTCACTTCATACGCTCGACCACACGTGTCAACTGCATGCACTAAATCATTATCCTGGAAGTAACTCTCCTCATTAAAAAATGGCTCACAGCTTGAACTGTGCATCCATTCTCCCGAAAAAACTTTACAAAAATTAGTCTGATTAATTACTCTTTTCCATCTACTGTTTGATTTGAAAACATCAATTGTCTTGTTAAGTGTCCTAATTCTATTGATTATTAAAAGAAATAATTTTTTCTTAACTTCAAAAGCCTGATCAACAATCTTCTCTACACTTTTCTTTTTCTTATAAAAAGCAGCTCTCTGTTTACCTTTCCTAATGTTTTTTAACAAATTTAAAACCACCCTATTGCGAAACATTCGTTTACGAATGTCTCTAAACTGATTCTGCCTTCTATTCCTATACATATTATTCTCTCCTGCTCCAGTTGTAGAATTCTTTGAGGGTCTCTCCTTCCTTTTCAAATTTACTCTCTCATTCTCTTTTTCTACATGCTGTCCATCATTTTTTTGCGATGTACATATGTTACGTATGAAAGACTTAGTTCTCTTACCAGGAGCTTTGTCCCTGTTTTTTGGAGTATTTGTTGTGGAAGAGTGCTGTAATTCCGTTGCTCTTTTTGTTTTTTTGCGGTTATCTTCTTTTCTTTGCCTTTCCCTTGAAGGCATTTTTTCTTACTCTTGAAATCTTGATTTCATTCTGTGTTAAAGAAAAAAATAGCACATTATAGATCACTATTACCAAACAACTAAGCAATGACAAAAACTAAACAGTCTATTCAGGGTTACAGATCAAGTCAGGATTCTCCAGGGGTGCGGAAGAGGTGAGGCCTGTATTGAAGAGTGTAGTGGAACACAGCTCTGTCCACAGGTACAAACTAGGTGAGACCTGTGTCTAAGAGTCCAGTAGGGGATAGACTTCATGAAGTCTAGTCCACTGCACTCTTATACACAGGCTTCACCACCTATGCTTCCCAGGAAATGCCTCTCTCCCACTACAGTCTTAAACATAGATCTCACCTCCTCTGTCCCTCTGGATATGCCCCACCTCATCTCCACAATCTACTTCCTAATCTCAGGTGAAACAGGTGACATGATTGTGAAAAGATCAATTTTTTTTATGTAATCATGCACACACAATTTATTCTGTCTCAAAAATGTAAAACACATTACTTTGCCCTATAAATGTTTCAGTAGTGTAATGAAAAGCTTATACATATCACCTTATCTCTGTTTTTCAAATTTCGTTCTAAAAAAAGATTATGAGGCTTAAGCAGGACTGCTCATGTGATGAATCCTGTCCAGGGGAGCACAAAACGTGAGGCTTCTGTCCAAGAATGCAGTGGACAGGACTAAACTGGAGTAGTGTGCAAGAAAAAGATGAGCCTCATTTATAAAACCATGCGTCAGTTTTGCACTACTGATGCGTCAATTTTTGTGACGCATTGGCGGCATAAAACATATGCCTTGTTGCACCATATTTAAAAAGTGACGCATGTAGGTAGATGCGTCATTTTTTAAACCTCTGCACCACATTATACCTCTGTCAAGTGTAATGTACTTTACAATGATGTTACCTGTGTTAACTCAGTGTAGGAAGCATATTGAGTTTCTTTGCATAGAGGAATTGTATGTTGTAAAATAGTGAGGTTTCAGTAATGACATGGAATGCTTGTACATAGGACCTGTGCTGTGTTTCCTAAATGTGATATCAAAAACGATTTTGAGGAAAATGAATGGCTTTTACATTTTTGAGTATAATGTGGCGCAGAGGTTTAAAAAGTGACGCATCTACCTACATGCGTTACTTTTTAAATATGGCGCAAAAAGATACATGTTTGGGCTTTCCTGGGGAGCGTAGGTGGTGAGGCTTGTGTCTAAGAGTGCAGTGGACTAGGCTTCATGAAGCCTATGCTTGTACATAGGACCTGTGGTGTGTTTCCTAAATGTGATGTCAAAAACGATTTTGGGGAAAATTAATGGCTTTTACATTTTTGAGTATAATGTGGTGCAGAGGTTTAAAAAGTGACAAATCTACCTACATGCGTCATTTTTTAAATATGGCGCAAAAAGGTACATGTTTTATGCCGCCGATGCGTCACAAAAAGTGACACATCAGCAGTGCAAAACTGACGCAGGGCCTCACAAATGAGATTCTTTTTTTTTTGCACACTACTCCAGTTTAGTCCTGTCCACTGCACTCTTGGACACAAGCCTCACCTTTTGTGCTCCCCTGGACAGTCTTCATCTCATCTGCACTCCTTCTTAGGTGTCAGAATCCTATCACATGGGCAAAGCTCCATGTGAAAGCGTTTGCCTCAGTCTTATCCCTGCTGTGAGGCAGATGCTTGTACATAGGACCTGTGCTGTGTTTCCTAAATGTGATGTCATAAACGATTTTGGGGAAAATAAAAAAAAATAGATGCGTCACTTTTTAAACCTCTGCGCCACATTATATTCAAAAATGTGAACGCCATTAATTTTCCCCAAAATCGTTTTTTACATCACATTTAGGTTTTACAGCACAGGTCCTATGTACAAGCATTCCATGTCATTACTGAAACCTCACTATTTTACAAAATACTATTCCTCTATGCAAACAAACTCAATATGCTTCCTACACTGAGTTAACACAGGTAACATCATTGTAAAGAGTCAAATTGACACCTGTGTCTAAGAGTGCAGTCGGGGATAGGCTTCATGAAGCCTAGTCCACTGCACTCTTAGACACAAGCCTCACCACCTACGCTCCCCAGAAAAAAGCCCAAACATGTACCTTTTTGCGCCATATTTAAAAAGTGACGCATGTAGGTAGATGCGTCTCTTTTTAAACCTCTGCGCCACATTATACTCAAAAATGTAAAAGCCATTCATTTTCCCCAAAATCGTTTTTGACATCACATTTAGGAAACACAGCAGAGGTGCTATGTACAAGCATAGGCTTCATGAGGCCTAGTCCACTGCACTCTTAGACACAAGCCTCACCACCTACGCTCCCCAGGAAAGCCCAAACATGTACCTTTTTGCGCTATATTTAAAAAGTGACGCATGTAGGTAGATGCGTCACTTTTTAAACCTCTGCGCCACATTATACTCAAAAATGTAAAAACCATTCATTTTCCCCAAAATCGTTTTTGACATCACATTTAGGAAACACAGCACAGGTCCTATGTACAAGCATTCCATGTCATTACTGAAACCTCACTATTTTACAAAATACAATTCCTCTATGCAAACAAACTGAATATGGTTCCTACACTGAGTTAACACAGGTAACATCATTGTAAAGACTCAAATTGACGCCTGTGTCTAAGAGTGCAGTCAGGGATAGGCTTCATGAAGCCTAGTCCACTGCACTCTTAGACACAAGCCTTACCACCTACGCTCCCCAGGAAAGCCCAAACATGTATCTTTTTGCGCCATATTTAAAAAGTGGCGCATGTAGGTAGATGCGTCACTTTTTAAACCTCTGCGCCACATTATACTCAAAAATGTAAAAGCCATTCATTTTCCCCAAAATCGTTTTTGACATCACATTTAGGAAACACAGCACAGGTCCTATGTACAAGCATGTGCCTCACAGCAGGGATAAGACTGAGGCAAACGCTTTCACATGGAGCTTTCCCCATGTGATAGGATTCTGACACATAAGAAGGAGTGCAGATGAGATGAAGACTGTCCAGGGGAGCACAAAAGGTGAGGCTTGTGTCCAAGAGTGCAGTGGACAGGACTAAACTGGAGTAGTGTGCAAAAAAAAAGAACCTCATTTATGAGGCCCTGCGTCAGTTTTGCACTGCTGATGTGTCACTTTTTGTGACGCATTAGCGGCATAAAACATGTACCTTTTTGCGCCAAATTTAAAAAATGATGCATGTAGGTAGATGCGTCACTTTTTAAACCTCTGCGCCACATTATACTCAAAAATGTAAAAGCCATTCATTTTCCCCAAAATCGTTTTTGACATCACATTTAGGAAACACACCACAGGTCCTATGTACAAGCATTCCATGTCATTACTGAAAACTCACTATTTTTCAAAATACAATTCCTCTATGCAAACAAACTCAATATGCTTCCTACACTGAGTTAACACAGGTAACATCATAGTAAAGAGTCAAATTGACGCCTGTGTCTAAGAGTGCAGTCGGGGATAGGCTTCATGAAGTCTAGTCCACTGCACTCTTAGACACAAGCCTCACCACCTACGCTCCCCAGGAAAGCCCAAACATGTACCTTTTTCCGCCATATTTAAAAAGTGACGCATGTAGGTAGATGCATCACTTTTTAAACCTCTGCGCCACATTATACTCAAAAATGTAAAAGCCATTCATTTTCCTCAAAATCGTGTTTGACATCACATTTAGGAAACACAGCACAGGTCCTATGTAAAAGCATTCCATGTCATTACTGAAACCTCACTATTTTACAAAATACAATACCTCTATGCAAACAAACTCAATATGCTTCCTACACTGAGTTAACACAGGTAACATCATTGTAAAGAGTCAAATTTATTTCTTTAAACATGCACACATTCTTTATTCCTTTTAAAAAATGTAAAAGCCATTCAATTTTCCCAAAATCGTTTTTGACATCACATTTAAGAAAAACAGCACAGGTCTTATGTACAAGCATTCTATGTCACTACTAAAACTTCACAATTTTACAAAATACAATTCCTCTATGCAGTAAAAAATTTTTACCAAGCATTATCAAAAAGCATGACACAAAGCAACATTAAAAAACCACAATTTGCTTCCAAATCTTCTCCATAGAGTATACAAGTCTCTATGTATATTAAATGAACCATAACTCACCTTTACAAATGCTCTAGGAGATTCACAACAGTGTCAGATACAAACACCAATATTTATTTAGCAGAGCAAAAGGTATGTTCTCCAGCCACTGGAACCAATAATGGCACAGAAAACCTCTAATTGTACACACATATTCCTCATGGTAACCAATCAAAACTCTTCCCTCTCTATTTTCAAATCAACACCCTTCCCCCCCTCAGCCCTTTCTACCTGTTACCACAGCAACTCCCTCCTCACTGAGCTCCCAGGGTTAAAAGTTTATTCTACAATGTTGCAAATCAAATGAGCAAGGGTGTTTTACCACTCAATACACCAGCTTATCTGGTGCAATGTTTCTTTAAATAACTTTTTTTAACCATTCAAATTACTTCTTACACAGAACACAACCATGCACCCTATCTTTCAGTTTTCAACTATCTCAATCTACCAATCATTGCTTGTGATTCAAGAGCACTGAAACTCCATAGGTTTTTTTTGTTGCAAACTCCTACTGTTCCAACTGCCATTTAATTTCTACACTTCATCTGACTGCACCAGAACCTCCTCTCACCATGTATTCTGTCTGGATTATTGGACATAGCTATATCCACTGGGCTCAAAGGTATGCAGCTACAGGAAATTTTCACAACCTTGACTTACCAAATGTGAAGATTAAATGGATTGGCCAGAGAGGATTGAGATGTCACCAATTGATACCATTGGTGAAAACCTTTTTGCATTTGCCACACCCTGACCTTTTATTTGTGCACTGTGGAGGAAATGACTTGGGCACTTTGACTGGGGTAGGTCTGGAAATGCTTTTAAAGGACACCTTTGATCAATTGATGGCACTTTTTCCTCGAACTGCCTTGGTATATTCCAATATATGCCAAAGACAGAAATGGAAGTGGTCCAATCAATTTTGTCCACAATTTGAGAAAGCACGGAAACATGTTAATAAATCTGTTTCTGCTTATATGAGAGACTATGGAATGGGTTCAATATACAATAATAACTTGCGTTACAACATGCAAGATATCTACAGAGGAGATGGTGTGCACTTTTCAGATGAGGGGAATAGAATATTCCTCCTGAATTTAAGACTGTGCATTGGTACCTAATTGTAGGTACCTAAATCAGCCACAGAACACAAAAGCCCTTTTCAGGGCTACCCTATCTCTGATCACTCCAAATGATTATCTTTATCTAACTTTTTTCACTATTTTTCACCATAGTATGCTCCCCGGTACACTTCCCGGTGCGCGTACCGGGCGCTCCCCCCGCGAAAATTTTTTTTTTTTATTTTTTTTGCCGATTTGGGCCTCCTAGGACCCCCTCAGAAAACCTAGAGGGTCAAGGAGTGCCTACGATGCCCCCTTATACCCATTCCCAACGTTGTTTGTCCTCCATTTTCTGTCTTAAATCTACCGAAAACAAAATGGAGGACTGCCGTAGCGCTGCCGGTACGCGTACCGGGGCGCGCACCGGGAAGCGCTCTAAAGTTAAAAGTTAATTGACATAAAAACCACTGGAGACACTTTCATCAAATATAGAATAACTCATACTACATACAAATTATCTGTTCATTTCTGGACTAAAGTGTGTGGCTGTCTCATGAGTCCACCATGTGGCGACTGGTGCTAGAGTAAATGGGAAGTGATCCAATGGTCTATGCCTGGCATTGGGTCCACATCAGGAACAACAGCCCACACTTGAGCGAACCTTTGTGGTAGCGCCCAAAGTTAGTTCTCTAAGATTAGCACACAAGCATTCACCTGATTCTGAGAGAGATCAGCCCTCTAAAGTCATATTTGTTGGTCTTGCAAGAGATGCCATGAGCAGAACCACTCTAGCGAGTGTCCATCTTCACACAGGCCAATCTCTGCTCCCTCACACTGTTTTACTGCCAAAACTGTTATGATGTAACTTTTCCTCCCTTGTTCTGCTGAAGTCTTCCAGTCTTCAAGGTCCACCATCACAATTGCTTCTAAGGAAATCTCTACCTCAAACCCCTGTCTGCTGCAGTCTGCTTGTGGATTTTAGTTCCAGCAATCTGAATTTTTTCCACAAAATGAAAAGCAAGGAAGGATGCAAGAGTTCTTCACAGACCGGTGTGACTCAGAATGCCTCTTGCTAATCTTGACTGAATTTCTGGTCTGTCATGTGGCCCTCCTTTGATGTCACAGTGGATTTTGAGAAATTAACGTTCAAAAAAAGATATATATCTGTGACAGCGTCCCGGGTAGCGCTCCGTTTCGCGTACTTTTCGCGTTACGGAGCTTTGCGAAGCGAAGCTGATTGGTTCTCCGGCGTCTGTAAACATTCCAAACAGTCCGTAGCGGCCGCCATCTTGTCTCTCGGTAGGATCGAGAGACAAGAGGAGGCCAAAACAAAGGGGGAAATGACCATAAGGGGGCATAGTAGATCCTCCCTGACCCCCTAGGTTTGATGTGGAGGCTTTAAAAGGGCCCCACGGCAAGAAAAAAAAAAAAATTGGTTTTTTTGCGTGGGTAGCGCCCGGTTCGCGAACCGGGAAGCGGTCTGGGGAGCGTACTATAAGGAAAAAAGAATGATAGACTTTTCAAATATTGTATGTTAATTGATTGTTTGTTTTGTTGATTATTTTTTAATTTCTTTATTTTTTAAGCAATTATTTATTATTGTGATTGTGTTTCAAAATTTAATAAAATGTCTAACATTTCACTGTCTGAAATGTCGTTATTTTCATTGAACATAGCTTGTAATGTTTGAGTGTGTAAAATGTCCTCATTTTCAAGGAGGACATCTACTGCTTGCACACATTGCAGTAGTTCTTGGTCCCAAGTTTAATCCATAAATTCTATATAATTTGGATCAATTATTTCTTGGTTGCTGTCTTGCAGGACAATTTGAAATGAAACTTTCTGTTCGCCTTCCATTTTGCCTGAAATTTGGATAAAAAAAAATATATTAGTACAGATAGGGCACTGTTGGGATTAATTTTAGATAGGCAGTTTTTATCAGTGAATTTATCTTTGGGCAGTCTATAGTATCAGAGTGGAAGTAGGAATATAAAAAAGTGTATGTGATTTAACGTAAGTAAATTCATAATTATACAAGAGAAACCTAACTCCATCAATAACTATAACAGAGAAGTCTATCTAAATCTATAACTACTACAGAGGGATAGTATATAACTATCAGAAAAAGTTTACCATATTAACTTATAGTGCACAATATACTTCAGTTTTTAAAATAACAACTTACCTTTACAAAGAAGTTGAAGGGATTAGTGAAAATCCAATTGAAATGTACACCAGGAAGTAGTAGTCAAAATGGCTGTGTTTCCTTCTCTTCCTTTATATATATTCAGGTACATAACCAATCAAATGTCAGGTAAAAAAAAAATAGAAAATGAAAGTAACATTTTAATTGGTTGTGAATTCCAACACTTCAGATGTGTTTTGTGAAGTAATTTACCTCAGGGTATTTAGAGAGGTCTACAGGCTAAATGGCTAAATGGAATTTCAACCAAATTTGTGAAAATGGTAGGGATTGGTATGTAGTATGAGCAAATCTATATTTGGTGAAAGTGTCTCAAGGGTTTCTTCTGTAAATTACTTTCCCACCTTTTTTAATGGAGCGCTTCCCGGGGAGCGCCCCGGTACGCGAACCTTAAGCGTTACGGGAGTCCACCATTTTGTGTTTCGGTCGAATTAAGATACAAGATGGAGGGCAAATAATGTTCAGAATGGGTAGAAGGGGGCACGGTAGACTTATCTTGACCCCCTAGGTTTTCTGAGGGTGGCTGAGGAGGCCCATATGTGCGAAAAAAAACATTTTTTTTAAAAATTTCGCGCGGTTAGCTTCCGGTTCGCGTACCGGGTAGCGCTCCGGGGAGCGTACTTTGTTGAAAATTTGTAAAAAAAGTTAGAGTAAAATAATAATTGTGAGTGATCAGATGTAGGGTAGCTATGAGAAGAGCTTTTGGGTTTATGGTACATTTAGGTACTTATAAGTAGGTACCAATGCACATTTTTAAATTCAGAATGAAAACTCTGTTCCCTTCATCTGAGAAGTGAACTCCATCTCCTCTGTAGATATCTTGCATGTAGTAACGCAAGTTATTGTTGTACACGGAGCCCATTCCATGGTCTCTCATGTAAGCTGAAACAGATTTGTTTACATGCTTCCTCGACTTCTCAATTTGTGGACAAAATTGGTTCGACCACCTCCATTTCTGTCTTTGGCATATATTTGAATATACCAAGGCAGTTTGAGGAAAAAGTGCCATTAATTGCTCAAAGGTGTCCTTTAAAAGCATTTCCAGACCTACTCCAGTCAAAGTGCCCAAATCATTACCTCCACAGTGCACAATTAACAGGTCAGGTTTTGGCAAATGCATAAAGGTTTTCACCAATGGTATCAATTGGTGACATTTTAATCCTCTGTGGCCAAACCACTTAATTTCCACATCTTGTAAATTGAGGTTAGGTAAATTCTCAGCATACCTCTGAGCCCAATAGATGTAACTATGTCCCACAATCCAGACAGAAAACATGGTGAGAGAAGGTTCTGCTGCAGTCAGATGAAGTGTGGTAATGAAATGGCAGTTGAAAAAATAAGAGTTTAAAATGAAAAAAACTGTGGAGTTTCTGTGTTAATGAAGCAGTAACAGTGATTGGTGGATTTTGATTGCTGAAAACAGAAAGTTAGGGTGCATGGATGAATTCTTTGAAAGATGTAATTTGAATGGTCAAAAAAAATCACTTAATGAAAGATTGCACTGGATACGCAGGTGCACTGAGAGTTCAGAGTTCAATTGAAACATTGTTGTGTGAACTTGCAAACACCAGAGGTCTTCCAGGAGGTGGTTGCTATGTAAAAAAGGCAGAGAGGGCAGAGGGGGGAAGGGTTTTGATTTGAAAAAAGTGAGGGAAGAGTTTTGATTGGGTGACATGAGAGATATGTGTGATGAATTACAGCATTTCTGTGCTTTCTATAGCTGCAGCCTCTGGAGTGCATACCCTTTGTTCTGCTGAAGACAAATTGGTGTATTTCTGAGACTGTTTTGAAACTCATAAAGTATTTGCTAAGGTGAGAAAAGATTTATTTAATTTAGATAGAGAATAGTGTGTTTTAAGGAGAAAATTATGAAGAAAGTTGTGTTTTTAAAATGTTGCTTTGTCTCAAGTGTTTTACAAATAGATTATGTTTCTTTGAGAAATTGTAATTGGAGAAAATGTGAAGTATTAGTACTGACAGGGTGTTTTTGTGCATAGGAGCTGTGCAGTGTTTTCAAATTATGACTTGAAAATCGTTTTTGAGGAAAAGGAATGCTTTTAAAATTTATGACAAGGAAATAATGGTGTCTGCTTCTGTATAAGGCATTTGAGTGTCTCTGATGTTATTTTTCCCATTTTAATTTAAGACCTTTCTCCGTGGTGCAAATTCCTTGTAAATATGCTCGCACCTGTGCTTGGCAAATTTAGATTTTGAGTCTTTGAGTTACATAGCCATGTTAAAAGTGACCCAAAAATGCTGCAAAGGCAATCAAAAAACGCTTTCATGTGTCTTAAGGACATTTTCAGTCATTTCCCCATGTGCAGTGTTTTCAAATTATGACTTGAAAATCGTTTTTGAGGAAAAGGAATGCTTTTAAAATTTATGACAAGGAAATAATGGTGTCTGCTTCTTTATAAGGCATTTGAGTGTCTCTGATGTTATTTTTCCCATTTTAATTTAAGACCTTTCCCCGTGGTGCAAATTCCTTGTAAATATGCTCGCACCTGTGGTTGGCAAATTTAGATTTTGAGTCTTTGAGTTACATAGCCATGTTAAAAGTGACCCAAAAATGCTGCAAAGGCAATCAAAAAACGCTTTCATGTGTCTTAAGGACATTTTAAGTCATTTCCCCATGTGCACTGCTTTCATATTATGACTTGAAAATCGTTTTTGAGGAAAAGGAATGCTTTTAAAATTTATGATAAGGAAATAATGGTGTCTGCTTCTTTATAAGGCATTTGAGTGTATCTGATGTTATTTTTCCCAGTTTAATTTAAGACCTTTCTCCGTGGGGCAAATTCCTTGTAAATATGCTCGCACCTGTGCTTGGCAAATTTAGATTTTGAGTCTTTGAGTTACATAGCCATGTTAAAAGTGACCCAAAAATGCTGCAAAGGCAATCAAAAAACGCTTTCATGTGTCTTAAGGACATTTTCAGTCATTTCCCCATGTGCAGTGTTTTCAAATTATGACTTGAAAATCGTTTTTGAGGAAAAGGAATGCTTTTAAAATTTATGACAATGACATAATGGTGTCTGCTTCTTTATAAGGCATTTGAGTGTCTCTGATGTTATTTTTCCCATTTTAATTTAAGACCTTTCCCCGTGGTGCAAATTCCTTGTAAATATGCTCGCACCTGTACTTGGCAAATTTAGATTTTGAGTCTTTGAGTTACATAGCCATGTTAAAAGTGACCCAAAAATGCTGCAAAGGCAATCAAAAAACGCTTTCATGTGTCTTAAGGACATTTTAAGTCATTTCCCCATGTGCAGTGTTTTCAAATTATGATTTGAAAATCGTTTTTGAGGAAAAGGAATGCTTTTAAAATTTATGACAAGGAAATAATGGTGTCTGCTTCTTTATAAGGCATTTGAGTGTCTCTGTTTGTTATTTTTCCCATTTTAATTTAAGACCTTTCTCCGTGGGGCAAGTTCCTTGTAAATATGCTCCTACCTGTGCTTGGCAAATTTAGATTTTGAGTCTTTGAGTTACATAGCCATATTAAAAAGTAACCCAAAAATGCTGCAAAGGCAATCAAAAAACGCTTTCATGTGTCTTAAGGACATTTTCAGTCATTTCCCCATGTGCAGTGTTTTCAAATTATGACTTGAAAATCGTTTTTGAGGAAAAGGAATGCTTTTAAAACTTATGACAAGGACATAATGGTGTCTGCTTCTTTATAAGGCATTTGAGTGTCTCTGATGTTATTTTCCCCATTTTAATTTAAGACCTTTCTCCGTGGGGCAAGTTCCTTGGAAATATGCTCCCACCTGTGCTTGGCAAATTTAGATTTTGATTCTTTGAGTTACATAGCCATGTTAAAAGTGACCCAAAAATGCTGAAGAAAAATGAAATGAAGAAGCAGACACCATTATTTCCTTGTCATAAATTTTAAAAGCATTCCTTTTCCTCACAAACGATTTTAATTTCATTTTAAGTCATTTCCCCATGAATGTAGGTATACAATTGATTTATATGTTGTGTTTAAAAACGTTTTTTGAAATCAATTACATTTCTGGATATGTACTGCTAGAGCTTCATGCACCTTAAACAAACCTCTGGATAGGCTACACCTTATCGTCATCCTGAATTAATCATTTAAAATGCTAGGGACAGATTTATGATAGGTGTATGCCTCTTTTGCGCCACTGTGCGTCACTTTTGTGACGCAGTGGCGGTGCAAAAGATTTGCTATGTGGCGACAAAATTACAAATTGATGCATCTAGGCAGATGTGTCATGCTGTAAAAAACCTGTGCCACATGAAACCGATGCAGCAGTGATGCAAAAGATGCACCATGTTGCAAGACAGGCCTCACTTCATCTCCAACAAGATAAGAAGCTGAGTCTTCTGTAAATGTGAAAATTGTTGTATACACTGCTCAACTTCTTTGTACTCTTTGATATGCTAGACTCCATCTGCACTATGAGGTACCTAAGCAAAGGAAACACAGGTGATGTAATTGTAAAATGAGGAAAAGAAACTCCACATTTTTCAATTACATCACCTGTGTTTCTTAAGTTTACGAATGACATTGTGCAGATGAAGTTAAGGTCTGTCCACGGACACAAAAGAGGTCTGGCCTTTGTTCAAGAGTGAAGTGCACATGACTTACTTCATTAGTAGGCCTTCACATGTATTATCTCCTCTGTATTCTTCAACAAGCGTAAATTTGATCTGCAACCCTGAGTAGGCCTCACCTTAAACAAACCTCTGGATAGTCCACACATTATCGTCATCCTGAATCAATCATTTAACATGTTAGGGACAGATTTATGATAGCCGTGTGCCTCTTTTGCGCTGCTGTGCGTCACTTTTGTGATGCAGCGGTGGTGCAAAAGATTTGCTATGTGGCGACATATTTAATAATTGATGCATCTAGGCAGATGTGTCATGCTGTAAAGTCCTGTGCCACATGAAACCGATGCAGCAGTGATGCAAAAGATGCACCATGTTGCAAGACAGGCCTCACTTCATCTCCAACAAGATAAGAAGCTGAGTCTTCTGTAAATGTGAAAATTGTTGTATACACTGCTCAACTTCTGTGTACTCTTTGATATGCTAGACTCCATCTGCACTATGAGGTACCTAAGCAAAGGAAACACAGGTGATGTAATTGTAAAATGAGGAAAAGAAACTCCACATTTTTCAATTACATCACCTGTGTTTCTTAAGTTTACGAATGACATTGTGCAGATGAAGTTAAGGTCTGTCCACGGACACAAAAGAGGTCTGGCCTTTGTTCAAGAGTGAAGTGCACATGACTTACTTCATTAGTAGGCCTTCACATGTATTATCTCCTCTGTATTCTTCAACAAGCGTAAATTTGATCTGCAACCCTGAGTAGGCCTCACCCTAAACAAACCTCTGGATAGTCCACACCTTATCGTCATCCTGATCAATCATTTAACATGTTAGGGACAGATTTATGATAGCCGTGTGCCTCTTTTGCGCTGCTGTGCATCACTTTTGTGACGCAGCGGTGGTGCAAAAGATTTGCTATGTGGCAAAATATTTAAAAATTGATGCATCTAGGCAGATGTGTCATGCTGTAAAGTCCTGTGCCACATGAAACCTGCGTCAGTTTTCATATAGGTGTTTTGTTGCAAGGTATGCATTAATTTGCAAGAAAGCCCTGTAAAACTAACACAGTGAAATTTAGAAGATTTCACTGAGTCAGCTTTATAGCATTGCTGAATCAAATCCTTACGCCTGTTTGAAACAGGCATAAGAAGTGATGCACCATGCAATGTGAGGGTTCCTCCTGTGCATTGCAGTAGACATATCGCGCTTATGACGTGATTCCTGCAATGTGCTGCTTTTGCGGCACAGATGCGTGACGCATCTGTGCTGTTTTTGCTCAATGGTGCTCCACATTGTAAATGCGGCACACTATGGGTGGCAGAGCAGCGGTGCACATTAACTGGTGCATCCGTGGGGATGCGCCACTTAGCATAAATCTGCCCCTGTACATTTAAGTATGAGCAGGGGGCACAGAGTCGGTGAGGCTTATCCAATGTTAAGAAGAGATGAGTCCTGTTCACTGAAAACTTGGATATAGGCCTCACCTCCTCAGCATCGCTGGACATGGCTAAATAATAGCTGCAAAATGTTACTCTTGTTAAACAATTTTACTATTATAATCTCTGAGATTTGTCTCTTACTCTGCAACATCTCATTGTTGTTATCTTTCTTTAAAGATAACGACAACATCAACATGAGTGACAATCAGCAATCAGTTGATCTTGACCTCATCATTGAACTCGTAATTGAAACGTCAGTGGAAGTAGATCCCTTGGATGATTTAAATCCTGAGGATGAAGAAGAACATGATGAGGATGCAGATTTGTCAGAATTGTATGACATAGGGTGGGAAGCTGACCTGTTTGAGCCTATAGAACTATAAACATTTATTTTTAAAATTTACAATAAATGAAAAGTAAAAATGTAAACTGTTTAATTTTAAATTAAACACACCTTCAAAAACAGGTTATGTGTAGTGTCTTCAATAAAATATTAAAATATGCTCATAAAATTAGATCAGATTCACATATAAAACAGCACAGGTAAAATGAATATGAATTCCATTTCTTTTCTGCTATTTCTGTATTCTAAATTTGCCAAGCACTAAAAAATATTCTATGTAAAAATGTGAAGTAGTGTGTTAAGTTTTTGATGACTGTTATTGATTTACTGTTTGGTAATAGTGGTTAATAACATTTTTTATTATATTTTACCACAGATTCAACTGCAGATCATTTCAAGATTTCAGCATGCCAACCAAGGATAGATTTAGAAAGGCTGCAAAACGTCAAAGACAGCAGGTCCATGAAATAATGCAGCAGTCCTCTATCAAAAAAACTTGTCACCAAGAAAGCACCGGGTAAGACCACAAAAACATTCATAAGAAATATTTGTAGTAAAAAAAGTATTACTACAGAAAATGTTTCAGTCCAGAAAAAGAGAAGCAATTTAAACCGAAAGGAAAGGCCAATCAAAAATGTTACTGCTAGAGCAAGAGATAACTCTGTGCATGATAGTAGAAGGAAACAACAGTTTAGGGACATTCGTAAACGAATGTTCCGCAACAGGATAATTGGCAATTTGTTAAAAAATATTAAGAAAGGTCAACAGAAAGTGGTTTTTTATAAGAGAAAAAAAAAAGTTGAGAAAGTTATTTATTTTGATAATCAATAGAATTAGGAAGCTAAACAAGGCAATTTATGATTTCAAAACAAATAGTAGATGGAAGAGAATAGTTAATCGTAGTAATTTTTGTGAAGTTTTTTCCGGAGAATGGATGCATAGTTCAAGTTGTGAGGCATTTTTTAATGAGGAGAGTTATTTCCAGGATAATGATTTGGTGCATGCAGTTGACACCAGTGGTCGTGCTTATGAAGTGAAAGATGGTTGTCCAGTTGAAAAAGAAAAACTTGTGACAACAGAGGCAGAAGAGATGTTAGGTAATGAGGTTTTAGGAAGACATCCTAAGGGACCTGTGTACACCTGGAAGTGTAGTAGTATTTGCAGTGTGCGACAGGATTCCATCAATTTGCTTTGTGATTTTGTACGGACATTTAATAAGAAAAGTTTGAAGCAGAAAATGAAGTTGTTGCAAGAATTAGATCCTTGCAGAGTGAGAGAAGTGACAGGTTTACATGGTCATTCACTGGCTTGTCTTTCCAGGAGAGTATGCCAGAGTGTTTTTCATCATTTCAGGATGCTAGCAGTGCATCATAATAAAGTGAGGAAATTAGTTAGAATGTTGTATTATGCTAAGAGTCCAGCAGTTATGCTTAAACAATTATGCACTGCTCTTTTGCATGGTTCTGAAATAGATGTGAAGAATATTTGTGAAGAAATTGAGTTTTGTTACTTTGGAAGTAAAGAGGAGAATGTTGAAATTGACCAAGAAGAAGAGGGTAATGTGGAAGATAGTGTACAGGTTTCCAGTACAGATAATTTTCAGAGGGAAATTGCGACGTTTCAGGTAAAATCAAGTGAGAGGCCTAATTTCACTTGTGTGTGTTGTCGACGCACTTATTATAAGAATCAGACTAAGTGAGTGGATTTTTATGCAAAAAGTGAAAGGGAAAATAATAGTGAATGGAAGGATTTCACAACATACTTGATGGTAGAAAATTGTTTTGATTTGGGATCGGATCAACATGTGTGTACTTATTGTTGTAGCAAATTAAATCAAAACCAGATGCCTGCTAGAGCAGTTCATAATAAGCTGGAATTGGTTGAGATTCCTTCTGAATTGAAGGATTTAAATACTTATGAATCTATTTTGATTCAAAGTATCCATCCCTTTCAGGCTATTGTAAGAATGGAGCCAAAGACAGGGAAATTGCCTCCATCAGATTTACAGAGAGGATTAAAGGGAAGAGTTGTTTATTTGCCTCTAGATTTGAAGAAAAACATTAACACAATTGGAGTAGAAAAAGTGGAAGAGGACCCTCTGGTTATCTTAGTTAATGGGGTTCCGACAAAGAATAAGAAAATATGGCAAGATTTAGTGGATGTTAGGAAAGTCAAAAAGGCAACATTGTATTTGAAAAAAATAATAAGTACTATAAGAATGTATATGTTGCAGAAGAGGAAGTAAGTGAGGAAGAGGATAGCGATTTGTGTGCTGGTCAAATTGAGAAAGTAGAACCCTCTACTAGTGAAGAAATATATGAACATTATAGTGTTCATCCTTTGCATTCCAAGGAAGTCATGGGGAATGCTATTGAGTTGTTTCAAATGAAACAAGCCAAATGGAGTCCCATTAGTGTTTGGGAGGAAAGTTTGGAAGCTCGGTGTTTCCCACAGCTTTTTCCAACAAGTCAGGGAGGAAGATATGATGAGCGACCTCATCAAATTCCTGCTTCTGAATACCGGACTTTGCGATTGTATGCAGGAGATGCTAGGTTTCGACAATGTATTCCCTATTTGTTTCATCTCCTGTTTGAAAGCGATCTGTCTGGACTGTCATATGCAGTGAACCACATCTTGAAAATTTATTTATTTATTTATTTTATTTATTTATTTATTTCGATTTAATATAGCGCGTTATAACCCGGGGGTCTCTAAGCGCTTTGTCAGATACGCACAGCAGACATTCAACAGGGCCATCCGAAAGTTTACAGCCCCATCCAGGCTTGTTGGAAGAGCACAGTTTTTAATTTCTTCCGGAAGCACAGCAGATTAGTTTCTTTCCGTAATTCCACCGGTAGCTTGTTCCAGGCTGTTGGAAGGGTACTAGAGATAGCGCGGCCGCCAACAGTGGCCAGCCTAAAACGTGATTGGGTGAGGAGAGTAGCTTCCGACGATCTTAACCTCCTGCCCGGCCTATAGGAAGTCAGGCGGGCCTTCAGATATCCTGGTGCCTTTCCGTATAGGGACTTGTGTGCAATACAGAGCCCTTTAAACAGAACCCTCTGCTTCACTGGCAGCCAGTGCAGCTCCCGCATAAGAGGAGATGCATGCGTGTTCCTCGGTTTCTTGAAAATGAGCCTTGCAGTGTCATTCATTACAACTTGTAACTTATCCAGAAGTTTTTGAGGCAGGCCAATATATAGCGAGTTGCCATAATCTAGCCTCGCTAAGATCATAGCTGAGACCGCGCGCTTCAAGGTTGAGAAGGACAATAGTGAGGAAATTTTTCTTAGCTGTCGGAGAAGGCCAACACAAGTTCCCACCACCACCGTAACTTGTCTCTGCATGGATAGCTTGCCATCCACATGGATGCCCAGGCTTTTAACTACCGCCGCTGGTTTTGGGGGAGTCCCTAATTCTCTTGGCCAGAAGCCATCATTCCAAGGGTTGCCAGCAATAGTGATTGGCAGCACCTCGGTCTTATCAGGGTTGATTTTTAGCGAATTCTTAGACATCCAATTAGCTGTGTGTCTAAGGATATTTTGTAATCTCGCAAACGCCTCTGGCTCGTCTTCCATTTGGATAACAATTTGAGTGTCGTCAGCGTAGTTATAAACCTGTCAGTCCATCTGATTGAGCAGTGAAATCAGAGGCTGTAAATAAATGTTAAATAAAAGGGGTGAAAGGGCGGACCCCTGCGGTACTCCACAGGTAATCGGGGTTGTAGTGGAGACCAAGCCACCTAGCTGTACTCTCTGCATCCTCCCTTGCAAAAAGGAAGCAAGCCAGGCATGCGCTGTGCCCTGTATGCCGAAATCCCTCAACCGCGACAGAAGTTGCTTATGACAAACGGTATCAAATGCCGCGGAGAGGTCTAACAGCACCAGGGCACCAGGGATTTTTCTGTCTGCTCTGTTCCTCAGCTCATCCAAAATGGAGAGCATCACTAGCTCCGTGCTATGATTAGCACGAAACCCCGCCTGGTTCGGTTCCAACAAGGCATTCCTCTCCAGATGGTCCACAAGATCAGATAGTACATGTTGCTCAGCTATTTTGGCCAGGAATGGTATTTGAGAAATTGGCCTAAAATCTTTCAGGCAATTCACATCGGTCCCCGTTTTTTTTAATAATGGAATCAACCGAGCTTCCTTAAAGGCCATCGGAACTTGCCCTAGTTGTAGCGATACGTTAAGGAGAGTCAAGACCTCTTCCTCTATACCCGGCATTGCCAGTTTGAACACTTCTGGTGGACATCGGTCAGCCTGGGAGCCCGACTTAACCCGCCCCATAAGCAATGTCAACCTGTCCTTCGTAATCAAGGGTAGGGTAGTGAGTGGAATATCCACTGGCTTCTTAGCTGGGGTAGGCTGTGGGGGGCAATCAACCGTGGGGGTGCGAGCGATTTCCGATATGAGGTCTGTGATCTTACTGGAAAAGAAATCTTGAAATTTTTGACAGTCCGCTTGCGTGAACTCCGGACTCTGCTCCTTAGTTTTCCTGAGGTCCGTTATGACTCTAAAGATTTCTTTTTGAGGATCCTTAGCTGTAGCAATCCTCTCCTCAAAAAATTCAGCCTTCCTAGCTGTAATCGCCTTTTTATAGCTCGCTAGTTCCTGTATATAAGAACTCCGGGCATTTAGGTCGTAGGTTTTGCGCCAAGCTCTCTCTACTTTACGTAAGTCCCTCTTCTTCTCCCTAAGAGATTCATTATACCAGGGGGCCCCGGATCCTCTATCCACTAGATTCATCCTTCGAGCTGGCGCCACATGGTCGGTGGCCTTTCTAAGTCTATCGGTAAGTGCCTCAAGAATGGCATCCGGATTATCTTCCGGAAAATTAAAAGGCGGATTGGCTAAGAGATGAGCTACCATTTTGCTTCCATCGATATTTTTCCACTTTCTTACCTCCCTCCATCCTTCTGCGGGCTTCACTTTCTGTATGTCCAACAAGATGTCACCTCTCACTAAATGATGGTCCGACCATGCGCATGGCCGACCAACTGTATGTCCCTGCACCGGAATTGAGGTCCAAACCAGGTCAAGAGTATGAAAAGTGGTATACACATGCAAAACATCTCAGCAAGTGACTTTATGGATAAAGTCAATGTCCAAGACAGTATTTTGGATTCTCACCTGATTAATCTCATGGCGTGTCAGAGTGGTACTAATGAGTACTGGTACCGTCGTCATGGTGATTTAAAATGTATGCTGAGGAACTTAGGAACTCCCACATGGTTCCTCACTCTGAGCTGTGCCGAGTATGGCTGGGAAGACTTACTTGAATTTCTACGAGAGGCAAATGGAAACATCGAAAACATCGAATTCAAGACACCCGGAGAACTGTGCTCTTTGGATCCAGTCAATGTATGCCGGTACTTCAATCATAGATTTGAAGCTATGATGTCTTTCATCATGAATAAGAAGAATCCACCTCTTGGAGAGGTGTTGGATTTCTTCTGGAGAAAGGAGTACCAAGCAAGAGGTGCTCCTCACATACATATGCTGTTGTGGATCAAGGATGCACCTAAATTTAGAACAGATCCAGAAGACTCAGTGATGAGTTTCATACAACAGTATTCTACGTGTGCTGTTCCAAACGCAAAGGAGAAGAAAAGCCTAAGAGAAAAAGTTCTACGTTTCCAAAGCCATCGTTGTGGAAAGTACTGTCGTCGTAAATTCCGAAACAAGGACAAGTTCTACACCAAATGTCGTTTCGGCTTTCCACGACCGGTGATTTCTAAAGGAAGAGTAAACAGTTTGATGTCTTCGCTGCGACATAATGTGATGAAGAAATCACCTAAAAACACATACAATTTGAAGAGGAACGAAGAGTCCAAGTACATCAACGACTACAACCCAGTTATTTTGTCCATGTGGAATGCTAACATGGATATACAGTTTGTGGCTGATAACTGTATGGCTGTGGCTCGGTATGTGACATCTTACATCACCAAAAAAGAAAAGACAGAATTGAAGGATATGTGGGAGGACATTTGCCATGAAAAGAGCCTCAGTAAGAAGTTGTACAGTTTCAGTCTGAAGATGTTGTCGCATCGAGAAATCGGAGCTTACGAATGTTCTGACCGGTTGTCTTCAGCAAGTCTCTATGCCAAATCTAGGAGTATCGTTTGGGCGAGTCTTGGTCTTGCTGCAACACGTAATCGAGTTCTGAAACCTGTGCGGGAAATTGAGTATTTGGCGGAAAAGGAGCCAAACAGTACCGACATTTTGAAGAGCAACATGTTGGATACATATTATCCAAATCGAAGCAGTCACCTCGAGAATGTTTGTCTGTATGAGGTTCTACAAAATTACATATTCAAGAAGAACATCAAAGAAGATACTGAGAAAGGAGTGTATGCTGTAATTGGAAGTGAGGGATGTCTGGTCAAGCAAAGAAAATGCCACTTGGTAAACCATCGAAAATTGAGTGGCGAATCTCCTGAAAAAAAGGAGTTTTTCTATTTAGCACTTTTGCAACTTTTCAAGCCTTGGCGTGCAGAAGAGGAACTGCTTGGAGATTTCCTCTGTTACGAAGACTCTTTTACTGCCGCCAAGGAGACCATAGAATGTCCTGCTTTTCCTAAATATGTAGAAATGTTGAATGCGGAAATCGAGCAGGAAGCAACGATTGCAGCCGAGATTGCCAGAGACAGTTCTCAGGACAGTCAGAGTTCTGCTTCATTGAGTCAGTATCCACTAGGAGGACCTGTTATCTAAAATGAAGCTGCCACTGCCATGAATGAAGTGGAAAGAGCCATGGCACATGCTCAGGAGGATGCAGTTAACTTAGAAGACTTGGAAAGGCAACTCAACGTTGAGCAGAGGAAAATATATGACGAAGTTACCAAGCAAATTGATCATGGATTAAGTCATGAGAAGAAAGAGTGCTCATGTACGTCGTTGAAGCCTGTCCGACTGTACGTGAGTGGAGAAGCGGGAACTGGAAAAAGTTTCCTCATTAAAGCAATTTCATGTTATTTGCAGGAAAGGACTGAGTCATCGCTGTCTTGTGTTGTCACCGCTCCAACTGGACTGGCAGCACATAACATTAAAGGGATTACTTTACATCATTTACTGATGCTGCCAGTGGAGCATGACAACAAATTACAATATCACAAGCTATCTGGAGATGCTTGTTGTGAAGTTTCAAGAATCTTGAGGAAAATGAAACTTCTTATCATTGACGAAGTAAGCATGGTTTCCAATGTCATGCTTGCCTTTGTGCATTTCAGAATGCAAGAAGTTCTCAAAACAGAGTATGATGTGTTATTTGGTGGCAAACACATCATTGTTTTCGGAGATCTTCTGCAGCTGACAAAAGTGAAAGGACAACCTGTGTTCAAAATGCTCACGCATGAAGATACCAGGAAGTGCCTAGGGAGCATTGGCAACGTCAATATATGGTTAAACTTCAATTATGCTGAACTACATGAAAATATGCGTCAGGCGAAGGATGAAGTTTACAAGAATATTCTACAAGATTATAGAATTGGAAAAGTGACCGAGCATGGGAAAGAAGCTTTACATGCACGATTACTGTCAAATTTATATCCAGAACAAGATGTTGTGCCTGAGAATATTTTTCAGAAAATTACTGAGAAGAAATCTGGAATATGTTTGATGCCAACTCTTGCAGAATGTGCCATCTTCAACAACAAAATGTTGCATTTAGAAAAGCAAGAGATTGTGAAACTGGAAGCTATTGACAGAGTAGAGCATATGGGATCAACAATTATTTTGTCTGAGAATTTGAAAACAAAATTGGATTCATTAGAGAAGACTATATCTAAAACTGCAGGTTTTGAAAAGACTCTGAATGTGTGCTTAAACTGCCGTATAATTTTAAGAAGGAATTTACATGTTGAAAGAGGTCTGGTAAATGGATCAATGGGTAATGTTGTTGATTTTGTGAAATACAGAAATAGAGATGGAATTGAATTTTTAAGAATTAAATTTGATGGCATTGAGGAAGTACAGCTAATTGGTCGTTGTTCTGCTAGATTTTTGCTTGTAAAAGACTTATATGTTCGCCGTAAGCAGTTTCCTGTTTGCTTGGCATATGCGGTGACAATCCATAAATCGCAAGGTTTGAGTGTAGACAGTGCATTGGTGAATATTGGCAGTTCTGTGTTCAAGGAGGGTATGGCATATGTGGCATTGTCACGAGTTAGAACTTTATCGGGATTGTACTTGATTGAGTGTGATGTCACAAATATTTGTGCGGATCTAGATTGTGTTAAGGAATACAATAGGTTAAGAAGAGAGTATGCGCCACATTTGCCTCAATATCCTTTGTTTGAGAAACGTGTGGTAGGCCGGAAACGAAGAAATGTGACCAATACTAGGGAGGTTGTAGCAAAAAGACGAAAAGTCGATGAACCTGAAATTATAAGCAGAAACAAAAAGGATTCTGTTGAAGATGTTGTTGGTTTTCAATTTGAAAACAGTTCTGGTGTCAACTGCTATGCTAATGTAGTGGTTAATGTTTTGTTTTCTCTAGAAAATGTAAAAGAAGAGATTGTGGTCAATTCTGATCAAAGATTTTGCAGTTTGTTAAATTCTGTGTTAGAGAAATGTAGCACTGATAGAACAAAAATAGAAAGTGTGTCTGAAATTCAAAATCTGTTAGACAGATGTTCAGGTCTAACACAATTCTCTCAAAATATTCAGCAAGATTGTCAGGAGTTTTTAATGTATATACTTGATGTATTGCATGCTGAAGGTGTAGATGTAGATCACCTGTTTGGGCTTTCTTATCAATGGCAGCATGACTGCGAGAACTGTAGGGTATCAAGTACTACTAGTGTAGACTCAGAAAGATTTATATATTTAACTTTGCCAGACAGTAAATCAGTCTCTTTTAATAAGCTAGTAAAAGCAGCTGATCACAACATGGAGTGTAGCCAATGTAAATCTGAAATGATGTCAACATTATTTATACGAACATATGGCCAGTATGTCATTTTAATGTTCCAACGATGTAGGCCTGATGGAACAAAATTGACAACTTTAATTAAAAATTTTGTGGCTTCACAGTTGTCAATATCAGGAAGGACTTTTGTAACTGCAGCAATTATATATCATGACGGTCCTTCAATAACATCAGGACATTACACAGCTTATTTAAAGTCTAGAAATGGCTGGTCATTCTGCAACGATTCTGTTTTAATTTTTTTTAAAAAATTGCCGTATGACCTTAAAAATTCTTACCTGGTGTTTTTAAAACCAACATTTTAGGGAAAGAATCTCGGGATGTGCTCTGAGGAATTTCAAGAGGTTCCAATGGCTCCTACACGATTTGGCCTTGAGGATAAGTGTAGTACAGAGACATAACTTCTTACCTTAACAGTTGACGTCATGGAAAAATAACTGCACTTTGAATGAGTTCAGAAAAACTGTTTCTTTTTATAAGCTAATTGAAGCAGCCAATCAAAACATGGAGTAGAGGGAATGTAAGTCTGCAATGCTGTCTACTGTTTTATATTGCTTTGTGATTAAAAGTGATGTAGAGAATTAAATAATTGTAGTAGTCATAGAGGTAGTGTAAGTCTGCTTCATAGTAAGCAGTATCAGTGTCATAGGAAATGTAGAACATGAGTGAGCAAGAAGGGTAAGATATTACTAGGCCAGGATTGTGAAAATGGTCTTCAACATTTTAATTCTGAAAGTTGCGGAAATACAAAATGACGGGATTGGCTTACAAGAATTCCAAGAGTTATAAATGGCTCTTACACGATTTGGCCTTGTGGAAACGTGTGGTAGAGAGCGAGAAGTCATTTATTGTATGTAACATATTTTTCAAAACGATGGAGGTTTTCTTTCAGAAAGTGGCGGGCTGAAAGTAATAACAGCACAACAGAGTGTAAGCAGTTCATAGGACATCCTTCGACGTCATGGAAAGTAAGTTAATTTTAAGGAGTTCTGAATTCTGATTTGTTATGTTGTATGGGTTTTTTAAACACAATAATTTTGATTGTGTTTTTTTTCCCCGCTGTTATATGATGAATACCTTCAAGTCACTGTTTTTAGTGAAATTTGATACATTCTGAGAACAGCAAAAATAAACCATTTAACATGTATAATTAATTCTGTACTGTTTGTATTTATGATGTACATGTAGAACTGTGTAGGAGGCATGGAGAAGGTGAGGCTTCTGTAAGTGTCAAAGTTGTTGCATATAGTGCTCACATTCTATGTAGTCTTTCATATGATAGACTACATTTCCACAATGAGATACCTAAGCAAAGGAAACTCAGGTGATATGATTGTGGAATGAGCAAAAATAATTGCACGTTTTTCAATTATATTACCTGTGTTTCCTAACATTACACATCACATTGTGTATATGAGGTTTAGGCCTGTTCCTGGAGACAGAGGAGGTCTGACATTTGTTCAAGAGTGCAGTGGACATGACTCACTTCGTTGGTAGGCCTGCACTTGTATTATCTCCTCTGTATTCTTCAAGAAACCTAAATTTCATCTGCAACCCTGAGTAGGACTTACCTGAAACAAATCTGTGGATAGGTTACACCTTATCGGCATCTTGAAACAATCATTTAAAATGTTAGGGTCAGATTTATGATGGCCGTGTGCCTCTTTTGCTCCGCTGTGGGTCACTTTTGTGTAAAAGATGCACCATGTTGCAAGATAGGTTTCAGTTCATCTCCAGCAAGATACCATCAGTTTAAAATGTATATAATTAGCACTGTGTAGGGGGCATGCAGAAGCTGAAGCTTTTGTAAGTGTCAAAGTTGTTGCATGCAGTGCTGCACTTCTGGGTACTGTTTCATATGCTGGAATACATCTGCACAATGAGATACCTAAGCAAAGGAAACACAAGTGATGTGATTGTGAAATGAGCAAAAGAAATTGCACGTTTTTCAATTACATCACCTGTGTTTCCTAAGTTTACGAATGACATTGTGCAGATGAAGTTTAGGTCTGTCCACGGACACAGAAGAGGTCTGGCCTTTGTTCAAGAGTGAAGTGGACATGACTTACTTCATTGGTAGGCTTTCACATGTATTATCTCCTTTGTATTCTTCAACAAGCGTAAATTTGATCTGCAACCCTGAGTAGGCCTCACCTTAAACAAACCTCTGGAGAGGCCACACCTTATCGTCATCCTGAATTAATCATTTAAAATGTTAGGGACAGATTTATGATAGGTGTGTGCCTCTTTTGCGCCGCTGTGCGTCACTTTTGTGACGCAGCGGCGGTGCAAAAGATTTGCTATGTGGCGACATATTAACAACTTGATGCATCTAGGCAAATATATCAAGCTGTAAAAAACCCGTGCCACATGAAACCGATGCAGCAGTGATGCAAAAGATGCACCATGTTGCAAGATAGGCCTCACTTCATCTGCATCAAGATACTGTTAGTTTAAAATGTATATTTTTAGGACTGTGTAGGGGCATGGAGAAGCAGAGGCTTCTGTAAGTGTCAAAGTTGTTGAAAAACTGTTTGTCCTTCAATCTTTTCCCTTGTCTTTTCTAATTTTTAAAAACACGTTTTAATATTTTTCAAATGTTTGTTCTCTCTTTCACAGATTGAAAGTATAAAAATAACAAGTGACTAACTTAACGACAATTATAAGGTAAATGTTTTGTACTCTTTTCGTTACATTTCTATCACATTCACCTACTATTAGTTCCACAGCTTCATTTCTTTAACCCTCAGTTTCCTGCCTTTGCTACTTCCCTCATTCCTTTCTCTATTACCTACTTACTCTACTCCTTCCACTCCTTTTCTCAGTCCCTCTCTTCTCATAGTTCCTCACTCTTGTTCACTCACTTCATCTCTATTACTCTTAGTGTCTTTGACTGATCACTCTTTCACTACTTGTTCATTATGCTTTTTCTGTGTAGTTGAAGCACACTAAGGGGCATATTATGAACACAGCCAATAAAATGATTGCTGTTTTTATCGGCAGAAAACTGCTGCAAAAGTGGTTTTAGCGGCAGTTTTCTGCCGCAAAAGCGGCTTTAGCGACACATTTCTGCCGATAAAAGCTGCAAAACTTTTATTGCCTATGTTGATAATATGGCCCTATGTTATTTACATTTCTTTGCTGTTTCAATTATTCTTTTTATGTTACTTCTTCTTTTCTGCTTTCTGTTTTTTCTCTCTGTTATTCCACATGTTTTAATCTTATTTTGAACATTCACTCATATTCTCTAAGAAACTCTTCTTTGTTATTCTTCTACTCTCTTTTTTTTCTTTCACTTCCTTATCTATTTTGTTTTTCACAATTATACACTCTTCCATCTTTTCTTCGGTAAATAAATCTATTAAACAGTATCTCTGGTTTACTCCCTATAGCTGTCTTTCTTTTAACATTACTCTCTGTTTACTTCCCTTATACTTACTCTTCTTTTTTTTGTAAAAACATTTTTGGGTTCGCTCCCGGTTCGCGTACCGGGGAGCGAACGGGGAAGCGAACCAAAAGAAATAGAGGTTGCCAGAGTGCTAAACATGCTAGCAATTTTTCATAAAGGGAAGGTAGTTCTGAAATGAACTTTATTTTTTATTTTTTGTTGTTTTATATTTTTTTGTGTTTTTTTAGAGGGGGGGGGACAAAAATGATTCAGTACAAAGGGCTCAACAGGAGCAACCAAAAAAAAAGAAAATTTAGTTTCGGGGACGTTTTGAACATTGATGATGTTCATATGCTGTATTTATTAGAGTAACACTCATCTGTCCACATGAAATTAATTTGCCACAATCTAAACATGTCATTTTAATCTTTCCAAAGTTCTTCTGAATATTTGGGACCGTTTCCCTTGCCTCTGATGCTGTCAGTGCCACTTCATTGGTGGATGTACTGGCAGGTCGGGGGTTGTCCACCAAATCTCTCATTTGTGCAGCACTATAATTAAGCGGGTGCCACCTCTCCATGTGTCGATGCATGGTATAATTACCAAAACTATATTTTTTTTCGGTCCCTCTGGAGAGTTGTTCGTGGCAGATCAGGCAGGTAACGTATCTGGCATTTACTTTCTTTTTATGTGGAGGCAAAGAAAAAAATTGCCAAATAAAATTGACTTTAACATGGGACGTCCTTGGCATTTCTTTCAAAAAAACCCTTGTCCCTTGCTCCTGTTCCTCGTCTTCCTCTTCTTCCTCCTCTTGTTGGAAGATGACCTGGCCAGTTGGACCTCTCTTCTTTGGTGGTGGTGGACGTGGTGGGGAGCCACCAGCTGCAGCTACTACAGATGCCATGAGTAAGCACGCAAAAACAGGTCTTTCTCTCATAAAAATGAAAGGCGGAGTGAAGAAAAAAAGTGGGACTTTCATCATTTGGGAAAAAAAATTTTGTAAACCAATGAAAAGTGATTATTTCACGTCATATGATCAAACGTTCCATCATTAGGAAACTAAAAGTAAAATGAACCAATGAAAAGTTTTATGAACTAGTCACATGACCTGTTATGCTTACGTTACGCGCTCCGCGCCGCGCCTCGGATCGTTTCCGGGGCTCTGCGTTTCGCGCCTTGGTTCGCGTTCTAGAGCGCTTCCGGGTGCGCTAACGAAGGGTGTCATAAGGCGCATTACGCAGTAACGCGATACGTTGTGATTATGCGACGCGTCACGATGTGGCTTTCTAACGTGGTCAGTGGGGGCTGTTTGAGGATCTGACTGCATTGGAAAGCAATGTGATGCTGTGCGTCGCCCCCAAGATGGAGGTTCCTCGGCTGCAGTGGGGCGCCCCTTGGTTTTTCACTCGCTATGCAGCTGAGGTGCAAATAAGTTTCAGACAGTCTAACAAGCACTCCTCAAAACTTTGAACTATCAGAGTGCATGAGTTTCATGCTCGATCGATTGAGCTAGCCGGATCGGGCAACAAAAAGTATAAAATAGTTATGTAAATAGTTATTTAATAAAATGTTTTACCCTGTTACTTTGCTGGTGTGTTGTATATATTTGTAATATTTGCATAGAGTTTATCGTTATTTTGGGCGGGGTGGGTGGCGGAGCTGAGCTGTCTTGCAGCCATCATGGTGTGGAGTTCAGTTCATCTCACTAGTTTCGTATTTCTCATGAGGGGTTGTTCCTAATGTTTCTATTTTAGCGAGGTCAAAAAGAGATCCCATTAGTGGCCTACTGATTTTGCTCGATTCCTTTTGTTTTTTTACACGATTTTTCGCTATCTGCAAAGACTAAACAGAGTATTGCGACTCTGTGCTTGTTTGTAAATAGAGAATGAACCAAAGAGAACAAATTCTAAAACAGTAAATGCTTGGATAACAATCAATCAAATGGAGAGAGAAGCAGGCATGACGGATTACAACGGGGGCAAAGGCCTGCGTTAACTACCCTTCACTATCTGCAAAGAGAGAGTACTCCTAATAGAAATGAGGGGGGGGGCAGCATTCAAAGCAGATCAGTGTGCATAAACACGAAAATGTTTTTACTTACCACGTACTTGACATTCGACAGCTTATGATATTTGCTATTAAAAAACCATTTAAATTCACTGAAAAAACCATAGGTTATAGACCATATATAGTTAGGAATTAGCATTTACAAAACCTTGAAAATTCACTGAAAAAACCATAGGTTATAGACCATATATAGTTAGGAATTAGCATTTAAAAAACCTTATTTTACTCACACAAAACCATTGAAATTCCATATATAGTTAGTTGCACTAACTATATATCGCGCACCCGCAATCCACTGCTGATGATGTCACATATTACATCATTCATGACATGGTCAGTGACATCACTGATGACATCTCAAATGACATCACTTCCCTGAAAATTTGGGGGGGATTGGTGAAGTGGGGGCTGAGATAAAAGGGGGGTCCCAAAACGTGTTTTCTCCATGTTATTTTCCATAGGACGTTTAGACACGGCTACAGGTCGAACGGCTGAATGGATTTATAAGAAATTTGGCAAAACTGTAGAGTCCGGCTCGCAGATTACGCTTTTTGTGGAATGGTGTAAATCCGTTCAGTAGTTGTTGAGAAAATTAAAGTTAAAGTCAATTATATATCTATAAGCGCGGACGGGTGCGCGCACGCGGATTTTTTTTTTGCTGCGTGACGTCTGTTAACGTTCGATTCGAAGGAAATCAGGAAGTGTTGACCGCCATTTTGTCACTGCGAGTAAATATATTGTCATTTCAAAGCGTTGGAACATGGAAAGGGGAGAAGGTAGAGATTGTTTTGCTGCGTAGGTTTTCTCAGGGTGTGCAGTAAGGACCTTAAACGTGAAAATATATATATATTTTTTTTTCGAAAAAAGTTGCGGGGTGCGCGCGAGTAAATATATTCTCGTTTCAAAGCGTTGGAACATGGAAAGAGGAGAAGGTAGAGATTGTTTTGCTGCGTAGGTTCTCTCAGGGTGTGCAGTAAGGCCCTTAAAGGCGAAAATATATATATATATATTTTTTTTTTTTAAATTGCGGGGTGCGCGCGAGTAAATATATTCTCGTTTCAAAGCGTTAGAACATGGAAAGGGGAGAAGGTAGACATTGTTTTGCTGCGTAGGTTTTCCCAGGGTGTGCAGTAAGGACCTTAAACGCGAAAATATATATATTTTTTTTCCGAAAAAAGTTGCGGGGTGCGCGCACTCGGGCGCGCACAACTATTTAGAAAAGTGTGAAAATGGAGATAAATCAGAAGTTTGAGTGCTTTGATATAAGGTGGCTCTGAAAAGAGCCCTTGTGTTAATTGAGTTGTTTCTGCATTTATAAGTAAGTACCGATGCAGAGTCTGATATAATATTGTTGGCAGCATTTTGAAAGGAAAGACAGGGGCCCATTTTCTGGTTAACAGGTGACCAGGCCAACTTTTCACGCCAGGCCCATTCCTGCAAAGTCGACGGCCATTTTTAGGAGATCTACAACCACCGGCAGTCACTGGGTTGCAGGAGCAGATGGACTCAAGCCTGTCGGGCGAAGCATCGTTGCACCGTCACAGTGGACGAGACCCTGCTGGGTGAGTGGAGCGTCGCTGTACCGCAACAGTGGGCGAGTCCTTTGCTGGGCTCGTGGAGCGTCCCTATACCGCCACAGTATGCAAACCCTTTGCTGGGCTCGTGGAGCGTCCCTATATCGCCACAGTGGACGAACCCTTTGCTGGGTGCGTGGATCTTTGGGGGTGCAGCTGAGGGGCCTCCACCTGGGGAGGCGGGAGAGGCTCGTCCGCGCCGCCTCTCCCACCCAGTGCACCCCACGGCGTCTTGCTGATATTTGTTATGGCCGGACCAGGCGATGAAGAGAGGGGGGGGTCGGAGGCATATGCAAGACATTCCCCCCTCGTGGCCTGCAAGGCGCTGAAAAAAGAAGAGAATGGGAAGACAGCTACATCTCGGGTAGGGCCCATGCCTTCTCTGGCCGATGGCGGCCGGCCGCTCTTTGCCACGGCCCCAGGAACGGATCCCTTGGTTCATCCTGGGCACAGGCCTTGGCGAGTGGTGTCGCCTCCGGACTATTCACGTAATGGTTCTCCACCCCAGGCCGTTGCCGACGGCTTTTGTAGACTTTCTGACGCTCAAAAACCCTACTAGAAAGCAGCCCAAAAGTAGCCCAACATTGCTACTTTGGGGAAGGAGGGACAGGGACGTTCAAGTAGACGGCGAAATGCATTGTGGGTTTGTTGCTGCGGCCGTTTGTCATGTAAATAGTTGTTTTAATATATTTTTGTTCAAGAATAAAAACGTTTTAACCTGTTATTTTGCTGTCGTGTGGTATATTTCTAATATTTGTCGCTCTGATGTTGTTTCCCCTCCCAAATGTAACATGTGATTGTAATCTACAGCCGGACATTCCGACAGGACATGAGAGCAAAAGGGGGGGGGGCAGATCTGAAGTTATTACGCTTTTTGTGGAATGGTGTAAATCCGTTCAGTAGTTGTTGAGAAAATTAAAGTTAAAGTCAATTATATATCTATAAGCGCGGACGGGGGCGCGCACTCAAGCGGCTGTGCGCGCGCGGAATTTTTTTTTGCTGCGTGACGTCTGTTAACGTTCGATTCGAAGGAAATCAGGAAGTGTTGACCGCCATTTTGTCACTGCGAGTAAATATATTGTCATTTCAAAGCATTGGAACATGGAAAGGGGAGAAGGTAGAGATTGTTTTGCTGCATAGGTTTTCTCAGGGTGTGCAGTAAGGACCTTAAACGCGAAAATATATATATTTTTTTTTTTCGAAAAAAGTTGCGGGGTGCGCGCGAGTAAATATATTCTCGTTTCAAAGCGTTGGAACATGGAAAGGGGTGAAGGTAGAGATTGTTTTGCTGCGTTGGTTTTCTCAGGGTGTGCAGTAAGGACCTTAAACGCGAAAATATATATATTTTTTTCCGAAAAAAGTTGCGGGGTGCGCGCACTCGGGCGCGCACAACTATTTACAAAAGTGTGAAAATGGAGATAATTCAGAAGTTTGAGTGCTTTGATATAAGGTGGCTCTGAAAAGAGCCCTTGTGTTAATTGAGTTGTTTCTGCATTTATAAGTAAGTACCGATGCAGAGTCTGATATAATATTGTTGGCAGCATTTTGAAAGGAAAGACAGGGGCCCATTTTCTGGTTAACAGGCGACCAGGCCAACTTTTCACGCCAGGCCCATTCCTGCAAAGTCGACCGCCATTTTTAGGAGATCTGCAACCACCGGCAGTCACTGGGTTGCAGGAGCAGATGGACTCAAGCCTGTCGGGCGAAGCATCGTTGCACCGCCACGGTGGACGAGACCCTGCTGGGTGAGTGGAGCGTCGCTGTACCGCAACAGTGGGCGAGTCCTTTGCTGGGCTCGTGGAGCGTCCCTATACCGCCACAGTATGCGAACCCTTTGCTGGGCTCGTGGAGCGTCCCTATATCGCCACAGTGGACGAACCCTTTGCCGGGTGCGTGGATCGTTGGGGGTGCAGCTGAGGGGCCTCCACCTGGGGAGGCGGGAGAGGCTCGTCCGCGCCGCCTCTCCCTCCCAGTGCACCCTCTGGCATCTTGCTGACATTTGTTATGGCCGGACCAGGCGATGAAGAGAGGGGGGGGGGTCGGAGGCATATGCAAGACATTCCCCCCTCGTGGCCTGCAAGGCGCTGAAAAAAGAAGAGAATGGGAAGACAACTATATCTCGGGTAGGGCCCATGCCTTCTCTGGCCGATGGCGGCCGGCCGCTCTTTGCCACGGCCCCAGGAACGGATCCCTTGGTTCATCCTGGGGACAGGCCTTGGCGAGTGGTGTCGCCTCCGGACTATTCACGTAATGGTTCTCCACCCCAGGCCGTTGCCGACGGCTTTTGTACACTTTCTGACGCTCAAAAACCCTACTAGAAAGCAGCCCAAAAGTAGCCCAACATTGCTACTTTGGGGAAGGAGGGACAGGGACGGCGTCAAGTAGATGGCGAAATGCATTGTGGGTTTGTTGCTGCGGCCGTTTGTCATGTAAATAGTTGTTTTAATATATTTTTGTTCAAGAATAAAAACGTTTTAACCTGTTATTTTGCTGTCGTGTGGTATATTTCTAATATTTGTCGCTCTGATGTTGTTTCCCCTCCCAAATGTAACATGTGATTGTAATCTACAGCCGGACATTCCGACAGGACATGAGAGCAAAAGGGGGGGGGGGCAGATCTGAAGTTATTACGCTTTTTGTGGAATGGTGTAAATCCGTTCAGTAGTTGTTGAGAAAATTAAAGTTAAAGTCAATTATATATCTATAAGCGCGGACGGGTGCGCGCACGCGGAATTTTTTTTTGCTGCGTGACGTCTGTTAACGTTCGATTCGAAGGAAATCAGGAAGTGTTGACCGCCATTTTGTCACTGCGAGTAAATATATTGTCATTTCAAAGCGTTGGAACATGGAAAGGGGAGAAGGTAGAGATTGTTTTGCTGCGTAGGTTTCTCAGGGTGTGCAGTAAGGACCTTAAACGTGAAAATATATATATATTTTTTTTTCGAAAAAAGTTGCAGGGTGCGCGCGAGTAAATATATTCTCGTTTCAAAGCGTTGGAACATGGAAAGAGGAGAAGGTAGAGATTGTTTTGCTGCGTAGGTTCTCTCAGGGTGTGCAGTAAGGCCCTTAAAGGCGAAAATATATATATATATATATTTTTTTTTTAAATTGCGGGGTGCGCGCGAGTAAATATATTCTCGTTTCAAAGCGTTAGAACATGGAAAGGGGAGAAGGTAGACATTGTTTTGCTGCGTAGGTTTTCCCAGGGTGTGCAGTAAGGACCTTAAACGCGAAAATATATATATTTTTTTTCCGAAAAAAGTTGCGGGGTGCGCGCACTCGGGCGCGCACAACTATTTAGAAAAGTGTGAAAATGGAGATAAATCAGAAGTTTGAGTGCTTTGATATAAGGTGGCTCTGAAAAGAGCCCTTGTGTTAATTGAGTTGTTTCTGCATTTATAAGTAAGTACCGATGCAGAGTCTGATATAATATTGTTGGCAGCATTTTGAAAGGAAAGACAGGGGCCCATTTTCTGGTTAACAGGTGACCAGGCCAACTTTTCACGCCAGGCCCATTCCTGCAAAGTCGACGGCCATTTTTAGGAGATCTACAACCACCGGCAGTCACTGGGTTGCAGGAGCAGATGGACTCAAGCCTGTCGGGCGAAGCATCGTTGCACCGTCACAGTGGACGAGACCCTGCTGGGTGAGTGGAGCGTCGCTGTACCGCAACAGTGGGCGAGTCCTTTGCTGGGCTCGTGGAGCGTCCCTATACCGCCACAGTATGCAAACCCTTTGCTGGGCTCGTGGAGCGTCCCTATATCGCCACAGTGGACGAACCCTTTGCTGGGTGCGTGGATCTTTGGGGGTGCAGCTGAGGGGCCTCCACCTGGGGAGGCGGGAGAGGCTCGTCCGTGCCGCCTCTCCCTCCCAGTGCACCCCACGGCGTCTTGCTGATATTTGTTATGGCCGGACCAGGCGATGAAGAGAGGGGGGGGTCGGAGGCATATGCAAGACATTCCCCCCTCGTGGCCTGCAAGGCGCTGAAAAAAGAAGAGAATGGGAAGACAACTACATCTCGGGTAGGGCCCATGCCTTCTCTGGCCGATGGCGGCCGGCCGCTCTTTGCCACGGCCCCAGGAACGGATCCCTTGGTTCATCCTGGGGACAGGCCTTGGCGAGTGGTGTCGCCTCCGGACTATTCACGTAATGGTTCTCCACCCCAGGCCGTTGCCGACGGCTTTTGTAGACTTTCTGACGCTCAAAAACCCTACTAGAAAGCAGCCCAAAAGTAGCCCAACATTGCTACTTTGGGGAAGGAGGGACAGGGACAGCGTCAAGTAGACGGCGAAATGCATTGTGGGTTTGTTGCTGCGGCCGTTTGTCATGTAAATAGTTGTTTTAATATATTTTTGTTCAAGAATAAAAACGTTTTAACCTGTTATTTTGCTGTCGGGTGGTATATTTCTAATATTTGTCGCTCTGATGTTGTTTCCCCTCCCAAATGTAACATGTGATTGTAATCTACAGCCGGACATTCCGACAGGACATGAGAGCAAAAGGGGGGGGGCAGATCTGAAGTTATTACGCTTTTTGTGGAATGGTGTAAATCCGTTCAGTAGTTGTTAAGAAAATTAAAGTTAAAGTCAATTATATATCTATAAGCGCGGACGGGGGCGCGCACTCAAGCGGCTGTGCGCGCGCGGAATTTTTTTTTGCTGCGTGACGTCTGTTAACGTTCGATTCGAAGGAAATCAGGAAGTGTTGACCGCCATTTTGTCACTGCGAGTAAATATATTGTCATTTCAAAGCATTGGAACATGGAAAGGGGAGAAGGTAGAGATTGTTTTGCTGCATAGGTTTTCTCAGGGTGTGCAGTAAGGACCTTAAACGCGAAAATATATATATTTTTTTTTTCGAAAAAAGTTGCGGGGTGCGCGCGAGTAAATATATTCTCGTTTCAAAGTGTTGGAACATGGAAAGGGGTGAAGGTAGAGATTGTTTTGCTGCGTAGGTTTTCTCAGGGTGTGCAGTAAGGACCTTAAACGCGAAAATATATATATTTTTTTCCGAAAAAAGTTGCGGGGTGCGCGCACTCGGGCGCGCACAACTATTTACAAAAGTGTGAAAATGGAGATAATTCAGAAGTTTGAGTGCTTTGATATAAGGTGGCTCTGAAAAGAGCCCTTGTGTTAATTGAGTTGTTTCTGCATTTATAAGTAAGTACCGATGCAGAGTCTGATATAATATTGTTGGCAGCATTTTGAAAGGAAAGACAGGGGCCCATTTTCTGGTTAACAGGCGACCAGGCCAACTTTTCACGCCAGGCCCATTCCTGCAAAGTCGACCGCCATTTTTAGGAGATCTGCAACCACCGGCAGTCACTGGGTTGCAGGAGCAGATGGACTCAAGCCTGTCGGGCGAAGCATCGTTGCACCGCCACGGTGGACGAGACCCTGCTGGGTGAGTGGAGAGTCGCTGTACCGCAACAGTGGGCGAGTCCTTTGCTGGGCTCGTGGAGCGTCCCTATACCGCCACAGTATGCGAACCCTTTGCTGGGCTCGTGGAGCGTCCCTATATCGCCACAGTGGACGAACCCTTTGCCGGGTGCGTGGATCGTTGGGGGTGCAGCTGAGGGGCCTCCACCTGGGGAGGCGGGAGAGGCTCGTCCGCGCCGCCTCTCCCTCCCAGTGCACCCTCCGGCGTCTTGCTGACATTTGTTATGGCCGGACCAGGCGATGAAGAGAGGGGGGGGGGGTCGGAGGCATATGCAAGACATTCCCCCCTCGTGGCCTGCAAGGCGCTGAAAAAAGAAGAGAATGGGAAGACAACTATATCTCGGGTAGGGCCCATGCCTTCTCTGGCCGATGGCGGCCGGCCGCTCTTTGCCACGGCCCCAGGAACGGATCCCTTGGTTCATCCTGGGGACAGGCCTTGGCGAGTGGTGTCGCCTCCGGACTATTCACGTAATGGTTCTCCACCCCAGGCCGTTGCCGACGGCTTTTGTACACTTTCTGACGCTCAAAAACCCTACTAGAAAGCAGCCCAAAAGTAGCCCAACATTGCTACTTTGGGGAAGGAGGGACAGGGACGGCGTCAAGTAGATGGCGAAATGCATTGTGGGTTTGTTGCTGCGGCCGTTTGTCATGTAAATAGTTGTTTTAATATATTTTTGTTCAAGAATAAAAACGTTTTAACCTGTTATTTTGCTGTCGTGTGGTATATTTCTAATATTTGTCGCTCTGATGTTGTTTCCCCTCCCAAATGTAACATGTGATTGTAATCTACAGCCTGACATTCCGACAGGACATGAGAGCAAAAGGGGGGGGGGCAGATCTGAAGTTATTACGCTTTTTGTGGAATGGTGTAAATCCGTTCAGTAGTTGTTGAGAAAATTAAAGTTAAAGTCAATTATATATCTATAAGCGCGGACGGGTGCGCGCACGCGGAATTTTTTTTTGCTGCGTGACGTCTGTTAACGTTCGATTCGAAGGAAATCAGGAAGTGTTGACCGCCATTTTGTCACTGCGAGTAAATATATTGTCATTTCAAAGCGTTGGAACATGGAAAGGGGAGAAGGTAGAGATTGTTTTGCTGCGTAGGTTTTCTCAGGGTGTGCAGTAAGGACCTTAAACGTGAAAATATATATATATTTTTTTTTCGAAAAAAGTTGCAGGGTGCGCGCGAGTAAATATATTCTCGTTTCAAAGCGTTGGAACATGGAAAGAGGAGAAGGTAGAGATTGTTTTGCTGCGTAGGTTCTCTCAGGGTGTGCAGTAAGGCCCTTAAAGGCGAAAATATATATATATATATATATTTTTTTTTTAAATTGCGGGGTGCGCGCGAGTAAATATATTCTCGTTTCAAAGCGTTAGAACATGGAAAGGGGAGAAGGTAGACATTGTTTTGCTGCGTAGGTTTTCCCAGGGTGTGCAGTAAGGACCTTAAACGCGAAAATATATATATTTTTTTTCCGAAAAAAGTTGCGGGGTGCGCGCACTCGGGCGCGCACAACTATTTAGAAAAGTGTGAAAATGGAGATAAATCAGAAGTTTGAGTGCTTTGATATAAGGTGGCTCTGAAAAGAGCCCTTGTGTTAATTGAGTTGTTTCTGCATTTATAAGTAAGTACCGATGCAGAGTCTGATATAATATTGTTGGCAGCATTTTTAAAGGAAAGACAGGGGCCCATTTTCTGGTTAACAGGTGACCAGGCCAACTTTTCACGCCAGGCCCATTCCTGCAAAGTCGACGGCCATTTTTAGGAGATCTACAACCACCGGCAGTCACTGGGTTGCAGGAGCAGATGGACTCAAGCCTGTCGGGCGAAGCATCGTTGCACCGTCACAGTGGACGAGACCCTGCTGGGTGAGTGGAGCGTCGCTGTACCGCAACAGTGGGCGAGTCCTTTGCTGGGCTCGTGGAGCGTCCCTATACCGCCACAGTATGCAAACCCTTTGCTGGGCTCGTGGAGCGTCCCTATATCGCCACAGTGGACGAACCCTTTGCTGGGTGCGTGGATCTTTGGGGGTGCAGCTGAGGGGCCTCCACCTGGGGAGGCGGGAGAGGCTCGTCCGCGCCGCCTCTCCCTCCCAGTGCACCCCACGGCGTCTTGCTGATATTTGTTATGGCCGGACCAGGCGATGAAGAGAGGGGGGGGTCGGAGGCATATGCAAGACATTCCCCCCTCGTGGCCTGCAAGGCGCTGAAAAAAGAAGAGAATGGGAAGACAACTACATCTCGGGTAGGGCCCATGCCTTCTCTGGCCGATGGCGGCCGGCCGCTCTTTGCCACGGCCCCAGGAACGGATCCCTTGGTTCATCCTGGGGACAGGCCTTGGCGAGTGGTGTCGCCTCCGGACTATTCACGTAATGGTTCTCCACCCCAGGCCGTTGCCGACGGCTTTTGTAGACTTTCTGACGCTCAAAAACCCTACTAGAAAGCAGCCCAAAAGTAGCCCAACATTGCTACTTTGGGGAAGGAGGGACAGGGACGGCGTCAAGTAGACGGCGAAATGCATTGTGGGTTTGTTGCTGCGGCCGTTTGTCATGTAAATAGTTGTTTTAATATATTTTTGTTCAAGAATAAAAACGTTTTAACCTGTTATTTTGCTGTCGGGTGGTATATTTCTAATATTTGTCGCTCTGATGTTGTTTCCCCTCCCAAATGTAACATGTGATTGTAATCTACAGCCGGACATTCCGACAGGACATGAGAGCAAAAGGGGGGGGGGCAGATCTGAAGTTATTACGCTTTTTGTGGAATGGTGTAAATCCGTTCAGTAGTTGTTGAGAAAATTAAAGTTAAAGTCAATTATATATCTATAAGCGCGGACGGGGGCGCGCACTCAAGCGGCTGTGCGTGCGCGGAATTTTTTTTTGCTGCGTGACGTCTGTTAACGTTCGATTCGAAGGAAATCAGGAAGTGTTGACCGCCATTTTGTCACTGCGAGTAAATATATTGTCATTTCAAAGCATTGGAACATGGAAAGGGGAGAAGGTAGAGATTGTTTTGCTGCATAGGTTTTCTCAGGGTGTGCAGTAAGGACCTTAAACGCGAAAATATATATATTTTTTTTTTTCGAAAAAAGTTGCGGGGTGCGCGCGAGTAAATATATTCTCGTTTCAAAGCGTTGGAACATGGAAAGGGGTGAAGGTAGAGATTGTTTTGCTGCGTAGGTTTTCTCAGGGTGTGCAGTAAGGACCTTAAACGCGAAAATATATATATTTTTTTCCGAAAAAAGTTGCGGGGTGCGCGCACTCGGGCGCGCACAACTATTTACAAAAGTGTGAAAATGGAGATAATTCAGAAGTTTGAGTGCTTTGATATAAGGTGGCTCTGAAAAGAGCCCTTGTGTTAATTGAGTTGTTTCTGCATTTATAAGTAAGTACCGATGCAGAGTCTGATATAATATTGTTGGCAGCATTTTGAAAGGAAAGACAGGGGCCCATTTTCTGGTTAACAGGCGACCAGGCCAACTTTTCACGCCAGGCCCATTCCTGCAAAGTCGACCGCCATTTTTAGGAGATCTGCAACCACCGGCAGTCACTGGGTTGCAGGAGCAGATGGACTCAAGCCTGTCGGGCGAAGCATCGTTGCACCGCCACGGTGGACGAGACCCTGCTGGGTGAGTGGAGCGTCGCTGTACCGCAACAGTGGGCGAGTCCTTTGCTGGGCTCGTGGAGCGTCCCTATACCGCCACAGTATGCGAACCCTTTGCTGGGCTCGTGGAGCGTCCCTATATCGCCACAGTGGACGAACCCTTTGACGGGTGCGTGGATCGTTGGGGGTGCAGCTGAGGGGCCTCCACCTGGGGAGGCGGGAGAGGCTCGTCCGCGCCGCCTCTCCCTCCCAGTGCACCCTCCGGCGTCTTGCTGACATTTGTTATGGCCGGACCAGGCGATGAAGAGAGGGGGGGGGGTCGGAGGCATATGCAAGACATTCCCCCCTCGTGGCCTGCAAGGCGCTGAAAAAAGAAGAGAATGGGAAGACAACTATATCTCGGGTAGGGCCCATGCCTTCTCTGGCCGATGGCGGCCGGCCGCTCTTTGCCACGGCCCCAGGAACGGATCCCTTGGTTCATCCTGGGGACAGGCCTTGGCGAGTGGTGTCGCCTCCGGACTATTCACGTAATGGTTCTCCACCCCAGGCCATTGCCGACGGCTTTTGTACACTTTCTGACGCTCAAAAACCCTACTAGAAAGCAGCCCAAAAGTAGCCCAACATTGCTACTTTGGGGAAGGAGGGACAGGGACGGCGTCAAGTAGATGGCGAAATGCATTGTGGGTTTGTTGCTGCGGCCGTTTGTCATGTAAATAGTTGTTTTAATATATTTTTGTTCAAGAATAAAAACGTTTTAACCTGTTATTTTGCTGTCGTGTGGTATATTTCTAATATTTGTCGCTCTGATGTCGTTTCCCCTCCCAAATGTAACATGTGATTGTAATCTACAGCCGGACATTCCGACAGGACATGAGAGCAAAAGGGGGGGGTCAGATCTGAAGTTGGGCAGGCGATAAGATCACGTTTTGCTATGTGGGGCTATCTATGTTCGTGATGGGGCCTAAAAGGGGGCAAGATGGCGGGGCCACTGTGCCGTGACTTTCGCTTTAACTCCAACAGTGGTGAGGGTGAACACAAATGAACGCCGTTTATGTACATATACATTTTCATTTTCTACACCACATGAAACCTGCGTCAGGTTTCATATAGGCGTTTTGTTGCAGGTGGGCATTCATTTGCATGAAAGCCCTGTAAAACTAACACAGTGAAATTTAGAAGATTTCACTGAGTCAGCTTTATAGCATTCCTGAATCAAATCCTTACGCCTGTTTGAAACAGGCATAAGGAGTGATGCACCATGCAATGTGTGGCTTGCTCCTGTGCATTGGAGTAGACATGTCGTGCTTACGACGTGATTCCTGCAATGTGCTGCTTTTGCGGCACAGGTGCGTGACGCATCTGTGTTGTTTTTGCTCAATGGTGCTCCACATTGTAAATGTGGCACACCATGGGTGGCAGAGCAGCGGTGTACATTAACTGGTGCATCTCTGGGGATGCGCCAGTTAACATAAATCTGCCCCTTTACATTTAAGTATGAGCAGGGGACACAGTTTTGGTGAGGCTTATCCAAGGTTAAAAAGAGATGAGTCCTGTTCACTGAAAACTTGGACATAGGACTCACCTCCTCAGCATCGCTAGACATGGCTAAATAATAGCTGCAAAATGTTACTCTTGTTAAAAAAATTTACTATTATAGTCTCTGAGATTTGTCTCTTACTCTGCAACATCTCATTGTTGTTCTCTTTCTTTAAAGATAACGACAACATTAACCATGAGTGATAATAAGCAATCCGTTGATCTCGATCTTATCGTTGAACTTGTCATTGAAACGTCAGTGGAAGTGGATCCCTTAGATGAATTAAATCCTGAGGATGATGAAGAACATGATGAGGATGCCGATTTGTCAGAATTGTATGACATAGGGTGGGAAGCTGACGTGCTTCAGCATATGGAACTATAAACATTTATTTTTAATATGTACTGGAAATAAAAAGTGAAAATGTAAACCGTTTCATTTAAAATTAAACATAACTTGAAAAACAGGTTATGTGTAGTGTTTTTAATAAAATAGTCAAATATGCTCATAAAAATATTTCTAAACCAATGAAAAGCTTTATTAACAAGTCATATGACCTGTTATGCTTACGTTACGCGCTCCGCGCCGCGCCCCGGATTGTTGGTCATTCAAACTGAGGCTGGCGTCAGCATGAGAGCGCCAACGTCTCGTGGCTACGCCATTCAGAAAATATTGTTGGCAGCATTTTGAAAGGAAAGATCTGCAACCACCGGCAGTCACTGAGTTGCAGGAGCTGATGGACTCAAGCCTGTCGGGCGAAGCATCGTTGCATCGCCACAGTGGACGAGTCCTTTGCCGGGTGCATGGAGCGTCGCTGCACCGCAAGAGTGGACGAGTCCTTTGACGGGTGCGTGGAGCGTCGCTGCACCGCAAGAGTGGACGAGTCCTTTGACGGGTGCGTGGAGCATTGGGGGTGCAGCTGAGGGGCCTCCACGTGGGGAGGCGGGAGAGGCTCGTCCGCGCCGCCTCTCCCTCCCAGTGCACCCCACGGCGTCTTGCTGACATTTGTTATGGCCGGACCAGGCGATAAAGAGAGGGCGGGGGTCGGAGGCATATGCAAGACATCCCCCCCTCGTGGCCTGCAAGGCGCCAAAAGAGGAAGAGAATGGGACCACAACTACATCTCGGGTCGGGCCCATGCCTTCTCCGGCCGATGGCGGCCGGCTGCTCTTTGCCACGGCCCCAGGAACGGATCCCTTGGTTCATCCTGGGGACAGGCCTTGGCGCGTGGTGTCGCCTCCGGACTATTCGCGTAATGGTTCTCCATAGTTGTTTTAATATATTTTTGTTCAAGAATAAAAACGTTTTAACCTGTTATTTTGCTGTCGTGTGGTATATTTCTAATATTTGTCGCTCTGATGTCGTTTCCCCTCCCAAATGTAACATGTGATTGTAATCTACAGCCGGACATTCCGACAGGACATGAGAGCAAAAGGGGGGGCGTCAGATCTGAAGTTGGGCAGGCGATAAGATCACGTTTTGCTATGTGGGGCTATCTATGTTCGTGATGGGGCCTAAAAGGGGGCAAGATGGCGTCGAGCTCGGTTTCTCTCACTAGTTTCATATTTCTCATGAGGGGTTGTTCCTAATGTTTCTATTTTAGCAAGGTCAAAAAGAGATCCTATCAGTGGCCTACTGATTTTGTTCGATTCCTTTTGTTTTCTCTAACGATTTTTAAGTTAAAGTTTGCTAGTACGATACAGCGGCTAGTCCGCATTTTATATATATGTCTTTTTTATTAGGGGTGTCCTCCGGTGGAGTCGGACGATCTACCTCTAATAAACGGTAAGTGTTCCTCTGAAGGAATGCGTCTTAAAAGTGGCTGACTGTAATGTATGATATTTCACTCAGTGACTTTCAGGCCCATGCTGTTTCAAAACTGTGCATGTGTTTGAAGCAGGCGTAGGCATTGATGCAGCATAGAAACTACTAGGAACCAATTGGAAGTGTTGTTTTCAAGTCACATGACTTCACATGCGCGTCTCAGGACGTGTACGCGGTGATAGTATCTGGTTGGAAGTAGCGGTCTAATTCAGGGAAGTTTCAAAACGTGAAAAGGAGTAAATCTAAACACATCCGGATTGAATATATCTTCTGAGTAGTATAAGTTCCATGATGGATCTATGAAGAAATGTAATAAGTTACAATCGCGAAGTTTTCCCGAAATATATCGGCGGGTGCGCGCACACGGTCGCGCACGATCGAAAGCCAAAAACGGGGAGATAAACGCCCTTTATAATATGCTCCTGGAGCTGTTTTAGGTACAATGAGTTAATTCTGAAAAGAACTTTTTTTTTTTTTTTTTAAACAACTGTTATGTTGTTTTTTAAATGAAATGAAGAAATGTATCTTTTCTCGGGGCATTTATGACTCTCAATTTTTAGTTTAGTAAGAATGAGGCTCTGCTCTCCGTACAGAAGAATTTCTCCACACTCGTTGCATTTCATGTGCACCTTTGCAAAATATGGTCTCAAGTCCATCACAGCACTCGATGGAGATATAGGTCGTCCACCAGAAGATGTGCTGGTCACCTCTGATGGTAATAGCGTGGCCAGGGCTCTTGTCGATGCCTTTGCAAATTCCACAGGGTGCACTTGTTTGACATGCCGCATCATGGTATGTATGGAAAAGGAATATTTTTTTCTTGGATTTCCTCTTGAGAGAACCGAATTGCATATCGTGCAGGTAACTTTTGGCGCATTTACTTTCTTTAATTCTTCAGGATAAGTAAAGAATTTCCAAATAAAAGATTCCTTTTTTCTTTTTAAAGGTAGTCGCTCATTTCCTTCAGATTCGGAAGATGAATGCGGGGCGGCAGCCATTTCAGCAAAGTCTTACGAAGGGTGTTGAACGTTGTTCTCTTTTGAGAGTACAAAAGATAGTGAGGGAAGTGGGTGGAGTCCTCCGTGTAAATTGCAGAATAGAAACTACTAAGAACCAATTGGAAGTGTTGTTTTCAAGTCACATGACTTCACATGCGCGTCTCAGGACGTGTACGCGGTGATAGTATCTAGTCACGTACGTCATTTGGAAGTAGCGGTCTAATTCAGCGAAGTTTCAAAACGTGAAAAGAATTAAATTCAAACATATTCGGATTTAATATATCTTTTGAGCTCGATTCAAGCATACAATTGTTAAAGTATAAAACCTTTTATATATTTTTGTGAAAATAGCAAGGTGTGTACATTCGGTCACACACAAAAGTTTAAAAAGACATTCGGCTCCATTTAATGAAAATTTTCATAATAATAAAAAAGAAGCCTAGGTTTAGTGTCTTTGACGTAGTATAAGTTCTTTGATGGGTCTATGAAGAAATTCAATAAGTTCAGATTGCAAAGTTTTCACGAAGTATGTAGGTGGGTGCGCGCACACGGTCGCGCATGAAAGCCTGGAAATGCGCTATCCATTTTATTGAGAACTGTTGCCGAGAGTGCGCACACCGGGTCGTGCACGAAAGTTTAGAAAGGCTATTTTTATTTACAGACAAATATTAATGCGTTGAAAAAAAGGCAAGGTACAGACTTTCTAATTCTGTATCGCTTTACAAGGAGTCTCTATGCAACTTGAACAGTGAAGAAAACGGCTTGTTTCCGAAAAAAATATTGCCAGAACTTTATTGACAAAAGTATAGGTTGTATACACAAGATATTTCTGAATTAGCATTTTAAAAACCAATGAAATTCACTGAAAAAACCATAGGTTTTACACACGTTATAGTTAGGAAGTAGCATTTACAAAACCTATGAAATTCACTGAAAAAACCATAGGTTTGATACCAGTTATAGTTAGCTGGAAATTTTACTGATATAAAACCAATGAAATTCCACGTTATAGTTAGTTGGACTCACTATAACTTGCGCGTGTAATGCACTGCTGATGACGTCACATATTACATCACTCATGACATCACTGATGACACCATCTTTGTGACACAGTGACAGACCTCCTTTAACTGTAATCTAACTCTTGAAACGCATATTCAATAATAGAAACTAAAGTTTTCAAAAAAATGGAGATACCCATACAAGTTACAACAACCAATTCAATAATTCCACCATCTATATACACATGCACTAATTCACCAACAGTTGTATATAGTCACTAATACATATATTCACTAATCATATGTAGTGATGCACCTACACATCCTGTTACACACCGACAGTCATCCAAAAGTTATTCACACACATACTCACACATGCAAATAAACTATTGAACATCCATTTATTTGCATAAACAGCTATACACACACTACCACTTTACTTCTAAGGAAACTTACACATACTTACTCTCTTAAAAAATCACTTATAGAAACACATACTAATTTAAACAGGAACTCTTACAATATCTCACTCTCACATATACTCACTTATATACATCAATATTCACATATACTACATTAAAACATATGTCTTTACTGATAAAGACACTAATAAGAGAGTCATTCACTCACTAACACAGACATATACACACTCATCCTCACATACAGTCCTGCACATATGCTGTCTTCAAAACACATACAAACAGAGACTCAGTCATTCTGCATCTATGTACTAAGTAATACCCCCACCAAACCATGCAAACACTCATACTGATACTAAGAAAAACATCTAATAACCTATATACATACACATGTATCTATTCATCAACCCATGGAGCCACTTATACACAAAGTGAAACACTAATACATATATTTAAAAATGTAAGCATTACTCAGTAATATGTGTATTCACTAAGATATTCAATAATATATACATATATAACACATATTTATTTTTCAGAAAGACACACATTCACTGAATGGTGTCATCAGTGATGTCATGAGTGATGTAATATGTGACGTCATCAGCAGTGCATTACACGCGCAAGTTATAGTGAGTCCAACTAACTATAACGTGGAATTTCATTGGTTTTATATCAGTAAAATTTCCAGCTAACTATAACTGGTATCAAACCTATGGTTTTTTCAGTGAATTTCATAGGTTTTGTAAATGCTACTTCCTAACTATAACATGTGTAAAACCTATGTTTTTTTCAGTGAATATATATATATATATATATATATATATATATATATATATATATATATATATATATATATATATATTTATGACGAACAGGCTCTCTCCCAGGTAGCACCAGAAAAGAGCACGACACAGCTCCGGGATGAACAAGTGGTTTTAATGATTTTCTTATGCGTGATGTTAACAGCCTCAAATGGCTTTCAACAGTCACACACTAAACCTCAAGTTTACATGCACCACCAGTAAGGAGATAATAGTGTTTTTGGACTTAGAATGGTACCATGATGAGAATAAGGTCCAGACCCGCACATTTAGATATGAGACAGCAGGAAATGCCATCCTTCACGCCCAAAGTTTCCACCCTACCAGCCTGATTGAGAGCATCCCATATGCAGAATGTCTGAGAATGAAGAGAAATTGTAGCACCAGCAGAGATCTACAAAACTGTATAACCAGCCTTTTTGATAGACTCAATAAGAGAGTCTACAAGAACAACACATTGGAGAAATCTAGACTGAAGAGCACGGAAAGTACCAGGGAGAAACTGCTCCTTAAGAGCTCAGCCAATAAGAAACCTAAAATGGAGACAAACACCACTCCAAGGCTAATCACGGGGTACAACAAATACCACGCAAACCTCTGCAAAATAATGTACAGGCACTGGCCGCTAATTCGCTGTGACCCCACCATAGGCCCATCATGCACCAGACTACCACAGCTAACCTTCAGAAAAGCAAAATCAATGAGGCAAGAGTGAGTAACCAATGCACCAACACAAAACAAAGAAAACCTTTGGCTCAAAGCACAGACAGGCTTCTTTAAATGCGCCAAATGCAACGCTTGCCATGGGACCAACACGAAAACAGTCAAGACCCCACTCAGAAAAACCCCGCTTGAAATAAGGGAACATTACACGTGCATAACAGATTTCGCCATTTATGTGTTACGGTGTACCTGCAATAAACTGTATGTAGGTAGCACCATTCATCCTGTGCATGTGAGGATACTACAACACCTCAGGGCTATTGCAAACGATGACCACACCTACCCTGTAGCACGCCACAATAATACACAACACAATGGCAAAGCGGAGGAACTTACATATTTTGTTATTGATAGCGTTAAAAGGAACATCAGAGGGGGCAATAGGAATTTAAACATGAGAAGACTCTAATCCAAGTACATAATCCTGCTAGACTGCAAAATCGCTAACTGTTTGAACGCGGATGAGGCCATGAGTGTACATCTCTAGGAACTATGACACGTTAATACTGAGCCAGTCACACATTCCTCCTCGCTCACAAGCCAAGCAAACCCAATCCCAGTAACATCTGATTCACCATCTTTTTTGTACATATATATATATATATCAAACCAAAGTGCTCAGATTTAAGGCCGCACTCCGTTGCAGTTCAGGTGAGCAACCTTTCAATTTAGTAAGCATGCAGCTTCTCCCCCAGTTCATACATTTTATATTATATATATATATATATATATATATATATATATATATATATATATATATATATATATATATATATATATATATATATATATATATATATTACCTACTGCCGGTCGCCAGTAGGTATATATAGTTAGGATTTTTTCTCTATGGGATTTTTGAAAATTCTATGTCTAATAACTTTGGCGTTTGTGGACGGAATTGGCTGAAATTTTCAGGAAAATGGCACATTTTGTTTCTGAGCAGCCCCTGAAAATTTGGGGGGGGGTTCGTCAAGGGGGGGCCGAGAAAAAAGGGGGGTCCCAAAACGTGTTTTTAACATTGAGTTTTCCATAGGGCGGTTGGCCTCACTTTTAGCCCGAACGGCTGAATGGATTTGCACGAAACTTGGCAAAATTGTAGGGACTGGTAGCCCGATGTGCCTTTTGTAGGTCTCAATATATGTGCTTCAGTGGATTTTGAGAAATTAACGTTCAAAAAAAGATATATATCTGTAACAGCGGACCGGGCAGCGCTCCGGTTCGCGGACTTTACGCGGTACGGAGCTTTGTGAAGCGAAGCTGATTGGTTCTCCGGCGTCTGTAAACATTCCAAACAGTCCGTAGCGGCCGCCATCTTGTCTCTCGGTAGGATCGAGAGACAAGCGGAGACCAAACCGAAGGGGCAAATGACCATAAGGGGGCATAGTAGATCCTCCCTGACCCTCTAGGTTTGATGTGGAGGTTTTAAAAGGGCCCCGCGGGGCAAAAAAAAAATAAATAATAATAATGGAAAGGCTGAATGGATTTGCACGAAATTGGCAAAATTGTAGGGACTGGTAGCCCGATGTGCCTTTGCTAGGTCTCAATATATGTGCTCCAGTGGATTTTGAGAAATTAATGTTCAAAAAAAGATATATATCTGTAACAGCGCTCCGCTTCGCGTACTTTTCGCGTTACGGAGCTTTGCGAAGCTGATTGGTTCTTCGGCGTCTGTAAACATTCCAAACAGTCCGTAGCGGCCGCCATCTTGTCTCTCGGTAGGATCGAGAGACAAGAGGAGGCCAAAGCGAAGGGGCAAATGACCATAAGGGGGCATAGTAGATCCTCCCTGACCCCCTAGGTTTGATGTGGAGGCTTTAAAAGGGTCTCGCAGGGCAAAAAAAAAATATCGTTTTTTTAGTTTTTTTGCGTGGAGTGCGCCCGGTTCGCGAACCGGGAAGCGTTCTGGGGAGCGTACTTTCTTGAAAATTAGTGAAAAAAGTTAGAGTAAAATAATAATTGTGAGTGATCAGATGTAGGGTAGCTCTGAGAAGAGCTTTTGGGTTTATGGTACATTTAGGTACTTATAAGTAGGTACCAATGCACAGTCTTAAATTCAGAGTGAAAATTCTGTTGCCCTCATCTGAGAAGTGAACTCCATCTCCTCTGTAGATATCTTGCATGTAGTAACGCAAGTTATTGTTGTACAGGGAGCCCATTCCATGGTCTCTCATGTAAGCTGAAACAGATTTGTTTACATGCTTCCTCGATTTCTCAATTTGTGGACAAAATTGGTTCGACCACCTCCATTTTTGTCTTTGGCATATATTTGAATATACCAAGGCAGTCTGAGGAAAAAGTGCCATCAATTGCTCAAAGGTGTCCTTTAAAAGCATTCCCAGACCTACCCCAGTCAAAGTGCCCAAATCATTACCTCCACAGTGCACAATTAACAGGTCAAGTTTTGGCAAATGCATAAAGGTTTTCACCAATGGTATCAATTGGTGACATTTTAATCCTCTGTGGCCAAACCACTTAATTTCCACATCTTGTAAATTGAGGTTAGGTAAATTCCTGTTTTCAGCGTACCTCTGAGCCCAATAGATGTAACTATGTCCAACAATCCAGACAGAAAACATGGCGAGAGAAGGTTCTCCTGCAGTCAGATGAAGTGTGGCAATGAAATGGCAGTTGAAAAAATGAGAGTGTAAAATGAAAAAAACTGAGGAGTTTCTGTGTTAATGAAGCAGTAAGAGTGATTGGTGGATTTTGATTGCTGAAAACAGAAAGTTAGGGTGCATGGATGAGTTCGTTGAAAGATGTATTTTGAGTGGCGAAGAAAAAATCATTAAATGAAAGATTGCACTGGATATGCAGGTGCACTGAGAGTTCAGAGTTCAATTGCAACATTGTTGTGTGAACTTGGAAACACCAGAGGTCTTGCAAGAGGTGGTTGCTATGCAGAAAAAGCAGAGAGGGGGCAGAGGGGGGAAGGGTTTTGATTTGAAAAAAAGTGAGGGAAGAGTTTTGATTGGGTGACATGAGAGATATGTGTGAAGAATTACAGCATTTCTGTGCTTTTGATAGCTGCAGACTCTGGAGTGCATACCTTTTGCTCTGCTGAAGACAAATTGGTGTGTTTCTGAGACTGTTTTGAAACTCAAAGTATTTGCTAAGGTGAGAAAAGATTTCTTTAATTTAGATAGAAAATAGTGTGCTTTAAGGAGAAAATTATGAAGAAAGTTGTGTTTTTCAAATGTTGGTTTGTCTCAAGTGTTTTACAAATAGATTTTGTTTCTTTGAGAAATTGTAATTGGAGAAAATGTGAAGTATTAGTACTGACAGGGTTTTTATGTGCATAGGAGCTGTGGAGTGTTTTCAAATTATGACTTGTAAATCGTTTTTGAGGAAAAGCAATGGTTTTAATATTGATGACAAGGACATAATGGTGTCTGCTTCTTTATAAGGTAATTGAGAGTCTCTGATGTTATTTTTCCCATTTCAATGTAAGAAGTTTGTCTGTGGAGCAAATTGCTTGTAAATATGCTCCCACCTGTGCATGGCAAATTTAGATTTTGAATGTTTGCGTTACATAGGCATGTTAAAGGTGACTGAAACATGCTGCAAAGGCAATCAAAAAACGCTTTTATGTGTCTTAAGGACATTTTAAGTCATTTCCCCATGTGCAGTGTTTTCAAATTATGAGTTGAAAATCGTTTTTGAGGTAAAGGAATGTTTTCAAAATGTATGCGCGCCATATGCCCCCAAATTTCTTTTTCAGGGGTGCAGCAGGGTGTTCTTGAGACACCCCTGCACCCTCGGAAAAATTCGTAATTTGCGATGAGGTAATTGCTAATCGCAAATTGCACCTTCATTCCTATGGGCCTCCTGCTGCATGGAAATGAATGGGTAATTTGTAATTAGCAAATAGCTCATCGCAAACTAGGAATGGTAAATAATCGCTATTTATTCCTTAAAGTTCGCTATTTAGGAAATGCAAAAAACTTTGATGATACATATGGCGGTTCATCTCTAACAAGATAAGAAGCATAGGGATAGATTTATGATGACTGGCGCATCACCAGGGATGTGTTAGTCATTCTGTGCCGCTGTTCCGCCACCTATGATGTGCTGCATTTACAATGCGGCGCATCATGGGGCAAAAACAGCACAGATGCGTGACGTATCTGTGCCGTAAAGGTGGCGCATTGCTGGAGTTGTATCGCAAGTGTGATGAAGCTCCAGCAAGGCTCAGGGGTGCCCCTGTCGCAGGGTTTCTGTTCTCACACAGAACTGTGGACAGAGGATTGGAACCTCGGCGAATTAGGGTGCCCCAAAACTCACCTTAGTAATCAAAAACCCCTTAGCAAGCTAGGTACAGTGTCACATTGGATATAACAAACTCTCAATGTTTAGACAATCCAGAATATGAACTTATAGTACCTCAGGATACGTGGAACTCATGAACACTCGGTCGTTATATATTTCTTAGAAACCAGAACATGGAGTTAAGAAGAACACATGTGTATTTGAAATGTTTATTTACTAATGCCGTCTTCTCAGGCGTAGTATCTTAGATAATACAAGTACACATATTATCAGTAGCAAAATTACCAGCATAGTTACTAGTACATAAAAAGCGAATGGTGACAGTATGTTAACATGCTGTAAATGAATAAGAGTTAGCAACACTTATAAGCAGCCGCGGGCCGTGGAGGGAGTTACGTTGGGGCAGGGAGGCGGGGAGGGGGAGGGGCAGGGTGGAGAGGGCTCCACCCTGCCCCTCCCCCTCCCCGCCTCCCTGCCCCACCGTAACTCCCTCCACGGCCCGCGGCTGCTTATATCTCACCCTCCCTAATACACATATTATATTATTTGCTAAGAAGGTCTCTTTGTGTTGGTTTAGGGCGTGCCCATACTTTAGTGTCTTAGATTTGAAGGAATCACATCAGCATACACCAGCTCTCTCTTCATGTGAACCGCATCAAGTGTTGTGTATGTGTGTTCGGCAAAGCAATATAAAACCCGCCTCATGCCCAGTATTGGCAGAAGCTGCACTTATGTTATGAGTATGAAGTCGTGGAGATCAGACCTCATAACAATTCTGTATCGTGTTGTTCTTGAAACTTCAGCACTCGCTGTACAGATATAGTTTAACAAGTAAAGCAGATAGTAGAGCAATAACATATTATTCTCATGTAAATCACGATGAACTATTAGGTTGAAAGCTAAAGCAACAACTAAGTGTCGTGTGCAGAAGTTGCAAAAAAGGAAAAATGGCGTTTAAACCGGTAATGAGCCCATGCTAACTTAACACGGTGTAAAGATATCCAGGATCTAGATGACACCTCCCCATGATCCGGAAACGAACTGAATAAGATAATAGAAGTGCCATCTCATGAGAGCAGATTGCAACTTTATATGTGGACGGTCCGCAAGGTAAAACATTAAAAACTAGGAAAATTTAATGCTAAAGAAAAATAAAACAGCCAACTACTTTATCGAGGCTTAAGCCAATAGGCAAGCTAAATAATAAAAACTTGACAAATAAGTCAATGAATTGTCAATGAAATGCTAGTACTCAGCATATCAAACATGAAAAAGGTCTATGACATAACTGTGTATGCAAAATAAGCTGCAACAGCCTCTAATAGGAAGTCACCGTCTTCATCCGAAGAGTTCAGCCATCCAATTTAAAAGCGGAAAAGAACATACGTGCTCTCCCAGCACCGGATCCTCTATCACCATCAGAGGACAGCTCGGTGGGTTTTCAAGAAAGCTCTGTTCCAAGAAAGACTGTGTTGCCGCCAGTAAATTCCAGGGACCAATTAGTCCATGCATCAATGCCACAGCCATAATCCTTTCGCCAGGACAAACCAACTCGTGAGTAATGATAGGACTCATCAGCTGATTAAAGTCGACGTCAGGAGAAACCGGTCCGCAGAGACACAAATCAATGGCCCAATCGAAATCACAGGTCAGGCAGTGAAATACAGGCTGGACACAGGTGAAGTAGGAGAATCGAAAAGATAATCCATATGCCGTGCTTAATATCGCCAACGGCATTGTGCCATAATATTCAAGCATGCGATTGCGGAACAGCGTCAGCAGCTGCAGGGCGGGAGCTTGCACAGGAGGGACATCCATATTTAAAAATGTAAAAAAGCACAAGAGCGTCCGCTGGTAATGCAAGTAAAAATGGGAATCCACCAAGCACAGTGGAAAAAATAGAATGAAAGAAAGCAGGGATGACTCCAAAGATTTTCTCAAATGAAGTCACGAGACCACTGGTAACAACTTTAAAAAAGTGCGCCAGGCCCTTTGTGGAGGACGCGTTAAAGATAGTCCGAACCATGTCGCTGAAATGCAAAGGCGAATCAGTATTTAAAAGGGTCTGCACCTCTGTACGGGTGTTCGCTATGTGAAGCACGAAAGTTTCACGGGCCGAACTCAAGGCCACCTCTCTCTGAGACAAAAGAGCTCTTATTCTTGCCATGCCGTTGAAATCTGCTCCCAAGGTTGGTATTTGTGGCCAGATTGAAAACTCCCTATGTTCATGTGTGGGAGGAAATAGAACATTTCTGCAGCAAATAACCCGTTCACTTACTGTTACGATAAAAGGAATACTTTTAATTAACCCAGAACAATCTTCATTATTGAGCATCAAATAACTACCATTTTCCAACAACTTGAACGTGGGGATGATAGCAGGAACTGGCGTGCCTTGCAACACGCAAGCCATATTTGGTCGGTGTTTGTTGCATGAACCGTGTAACTGTATGTGCCTACACATTAGTGAATGATCTGGCGTCTTAGTGCATTCCTCTCCATTCAGATAAACTTCTTGATCATCTTTGAAAATCTGTATGTGTATGGAAGCGACCAGACCTCATGAAGAAAACCACTACCTAAAGGTTCATAACGACCTATTGGTATATATTTCATACAATTTGAAAACTTATATAAAGCAAAAGGCAGCGTTATTAAACCATGGATAAGGCACGTTGCCAAAGCAGCCAACCTTTTGGATTTATACTGGAAATGTTAAAGGAAGTATTACGGAGTAGGGCCTGTAAATCTTTAATGGACAACCGAGTAAAATTACTCCAACCATCATATTCCTCTAACTCCGGGATAGTAGGGGTGTTTAATTTTTTAGAAGTAGCCAAACCAAAGCATTTGGTCTGGGAAATTGTTTCATTCACAAACAACATATGATTTGGGATGAGACATGCACGGTGCAAAGCCTCAGTGCCTTGTACCTGCCAGGTTCGTGAACCCCAAACTGATGTAGATCCTGGATATCTTTACACTGTGTTAAGTTAGCATGGGCTCATTACTGGTTTAAACACCATTTTTCCTTTTTTGCAACTTCTGCACACGACACTTAGTTGTTGCTTTAGCTTTCAGCCTACCTGCGTCAAGATCTATGCCTGCTTCAAGCAGGCGCAGGGTTTTGATGCAGCTTTGTCCTATCTGATTGTAAATGCGGCACACCGTGGGTGGCAGAGCAGCGGTGCACGTTAACTGGTGCATCCCTGGGGATGTGCTAGTTAATATAAATCTGCCCCTTTACATTTAATTATGTGCAGGGGACACAGAGTCGGTGAGGTTTATCCAAGGTTAAGAAGAGATGAGTCCTGTTCAGTGAAAAATTGGAGATAGGCTTCACCTCCTCTCAGCATCGTTGGACATGGTTAAATAATAGCTGCAAAATGTTACTCTTGTTAAACAATTTTACTATTATAATCTCTGAGATTTGTCTCTTACTCTGCAACATCTCATTGTTGTTATCTTTCTTTAAAGATAAAGGCAACATCAACATGAGCGACAATCAGCAATCAGTTGATTTTGACCTCATCATTGAACTCGTAATTGAAACATCAGTGGATGTTGATCCCTTGGATGATTTCAATCCTGAGGATGAAGAAGAACGTGATGAGGATGCAGATTTGTCAGAATTGTATGACATAGGATGGGAAGCTGACGTGCTTGAGCCTATGGAACTATAAACATTTATTTTATAAATTTATAATAAATAAAAAGTAAATATTTAAACCGTTTAATTTAAAAATAAAGACACCTTCAAAAACAGGTTATGTGTAGTGTCTTCAATAAAATATTAAAATATGGTCATAAAATTAGATCAGATTCATATATAAAACAGCACACGTAAAATGAATATAAATTCCATTTCTTTTCTGCTATTTCTGTATTCTAAATTTGCCATGTACAAAAAAAAATTCTATGTAAAAATGTTAAGTAATGTGTTAAGTTTTTGATGACTGTTATTAATTTACTGTTGGGTAATAGTGGTTAATAACATTTTTTATTATATTTTACCACAGATTCAACTGCAGATTATTTCAAGATTTTAGGATGCCAAGCAAAGAAAGAGTGAGAAAGGCTGCAAAACGTCAAAGACAGCAGGTGAATGAAAAAAAGCAGCAGTCCTCTAACAAAAAGATTTGTCAAGTCACCAAGAAAGCACCGGGTAAGAGTACAAAAACATTCATAAGAAATATCTGTAGTAAAAAAAATATTACTACAGAAAATGTTTCAGTCCAGAAAAGGAGAAGCAATTCAAACGGTAAGGAAAGGCCAATGAAAAATGTTACTGCTAGAGTAAGAGATAACTCTATGCATGAAAGTAGAAGGAAACAACAGTTTAGGGACATTCGTAAACGAATGTTCCGCAACAGGATAATTGGCAATTTGTTAAAAAATATTAAGAAAGGTCAACAGAAAGTGTTTTTTTATAAGAGAAAAAAAATAGTTGAGAAAGTTATTGATCAGGCATTTGAAATTAAACGTAAGTTATTTATTTTGACAATCAATAGAATTAGGAAGCTAAACAAGGCAATTTATGATTTCAAAAGAAATAGTAGATGGAAGAGAATAGTTAATCGTAGTAATTTTTGTGAAGTTTTTTCTGGAGAATGGATGCATAGTTCAAGCTCTGAGGCATTTTTTAATGAGGAGAGTTATTTCCAGGATAATGATTTGGTGCATGCAGTTGACACCAGTGGTCGAGCTTATGAAGTGAAAGATGGTTGTCCAGTTGAAAAAGAAAAACTTGTGACAACAGAGATAGAAGAGGTGGTAGGTAATGAGGTTTTAGGGAGATGTCCTAAGGGTCCTGTGTACACCTGGAAGTGTAGTAGTATTTGCAGTGTACGACAGGATTCCATCAATTTGCTTTGTGATTTTATACGGTCATTTAATAAGAAAAGTTTGAAGCAGAAAATGAAGTTGTTGCAAGAATTAGATCCTTGCAGAGTGAGAGAAGTGATAGGTTTGCATGGTCATTCACTGGCTTGTCTTTCCAGGAGAGTATGCCAGAGTGTTTTTCATCATTTCAGGATGCTAGCAGTGCATCATAATAAAGTGAGGAAATTAGTTAGAATGTTGTATTATGCTAAGAGTCCAGCAATTATGCTTAAACAATTATGCGCTGCTCTTTTGCATGGTTCTGAAATAGATGTGAAGAATATATGTGAAGAAATTGAGTTTTGTTACTTTGGAAGTAAAGAGGAGAATGTTGAAATTGACCAAGAAGAAGAGAGTAATGTGGAAGATAGTGTACAGGTTTCCAGTACAGATAATTTCCAGAGGGAAATTGCGACGTTTGAGGTGAAATCAAGTGAGAGGCCAAATTTCACTTGTGTGTGTTGTCGACGCACTTATTATAAGAATCAGACTAAGTTAGTGGATTTATATGGAAAAAGTGAAAGGGAAAATATTAGTGAATGGAAGGATTTTACAACATACTTGATGGTAGAAAATTGTTTTGATTTGGGATTGGATCAACGTGTGTGTACTTATTGTTGTAACAAATTAAATCAAAACCAGATGCCTGCTAGAGCAGTTCATAATAATCTCGAATTGGTTGAGATTCCTTCTGAATTGAAGGATTTAAATACTTATGAATCTATTTTGATTCAAAGTATCCATCCCTTTCAGGCTATTGTAAGAATGGAGCCAAAGACAGGGAAATTGCCTCCATCAGATTTACAGAGAGGATTAAAGGGAAGAGTTGTTTATTTGCCTCTAGATTTGAAGAAAAACATTAACACAATTGGAGTAGAAAAAGTGGAAGAGGAACCTCTTGTTATCTTAGTTAATGGGGTTCCGACAAAGAATAAGAAAATATGGCAAGATTTAGTAGATGTTAGGAAAGTCAAAAGGGCAACATTGTATTTGAAAAAATATAATAAATACTATAAAAATGTATATGTTGCAGAAGAGGAAGTAAGTGAGAAAGATGATAGCGATTTGTGTGCTGGTCAAATTGAGAAAGTAGAACCCTGTACTAGTGAAGAAATATATGAACATTATAGTGTTCATCCTTTGCATTCCAAGGAAGTCATGGGGAATGCTATTGAGTTGTTTCAAATGAAACAAGCGAAAGGGAGTCCCATTAGTGTTTGGGAGGAAAGTTTGGAAGCTCGGTGTTTCCCACAGCTTTTTCCAACAGGTCAGGGAGGAAGATATGATGAGCGACCTCATCAAATTCCTGCTTCTGAATACCGGACTTTGCGATTGTATGCAGGAGATCCTAGGTTTCGACAATGCATTCCTTATTTGTTTCATCTCCTGTTTGAAAGCGATCTGTCTGGACTGTCATATGCAGTGAACCACATCTTGAAAAGTGGTATACACATGCAAAACATCTCGGCAAGTGACTTTATGGATAAAGTCAATGTCCAAGACAGTATTTTGGATTCTCACCTGATTAATCTCATGGCGTGTCAGCGTGGTACTAATGAGTACTGGTACCGTCGTCATGGTGATTTAAAATGTATGCTGAGGAACTTAGGAACTCCCACATGGTTCCTCACTTTGAGCTGTGCTGAGTATGGCTGGGAAGACTTACTTGAATTTCTACGAGAGGCAAATGCTAACGTAGAAAACATCGAATTCAAGACACCCGGAGAACTGTGCTCTTTGGATCCAGTCAATGTATGTAGGTACTTCAATCATAGATTTGAAGGTATGATGTCTTTCATCATGAATAAGAAGAATCCACCTCTTGGAGAGGTGTTGGATTTCTTCTGGAGGAAGGAGTACCAAGCAAGAGGTGCTCCTCATATACATATGTTGCTGTGGATCAAGGATGCACCTAAATTTGGAACGGATGCAGAAAACTCAGTGATGAGTTTCATAGAACAGTATTCTACGTGTGCTGTTCCAAACGCAAAGGAGAAAAAAAGCCTAAGAGAAAAAGTTCTACGTTTCCAAAGCCATCGATGTGGAAAGTACTGTCGTCGTAAATTCCGGAACAAAGACAAGTTCTACACCAAATGTCGTTTCGGCTTTCCACGACCGGTGATTTCTAAAGGAAGAGTGAACAGTTTGATGTCTTCGCTGCGACATAATGTGATGAAGAAATCACCTAAAAACACATACAATTTGAAGAGGAACGAAGAGTCTAAGTACATCAACGACTACAACCCGGTGATTTTGTCCATGTGGAATGCTAACATGGATATACAGTTTGTGGCTGATAACTGTATGGCTGTGGCTCGGTATGTGACATCTTACATCACCAAAAAAGAGAAGACAGAATTGAAGGATATGTGGGAGGACATTTCTCATGAAAAGAGCCTCAGCAAGAAGTTGTACAGTTTCAGTCTGAAGATGTTGTCGCATCGAGAAATTGGAGCTTACGAATGTTCTGACCGGTTGTCTTCAGCAAGTCTCTATGCCAAGTCCAGGAGTATCGTTTGGGCGAGTGTTGGTCTTGCTGCAACGCGTAATCGAGTTCTCAAACCTGTGCGGGAAATTGAGTATTTGGCGGAAAAGGAGCCAAACAGTACCGACATTTTGAAGAGCAACATGTTGGATACATATTATCCAAATCGAAGCAGTCACCTCGAGAATGTTTGTCTGTATGAGGTTCTGCAAAATTACATATTCAAGAGGAACATCAAAGAAGATACTGAGAAAGGAGTGTATGCTGTAATAGGAAGTGAGGGATGTCTGGTCAAGCAAAGAAAATGCCACTTGATAAACCATCGAAAATTGAGTGGCGAATCTCCTGAAAAAAAGGAGTTTTTCTATTTAGCGCTTTTGCAACTTTTTAAGCCTTGGCGTGCAGAAGAGGAACTGCTTGGAGATTTCCTTTGTTACGAAGACTCATTCAATGCTGCCAAGGAGACCATAGAATGTCCTGCTTTTCCAAAATATGTAGAAATGTTGAATGTGGAAATTGAGCAGGAAGCAACGATTGCAGCCGAGATTGCCAGAGACAGTTCTCAGGACAGTCAGAGTTCTGCTTCATTGAGTCAGGATCCACTAGGAGGACCTCTTATCGAAAATGAAGCTGCCACTGCTATGAATGAAGTGGAAAGAGCCATGGCACATGCTCAGGAGGATGCGGTTAACTTAGAAGAGTTGGAAAGACAACTCAACGTTGAGCAGAGGAAAATATATGACGAACTTACCATGCAAATTGATCATGGATTAAGTCATGACAAGAAAGAGTGCTCATGTACGTCGTTGAAGCCTGTCCGACTGTACGTGAGTGGAGAAGCGGGAACTGGAAAAAGTTTCCTTATTAAAGCAATTTCATGTTATTTGCAGGAAAGGACAGAGTCATCGCTGTCTTGTGTTGTCACCGCTCCAACTGGACTGGCAGCACATAACATTAAAGGGATTACTTTACATCGTTTACTGATGCTGCCAGTGGAGCATGACAACAAATTAGAATATCACAAGCTATCTGGAGATGCTTGTTTTGAAGTTTCAAGAGTCTTGAGGAAAATGAAACTTCTTATCATTGACGAAGTAAGCATGGTTTCCAATGTCATGCTTGCCTTTGTGCATTTGAGAATGCAAGAAGTTCTCAAAACAGAGTATGATGTGTTATTTGGTGGCAAACACATCATTGTTTTCGGAGATCTTCTGCAGCTGACACCAGTGAAAGGGCAACCTGTGTTCAAAATGCTCACGCATGAAGATACCAGGAAGTGCCTAGGGAGCATTGGCAACGTCAATATATGGTTAAACTTCAATTATGCTGAACTGCATGAAAATATGCGTCAGGCAAAGGATGAAGTTTACAAGACTATTCTACAAGATGTTAGAATTGGAAAAGTGACCGAGCATGGGAAAGAAGCTTTACATGCACGATTACTGACAAATTTATATCCAGACGAAGATGTTGTGCCTGAGAATATTTTTCAGAAAATTACTGAGAAAAAATCTGGAATATGTTTGATGCCAACTCTTGCAGAATGTGCCAAATTCAACAACAAAATGTTGCATTTAGAAAAGCAAGAGATTGTGAAACTGGAAGCTATTGACAGAGTAGAGCATATGGGATCAACAATTATTTTGTCTGAGAATCTGAAAACAAAATTGGATTCATTAGAGAAGAGTATATCTAAAACTGCGGGTTTTGAAAAGACTCTGAATGTGTGCTTGAACTGCCGTATAATTTTAAGAAGGAATTTACATGTTGAAAGAGGTCTGGTAAATGGATCAATGGGTAATGTTGTTGATTTTGTGAAATACAGAAATAGAGATGGAATTGAATTTTTAAAAATTAAATTTGATGGCATTGAGGAAGTACAGCTAATTGGTCGTTGTTCTGCTAGATTTTTGCTTGTAAAAGACTTATATGTTCGTCGTAAGCAGTTTCCTGTTTGCTTGGCATATGCGGTGACAATCCATAAATCGCAAGGTTTAAGTGTAGACTGTGCATTGGTGAATATTGGCAGTTCTGTGTTCAAGGAGGGTATGGCATATGTGGCATTGTCACGAGTTAGAACTTTATCGGGATTGTACTTGATTGAGTGTGATGTCACAAACATTTGTGCGGATCTAGATTGTGTTAAGGAATACAATAGGTTAAGAAGAGAGTATGCGCCACATTTGCCTCAGTATCCTTTGTTTGAGAAATGTGTGGTAGGCCGGAAACGAAGAAATGTGACCAATACTGGGGAGGTTGTAGCAAAAAGACGAAAAGTCGATGAACCTGAAATTATAAGCAGAAACAAAAAGGATTCTGTTGAAGATGTTGTTGGTTTTCAATTTGAAAACAGTTCTGGTGTCAACTGCTATGCTAATGTAGTGGTTAATGTTTTGTTTTCTCTAGAAAATGTAAAAGAAGAGATTGTGGTCAATTCTGATCAAAGATTTTGCAGTTTGTTAAATTCTGTGTTAGAGAAATGTAGCACTGATAGAAGAAACATAGAAAGTGTGTCTGAAATTCGAAATCTGTTAGACAGATGTTCAGGCCAAACACAATTCTCTCAAAATAGTCAGCAAGATTGTCAGGAGTTTTTAATGTATATGCTTGATGTATTGCATGATGAAGGTGTAGATGTAGATCACCTGTTTGGGCTTTCTTATCAATGGCAGCATGACTGCGAGAACTGTAGGGTATCAAGTACTACTAGTGTAGACTCAGAAAGATTTATATATTTAACTTTGCCAGACAGTAAATCAGTCTCTTTTAATAAGCTAGTAAAAGCAGCTGATCACAACATGGAGTGTAGCCAATGTAAATCTGAAATGATGTCCACATTATTTATACGAACATATGGCCAGTATGTAATTTTAATGTTCCAACGATGTAGGCCTGATGGAACAAAATTGACAACTTTAATTAAAAATGTTGTGGCTTCACAGTTGTCAATATCAGGAAGGACTTTTGTAACTGTAGCAAATATATATCATGATGGTCCTTCAATAACATCAGGACATTATACAGCTTATTTAAAGTGTAGAAATGGCTGGTCATTCTGCAATGATTCTGATTTAATTTAAAAAAAAAAAATTGCCGTATGACCTTAAAAACTCTTACCTGGTGTTTTAAAACCAAAATTTTAGGGAAAGAATCTCGGGATGTGCTCTGAGGAATTTCAAGAAGTTCTAATGGCTCCTACACAATTTGGCCTTGAGGATAAGTGTAGTACAGAGACATAACTTCTTACCATAACACTGGACGTCATGGAGAAATACGTGCACTTTGAATGAGTTCAGAAAAACTGTTTCTTTTTATAAGCTAATTGAAGCAGCCAATCAAAACATGGAGTAGAGGGAATGTAAGTCTGCAATGCTGTCTACTGTTTTACATTGCTTTGTGATTAAAAGTGATGTAGAGAATTAAATAATTGTACTAGTCATAAAGGTAGTGTAAGTCTGCTTCATAGTAAGCAGTATCAGTGTGATAGGAAATGTAGAACATGATTGAGCAAGAAGGGGAAGATATTAGTAGTCCAGGATTGTGAAAATGATCTTCAACATTTTAATTGTGAAAGTTGCGGAAATACAGCATGACGGGATTGGCTTAAAAGAATTCTAAGAGTTATAAATGGCTCAGACACGATTTGGCCTTGTGGAAACGTGTGGTAGAGAGCGAGAAGTCATTTATTGTATGTAACATGTTTTTGAAAACGATGGAGGTTTTCTTTCAGAAAGTGGCGGGTTGAAAGTAATAACAGCACAACAGAGTGTAAGCTGTTCATAGGACATCCTTGGCCGTCATGGAAAGTAAGTTAACTTTAAGGAGTTCTGAATTCTGATTTGTTATGTTGTATGGGTTTTTTAAACACAATCGTTTTGATTGTGTTTTTTTTCCCCGCTGTTATATGATGAATACCTTCAAGTCACTGTTTTAGTGAAATTTGATACATTCTGAGAACAGCAAAAATAAACCATTTAACATGTATAATTAATTCTGTTCTGTTTGCATTTATGATGTACATGTAGAACTGTGTAGGAGGCATGGAGAAGGTGAGGCTTCTGTAAGTGTCAAAGTTGTTGCATACAGTGCTCATATTCTACGTAGTCTTTTATATTTCATTACTTTCACTGTTTCTGACTGATCTAAATTTTTTTTTTTAAAAGAACAGTAAGTATAAGGGAAGGAAACAGACAGTTATGTTAAAAGAAAGACAGCTATAGGGAGTAAACTAGGGATACTGTTACCCGCAATCCTCTGCTGATGATGTCACTGACCATGTCATGAATGATGTAATATGTGACATCATCAGCAGTGGATTACGGGTAATAGTATCTCTAGTTTACTCCCCTATAGCTGTCTTTCTTTTAACATAACTGTCTGTTTCCTTCCCTTATACTTACTGTTCTTTTTAAAAAAAAAATTTTTTGGGTTCGCTTCCGGTTCGCGTACCGGCGAGCGAACTGGGAAGCGAACTAAGAGAAATAGAGGTTGGCACAGTTCCAAATATTGTACCAATTTTTTAATAACGGGGAGGTAGTTCTGAAAAGAACTTTTTTTTTTATTGTTTTTGTTGTTTTATATATTTTTTTTTTTTTTTCTGAACATTTTTTTACTTTTTTTGAATTTTTCTGAACAGTTTTATATTTTTTGGGGTTTTTTTTCGGAGGGGGCAACGAAAACGATTCATTGTAAAGGGCTCAACAGGAGCAACAAAAAAAAAAAAAGAATTTATTATTTGGGGCGTTTCGTACAAACTTGCATATGATAGTCAATAGCTCTGTTGATCAGAGTGATGCTACTTTCTCCGTAGCAAATGAATCCACTGCAATGTACGCAGACTTGTTTTACTTCACGAAATCTCGTTTGTATATTTGGCACCATCTCCCTGCCCTCTGGTCCCGTTACTTCCGGTACAACAGCTCTTCTGGCCATAATAGGGAGATTATCTAGGTCGTTACGAAACTGTGCAGCACTGTAGTTGTTAGGATGCCACCTAGTCATATGGCGATGCATTGTGTAGTTTCCGAAACTGTATTTTTTGTCGGTCCCTCTGGACAGTCTATCTTGACATATAAGGCAAGTTACGTATCTTGCATTTACTTTTTTCTGACCTTTGGGAATTTAAAAAAATTGCCAAATGAAGTTTTCTTTCCGGTGAGACGTCCTGGGCTCCTCAGGCAAAAAGTGCCTCTCTTCGTGCTCTTCCTCCTGTTCCTCTTCTTCCTCTTCTTGCTGAATTATAACTTCAGCAGGTGGTCCACTCTTCCTTGGATGTGGTGGAGGTGGTGGGGAAGCACCAGCTGAAGCTACTAAAGAAGCCATTGCTCACTGGTAACAAAGGGTCTTTCTCTCACAATGATGAAAGTCAGAGTGAGGAAAGAAGGAGGGATTTTCATCATTTGGGAAAAACAATAGTTCTCAACCAATGAAAAGTGTTCATTTTAGATTATATGACCTAGTCTTACATCATTAGGAAACCAAAAGTGAAATGAACCAATGAAAAGTGTTATTACCAAGTCACATGACCTGCTGTGTTTACGTTACGCGCTTTGCAGGGCCTCCCGGTTTGCTTCCAGAAACCTGCGCTTTGCGCCTCGGTAAGCGTACCAGTTCGCTAACGTAGCACGTCATATGACGTATCACGCGACAACGCGAAACGTCATGCGGACGGGAGGCGTCACGATGTTGTTTTCTAACGTGGCAGTTGCGGTAAAGGAACGTTTACCGGCTCGCGGTCTATTTCGCGGCATCAAGGTCAGCTAACGGGAAGCTTCCCGATTCGCGAAGCGGGAACGAAGAAAAAAAAATATTTTAAAAAAAAATTATTAATAAACATATAAAATATATTTTGGGATTTAAAGAAGAATACATTTTACAGCTACAGATATTAGCTGTTAAAAAACCAATGAAATTCACTGAAAAAACCATAGGTTATAGACCATATATAGTTAGGAATTAGCATTTACAAAACCTTGAAAATTCACTGAAAAAACCATAGGTTATAGACCATATATAGTTAGGAATTAGCATTTAAAAAACCTTATTTTACTCACACAAAACCATTGAAATTCCATATATAGTTAGTTGCACTAACTATATATCGCGCACCCGCAATCCACTGCTGATGATGTCACATATTACATCATTCATGACATGGTCAGTGACATCACTGATGACATCACTGATGACATCTCAAATAACATCACTGATGACATCACTGATGACATCTCAAATGACATCACTGATGACATCATGACACACCAATACCAGTTACTACATACGCACTCACTGATTCCTACGTCTACACACACATTCACTCATTCACCCATACAATCACTCATACATACAGTCACTCATTATTACAACACTATCATATGCACTCATACACCTATGCAGACAGTCACACACTGCCACTCATCCATGGAGTTACTCACACACCAAGTCAGTCCTGTAAAGAATCAATCACACTTCCATTTCCTCATCTATACAGTTAAACACAGAACACCATACTTCAGTGACATCACTGATGACATCACTAATGGCATCTCAAATGACATCACTGATGACATCTCAAATGACATCACTGATGACATCATGACACACCAATACCAGTTACTACATACGCACTCACTAATTCCTACGTCTACACACACATTCACTCATTCACCCATACAATCACTCATACATACAGTCACTCATTATTACAACACTATCATATGCATAGTCATAGTCATAGTCAAGAATCTTTATTCGGTGAATAAAAAACACCATAAAAGCACACATACATATACATAGATAAAAAGACATTAAATATTAGTCAAGATCCTTGTGCATTAATAATACAGTAAAAATACCAAATTTAAAACAAAGAGTCCCAAGTCTTTCAATCCTCTCCCCTCGTCATCCTTAGTCGAACCGCCACCTTGATAAAATTCATAACACAACATAAGGTTAGCGGGTCATAGGCTTTTTGCAAATAGACTAAAGCATCCCTGGCATGTTCCAATTGGGCTTTTTTTAAGATGTTTACTAGGAATCTACGCCTGGGCATAGAAAAATAGGGGCAAAGCAAGATAAAATGAAGGGAATCCTGCGGAGACCGGTTGTCGCAGCCGCAGGGTCCCTTCTGCTCAATTGACGTGGTGAAACCTGCTGGAGAAGCCAACATAAAAGGAAGTAAGTTCAGTCTAAAACGACACATAAGGAATCTGTCCTGTGTGTTATACACAAGATACAGATAGGGCTCCATACCCTCCACACTCTTCACCGAGTTATAAGCCCTCACAGACTTGTTCTCTCCTTCAACCTCAGCACGGCATAGGGTTTTCCGCTCTATGAAAATTTCCCCTACTTGTTTCTTGTGCTGTGCTGAGATGGTTGTGGGGTTCCTGAAGAGGTTTCCGAACCCTAGATCTTCAAGAGTGTTTCTCACATATTTAAGCCAGGGGATGCGCATACAGTGAGTCCTACCCAAGCAGTCCAATAAAATTTCTCTGCTTAAGTGCGCATCTGGGTTTGCCCAAATTTTTAGCCACGCCACAATTGGCCTAAGTTTTAACAAGTCAACCAGGTATGGCCTCCCTAGCTCCCTATGAGCTATGTGTCCAGCAGTACTGGGTGGTACCCTCAGGATAGATTTCAGGTGTCTATTTTCTTCCTGTTCAATTCTAGCAGTGTTCACAAAGCCCCAAACTTCTGCCCCGTAGCTTACTTTAGAGCATGTTATGGAGCCGTACAGGTTCATCACCTGTTCCGGGCTCCATCTGCCCAGCCTCCTGCCATAACCGGCTATTGCCCCATTAGAGGCAATCATTTTATTACAGCGTTCTGCCACCAAGGAGTTGAATTGGAGAGCACCATCAAAGGTTACTCCGAGATAGGAGAACGTTTTAACCTCCTCTAAACAATGGGTACCTATTGTATAAGAGAATTTAGAAGAAGGTTTTTTGCCTGCCAGGAGCACGTATGACTTGCCTAAGTTGACAGATAGGTCCAGGTCACTCATAAACTTGACGAACCCATCTATCAGAATTTGTAGGCTTCGGGGTGTACGCGCAAGCAAGACCGCGTCGTCTGCATAAAGCAGGACAGGGATATGCCGCGTCCCAACCCTTGGGGAATCTGCTTTTAAGCCCAAAAGAGACTGCTCCAGATTATTAATGTATAGGGAGAACAAAAACGGGGCAAGAATACAACCTTGTCTGACTCCACTTTTACATAAAAAGGAGTCAGACAATCCACCCTCCCTATTAAATCTTACTTTAGCCGTAGTATCGCTATGCCTTGACTTAGTATGCACCAACTTTAACATAAATATGTCTGAACCTGAGAAATTAAACTGGTCTGATCACATGCTAATAAGATTCTCCTGGCCCCTGTCCCGACCTGCTGAGACCAACCACTCTGTGGCTCATACACAGAAAATTAATTTAGCTCTGCTCTGTGATCATCTCGATACCTCTCGCCCCTCACTGCCTTCAGAAGTTGAACCAGCAGTGAGCTTATTCAATTCATGGATTGAAGAAGGTGTTGCTCTTTCAACCAAATCAGGTCGCGTCTGTAGAGTTCGCTCCTCCCCTTCTAAACCCTGGTTCTCCAACACCCTCCGTGATCTTAAATCAGGCTGCAAAAAACTCGAAAGACGTTGGAGACAAGCTTACCTCCCCGAGGCCAAGAAAGAACTTAGAACAGCTCAAAAGAAATATTATGCTGCAATTAAAGCGGCAAAAAGCTCATACTATGAAGGGTGCATTTCCAAGGCCAATAACAACAGCGCAGAAATCTTTGCTGTTGTCAAAAGTTTTGTTTCCCCTTGCGCCGCTCACCCTCTTCTAGCCTCATCGGCAAAATGGTGTGAAGAACTCTCTGTATTTTTTGTGGAAAAAATTGACAAAATCCAAGATGATCTGCTTACTGTATGTAACAATTTTCCAGCCTCCATGACCACTCCTATTCCCACTATGCCCACTTCTACGGACCAGTTTGCCCTCTTCACTCCAGTGAATACAACTGAGGTCGTGAAAATTCTGGCTACCTTAAAACCTGTGGACCCCTGCCCAGCCAGAGTCCTTGCAGGCCTGGCTAACACAGTCGGCCAAGAGGTGACGCATATTGTGAACCTCTCTTTTTCCAGCGCCACATTCCCAGCTTGCTGGAAACAGGCAAAACTGCTACCACTCCTTAAGAAAAATGGCCTAGATCCAAAAACTCCCGCTAACTTCCGGCCCATTTCTTTACTGCCAGGTCTAACAAAGATATGTGAAAAAGCTGCATTTTCACAGCTGGACCGATTCGTAGAAAACTCTCAAGCTCTCCACCCTGCGCAATCAGGCTTTAGAGCTGCTTTCAGCACAGAGACGGCCCTAGTTGAGGTCTCTGAGGCTATTCGTGAGTGCTTAGACGGAGGTGGCAGAGCGGCGCTGATTTTATTGGACCTCTCTGCCGCCTTCGATACGGTCCCTCACTCCCTCCTACTTACCAGACTAGCAGATATAGGCATAACTGGCCCTGCCCTCGGATGGCTAAGATCTTTCTTAGATGACAGGTCCCAGCAAGTGTGGATGCCGCCTTTCTCTTCCTCTCCCAAAAAACTCTCAACTGGCGTACCTCAGGGCTCCACCTTAAGCCCCCTGCTTTTTAATGTCTATATGACCCCCTTATCTATCTTGCGGAACAGCTAGGGGCCAAAATTATGGCCTACGCCGATGATACCCAGCTCTTGTTTACATGGCCCAAAAACAACCTGGACACAACGAGAGTCCAATTCTGCTTATCATCGGTCTTCCGCTGGCTGGCCTTGGCTCAACTTAAGTGTAATGAGAGCAAATCTGAGATTCTGCTGTACGGCTCCTTCCCAGATAACTTCTACGATTCTCTCTGGCCCACCGATTTTCCCAGCCCCAAATCCACAGGTGGACCTGCAAAAAACCTAGGAATCTGGTTTAGCAATAATCTCAGATTTGAAGATCACCTGAAAAAACTCACCGGAATCTGCTTCTCCACTCTCAAAACCCTACGCAGATTCCTTCCTCTGCTTCCGCGATCAGCTAAGGAGACGGTCATTCGCGCTCTGATATTATCCAGATTGGATTACGCGAATGCTCTCTACTGCGGACTCCCAGCCTATCTGATCCACCGCCTCCAAGTCATCCAAAATACTGCGGTTCGGCTGCTGTTTAACATCCCCAGAAGATCTAGCGTCCGCCAACCACTCCGAGACCTTCACTGGCTTCCAGTGGCTCAAAGGATCTAATTCAAGATCCTGGTGTTAGCATACCGAGCGCTCTACCTAACAGGCCCAATCTATTTGAGAAAAAGATTCTCTCTTTATGCCCCCAACCGCCCTCTCAGATCAAGCAATCTTCATCAAATGACTGTACCAAAGTTCAAATATAGCAGGCTTGGCGGACAATCCATTTCTGTCAGAGCAGCGAGAGCTTGGAATACCCTGCCTCTGCAACTGAGAACAGCCCCTACCATCATGGCTTTCAGGAAAGGCCTAAAAACCTACCTCTTCAACACCAATGCCTAATAGCTGTCCCTCTTTGGCATTTACTGTGATCTGTCCCCTTCTTTTCTCGTCGCGCCAGGATACTATACTATTTAGTAGCAGAGCGCGTTATAAAAGCCTCTATAAATAAATAAAATAAATAAAAAATGCAGCTCTCTTAATATGGTGATTAAACCACTCTCGATCCCCAAGCCTGCCATCATGTCCCACAACTTCCCTCTATTGACGTGGTCGAATGCTGCTGCCAGGTCCATGAATCCCATATAAATGGGTTCATCACTAGCCAGAGTGTATTTGGCAGTCAGCATATATAGGTTCAGGCATTGATCGCTAGTGGACCTCCCTGACCTGAACCCATATTGAGTGTCCGAGAAGATGTTATTCTCTTCGGTCCACTCGGACAATCTGTTCAGAATTGCCCTTCCCAAAAGTTTAGCCGAAACGTCAATCAGGGAAATAGGCCGGTAACACCTAGGGTCGTCCTTGTTGCCCTTTTTAAAAATTGGCACAATGATCGCTTTAGACCATGATGGAGGGAGACCACAGGAGATAGCGGTGTTTAAGACCCTAGTCATCAGGGGGGCCATAGGTCTATATTGCTAAGAAAAAGGTCAGGGGGAATTCCATCCGGACCCGGGGCTTTGTTCTTAGTTAGACTCTCCATCCCTGCCACGATCTCCTTAAGAGTAAATACTACCGGGGGTGCCTGACTTGGGTTTGCTGATGGCTCTACAAAGGTACCCGGTTCATGGTTGTACAAACTCCTAAAGTGGGTAACCCACTGCTCCGGTAGGATATTGGCCCCTATTTCCGGAGAATCATTTTCTAGAAAGGTCGGTTTATTAATGATTCTCCAGAACCCCGCTAGGTCCCTTCTTTCCCCTGCCTCTCTCAGATCTGCCCAGGCTTCAGCCTGCAGGGTGAGTTTCCTCCTTTTGGTCTCTTTTTTATATTTCTCTCTGCTTGCCCTAATTTTTTGTGGATCCCGTGGTTTTGACTTAAGAGAGCATTTCAGTTCCCTCAGTGTCTTAGAACAATTCTGATCAAACCACCGGGGATTGACCAGGTTACGTGTGGGCACATTGGACCTTAGTAGTCCGTCTATCAGATTTGCAATATGGTCGAACGTTTCTAGTAATCTTGGGCCCTGTACTTCCAGATCCAAACAGTCGTTTATGGCCCGCAAACCCTTATTGCTCAAGTTTTTATAAAACTTTTCCCCATCTATTCTAGACCATTTCAGTCTCCTGCCTTGATCGGTGACCCTCTCCCCAATTAAACGGTGGACATTGGATCCAGAACCCGCCCTATATACGAGCATTAAGCCAAGCGGGTTATGGTCACTGAAGCTGTTCCAGTCTATCCCTACACTAGTTACTTTGTTAACCAGGGATCTCGAAACCACAATATAATCTATAATAGATGAACAGCCCCTGCCCTTAAAAGTTGGTGGGAGTGTGCCGTCCGACTGTGGGTCTATCATGTTGATGGTGTGCTCTAGGTCGTACTTAAGCCGAAGCAACCTAAGAGCCGACCCAGTAGGCGAGTGAGAAAAATGAGGCCCCTTCTCAATTGGGCATTGCGCCCAATCAGTGTTTGCTTTAATCAGTGCTGGGCAGAGGTGACAATTAAAGTCCCCCACCACAAGCAGCCCGTGTGATGGGCCCTTGTTCTGGGATATAATTTCTTGTCCTAACCTTTGGTCGAGTTCAGTCAATACCGGGGTATGGTTATTTGCTATCTCGGTGTTATACAAGTTAAAAACAGAGAATCGTAACCCCTTTCCATAGAACCGAACTACCTGGATACCATATGAGGACCAGTCTGGGAAGGACCAGGTGCCTGGGAGGTCTAAATCTACATAGAGGGACAAACCACCCATTGCTCTCCCAGAACTGGATTTTCGGGCGGGAACAAAAAAGCACTTGTACCCCTGCAGATGGTAATTATTCTCCACAGCCCACGTCTCCTGTACACATATGATATTAAATTTTCTAATGTAGTCAACCTATTCCTTATTGTAAAATTTGCCCGCTATGCCAGCTATGTTCCATGAGATAAATCTCACACCCTCACCACTCCATTCTACGCCCCCCTGGTCCCTTGATCTTATTTCCAACATTTGCCTTTGCATTGCCTGCTCATGTCCCCCTCCTATACTGTTTTTAGCTATTGCCTCAAGTTCAACACACATTAGATCCCCCACACCAATCGCCGAAGTTTGCTGAGCCTTGAAGCTTTGCTCCACCAGTGTTTCTACCAGAGCACCCTTTTCTATACAACCCTGGGGGGTATTATCTGTTTGTCAATCGACCCCCTCTAGGCCATTCAGGCAATTGAACCGGTTGTAGGTGTAAAAGGGTTGTTCTGGTCGGCCAGCTATCGGTCTGGTGTATAAGGGTTGGTGTCTCCCCCTCATCCCAACCCTCTCCCAACTATCATGAGTTTGGGGTTGCTGAAATGGGACTGGGGTAATGGGAAAGAAGAACGACACATGGAGGGTTTGGATGGTGGATTCCCTAGATCTATTTTTCCCCTGACATATATAGGACACCGTACCTGTATCCCTAAAACTCACCAGTATACAGTCCCCTTTAATGGATTTTTGTGTTCTCCCCACCCATGGTACCCTTCTTACCATTATAATTTCATTATTGAGATATGTCGGGAGGGGTCTGTTTATGTTTAACCACTTAATTACCCTACTTTTCAGGGCACAAAAGTCCTCCATTTCACCTTCCTCGAGTGGGGGGACACCCGCCATGACTACAGTAAAGGCGTTAGTCTCTGGGGGTAAATTAGGTCTACGTGGTCTCAGGGTGAGCTTCATTAAAGGGGTCGGGATGGTGTTATCTACCGGCTGTGCCGGAGGTACAGGTCCTGGCGGATGGTTGGGCATATTGGCATTAAGGGGTTTAGATGTTGCAGGCTTCGGCCTTAAGGGTTGTTGTGAGGGTGCCACATTCGCGGCTTGTAGAAGGAATGGATTGACAACACTATTTGCCGTCGGTTGAAGGACTACGGTAGGGAGAGTGGGTTCTGGTTGCCTTCCCTGTCGTCCAGCTGGAGTTTTCAGACTACCTAATGTGGCCTCCAGAATAGTCAGTCTGATCTCAATCTTTTTAATACTCTCACTAATCGGCAATAACAGAGACCTTAGCAAGAATTCTAAGTTTCCAAGCGGGACAACAGACAAGGGGATATTGGCAATAACAGCTCCTGTATCTTTTATCGTAACAGGAGCTGAATCCTTATGAGCAATGGGTTTAGGATGTAAATTCTCCGGTGGTTTTTCTACTAACGTGGGGGTTTTTAGGGACTTGCCAAAGTCCGAATGAGAAACCTTGGGTTTACTCTTTCCTTGAACTCCCTTAGATTTCCTCCTGCGTTTATTGGGAGGGGGTCCAAAAGCTACTTGAGTGTTAGTTAGCTTGGATTTAGCTTTCCTAGTTTTGGGGGCTGGGGGGGTTGGGACACTAAATCAATGGTCACCCTAGTTGGGCTAGGACTAATGGCTGGAGCTATACTCATGACTGCACCTGATGAAATATTAGTGCAATCCCTCAGCAGTAGTGGGACATCGTCAATTCGAGACAACTCCTCCCTGGGTGTAATAAGTTGGTCTCCGAGGGAGGTATTTTTCATGTTGTCTATTGAGCGTCTCCGTTCTGCCCTTAGCCTGGACAGATTACACTCTTTGTCCCCCTCCCCTACTGCCCGGGAGAAATAATTTTCAAGAGTCCTATTTTTAACTCCGCCCGGTTTTAATGGGGTACTCTCTCTTGCCGGGGACGGCATGGTGTTCGTAATGGGTTATACTCCGCAGGGGGTTCTTAACCCGTAGTTGAGATCAGAGGTCGAATGCACAATCCAAGAGGGTAGGCCCAGCCCGGCCTCCTTCGGCCCCGGACGGCCACAGACGGTCCCGCCCTTGTCCCGGGCTTCTCCCGCGCGCTCTCCCGCGCTGCGGGAGTACAAGTGGCTTAATATGGAGTTACCACCCAATAGGTGGAAGGGGTAGGAGGGGTCGGGGAGAGCGGCCCAGGTGTAGCTGTTCAGGGGCTGGCGGGCGCTCCTGGGAAATGCAGTCCCAGAGCACACGCACTCGCTCGCAGCCCCGAGAAAGTGCCTCCCTCAATGTCCCCTTCAAGGCGCTGCAGTCACACTCCTCACGCAGCGGGACCCGCGGAGCGGGTTCCGCAAGAAGTAGGCTTTTGGCAGGTGATTCCCAATCCGTCGGGTAAGAGCAAAACAGCAAGGCGTCCCACTCGCCAGTTCAATGAAGACAGTTAATAAGGGCTCGGTGGAAGGGTAGGAGGGGTCGGGGAGAGCGGCCCAGGTGTAGCTGTTCAGGGGCTGGCGGGCGCTCCTGGGAAATGCAGTCCCAGAGCACACGCACTCGCTCGCAGCCCCGAGAAAGTGCCTCCCTCAATGTCCCCTTCAAGGCGCTGCAGTCACACTCCTCACACAGCGGGACCCGCGGAGCGGGTTCCGCAAGAAGTAGGCTTTTGGCAGGTGATTCCCAATCCGTCGGGTAAGAGCAAAACAGCAAGGCGTCCACTATCATATGCACTCATACACCTAGTCAGTCCTGTGAAGAATCAATCACACTTCGATTTCCTCATCTATAGTTAAACACAGAACACCATACTTTTCACACATATACTAACACATACTTACTCTCTTATACAATCACTGATACAAGTACACATTGATATGCACAGAGTCACACACCTCCCAGCCAGCCACACACACACTCAGTCTTCCATACATCCACTCATTCTTCAATATGTAAAACGTATTTAAACTTTACAAAAACACACAGACACTAGATGATGTCATCAGTGATGTCATCAGTGATGTCACTGACCATGTCATGAATGATGTAATATGTGACATCATCAGCAGTGGATTGCGGGTGCGCGATATATAGTTAGTGCAACTAACTATATATGGAATTTCAATGGTTTTGTGTGAGTAAAATAAGGTTTTTTAAATGCTAATTCCTAACTATATATGGTCTATAACCTATGGTTTTTTCAGTGAATTTTCAAGGTTTTGTAAATGCTAATTCCTAACTATATATGGTCTATAACCTATGGTTTTTTCAGTGAATATATATATATATATATATATAGCTTTCACCTTGCATGAAGCGGGACACACACAGTATTTTTACTAGTTCTACCCCTTGTTGTGCGCTTGAATTCTATTTTGTTTTTTGATTTATGTTAAAACCTTCTGTTTCCCCACACTCACCTTCCTCATAATATAGCATACTGAGCCAGTGAAACAAGGGCTTGTCACTGTTAGAACAGAGACATTCAGCACAAGACACCAAAACTCAGGCCCACTAGGGCCACACACACTCAACGCCAAGAGCAGCCCCTACCATCCATTAGTAATCGCTTGAAATGCAAGGATACAACACGCATCCGCGACACAATGCAGACACACAACTGCAATATAAATTACAGGGATGTAAAGGGCACGAGAAACAAAAACAAAGCGATCTTCACTAAACACCAAACAGACAAACATGTCAAAGGCTCACCGTATGTCAACATTGCTAGAGGACGCGCACGCATACAAAACATTAACTGAGAGGTATATGGGTGTTTTGTTTATGTCAACTATTGAAATGTGGTCAGTGGAAACTTTTTGTGCTGCAAAAATAATGCAAACCATGGATGCATATTTATGAAACAATAAGACAGCCTTATGTCTTAACACACACAAACATTTTTGTTTAAATGTTTTTTTTACAATTGAAATGTAAACTTTAGTACATGACTTGCATTTTTTAGTCACAAACTTTTCTATATACTTCACTACCCCACCCGTTGTCATGACAACTTACTCAACTCCTACGTGTGTCACGAGTGCAAAATATAACATGATATAATGGCAGAAGACACCCCACGGAGTCGGTAGCCTGATTTGTAACTTTAAAACCAGGATTGGCAAATATATATATACATATATATATATATATATATATATATATATATATATATATATATTCACTGAAAAAACCATAGGTTTCACACACGTTATAGTTAGGAATTAGCATTTAAAAAACCTTGCAAAATTCAATGAAAAAACCATAGGTTTCACACACATTATAGTTAGTAATTAGCATTTAAAAAAAGCTTAGAAATTCATTGAAAAAAACATACGTTTCACACGTTATAGTTAGCTAAACATTTCTCTCATAAAAAACCTTTGAAATTCCTCCGTTATAGTTAGCTCAGTTAACTATAACGTGCGCGCCCGAAATGCACTGCTGATTACATCACATATTACATCACTCATGACATGGTCAGTGACATCCCTCATGACATCCCTGATGACATCACTGAAGACATCATCCTTGTGGTAGACCTCCTCTCACTGTAATATAACCTTTGATACACACGATTAAAAATAGAAACTAAAATTTTCAAAAAAATGGAGATACCAATTCCAGTTAGAATAACATATTCAGTAATTCCAAAATCTACATACACATCCACTCATTCACCAACAATTCTATATAGTCACTCATACATGGACTCACTTATCATATGTACTCATACACCTATACATCCTGTTATACACCAACACTCATCTATAGAGTTACTCACACACATACTCACACATGCAAATATCAATTTCCTTGCATATACAGCTATACATCCACCACTACACTAACTTCTACAGATTCGTACACATACTTACTCTCTAAACAATCACTTTGAGAAACTCATACTTATTTATACAGGAAGTCTTAGAATCTCTCCCTCTGACATATACTCACTTATATACATGAATACTCACATATACTAGTTTAAAACATATGTAGTTACTCATAAAGATACTATTGAGACAGTCATTCACTCACTAACACACCCATACACACACTCATCCACCCATACAGTCCTGCACACATGATGTCTTCAAAACACATACAAACAGTGAGTCAGTCATGCATGCATCTGTGCGCTAAGTAATACTCCCCACCGAACCATACAGACACTCATTCTGATACTCAAAACACCAACTAATAACCCATATACACACTCATGTAGCTACTCACCAACCCATGCAGCCACTTATATACAAAGTGAGACACTGAAACTGATATTTAAATATTTAAAGATTACTCGTTAATACACCTATTCACTAAGATATACTTAATACGTTAGTTATACAATCAATTTTACAAAAAAAAAACATCCATTTAGACACTTATGTACCCATTTATTCTTCCATTGACCTTTAGATATACATATATAAAAAATATTTATTTTTCAGAAAGACACACATTCACTGGATGATGTCATCAGTGATGTCATCAGGGATGTCATTTGAGATGTCATCAGGGATGTCATGAGTGATGTCACTGACCATGTCATGAGTGATGTAATATGTGACGTCATCAGCAGTGCATTGCGGGCGCGCAAGTTATAGTTAGCTGAGCTAACTATAACGGAGGAATTTCAAAGGTTCTGTATGAGAGAAATGTTTAGCTAACTATAACGTGTGAAACCTATGGGTTTTTTAAAGAATTTCTAAGCTTTTTTAAATACTAATTCCTAACTATAACGTGTGTGAAACCTATGGTTTTTTCAATGAATTTGCAAGGTTTTTTAAATGCTAATTCCTAACTATAACGTGTGTGAAACCAATGGTTTTTTCAGTGAATTTCAAAGGTTTTGTAAATGATAATTTACAAATGTATTCATTATTATGTCTTTCTTTTTATACTAATTTCTTATATTTTTAATATAAATATTTATATTTATTTTATTTTTTAGATTTGATTTCATATTCTTATTATAAAATAATAACAAAACTAAATTGCAAAGGATTTTTTTGATTAATAATTGCTTGACGTCGATTGCAAGTATAACACAGCTCCACCAATGCTCTTGGGACCCTATGCTCACAATGCTGTATCAATCCTTACACCTCCTTCAAGCATGTGCAAGGTTTTGATGCAGCATAAGCTCAAAAGTGACTGAATGAAATGTTATACATTTCACTCAGTCACTTTTAGGAGGCGTTGCTGCACCCCCTTCTGCACAAGAAAGCCTCTTATGGCGCAGCCCTTTACAATGTAATACACCCTCCAGATGCGTCACATTGTTAGTAGCACACACCATGGCACATCTTTTGCACCACCGCTGTGTCACAAAAGTGACGCAATGGCTGTGTAAAAGAGGCACAAGGGGATTGTAAATCCACCCCTAACACATACAAATTCACCCAGGCAGTTTCACCAGCAGCACAAATTAAAGCATAGACTTGTAACATATTTATGTACATATGTTACATTCGAGTGCTTCGAACATACTACAGTATACTATAGATAAATACCTTATAGATTTATGCTGTAGCACTTCCTTATAGTTCTGCACTTTCACATTCTCCATACACTAGTAAGATATTCATTGATTCATTTATGAACTACACATTCATTCTGACAAACTTTTACACACTAACATAGAAATATAATTCTTTCTTTGACCAGTGAAGGTAGTTCTAAAAAGAACTGTTTTTTTTTTGTTTTTTTATTTTGTAGTTTTTTGTGTGTTTTCTCAACAAATTCCAAGTGGAACAAAAGAATCAAAAGAAAAACAACTAATGTAGAAGACAGCAATGATCCTGCATCCTGCGTTTCATCAGGTCTATAGACTGTTCCCCATAACACAAAAGTTTTTCGCAATAAATGCATAGAATTTTAACTTTAGCAAAGTCCGAATCAATTTGTGGGTGTGGACTGCTTGCTGAAAATGCTGCTGCCGCAGTTGATGAGCTTAGTGCAGTAGCAGGTGGATTCTCGTGCAACCTCCGTCTTGCAGCTCAAGCAAAGTTCTTGGGGTGCAAGTTCTTCACGTGGCGCACCATATTTGCTGTGCCAAAGGAGTATTTTTTAGATGGATCACCCCTTGAAAGAGTTGTTTGGCAAATTTTACAGGTTACTTTTGGAGCATTAACCTTTTTTTGTCCTTCTGGAAAAGTAAAAAACTTCCAAACTAGAGCTTCTTTCCTCTTCTTTGGACGTTCTTAAGGAATGAAATCTCCCTCTGAAGAACTGCTGGAAGATGACTCCATTGCTCTTATTATTGTGATCTTCCTTCTATTTGAGAAGATTCTCAGAAGAAATGCTTCTTCTTCTTAGAAACTTAAAGTCGAATAATTATAATGGGACGGAACTTTCAACAGCCGCAATAGCAACAGCTATGAACCAATCAAATCTCTACTTTTAAAGTCACATGCTTTTGCGTACGCTTATGATGCGCTTACGCAGCTATTTCGATACCAGAACGCATGATGTTCTACCGCGATTTGTGTAATTGTTTTTAAAAGTAATGTATGATTATTACAAGTATTAAAAAAATTCATAGTTATCCCAAATGTCTGCCCTTAGTATGTACATTAAATACATAAATAAATGTTTTAAACCAAGTAGAAACATTGCCCCCTTTCGCGTACAGAACGCCGTACATGACGTCACACGGAAGCTTTAATACGATGCGTAACGTCAAAGAATATTCATACCGTATGCACGGGTACGCGCTGAGTATGATAAGCAGTACAAACTATTGTGCGATTACCCTCTCAGTGACAAATCAGAGCTCAGGGCGCGCTAAGGAGAATGATTAGAAGTGTTCACTCATTGCAGATCCGATTCTGGGCCTGCCTCTGCGTACATTATAACACCGCCCCCATCTGTCTCTGTTGTTAATTGTTAGTGCACTCACTCATACTTGCACATGCACGGCGTGTGCCCGCCCACACTACTAACATGCCACAACCTAGCATGTTTGCTATCACTAAGCCTGGAAACCAATACATTACCCAATGGGATGTCCCCCAGGGCCGTCATTCTTGCAGACCGCAAAACTCTACCAATGACTGCCCTGGGCTTGGTTTGGTTAGCCCCCACGGGTCCCATATAATGCGGGCACTGACGTGAGCACGCTCTCTTTTGCCTGCCTGTGCTGCGGTGACAGACAGACTATTGAAAACACCCCAGACTTAGCGAAACCGCAGCCTTTGAAGATACGACAAAAGACGACATAAACAAAGGTAAAAGAAGATGTCGCAACATCAGCCTCCACTGTAAATTGTATATGCATAATGCTATTTTTTTCTCCTTCATATGGCTTTCCTACCCCTCAATGGTTTTAAATTGTGCTTACATAACATCGTTTCTTTATAAGTCGAAAGTTCCTATACAACTCTAATTAAAAAATTTGTGTGTGCATACATTTCTGTGTCGTATTTCTGTACTACGCCACAAGCTTAGGCCTCTATTATTATTAATTGTGCGTCCATGATAGTATTTTTTTTTCTGCGTCACGAGGCCGTCCCAGGCCTGTATTAAGTTATTGATCTTCCTTTGTTTGCTGAAGCTGCAACAGTCTAACCCTGGAATATTAAGAACCCACATTAAAATTCACTTTTGATAGTAGTTACGCAACTCAATTTACGATGACTAATCAAAATGTCCTTTTGTTTCCTTCAGCAAACATCCTTCAGAACTGTCTCCAACATATTGAATATACTTTGACGTATAGAAGCAGAGTTCAAGTCGAGAGGTAAACTCCGGTGGCCACACTGTTTATACAAGGTAAGCAGAGCAGCCTAGATCTACAAAGCCTTCATAGCAATGCATTAGACTAAGTCGGCATAACAGGCATCAGTAACACAGTAGGCACTTCCATATAGACACCACTTGAATGCGGCACTATAACAACTGAAATGTACCAGGTACACTGCATTCATAAAACTGTAGTGTAACCTTTATTTGTGAAAGCAGAGAGAGGGCCATATTATCAAGCCTTGGCAACAAAATTATCGCCACTTTATCGGCAGCAAAGTGCCGCTAAACTGGCGAAAATGAGTTAGATAATATGCTCTATGGAATTCCAATCAAAGCTCATGTTAGATGTGAAGGACATCTAACATGAGCTTTGATTGCATTTCCATAGAGCATATTATCAAACCCATTATCGCAACTTTAGCGACACTTTCCTGCCGATCAAGTGGCGATAATTTTGTCGCTCAGGCTTGATAATATGGCCCAGACTAGGTAGTGTTCAGCAGCTTCTCTGTAAAATCTTTAATTACCTCTGAGCAGTGACAACAGATAGGATACAACAGTCTGACAAACAGATCCACAGCCTTATTACGCCACTTTTGAGTCACTTTTAACATGGGTAAAGTGATGCAAGAAGCTAGTAAATCTACGTCTGACATTTCAAGAAAAAATCTCAACTCCAGACTCTGCGACACAGTTTTAATGTTGTTTTCTCTCTCTTTCTCTCTCTCTTACTCTCTGTGACATAATTTCTCTTTCTCTCTTAAACTTATAGACACTGCTGTCTGCTTGGACGTGTAGAAGATTTGTTCAAATGAAGTTGTGAACTCCACTTTCTTATGTGTTTGGCCACAAGGTTTATACAACGGTAAGCAAAGAGGCCTAGATCTACAAATCCTTCATAGCAATGCATTAGAAATAAGTCGGCATAACGGGCGTCAGTAACGCAGTAGGCACTTCCATATAGACACCACTTGAACGCAGCACTATAACAAGTGAAATGTACCAGGTACACTGCACTCGCAAAACTGTAGCGTAACCTTTATTTGTGAAAAGAGAGAGGGCCATATTATCAAGCCTTGGCAACAAAATTATCGCCACTTGATCGGCAGCAAAGTGTCGCTAAAGTGGCGAAAATGAGTTTGATAATATGCTCTATGGAATTCCAATCGAAGCTCATGTTAGATGTGAAGGACATCTAACATGAGCTTCGATTGGAATTCCATAGAGCATATTATCAAACCTATTATCGCCACTTTAGCGACACTTTCCTGCCGATCAAGTGGCGATAATTTTGTCGCTCAGGCTTGATATTATGGCCCAGAGTGCGTAGTGTACAGCAGCTTCTCTGTAAAATCTATAATTACCTCCGAGCAGTGACAACAGATAGGTTACAACAGTCTGAAAAACAGATCAACAACCTTATTACGCCACTTTTGAGTCACTTTTAACATGGGTAAAGTGATGCAAGGAGCTAGTAAATCTACGTCTGACATTTCAAGAAAAAATCTCAACTCCAGACTCTGCGACACAGTTTTAATATTCTTTTCTCTCTCTCTCTTTCTCTCTCTCTCACTCTCTGTGACATCATTTCTCTTTCTCTCTTAAACTTATAGACACTGCTGTCTGCTTGGACATGTAGAAGATTTGTTCAAATGAAGTTGTGAACTCCACTTTCTTATGTGTTTGGCCGCAAGGTTTATACAACAGTAGGCACAGAGGCCTAGATCTACAAATCCTTCATAGCAATGCATTAGAAATAAGTCGGCATAACGGGCGTCAGTAACGCAGTAGGCACTTCCATATAGACACCACTTGAACACAGCACTATAACAAGGGAAATGTACCAGGTACACTACACTCGCAAAACTGTAGTGTAACCTTTATTTCTGAAAAGAGAGAGGGCCATATTATCAAGCCTTGGCAACAAAATTATTGCCACTTTATCAGCAGCAAAGTGCTGCTAAAGTGGCGATAATGGGTTTGATAATATGCTCTATGGAATTCCAAGCGAAGCTCATGTTAGATGTGAAGGACATCTAACATGAGCTTCGATTGGAATTCCATACAGCTTATTATCAAACCCATTATTGCCACTTTAGCGCCACTTTCCTTCCGATAAAGTGGCGATAATTTTGTCGCCCAGGCTTGATATTATGACCCAGAGTGCGTAGTGTACAGCAGCTTCTCTGTAAAATCTATAATTACATCCGAGCAGTGACAAGGTTACAACAGTCTGACAAACAGATCCACAACCTTATTATGCCACTTTTTAGTCACTTTTAACATGGGTAAAGTGATGCAAGGAGCTAGTAAATTTACGTCTAACTTTTCAAGAAAAAATCTCAACTCCAGACTCTGCGACACAGTTTTAATGTTGTTTTCTCTCTCTTTCTCTCTCTCACTCTCTGTGACAACATTTATCTTTCTCTCTTAAACTTATGGAAACTGCTGTCTGCTTGGACGTGTAGAAGAAGTGTTCAAAAGAAGTTGTGAACTCTACTTTCTTATGTGTTTGGCCACAAGGTTTATACAACGTAAGCACAGAGGCCTAGATCTACAAAGCCTTCATAGCAAGGCATTAGAAATAAGTCGGCATAACGGGCGTCAGTAAAGCAATAGGCACTTCCATATAGACACCACTTGAACGCGGCACTATAACAGAACTGGAATGTACAAATTACACTGCACACACAAAACCATAGAGTTACCAAAACTTGTATGGGCATATTATCAAGAACGACGATAAAATTATCGCCGTTTCAGCGGCAGGAAACTGCCGCTAAAGCGGCGATAATTGGCTTGATAATATGCCCTTGTGAATTCCCATAGTAGCCCAGGTTAACACCAGAACCTGGGCTGCTATGGGAATTCAAAAGAGCATATTATCAAGCCCATTATCGCCGCTTTAGCTGCTGTTTCCTACCGCTAAAACGGCGATAATTTTATCACCATTGTTGATAATATGCCCCGTAATGCTTCAGCTCATTTACTCACATCTAAATAATTCTAAACTCTAATTTTCTTTTTTCTTTTGCAGATTACCAGTCGGACACCTTTTGGAATCCATTTCACAATTTGTTTATAACATTGTTTGTTAAAGTTATTTTTCTAGTTCTAATATAGTTATAATTCAGTTTCGTTTATATTTATTGTTTAATAAAAGTTAATTAAAAAAACTAAATACTTCTTTTATTTTGTGGGGGAGGGGTATGACGGTGCAGAATAAAAATAATGTTGAAATACTATAGTAAGATATTCAAGACTAGGATTGAAAACTACTGAGTTCTAACTAACAGATATAATAAAAAACAATGGTGAAAAACTACTAAAATGGCGGTGGACAGAGTACGTAATCAACGTTTGGCGCCTCAGCCCTACCTTTCAAATAAATATAGAAAAAATATGATTATTAATACTGTACAAAAGTACAGCAGCGGATGACACACACGAACCGGGAAAAGAACGTGACAGATTTACTACCTGAAATAAAGAAAGGTTTGCTTGTTGAACTTGAAGAAAAAGAAAACGTGGGCTTCAAAACGACGCTGCGCATGCGTAGAGTACAACTGCTACACGAAATAAAGGAAAGCTTTACATACTATCATAAAAATGAAGGCGCATATTATCAACAAAAGGCGATACATTATTGCCGCTTTTATTGACAGGAAACTGCTGATAAAGCGGCGATAATGTGCTTGATAATAGGCCCTTGTAACTTCCCATACAAGCCCAGGTTCTGGTGTTAACCTGGGCTGCTATGGTTATTCACAAGGGCATAAGGTAACTGGCTAATGCTGCTTGTGTTCTTGCTGGACTGAGGCATTTAAACTAACCTCCTAAGTTGCCCGTTTCATTTTCTTGACTGTTGTGGTCTTTTAATTCCCTCACCTGCACCGGACTAGAATCGCTAATGTGGGGCTCGGGTATTTCGCCGACCCGTCTGAAGATTAGCGTCCCAGTTCCGGTTTTGCCGCTAGTTCCTCCCCCAGCTCACCTAAAGCCAGCGCTGCAGCGTTCGCGCAGTCGTAAGGTAACTGGCTAATGCTGCTTGTGTTCTTGCTGGACTGAGGCAATTTAACTAACCTCCTCAGTTGCGCGTTTCATTTTCTTGACTGTTGTAGTCTTTTAATTCCCTCACCTGCACCGGACTGAATCGCTAACGCGGGGCGCAGGTATTTCGCCGACCCGCCTAAAGATTAGCATCCCAGTTCCGGTTTTGCCGCTAGTTCCTCCCCCAGCTCACATATAACCACCGATGCAACGACCACGCAGCGGGCGCGCCAAAGGCAAGCCCGTCTGCGCCCATCAGCGCCCAGACTGCTCCATGCGCCAGAACCCCTGGTCATTGTAAAAGGATTACATACGCGAAAAACGGTCTTTTAAAATTGAATACAGGTATGTGTGGATGTCATAATATCTTGTTACCCGCTGAGTCCTGCTGCTGTAAATCCTGCGATTGGGCAACTACGGAGGGGCACAACAAAATGTCCCGGTCACCAAAGGGTCACCCAATGCAGAACAGTGATATACAACCTAATAATCAAGTCAATGATAACAGTGAGATCTTCAACTGCATGCTTCTTAACGTTAGATCCATGGCCAAACACAAATACCAACTAGAATGCTTAATACAGACCGAAGACCTGGACGCACTATTCTTAACAGAGACATGGGCTAATGACAGCAGCGACCCTGACTGGAACACCGCTATTCCTTCTGGATACATGGTTGCTAATGTCAACCGAGCGGAAGGAAGGGGTGGAGGCTTAGCGATAATTTATAGATCCTCTCTTACCCTCCGATGGCAGAGACTCTCGAGGGCGCTGAATCAATGAGATTTACCCTGAAATCTAACAACATTTCTTCTTTTTCTGGCCTATTATTATATAGACCTCCTAGTGCTAGACCTCCTTTCTCAGCTGCTATTCAAACTTATTTAGAGACATGCCTTGAGTATGACCATTATACTGTGTTAGGAGACTTTAATTATCATCTTGAGGATAAAAATAGCCAGGATACGGCTAATCTTCTAGATGGATTTACATGTCATAATCTGGAGCAAATTGTCAGGGAACAGACACATAAGGCAGGCCACACTTTGGATGGCATTTGCTCTAACCATCCCAACATTGCACTAAGCAAAATTACACCTATCCCATGGTCTGCCGACCACTGCGCAGTGTATTTCTACATTACACTTAGTACTACCACTCACAGAAGGAGACTTAGGTCCCCCCTCAGGAAATACCGCGCCTGGAAGTCAGTTACAAGGTCTGACCTGACTAGGGCTCTTGAGATCAGCTTAACGGCTTGGACTGATGCAAACCAGGCTGCCATGTCTCTGCAAGACAGCCTTAATAGAACTGCTAATAAAGTAGAGCCGGAAAGATCATTTAAATTGCGGCAACAAAGGTTGTCTTCACCCTGGTATTCAGCAGAATTAAAAACGGCTACAATTAATTGTAGACAGAAAGAGCGTGCCTGGAGAGCACACTATGATGTAGCCCACAAGAAGACTTACTGTGCGCCACTTGAGGATTACAAGAATCTAATAATACAAGCCAAAACTAACTATTACTCAAGGAAGATACAGGACGCCGCAAACTCTGGCAGAGAACTGTTTTCTACAGTTAACGCCCTGCTTAACTGCCCACGTGACGCTAACTTTATGCCAGATCAAGCTTTTACGGATAAGTTGGCCTCCTACTTTCAAGTTAAGGTACAATCTGTCTATAATGATCTGGCAATTGCAGCCAACTACACAGAGAGTATGCAAGATATGCAAGCTGCTATAAACAGCACCCAGAGAAGTCTATCTCAGTTTTCTCTACTTGATGAGAAAACGGTGGCAGATCTGCTGCTAAAAACCAAGTCTGGCTCACCCACGGATCCATGCCCTTCCCATGTACTGCATCTGGCGCCTACAGAGATCAGTGCTCTAGTATTGCCGGTTTTGAATCAAGCCCTCATCTCAGGAGTTTTTCCGCTAGTAAAGGCCTGCATCGGGCCGCTACTAAAAAAGATAAAGCTTGACCCCACGGATGAAAAAAACTATCGTCCTATCTCCTGTCTGCCCTTCCATCTAAATTAATGGAGAAAGCCATGAACCTGGAGTTATCATCCCATCTCGAGACTGACAACATCCTCGATAAACCCAACATGGCTTCCGTGCTAAACATCCCACGGAAACAGCACTGATAATGGCTGAAGAGGAGATAAGAAAGGGCATAGACGAGGGAAGTAGAGTCACTTTGGTCTTGTTGGACTTAACTGCGGCCTTTGACACCGTAAACCACGAGGTTCTCATTCAAAGGCTCAGGGACTCGGGGGTCAAGGGCATAGCGCTGGATCTCCTGACCTCCTTCTTGTCCGATAGAGAACAAGTTATCTTCTGGAATGGGTATCAATCAGAAAAATTCACCCTCCCTGGAGGAGTTCCTCAGGGATCTGCGTTGTCGCCCACCTTGTTTAAAATCTATGTGGCCCCCCTGGCGAAATGAATTAAAGAACAAGGCTTTAAGCTGGTGTCATATGCATATGACGCTCAGTTGATCATGTCAGTCTTCCATTCTGTGGAATCCAAGGCAGCCGACTTTTCCCTCTGTATGTCGAAGGTCATGCTGTGGATGAACCAGAACTTCTTAAAGCTAAATACGGGAAAACGGAAGTGCTTGAGTTTGGCCAAAAAGCATCTATCTGGAATCAGCTCTGGTGGCCTACCTCAGCAGGGGCCTGTCCGGCCCCATTGGCCAAAGTTAAGAACCTCGGCATAGTGTTCGATAAAGACATGTCCTGGAGGCCACAGATTAACCAAGTGGTCTCAGCATGCTTTTTCACGCTTAAAGGGCTGAGAAAGATCTTGCCGTTTATCCCTTTCTGCCTTATGAAAACTGTTATAATTGCTACTATCTTCTCCAGAATTTACTTCGGCAATGCCCTCTATCTTGGAGTTGGCATTGCACAAATGGCGAAGCTGCAATCAGTCCAAAACGCAGTAGCGAGACTGCTTCCTAATCTGTCTAAGTATCTCCCCACCTCTCGTTCAATTAGGCAGTTACACTGGCTCCCAGTGCAACGGGGGTTGGACTTTAAAGCATTATGCTTGGTCCACAAGTCACTGTCCGGAGATGGTGCCTCCGACCTTCAACATCTATTCACTCTGTATCATCTAACGCGCCTTCTGAGGTCTGCTACGCAGGGTCTGGTCACTGTCTCTAAGTTCAAAAGACAACGTTGGGGAGGCAAGGGTTTTTCCCATCTGGCCTCAAGGTTATGGAACTCAATCCCATCACAGCTTAGACAGATCTCCAACCGGAGGTTATTCAGGAAGAAAATCAAGACCTGGCTTTTTACACAATGATACTTACACAGCGCCAAGACGCCTCTGCAATAGTGCGCTTTAGAAATATCATCAGTCAGTCAGTCAGTCAGTCAGTCAGTCATGTTATCAAGCCCATTATCGCTGCTTTCTCGCCAGTTTCCTGCCGATAAAAGCGACAATAATGAATCGCCTTTTGTTGATAATATGGCCCATTGCTCTTTTTTTGACCAGTAAACTTAGGTGCATATTATCAAGGACCGGTATTAAAATGATCGCCGTTTTATTGGCAGGAAACTGCCGATAAAACGGCAATAAATATCTTGATAATACGGCCTTTGGTATTTCCCATAGAAGCCCATGTTAACACCAGAACATAGGCTTCTATGGGAATTAGCAAGGACGTATTATCAAGCCCACCCCCCCAACATTAATAAAAAACTCCAGACAATGCAGGTACCCGGAGCTAGAAGGTCATTTTACAAATCACTACCCCAGAAAGGTGCCGTTCCCCGCGACGTGTACGGGGAGAGAGAGAGAGCTCAAAATATATATTTTTTTTTAAAAGACCCGAGGGGTGCCACTCACCGAGACTGCGGGGAGTAGGACTGTAACCCACCCCGCATACTAAAAAATAAAACCAGAGGATTGTCATTCCCCAGTGCTTGGGGCACCTTACAAGCCACCATTATGCAAAAAAACTGCCCCCGTAATTTGCCCCCCCGGAACATATTGAATAAAACAAACTACTAGTTTTTTTTCCCACCGCATACAAGTACTGCACGAGTACCCCGCCATTTTTTATTTTAAAAAATTGAGCCTAAAGATCCATATACCATTCCCTGACCAAGACTATGGGGTCAGAATGTTTCTACCCTGCCCCCTTTCCTTATTTCTCAACTTTGTTCTACTGTTTTCTTGTGACTCTGCTCTCCAGACAAACAAGATGGCTGCCAACACTTCCTGGTTTGGAGTATTCACAGCCAATCAGCATGCAGCTCTTGCTCGTAATTGTACGTATTTCCATACGCGTACGCAGCGATTTTCCTTTAAAAAAATAAAAATTAAAAATAGAGCCTAAACATCCATGTACGACCCCCTGAGCAAGCCTAGAGGGTCAGAATGTTTCTAGCCTACCCCCTTCTCTTATTTCGCAACTTTGTTTTACTGTTTTCTTGTGACTTGGTTCTAGCGAGGCACAAGATGGCCGCCAACACTTCCTGGTTTCGAGTGTTGACAGACATTCACAGCCAATCAGCATGCAGCTCGCGCTCGTAATTGAACAGATTTCCGTACGCGTGCTGAACTCCGTCTCTAGATATCGCTATGATTTTACTTGCAATTTTCTCAGAAACTACTGAACAGATTTACACCATTTAACAAAAAGCACAATCTTCGAACAGAACTCTACCTCTCTGTCAAATTTCGTGTAATTCCGTTGAGCCGTTCGGGCTGTAGCCCTGGCTAAATGTCCCTATGGAAAATTGCATGGGGAAAACATGTTTTGGGACCCCCCTTTTTTCTCAACCCCCACTTGACGAATCACCCCCAAACTTTAAGGGAAGGAGCGGAACCGAGCAGGCCATTTTCTTAGAGAAATTCATGAAGATTCGTCCACCGGCGCTAAAGTTATTCCAAATAGAATGTTGCGGATTTCCTTTGGAAACTAGGTCCTAACTATAACTACCTACTGGCGACCGCCAGTAGTCCCCTAAGCGTACTTAAGCAAGAAAAAGAAAAATATTTTTCAGATATTTATGAAGTGTATGTGTTTAGATGTTGGGTGGCTCTAATAAGAGCCCTTGTGTTTATTGGGAGATTTTAGTACCTATAAGTAAGTACCGGTGCATAGTCTTAAGTTCAAGAGGAAGACTCTGTTCCCCTCATCTGTAAAATGTACACCATCTCTTCTATAGATGCCATCCATATTGAAGCACAGATTGTTATGGTAAATGGACCCTATTCTATAGTCTCGGAGAAAAGCAGAAACAGATTTATTCACATGTTTCCTAGCTTTCGCAATCTGTGGACAAAATTGATTGGACCAGTTCCATTTCTGCCTTTGGCATATGTTAGAATAAACAAAGGCAGTTGGGGGAAAAGTGACATCAATTCTCCAAAGGTGTCTTTCATAAGCATTTCCAGACCTACCCCAGTCAAAGTGCCTAGGTCATTGCCACCACAGTGCACAATTATGAGGTCAGGGTGTTGGAGATGCAAACAGGATTTCACCAATGGCATCAATTGGTGCCATTTTAACCCTCTCTCTCCAATCCATTTAATGCCTACATTTGGTAAACCTAGGTCTTTGTGAATTTATTTCTGTTGTGTGTACCTTTGGCTCCAGAAAATATAGCTGTGTCCCACAATCCACACTGTAAGCATTTTGAAGAGAGGTCTGGATGCACTCAGATGGTCTCTGTAAATGAAATGGCAGTTTGAAAACTAAGATTTTTCTAAAATGGTGGATGGGATGCAGTTTTGAAAAAAGAAAAGAAACGATTGGTTGTTTGACAACATTCTACACTGAAAACTAGGGTGCATGTTTCTGTTTTTTAAAAGCATGATTCGTATTGGTTAACAAAAACTGATTGTATTGAACGTTACATAAGATAAGCTGGTTTATTGAGAAGTCAAGCACACTTGCTGTTTTGATTTGCAACAATGTATGATGAACTTTTCACCTGTGTGCTCAATTAGGTGTTATCTCAAGTGTTTCTATGGTAACTGACAGAATGTGAAATGGGGAAAGGGTTGAAAGTTTTGTGAGGTGGAAAGGGTTCAAAAGTCCAAGTAATAGAAAAGTGTGTTTTATTTTGATTTAATGTGGGAATAATGTGATTTGTTATTTAATTGTATATGTGTGTACATTGAGTGTGTAGTTTGACAGGAAATGTTTGCTGTTTGCTATAGGACTTCCTGACCCCTCTAGGGTTGGTTAGGGAGTTTTATAATGGTTTTCAATGTCAAAATCTTTTTTTTTTGTTGGTTAGGTACGTTTACGGGACAACTTACAGACTTTGCACCGTACGTTGTACGTACATGCATGGTACGTGCACGGTAAATATATCGTTAAAAAAAATAGCCTCTATGACAAATTTTTTATAATCCCCGGGGACCCTATCCCCTGGGGCTTTAAGTATATGTTTGCGGGGGGCTTATGGCCTCCCCGCAGCCCCAGGGACCGCCACCCCCGGGGCATTAATATTTAAAACAGGGGGACCATGATGGACCCCCCAGCCCTGGGGACCGCCACCCCCGGGGCTTTACAATTGTTGGGAGGGGGGCCACACGGCCCCCCTCCTGGAGCCCTCGATGGCCCTGGGAACCACCACCTACCAGGGCCGGCTCCTGCAGCGTCCCGGGGTACCTACTCCTGGGACACTGCTGTTTGCTATGGTACTGCGGGAGCCTCGTGGCTCCCACCCTACCACAGCAAACTGCTTTCCTATTTGAAAGAGAGAGCAAGAAACCTGCTCTCTCTTTCAAGTAGGAAAGCAGATTGCTCTTTGTTAGAGACAGCAGCATGTAAGCTGCTCTCTCTGATGAAAAGCAATGCCAGCTCCCGAAGGACGCGGGGAGCCGGCTGGGTCCATGGGGGCTTTGTGGCCCCCACCCCACGGTCCACAACGTTGTATTTTAGCCCCAGGGGATGGGGTTCCCAGGGATTATAAAAAATTAGTAATACCGGCTATTTTTTTTTTACGATAAATTTACCATGCGCTTACCATGCTCGAACGTACGAAGTATGGTGCAAAGTCTGTAAGTCGTCCCATAAGCGTACCTAAGCAAGAAAAAAATCAATCAGAAAAATATATTTTACAGATATCTATGAAGTTTATGTGTTTATGTGTTGGTTGCTTCTAATGAAACCTTTTCTCTTTATCAGTACTTATAAGCGGGAAACAACCATTACTTAGCATCTTTTACTTACTTCGCATAGTCTTTTACTACGCATGCTTTTAATTAGCATGCCTTTACTTCGCATATGCATTTACTTCGCATATGCCGTTACTTCGCAGGAGAAGAGTGGATCCATGGTTGAAGTTGAAGAGAGGGACCACGGGCAGAGAGAGGTAAGTGGGTCAGTGTAGCTAGGGTAGTGTTGTAGTGTATGTGTAGTGTAGGGTGTAGTGTGTTTTTGGGTTTAGGGTAGAGTTGTAGTGTATGTGTAGTGTAGGGTAGTGTTTTAGGGCTTAGGGTAGTGTTGTAGTGTATGTATAGTGTAGGGAGTAGTGTTTTAGGGTAGTGTTGTAGTGTATGTGTAGTGTAGGATGTAGTGTTTTTTTGGGTTTAGGATAGTGTTGTAGTGATCGTGTAGTGTAGGGGTACTGTTTTAGGGTTTAGGGTAGTGTTGTAGTGTATGTGTAGTGCATAGTATTTTAGAGTTTAGGGTAGTAATGTAGTGTATGTGTAGTGTAGGGTAGTGTTTTAGGGTTTAGGGTCGTGTTGTAGTGTATGTGTAGTGTAGGGGGTAGTGTTTTAGGGTTTAGGGTATTGTTGTAGTGTATGTGTAGTGTGGGGGTAGTGTTTTAGGGTTTAGGGTAGTGTTGTAGTGTATGTGTAGTGTAGGGGGTAGTGTTTTAGGGTTTAGGGTAGTGTTGTAGTGTATGAGTAGGGTAGTGTTGTAGAGTATGTGTAGTGTAGGGTAGTGTTTTAGGTTTTAGGGTAGTGTTGAAGTGTATGTGTAGTGTAGGGGTTGTGTTTTAGGGTTTATGATAGTGTTGTAGTGTATGTGTAGTGTAGGGGTATTGTTTTAGGGTTTAGGGTAGTGTTGTAGTGTATGTGTAGTGTAGGGGAAGTGTTTTAGGGTTTAGGGTAGTGATGTAGTGTATGTGTAGTGTAGGGTAGTGTTTTAGGGTTTTGGGAAGTGTAGGGGGCATGGAGGGTAGTGTTCGTGTGTAGGGAAAAAAATGAAAAAAGAATCTTCATACGTAGTGAAATCCTGCGAAGTAATGTACTGCTAAGTAATGGCAATTTAATGCTTTTAAATGATTTTGCGAAGTAATGGCATGCGTAGTAAAAAACTGCTAAGTAAAGGCATTTGCGAAGTAAAAACTTCGTAGAAAAGGCATGCTAAGTAATAGTATGCAAAGTAACGTCATATATTCCTTATAAGCAAGTACTTATGCATAGTCTAAAGTTATTGAGGAGCAGTGTTTTATAGAATGCTGAACTTTTGACCTGTGTTGACAGTTGACTTTTTCATGATCTGTTGGGGGTAGGGTGGAAAGTTATGTCAGTTGGAAAGATTTGAAATGTTGAACCAATAGAAATGTGTGTTTGATTTTGAATTATTGTGTGAAGGAATTTGATTTGTTCCTAATGTGTATATATATGTGTAAATTGAGAGGGAAAATGTGGCATTTTTGGTTGTGCTGCAAGCACTGAAGCAGAGAGATTCTGTGTAAGACTATCTGCTGTTTGAGTGGTATTCTTCTTAATCTTCCAATCAGTTTGAAAGGTGAGTTGATAACTTGTAAGGGACTGTATGTGGTACAATTTATATTTAGTAAGAGTAATGTGTGTATCCTTGTAAAGTTTGCAGAATCATATTCTGAGTTTGTCTACATCTGGATTACTATTGTGATAAAATCATTTGGTAAGTTAATGTGTTTAAGGAAAAGCAAACCCTATGCACGCACATCTGATATCAAAGTAAACATAGGTAGTGAGACATGCAACAAGAAATACAAGTAAAGCTGCAGAAAAACAGTAATTTCCAGAACAGAAAAGGTAGTCTTCAGTTCTTTAATTTTCATGTACTCAACAGCAGCCAGCCGACACGTGTTTCATCGCTTACGGAATCTTCAGGGCTCAAAAATTGACTGCGTATATGTGGAAGGCCGCTTTTCCGGTGATACTTCCCACCCGGTGGGGCCCTTGACCAGTTCAAGCAAGAATGAGGAAGTAGAGACGGCACTGATCCTAAAACGAGTGTAAATCAGTGTGCTGAACATTATCTTGACTCATAATTGCAGAATCGCAGGACGCGGCATCTCTGGCGATCCCTGCCAGAGATGCCGCGTCCTGCGATTGGAAATGGAAAATAATAATGAGTGGAAGGATTTTGCAACTTATTTGTTGGTAGAGAATTGTTTTGATTTGGGTACTGATCAGTGTATTTGTAAGTATTGTTATAACAAATTAGATGAGAACAAAATGCCTGCTAGAGCTGTGCATAATAATCTTGAGTTGGTAAGTATTTCTACTGAACTGATGGATTTAAATACTAATGAGTTTATTCTGATTCAATGTGTGCATTCATTTCAGGCTATTGTTCGTGCGGAGCCTAAGACAGGGAAATTGCCTCCTTCTGATTTACAGAGAGGATTAAAGGGAAGAGTTGTATATTTGCCTCTAGATTTAAAGAAAAATATTGAAACAATTGGTGTAGAAATTGTAGTCGATGAACCTCTTGTTATTCTTGTTAATGGGGTTCCTACAAAGAGTGAAAAAATGTGGCTATAATTAGTGGATGTTAGGAAAGTGAAAAAGGCAACGTTGTATCTGGAAAAAAATCATCAATACTATATAAATGTGTGTGTTAGAGAAGAAGAAATAAATGTAGAAGAAGATAGCGAGTTGCAATCTGGACAAATTAAAAAAGTGGATGTATGCAGAACTGAAGAAATATATGAACATTACAGTGTTCATCCACTTCATTCTAAAGAAGTGATTGGGAATACTATTGAGTTATTCCAAATGAAAGAAGCAAAGGGAAGTCCCATTAGTGTATGGTACAAAAGGTTTAAAGCTCGTTGTTTCCCTCAGTTGTTTCCCACAGGAAAAGGAGGACGATATGATGACTGACCTGTGCAGATTCCTGCATCTGAATACCAGACATCAAGATTTGTTTCATCTTTTGTTTGAGAGTGATTTGTCTGGACTTTCTTATGCTATAAATCATATATTGAAAACTGGTGTACATCTTCAAAATGATTGGCAAAGTAATTTATGGATAAAGTTCATCAGAAAGATAATCTTTTGGAATCTCAGCTAATTAATCTCATGGCATGTCAGCTTGGTACTAATGAGTACTGGTACCGTCGTCATGGAGAACTTAAATGTATGCTAAGGAACTTAGGAACCCCTACATGGTTCCTTACTCTAAGCTGTGCTGAATATGCTTGGGATGATTTACTTCAATTTTTTCGAGAGGCAAATCCAAATATACTAAATATTGAATAGAAAACACCTGGAAAATTGTGCTCTTTGGACCCACTTAATGTATGCAGATATTTCAATCATAGATTTGAAGCTATGATGTCTTTTATCACCAATAAAAAAAATCCTCCTCTTGGAGAAGTTCTGGACTTCTTTTGGAGAAAGGAGTATCAAGCAAGAGGTGCTCCTCACATACATATGCTATGATGGATCAAAGATGCTCCCAAATTTGGAACAGACTCAGATGATACTGTGTTGTCTTTTATTGAAGAATATGCTACATGTGATGTACCCAAAAGTACACAAGATAAGGACTTAAGACAACAAGTTTTTGTGTGTCGTCGAAAGTACAAATCTAAGGACAAATTCTACACCAAATGCCATTTTGCATTTCCACGCCCTGTAATATCGAAAGGAAGAGTGAACAGTTTCATGTCATCTTTGCGACATACTATCACAAGAAAGTCTCCAAAAAATACCTACAACTTCAGAAGAAATGAAGAGTCAAAATACATAAATGACTATAACCCAGTCATTTTGTGCATGTGGAATGCTAATATTGATATTCAATATGTTGCGGACAATTCCATTGCTGTTGCTCGATATGTAACATCATACATAACAAAATCAGAAAAGACGGAATTGAAGGAAATGTGGGAAGAGATTTCCCATGAGAAGAGTCTAAGTAAGAAATTATATATTTACAGTTTGAAGATGTTATCTCATCGAGAAATTGGAGCATATGAATGCTTGTCATATCATCTGCAAGTCTATACCCCAAATCTAGAAGAATCATATGGGTGAGTCTAGGTCTTGCTGCAACACGAAACCGAGTACTTAAGTCTGTACAAGAAATTGAATATTTAGCTGAAAAAGAGCCAGAAAGTACAGATATTGTGAAAACAAATATGTTGGATACATATTATCCAAATGGAAGTCATCATCTTGAGAATGTTTGTCTCTATGAAGTTCTGAAAAACTACATTTTTAAACGGAATATTACAGAAAACATCAATAATGGTATATATGCTGTGGTTGGTACTGAAGGATGTTTCGTGAAACAAAGAAAAGGACATTTGATTAATCACCGTAAACTGAGTTGCGAAACACCTGACAAAAGAGAATTTTACTATTTAGCTCTTTTGCAACTTTTCAAGCCATGGCGTTCAGAATTGGAATTACTTCGAGAATTCGAGAGCTATGAAGATTCCTTCAATGCAAGTAAAGATACTATAGAATGTCCTGTTTTTGCTATTTATGTGGAAATGTTGAATAACGAAATTGAGCAAGAAGCTACAATTGCAGCTGCGATTGCTAGAGACAGTTCTCAAGACAGTCAAACTTCTGCTCCATTAAGTCAGGATCCATTAAGAGAACCAATTATTCAAAATGGGCAACCTGTTCGTGTTTATGTTTTGCGGCCAGTCCGGTCGCGGAAAGGCCCCGCCGCAGAGACAGCGGATCCTGGGTTATCTGACCCGGTAACCTGGCAGGACCGGGTGTTACCCAACTGTGAGTGACGTCGGTACTGGTAGAGGAGCAAGTTTTTAACTTCAACCAACCCACTGGGGTGAACATTAATTATACGGATGGCATACAGCAGCACCTATATGGATTTATTGCTTAGCGGGACTATGTTAACCAGCATGCAATTTGGCATACGCCTATCGAGCGAGACCTCAACGCCCACTGGGGCGGGAACTTATCAAATAAATGAGGCATGTATCCCACCAATTGCTGCTGTGCGTCATTTGTTGCCAGTGATCAAGGACGTTTACCGTCCGAAACATGTTTGGCGTGTGTTTGGAGGGAGAGGTTGGCTCATCTTCTGCACTCACGATGGAGGTGAACTTCCCAGGTGCGTGCTTTTCCACAAAGGGCAACCTGTTCGTGTTTATGTTTTGCGGCCAGTCCGGTCGCGGAAAGGCCCCGCCACAGAGACAGCGGATCCTGGGTTATCCAACACGGTAACCCGGCAGGACCGGGTGGTACCCAACTGTGAGTGACGTCGGTACTGGTAGAGGAGCCAGTTTTTATCTTCAACCAACCCACTGGGGTGAACATTAATTATACGGATGGCATACAGCAGCACCTACATGGATTTATTGCTTAACGGGAGTATGTTAACCAGCATGCAATTTGGCATACGCCTATTGAGCGAGACCTCAACACCCACTGGGGCGTGAACTTATCAAATAAATGAGGCATGTATCCCACCAATTGCTGCTGTGCGTCAAAGGGCAACCTGTTCGTGTTTATAAATATATACATATATATAGCAATGCAATAAAAATTCATTTGCAGCAGGAACCTGTGTGTGTATGTCTAGCTTAGTCAACTGGGTATGTTTTTCATGGATATTTTAAAAACCTTAGAAATTCACTGAAAAAACCACAGGTTTCACTGAAAAAACTAAGTATGGGGGAAATTTGCGAATTCGCGTTCCGCAAATTCACGCGAAATCGAATTCGCAATCCGCAAAATCCGCGAATTTGTGCGAATTTGCGGATTTTAGTTTTTTTGCGTGTTTGTGGGGTTTTTTGCGTGTTCGCGGGGCTTTTTGCGTGTTCGCGGGCCGCTTGCATGGCGAAGTTACCCATGCGGTCGTGTATGGGAACAGCACCCTCTGGTTCACGACTGCCACCCTCTGGTTCATCACTGCCACCCTCTGGTTCACCACTGTCACCCTCTGGTTCACCCCTGCCACCCTCTGGTTCACCCCTGCCCCCCTCTGGTTCACCACTGCCACCCTCTGGTTCAGCACTGCCACTCTCTAGTTCACCCCTGCCACCCTCTGGTTCAGCACTGTCACCCTCTGGTTCACCACTGCCACCCTCTGGTTCACGACTGCCACCCTCTGGTTCACCACTGCCACCCTCTGGTTCAGCACTGCCACTCTCTGATTCACCCCTGCCACCCTCTGGTTCAGCACTGTCACCCTCTGGTTCACCACTGCCACCCTCTGGTTCAAGACTGCCACCCTCTGGTTCATCACAGCACCTCTGGTTCACCACTGCCACCCTCTGGTTAACCACTGTCACCCTCCGGTTCAGCACTGCCACCCTCTGGTTCACCACTGCCACCCTCTGGTTCACCCCTGCCACCCTTTGGTTCACCACTGCCACCCTCTGGTTCATCACAGCACCCTCTGGTTCACCCCTACCATCCTCTGGTTCAGCACTGTCACCCTCTGGTTAACCACTGTCACCCTCTGGTTCAGCACTGCCACCCTCTGGTTCACCACTGCCACTCTCTGGGTCACCACTGCCACCCTCTGGTTCACCCATGCCACCCTCTGGTTCACCACTGCCACCCTCTGGTTCACACCTGCCACCATCTGGTACATCACTGCCACCCTCTGGTTCACCCCTGCCACCCTCTGGTTCACCCCTGGCACCCTCTGGTTCAGCACTGCCACCCTCTGGTTCAGCACTGTCACCCTCTGGTTCACCCCTGCCACCCTCTGGTTCATCACTGTCACCCTCTGGTTCATCACTGCCACCCTCTGGTTCACCACTGCCACCCTCTGGTTCACCACTGCCACCCTCTGGTTCAGCACTGCCACTCTCTGGTTCACCCCTGCCACCCTCTGGTTCAGCACTGTCACCCTCTGGTTCACGACTGCCACCCTCTGGTTCATCACAGCACCTCTGGTTAACCACTGTCACCCTCAGGTTCAGCACTGCCACCCTCTGGTTCACCACTGCCACCCTCTGGTTCACCCCTGCCACCCTCTGGTTCACCACTGCCACCCTTTGGTTCATCACAGCACCCTCTGGTTCACCCCTACCACCCTCTGGTTCAGCACTGTCACCCTCTGGTTAACCACTGTCACCCTCTGGTTCAGAACTGCCACCCTCTGGTTCACCACTGCCACTCTCTGGTTCACCACTGCCACCCTCTGGTTCACCTATGCCACCCTCTGGTTCACCACTGCCACCCTCTGGTTCACCACTGCCACCATCTGGTTCATCACTGCCACCCTCTGGTTCACCCCTGCCACCCTCTGGTTCACCCCTGCCACCCTCTGGTTCAGCACTGCCACCCTCTGGTTCAGCACTGTCACCCTCTGGCTCACCCCTGCCACCCTCTGGTTCATCACTGTCACCCTCTGGTTCATCACTGCCACCCTCTGGTTCACCACTGCCACCCTCTGGTTCAGCACTGCCACGCTCTGGTTCACCCCTGCCACCCTCTGGTTCAGCACTGTCACCCTCTGGTTCACCACTGCCACCCTCTGGTTCACGACTGCCACCCTCTGATTCATCACAACACCTCTGGTTCACCACTGCCACCCTCTGGTTAACCACTGTCACCCTCAGGTTCAGCACTGCCACCCTCTGGTTCACCACTGCCACCCTCTGGTTCACCCCTGCCACCCTCTGGTTCACCACTGCCACCCTCTGGTTCATCACAGCACCCTCTGGTTCACCCCTACCACCCTCTGGTTCAGCACTGTCACCCTCTGGTTCACCCCTACCACCCTCTGGTTCAGCACTGTCACCCTCTGGTTAACCACTGTCACCCTCTGGTTCAGAACTGCCACCCTCTGGTTCACCACTGGCACTCTCTGGTTCACCACTGCCACCCTCTGGTTCACCCATGCCACCCTCTGGTTCACCACTGCCACCCTCTGGTTCACCACTGCCACCATCTGGTTCATCACTGCCACCCTTCGGTTCACCCCTGCCACCCTCTGGTTCACCCCTGCCACCCTCTGGTTCAGCACTGCCACCCTCTGGTTCAGCACTGTCACCCTCTGGTTCACCCCTGCCACCCTTTGGTTCATCACTGTCACCCTCTGGCTCATCACTGCCACCCTCTGGTTCACCACTGCCACCCTCTACTGAGACCTTTTGTGACGCAGAGGCAGCACAAAAGATGCACCATGGCGCTGGGTATTAACAACGTGACGCATCTGAGAGATGCGTCACATTGTAAAGCCCTGCGCCATCAGGAGGCGTTCCGAATCAGGAGAGGGCGTTCCTGCGCAGGAACGCCTCCTAAAAGTGGCTGAGTGAAATCTACAAGATTTCACTCAGTCACTTTTAGGCCAATGCTGCGTCAAAACCCTGCGCCTGCTTGAAGCAGGCGCAAGGCTTGTGCAGCATTGGGGAGATAGGGCCCCCCAGAGCATCTCCAGCTCCAGCAATGCGCTGCTTTTACGGCACAGATGCGTGACGCATCTGTGCCGTTTTTGCCACATGGTGCGCCACAATTTCACGAGATTCAAGGATCGCGAAATCGCGGAAAATGCGCAAATAGCGAGCGAAAGAATTTTCAGCCCATGCTTAGAAAAAACGCAGGTTTTAGGGACGTTATAGTTAGTTGGACATTTTACTCGTACAGAACCAGAGAAATTTGGCCATTATAGTTAGTTGAGCTAACTATAACTTGTGCCCCCGCAATGCACTGCTGATGACGTCACATATTACATCATTCATGACATAGTCAGTGACATCACTGATTACATCACTGATGAGATCGCAAATGACATCACTGATGACATCATCTACGTGATAATCTGATACACCTCCTCATACCCTAATATAACCTTAGATACACCCACTCTAAAATACAGACTACCATTTTTGAAACCATAGACACACCAATACCAGTTACTCCCCCACTCACTGATTCCTAGGTCTACACACACATCCACTCATTCACCCATACAGTCACTCACACTTTTGTGAGTGAAATGTCCCACTGACTACAACGTCCCTGAAACGTGTGTTTTTTTCAGAGAATTTCTAAGGTTTTTTAAATGCTCATTTTTAACTATAACGTTCCTGCAACCTATGTTTTTTTTCAGTGAATTTAAAAGGTTTTTTAAATGCTAATTATTAACTAAGCCTACAGGGGTAGGACATTTGTAGAAAGAGGAAGAAAAGCACAACAAAGAAGCAGGAGACATGCAGAAAGAGGCAACAGAAGCCCAGAAAGACAAAGAAAGGTGCAGAAAGAAGCAAGAGATATGCAAAAAGTACCAACCGAAGGGCAGAAAGATGCTTTGTTGCAAAGTCATCCTGTGCCATCAACTTTTTGCTGACTGGTACTGGTGGTTACTGACTTTGACTAACCAGGCCCGGAGGCAGTGCTATGTTCAAAGACACTTAGAATACAATGAAGATACCTACGTATACTAGGGTACACTATGGGTTGGGGTAACCCTGTAATTGGCATGACTTTCCCTGTAGGACTCTCGTACATTATAGGGCAGGGAGATTAAAACTACCTCTTAGCAAGAAAAGTGCAGAGGGAAGCAACAGAGGTGCCGAAAGAGGCAAGAGAGCTGCAGAAACAGCCAAGAAAGGTACAGAAAGAGGCATACACAAATTTGCTAGAGAGGTACAGAAAGAAGCAAGAGCAGTACAGAGAGAAGCAAGAGAGGTGGAGAAATATGGAAGAGGATACAGAATTTGCAAAAGAGGTGCAGAACGAAGCAAGAACAGTGCTAACAGGTGCAAAAAGAGGCAAGAGGGGTTCAGAAAGAGGTAGGAGAGTGCACAAAAAGTTAAGAGAGGTACAGAAAGAGAGAGGAGGGGTGCAAAACAAGGAAGAGAAGTACAGAACGAAGCAACAGAGGTACTGAAAGAGGCTTAAAGGGTACAGAAAGAGGCAAGAGAAGTGCAGAAAGAAGCAACAGAGGTACAGAAAGAAGCAACAGAGGTGCAGAAAGATGCAAGAAAGGTGCAGAAACAAGCAAGAGAAGTGCAGACAGAGGCAATAGAATTCGGGAAAGAAACAACAGGGGTATAGAAAGAAGCAGGAAAAGTGTAAAAAAGAGGCAAGTGAAGTGCAGAAAGAAGCAAGAGCAGTGCAGAATGAACCAAAAGAGATGTAAAAAGAGGCAAGAGGGGTGCAGAAAAGGGTAGGAGAGGTGCACAAAGGGGCAAGAAAGGTACAGAAGGAGGCAGGAGGGGTGCAGAAAGAAGTAAGACAAGTGTAGAAAGAGGCAAGAGAATTGCTGAAAACAGCAACAGAGGTGTAGAAAGAAGCAAGAGAAGTGCAGAAAGAGGCAAGTGAGGTGCAGAAAGAAGCAAGAGTTATGCAGAAAGAACCAACAGAGGTACAAAAAGAGGCAAGAGGGGTGCAAAAAAAGGTAGGAGAGGTACACAAAGAGGCAAGAGTGGTACAGAAAGAGGCAGGAGGGGTGCAGAAAGAAGGAATATAAGTGCAGAAAGAAGAAACAGAGATACAGAAAGAGGCAAGAGCGGTACAGAAACAGGCAGGGAAGGTTCTAAAAGAGGGAAACAGGGGTGCAGAAAGAGGCAAGAAATGTGCGGAAAAGAGAAAAGAGGGGTGCAGAAAGAGGCAAGAGGGGTACAGAAAGAAACAAGTGAGGTACAGAAAGAGGCAACAGAGGTGTAGAAAGAAGCAACAGAGGTGTGGACAGAAGCAAGAGAACTACAGAAAGAGGCAAATGAGGTGCAGAAAGATGCAATAGAGGTACAGAAAGAGGCAATAGGGGTGCAGATATGTAGAAGAGGGTAGCAGATAGAAGCAGGAGCAGTACAGAAAGAAACAACAGAGGTGCTGAAACATGTGACGTCAGCAGCAGTGCATTGCAGGGGCGTGAGTTATAGTTAGCTTAACTAACTTTAACGGACACATTTTTCTGGTTTTAAATGAGTGAAATGTCCAACTATCTATAACATTACTGAAACCAGGGTTTTTGTCAGTGAATTGCTAAGGTTTTTTAAATGCTAATTTCTAACTATAACGTCCCTGAAACCTGTGTTTTATATATATATATATATACATTACCTACTGGCGATAGCCAGTAGGTATATATAGTTAGGATTTTTTTCCTATGGGATTTTTGAAAATTCTATGTCGAATAACTTTGGCGTTTGAGGACAGAATTGGCTGAAATTTTCAGGAAAATGGAACATTTTGTTTCTGAGCAGCCCCTTAAAATTTGGGGGGGTTTCGTCAAGGGGGGGCCGAGATAAAAGGGGGATCCCAAAACGTGTTTTTCCCATGCAATTTTCCATAGGGCGGTTGGCCTCACTTTTAGCCTGAACGGCTGAATGGATTTACACCAAACTTGGCAAAATTGTAGGGACTGGTAGCCCGATGTGCCTTTGCTATGTCTCAAGATATAGGCTCCAGTGGTTTTTACGAAAATTTACTTTGAAAAATATATATTGGGCTACATTGGGCTATATATATGTTGGAGCCCAAATGTAGCCCAATGTAGCCCAATGTAGCCCAATGTAGCCCAAAGATGGCCACCAGAGACAAAAAAAACAAATGTAGCCCAAATATCAGCCAGATGTAGCCCAACTATAGCCCAATGACAGAATGTCCCAGAGTGTTCTAAAGAACAACTAGAGTGCTAACAGTCCTACTTATTACAAAGGTATGGCACACCTGAAGCCATCTTGATTGGAATAAAGTGGTAACTCTTAAAACATTTAATTTAAAAATGAACAAAATGAGGGGGTTCATTTTGCCATAGAAAGTATGATTAGCGAATATATGACGAAATCCCGCATACCATCAGTCCGCAAAAAAAATCCCGCATGTACTATTAGGCCGCAAATTAAAATAACGAAAACTTTTAGAACAAATATGCCTTTAGCATACACTAAACAACTAAACTACCCTAAACCCTAAAACACTACCCCCAGCATGACCCTACACTACACAAACAGTACAACACTACCCTAAACCCTAAAACACTACCCCCAGCATGACCCTACACTACACAAACACTACAACACTACCCTAAACCCTAAAACACTACCCCCAGCATGACCCTACACTACGCAAACACTACAACACTACCCAAAACCCTAAAACACTACACCCCAGCATGACCCTACACTACGCAAACACTACAACACAACCCTAAACCCTAAAACCCTACCCCCAGCATGACCCTACACTACGCAAACACTACAACACAACCCTAAACCCTAAAACACTACCCCCAGCATGACCCTACACTACGCAAACACTACAACACTACCCTAAACCCTAAAACACTACCCCCAGCATGACCCTACACTACGCAAACACTACAACACTACCCAAAACCCTAAAACACTACACCCCAGCATGACCCTACACTACGCAAACACTACAACACTACCCTAAACCCTAAAACACTACCCCCAGCATGACCCTACACTACGCAAACACTACAACACTACCCAAAACCCTAAAACACTACACCCCAGCATGACCCTACACTACGCAAACACTACAACACTACCCTAAACCCTAAAACACTACCCCCAGCATGACCCTACACTACGCAAACACTACAACACTACCCTAAACCCTAAAACACTACCCCCAGCATGACCCTACACTACGCAAACACTACAACACTACCCTAAACCCTAAAACACTACCCCCAGCATGACCCTACACTACGCAAACACTACAACACTACCCTAAACCCTAAAACACTACCCCCAGCATGACCCTACACTACGCAAACACTACAACACTACCCAAAACCCTAAAACACTACCCCCAGCATGACCCTACACTACGCAAACACTACAACACTACCCAAAACCCTAAAACACTACCCCCCAGCATGACCCTACACTACGCAAACACTACAACACAACCCTAAACCCTAAAACACTACCCCCAGCATGACCCTACACTACGCAAACACTACAACACTACCCTAAACCCTAAAACACTACCCCCAGCATGACCCTACACTACGCAAACACTACAACACTACCCTAAACCCTAAAACACTACCCCCAGCATGACCCTACACTACGCAAACACTACAACACTACCCAAAACCCTAAAACACTACACCCCAGCATGACCCTACACTACGCAAACACTACAACACTACCCAAAACCCTAAAACACTACCCCCAGCATGACCCTACACTACGCAAACACTACAACACTACCCAAAACCCTAAAACACTACCCCCAGCATGACCCTACACTACGCAAACACTACAACACTACCCAAAACCCTAAAATACTACACCCCAGCATGACACTACACTACGCAAACACTACAACACTACCCAAAACCCTAAAACACTACCCCCAGCATGACCCTACACTACGCAAACACTACAACACTATCCTAAACCCTAAAACACTACCCCCAGCATGACCCTACACTACGCAAACACTACAACAATACCCTAAACCCTAAAACACTAGCCCCAGCATGACCCTACACTACGCAAACACTACAACACAACCCTAAACCCTAAAACACTACCCCCAGCATGACCCTACACTACGCAAACACTACAACACTACCCTAAACCCTAAAACACTACCCCCAGCATGACCCTACACTACGCAAACACTACAACACAACCCTAAACCCTAAAACACTACCCCCAGCATGACCCTACACTAAACAACCACCACAACTCTACACTACACTAACACAACACTACACTACACAACACTACACTACACTACACAATCACTAACCCACGAAAAAATTAACACAAACCCACTTACCTCTCTCGTCATCGTGGTTTTCACAACGCAAATGCATTTACCATACATGCCTTTAAAACGTAATTCTTTGTAAAGGCATGCGCGATAAATGCACATGCGTTTTGAAAAAATGCGGGATAATGGTATGCGAGGTCAATGACCTTGCGGGATAATGGTATGCGGACTGAAAGTCTGCGGGATAAAAAATGCGGGAAAATGGCTGCAAACCATGATTAGCAGCAGACTTCCCTGGTGAGCACTAGCTTTACTACAGTGATCTAATGAGCAACTAGAGTGCTAACATTCAGAATTTATGGCAAATGTGTGACACATCTGAATGCCTTCTTGATAGAACCAAAGTAAACAAGCATTGAAAATGCAATAGATCTCGCCTTTGTTTAAGTTAAAGCCATTCTGTTTGTAATGAGGTGGCTTTTTAGCTTTGCTTTTATTAGTGTTTTTAAAACTTTCATGTAAATAACATGCATATGTATGCATATATGTATATGTATGCATGCATTTATATTTATATAGATATGCAGATTATATATGTTTATATATGTATATTACCTACTGGCGATAGCCAGTGGGTATATATAGTTAGGATTTTTTCTCTATGGGATTACTGAAAATTCTATGTCTAATAACTTTGGCGTTTGTGGACGGAATTGGCTGAAATTTTCAGGAAAATGGCACATTTTGTTTCTGAGCAGCCCCTGAAAATTTGGGGGGGTTTCGTCAAGGGGGGGCCGAGAAAAAAGGGGGGTCCCAAAACGCGTTTTTCCCATTCATTTTTCCATAGGGCGGTTGGACTCACTTTTAGCTCGAACGGCTGAATAGATTTACATGAAACTTGGCAAAATTGTAGATATGGTTTGCCCGACGTGCCTTTGCTATGTCTCAATATATGTACTCCAGTGGATTTTGAGAAATTAACGTTTAAAAAAATATATATATCTGTGACAGCGCTCCGGTTAGCGCCCCGGTTCGCGTACCTGACGCGTAACGGAACTTCGCGAAGCGAAGCTGATTGGCTCTCCGGTGTCTGTCAACATTCTAAACAGTCCGGAGCGGCCGCCATCTTGTCTCTCGGTACGATCGAGAGACAAGATGTGGTGAAAAACGAAGGGGGAAATGAAGGAAAGGGGGCAAGGTAGACCACTCCTGACCCCCTAGGATTGATGAGGGGGATATTAAAGTCCCCCGCGATTTTTCACGGTAGAGGCGCTTCCCGGTACGCGAACCGGGCAGCTAACCGGCAGCGTAGCGGGAGTCCGCCATCTTGTGTTTTTGGAGCGTCCGGTTCGCGTACCGGGTAGCGTCCCGGTAAGCGTAACAAGGGGAAAACCAAGAGAAACAGTAAAAAAAAAATTAAGGGAATAGATTTCCAGCAAACTTGGCAAAATTGTAGGGACTGTTTGTTTGATGTGCCTTTGCAAGGCCTCAAGATATGTGCTCGTGTGGATTTTGTCTAATTAAGGTTAAAAAAAATAAGCGTGCTCCGGCACGCTTACGTTACGGGTTTTGTTTGCGCTGCAGAGCCGATACGTCACGGTTATGCGACGCGTCATGACGCGTCTCACGTGGCTACGTGATATGTCACGTAATAAAGAATATATTTTACAGCTATAGATATTAGCTTTTAAAAAACCAATGAAATTCACTGAAAAAACCATAGGTTAGAGACCATATATAGTTAGCTGGACATTTTATTGACATAAAACCAATGAAATTCCATATATAGTTAGTTGCACTAACTATATATCGCGCACCCGCAATCCACTGCTGATGATGTCACATATTACATCATTCATGACATGGTCAGTGACATCACTGATGACATCACTGATGACATCTCAAATGACATCTCAAATGACATCACTGATGACATCATGACACACCAATACCAGTTACTACATACGCACTCACTGATTCCTACGTCTACACACACATTCACTCATTCACCCATACAATCACTCATACATACAGTCACTCATTATTACAACACTATCATATGCACTCATACACCTATGCAGACACTCACACACTGCCACTCATCCATGGAGTTACTCACACACCTAGTCAGTCCTGTAAAGAATCAATCACACTTCCATTTCCTCATCTATACAGTTAAACACAGAACACCATACTTCAGTGACATCACTGATGACATCACTGATGACATCTCAAATGACATCACTGATGACATCTCAAATGACATTACTGATGACATCATGACACACCAATACCAGTTACTACATACGCACTCACTGATTCCTACGTCTACACACACATTCACTCATTCACCCATACAATCACTCATACATACAGTCACTCATTATTACAACACTATCATATGCACTCATACACCTAGTCAGTCCTGTGAAGAATCAATCACACTTCGATTTCCTCATCTATACAGTTAAACACAGAACACCATACTTTTCACACATATACTAACACATACGTACTCTCTTATACAATCACTGATACAAGTACACATTGATATGCACAGAGTCACACACCTCCCAGCCAGCCACACACACACTCAGTCTTCCATACATCCACTCATTCTTCAATATGTAAAACATATTTAAACTTTACAAAAACACACAGACACTAGATGATGTCATCAGTGATGTCATTTGAGATGTCATCAGTGATGTCATCAGTGATGTCATTTGAGATGTCATCAGTGATGTCATCAGTGATGTCACTGACCATGTCATGAATGATGTAATATGTGACATCATCAGCAGTGGATTGCGGGTGCGCGATATATAGTTAGTGCAACTAACTTTATATGGAATTTCATTGGTTTTATGTCAATAAAATGTCCAGCTAACTATATATGGTCTCTAACCTATGGTTTTTTCAGTGAATATATATATATATATATTGGAAAGCAAATTACGCAAGCGCTTCGACAAGGGCTCACCACATCCTCCAAACCATCCGGTTTCTTTTTGGCTCCCAAAGCGATGGTTAGGGATTCCCTCTTATTTTAGATGAACGTCCGATGCGTTTCGGGGCCTAAACCGCCCCTTATTTATGGACTGTAGAAGGAAAACACCAAACTCAGCTCACACTTCCCAAATGCTTTATTACTTGAGAGGGGCGTCGTCCGCCCTGAGTGGGTGGAGTCACGATGCCGGGGCTTATGGTTATTGCAGTCCTATGAGTTGAGTAATCATTAAATCCCTTGAGTAGGGTGGTTCTTCCTTACAAATTAATGTCATTAAAATCCTTCGGTTTCAGGCGAGGGTAAACCTTAAACATCGCTGAATTAAAATTGGATTCTGTGCTGTCAGGCGATAGCGATTTCTGCCGCCTCAGCCTTCTGCTGCCTGGATACTCGTTCCACGTTAGAAGTGGAGCCCCTTGCCACGACAAAGGCATGCCGTTAGAAAATTGGAAAGCAAATTGCGCAAGCGCTTCGACAAGGGCTCACCACATCCTCCAAACCATCCGGTTTCTTTTTGGCTCCCAAAGCGATGGTTAGGGATTCCCTCTTATTTTAGATGAACGTCCGATGCGTTTCGGGGCCAAAACCCGCCCCTTATTCATGGTCTGTAGAAGGAAAACACCAAACACAGCTCACACTTCCCAAATGCTTTATTACTTGAGAGGGTCGTCGTCCGCCCTGAGTGGGTGGAGTCATGATGCCGGGGCTTATGGTTATTGCAGTCCTATGAGTTGAGTAATCATTAAATCCCTTGAGTAGGGTGGTTCTTCCTTACAAATTAATGTCATTAAAAACCTTCGGTTTCAGGCGAGGGTAAACCTTAAACATCGCTGAATTAAAATTGGATTCTGTGCTGTCAGGCGATAGCGATTTCTGCCGCCTCAGCCTTCAGCTGCCTGGATACTCGTTCCACGTTAGAAGTGGAGCCCCTTGCCACGACAAAGGCACGCCGTTAGAAAATTGGAAAGCAAATTGCGCAAGCGATTCGACAAGGGCTCACCACATCCTCCAAACCATCCGGTTTCTTTTTGGCTCCCAAAGCGATGGTTTGGGATTCCCTCTTATTTTAGATGAACGTCCGACGCGTTTCGGGGCCAAAACCCGCACCTTATTCATGGACTGTAGAAGGAAAACACCAAACTCAGCTCACACTTCCTAAATGCTTTATTACTTGACAGGGGCGTCGTCCGCCCTGAGTGGGTGGAGTCACGATGCCGGGGCTTATGGTTATTGCAGTCCTATGAGTTGAGTAATCATTAAATCCCTTGAGTAGGGTGGTTCTTCCTTACAAATTAATGTCATTAAAATCCTTCGGTTTCAGGCGAGGGTAAACCTTAAACATCGCTGAATTAAAATTGGATTCTGTGCTGTCAGGCGATAGCGATTTCTGCCGCCTCAGCCTTCAGCTGCCTGGATACTCGTTCCACGTTAGAAGTGGAGCCCCTTGCCACGACAAAGGCATGCCGTTAGAAAATTGGAAAGCAAATTGCGCAAGCGCTTCGACAAGGGCTCACCACATCCTCCAAACCATCCGGTTTCTTTTTGGCTCCCAAAGCGATGGTTTGGGATTCCCTCTTATTTTAGATGAACGTCCGACGCGTTTCGGGGCCAAAACCCGCACCTTATTCATGGACTGTAGAAGGAAAACACCAAACTCAGCTCACACTTCCTAAATGCTTTATTACTTGAGAGGGGCGTCGTCCGCCCTGAGTGGGTGGAGTCACGATGCCGTGGCTTATGGTTATTGCAGTCCTCCAGCGATGTTTAAGGTTTACCCTCGCCTGAAACCGAAGGATTTTATTGACATTCATTTGTAAGGAAGAACCACCCTACTCAAGGGATTTAATGATTACTCAACTCATAGGACTGCATAATATTTTTATTTTTCAAGACCTTTCGAATGCAACGAATGCCCGGCGCAAAGAATTCTTGAATCTTTGCCCTCAAATGAGACAGTTGAACATTCAATATGGTATCGTTCACCCGTGTTTCTGCAAGATTACACATAATGGACGTACTCATTTGTTTGATGATCCTCAGAAGCTCCACGCATATCTACAAAATGTTTCCTCATCTACCATGGACTCTAATACTTGATATTTTTTTTTTGTTTCTTTCTTCCTCTTCTTATTGTCTGAATTTGATATGCTGATATGATTGGTCTGGCTCTGTTATGTTTTTCCTTTTTGCATTCTTCTTCTCTTGAAGTCTTTTCATCATTTTCTCATCCATTTTTGCTCTTCTGCTGCTCGCTGGAGTCCGTGTCCTCTTTGGCGTCTCCTCGCTCCCGATGTCTTGGTTTTATCTTTCTTCTCAGACCTGGCATTTTTGCCTTGATCTGTCTACTTTCTTCTTCCCTTTTATCTTTCTCTTTTCTCCTTCCTGCCTAACTTGCATTTTCCTTTTCTGTCTTCTTCTCTTGTCTTGTTCACTCTCTCACTTTCATTTTCCTGAACACTCTCTTTCTTTTTGGTTTCCGTGTTTCATATTGTTGTCTACAATGATTATGGGAGTACTCAATCCAATCAATGTGCATTTGTTGGATATTTCATCCTTATGTAATGTATTTGTTTACTGTGTCCTTTTTTGTAGCTGTTCTCCTGCAGTGTGTCTACTCCAAGTGTATCTCCTCCTCCTCACCTTCCATCATATGTAACTTTGTAACGTGGAATGTTCGAGGTTTTGGACACCCTGTCAAGCGGTATTGGCTCATTTATCCAAGCTTAATTCACGAGTTGTTTTTCTCCAAGAAACCCACTGTACGGATGCTGAATCGTCTAAGCTAAAAAGACAATGGGTGGGTCAAGTTGTGTTTTCTCCTGCTGTCAACAAAAAAGGAGGTGTTGCTATTTTGTTTCATAAAGGGTTATCTGTCCAAATTGTATCTTCTCAAGCTGATGATGAACGTCATTGGGTAATGGCTAAGGTTGTGATCCAGAATAAGACATTGGTTTTATTAAACATTCATGGTCCGGTTCGACCAAACCCCAAATTTTGGTATGATCCTTTTTCCGACAGACTCTCCTCAAGCAAATTTCATACTGATAAATCCCATAAATGTTTCCAATCTGCCATTACCTCTCGTCCCTTCTATGATGTATAGAAAACTTGCAATCCTGATTCCCTTGAATATACATTTTTCTCGAATGTTCACCATACTCGCTCAAGGATTGACTATAATTTGGTCAGTAAGTCCCTACTCCCCTCAATTGAAAAATCAGAGATTGGCTCTATTTTTATTTCGGACCATGCACCTGTCCATGCAACCCTTGACCTTACCCTTACCTCTTCTAAATTTAGTCGATGGAAATTCAATACCTTCCTATTGTCTGATAATGTTTTTGTAAAAGAAGCTACGGTGTTTATTAATGAATTTTTCACTTTTAACAACCCTTCGGACACTTCTATCCCTAATAATTGGGATGCTTTTAAATCAGCCCTTCGAGCATTCACTATCTCCTATGTCTCTAGAAAGAAGAAACTAAATAGAACTAAATATGAAGACTAACTCAAGAACATACAACAACTTGAACACTTGTATTTTTCCTCTAAATCTACTGATGCCCTTCAAAACTTAATTAAAGCGAAAACTGAACTAAATAAAATCGCTACAGTTGAAGCATGTAATACCTTACTAAAAATCAAATCTAAATTTCATGGGGGTCAAAACAAGGCTGGTAAACTGTTGGCAAATTACCTAAAAATTAAATCTGAATATAAAACTGTAGGTCCTATTCTTAACTAATCTATCAGTCAATTGGTTACATCCGATGAGGACATTGCAGAAGTTTTTCATAACTATTATCAAACTCTATACACTGATGACACTCATCCTTCTGCTCAAAACTTAGCATCTTTTTTTGATGGTCTCCCCCCACCCCGTCGCTTCTGGATGAATTTGACCAGTTGGAGAAAGACATTTCTCCTCAAGAAGTTCTTCGGGCTAATAATTCTTTAAAAAAATCTAAGGCACCAGGACCAGACGGACTGCCAGTTGAATTTTACTCTGCATTTCATACCATTTTTGTGCCTAAATTACTTCAACTTTTATTACTAATGCTAAGGCCTCAGGATCTTTCCTAGACGCTCTAATCATTATAATTCCCAAACCTGACAAAGATTACTCCCAGTGTAAGAATTATCGTCCTATATCCTTGATCAATTATGATTGTAAAATGTTTGCTAAAATTCTTGCTTCTGTCTTGATTCTCTTATCCCACATTTGATTAAAACTGCCCAGGTTGGTTTTGTGAAAGGCAGGCTGGCCGCTGATAATGCTCGTATGTTTTCTAATAATATATCTCACAGTAAAAACTTCAAAGCCCCACTAGCTGCCTTGTCTTTGGGTGCTGAGAAAGCCTTTGACCGCATTAACTGGCAATTTATGTTTCGTACCTTACACTGGTTTGGTTTTGGCCCCTCGTTTATCTCCCTAGTTAAGCTCCTATACTCCTCTCCTCGTGCCAGTATTTTTGTTAATAACTAATTTTCTAGGTCTTTTTCCTTATTTAGGGGTACAAGACAAGGTTGCCCTCTTTCCCCATTATTGTTTATCCTCTGCCTTGAATATTTTTTGGAACGAATCCGAACTAACCCTACTATTAATGGCTTTAAACTTACCTCAATTGAAACAAAAATATCTGCTTATGCTGATGACATCTTGGTTTATATGGCTAACCCTGTCACGTCATTCCATCCTTTTTTGGAAGAAGTTCGTTTTTTATTCCTCCATTTCAGGATACAAACTCAACTTATCTAAAACTGAAGTGTTACCTTTAAATTCCATCTGTTATCAATACATGTTTCAATCTACTGACTTTGCGTGGTGCCCTTCTAAACTCAAATACCTTGGCATTTGGTTTTCATCATCCCTTATTGACACACTGAAACATACCTTTGCTTCCCTTATCAAGAAAATCCAATCCCTTCTCCTCATTTGGTCTCCCTTATTTCTCTCCTGGTGGGGTAGACTCGACACTATTAAAATGATGATTACGCCACATATACTTTACACTGTATCTATGCTCCCTATAAAATACCTAATTCATATTTTACTCGCATAAATTCGATTTGTTCTAAATTTTTATGGAATGATAAACACGCTCGCATTACCTTACACAAACTCATCCGCCCTAAGAATGAAGGTGGTGTCCATTTCCCCAACTTTAAAACTTACCACTCTGCCTTCCTGATTAAACAATCCTTTTCTTTAGCATATTACTTTCTGGACTCCCCAATACCCAGCTGGGTTGCTTTTGAACGCTCACTGTTAAAGGATTTCTCGTTCCAACACACTGTCTTTATGTCAAATTTCTCATTTTTGGCTAAACACCCAGTCCTAAAATACTCCCAAACACTACTGCATGACACATTCTCTAAGGATCTATCTCCTCTTCAATGTTTTTTGTCATCCACTGTGTGGTATAATACATTTCTCAAATATAAGGGCAAGTCCTTCTATTACAAATATTGGAAAGAAAAGGGTATTTTATTTGTCCATCAATTTTTCTCTAATAATTCTATTATTCCTTTTCATGAATTGCAAACTCTATACCAATTTCCCTTATCTTGTTTCACTGAGTATACCAACATTATTGCCTCCATACAATCTCATTTATTAACCCTTTCCGCACCTGATATCTTACCGTCTTTCTCTCCCTCAACTCCCCTGTATCCTTTGTTTTCTCTGCACCAACCTAAAGCTGCACTTGTATATAAACCTTTGTTGTCTAATGTTATTGATCGACCTAGATCGACTACAGAGATTGCTTGGGAAACTGATTTGTCTGTTTCTCTCTCTGTTGATGTTTGGGATCGCTTATGGTCCAAATTATATAAAGTTTCTCTTGCTGCACGCATTACTCAATCCCTGTTTTTTATCTATCATAGAGTTGTTCTCACGCCTGTAAGTATTACTAAGTTTTCCCCATCGTCTTCTTCACTATGTTGGTCATGTTCTCTAGAAACAGATACGCTTAAACATCAATTATTTGACTGCCCTTCTGTTTTATACTTTTGGAATTCTGTTTGGAGTATTTGCATGCGAATGTTTCACTGTTCCTCTTCTTTCACATTATTGAATGTGTTTTTAGGTTCTGTATCAGAAGATATTGATATTGTACCCTCTAATGCTAGATTACTTGATCTTTTGATTGCTATTGCTTTTAAAGTGATTCTATCTTGTTGGAAAGATAACTCCAAGTTATCTGTAATTACCTGGTGGAACTTCATTTGTGATGAGCATAGGAGTGCTATCGCCTCCTCTTCTTCTGTCTCTTTAAAAATTAAATCTGATCTTCTAGGGCTTCCTTTTACTACCTATCTCTCGTCCAAACCTCCCAACTGATTACATGACCTTTTCTTTCCTTGCACACGTTCCTCTTACTATTGTTTTTAGCTCTCTTTTCTTCTTCTTTTTTACCTCTGTCCCTCCTCTTCTTTTCCTCTGTCTCTTCCTTTCTCTTTCTCTACTTTCCTCCTCCTCTCCTCTTCCCCTTTTTTTACCTCTTTATTGTACATGAATTATATGCCACATGTTTTATCTTATGCTGTTCCTTGATGCCAATCTTTGGCTTTGTATTGTGTTTTGTAAAACCTAATAAAAATGTCTTAAACTGAAAAAAACATATACAGACTATGGGGACGAGTACGATCTTGCTAGGAAAGCCCTCCATATGACTCAGATCCGGAGTCCGAGCGACCGATTACGAATCCGATGCACCCGTATGGTGACAGACTTGGTTTGCTTGGACTCCTATTGAACCCTATAGGAGCCAGTATACCAAACATGTACACAGGCTCCCATTGCAAAAAAGGGGTGGTTGGGGAAAAGCGCACACCCTGTGGCCCATTGTCCCTGGAGATTCGGTTATTGGTCACCTCCTCCCCAAAAAAGCTGCGAGCACATTTAGCAGGGCACCCTCCATGAGGGATACCTTAGTGAGAAATGACTTAGAGGGTTCAACCAAAGGTACTTGGCCTAGCCAACGCAAGGGTTTCAATCCCTATCACCAATTACTTGTCATGCAAAACGGATCATGCCATCTATGTGCTGGAGTGCCCCATGGGCTCAGGTATGTAGGTAGTACTATACTACAGGGACACAAGAGGGTACTCCAGCACATAAGGGCACAATTAAGAATCATGATCAGGCATATCCGGTAGCCCATCATTTCGAAGAAAGCCACGATGCAGACTCCACCTTGCTAAAATATTTCATAATTGACAGCATTCCAATCAAAAAGAGGGGCGGTGACCGAGTAAAAGTCCTTAAAGAACTGGAAACAAAATACATCTTGAATCTAGATACTAAGCACCCGGGGGGCCTGAATCAAGCAGACTTAAACACCTTTCTCTAGAATAAAAACGAGATAGTCTTCTAACAATAGAATGCCAAGATCAGCTAGATCTAGGATTATACTGTCAATATAAGGGGAAAATATATACTATTGAACATTATGTTCTAGAATTCTCTCCGTATCGCTTCCACTCCATATGTTATATGCACATATAGATGTAGGTACTTGTTTTAAGGTTAGAAGTGGTTTTGCACTGAGCACTTTATATATCTTGTATTTTGAACCACACACTACATTTCCAGTTAAATTGTTTACATAAAAGAATAATACTTTTACTCAGTACTGTAGAAGCATTAGCACTTTATTCCCTGTGGAAAACAAGTAGACTAGAGGTATTTAAACCTGGACGTTGTCAAACAGTCAGTAACAAGCATTGTTTTAAAAAAATTCTTTTAATTAACACGTCAACAAAGAAAGACATCAGGTGACTTGGCCAATATCGCATTTGTCCATTATACAGATCCATACTTCAAACAGTACATAGAAAATGGTGATCAAGGGGTCAAAGGGACTCATGCGCCTCCTCTTCTTCCAGACAGATCGGGCGTACAGATGTCTCCACAGTAGCGATTTCAGTCTATCCAGACCTTACCCCACTTTTTGGGACAACCTCTTGAAACGTAGACCAACCTCTCTCTGAACATGCACTAATCCATGTCCTCCACCCATTTTCCAACCTGGGGTGGCTGCCTAGCTCCCCACAGCTGAGCAATGTTGCGCTTGGCTACCATGGATGCTAACGTTACCCATTGTCTCTTATACACACACAGATCCATGAGTTCCCAAACATTTAAAATACACCTACGAGCCTCTGGCCGTAGCTCCACCCCCAGGACATCCCACAGCCTATCATGGATCTCTATCCAATAAGCTTTTACCTCCCTACAGTGCCACAAAATATACATGAAAGTTCCAAGTTTTCCGCACCGTCTGCGACATTCCCCACTCTCTGATCTACCCATTCGAACCAGACGAGGCCCTGTGACATACGACCTGTGAAGAATCTTTAACTGCACTAATATGAGCCTCATCTGTATAGCCACTACATGCGGAGAGGAGACCGCCTCCCGACAATCCTCGTCGTCTAACTCCACTCCATCTGCGCTCCATTGTGTCCTGATTAGTATTAGTGGGTCCTCCATGTTATTGATGAGTTTTTATATATTACGGAGATGGTCTTCTCTGGGAGATGGCCATCTAACAACTGGTCTTCAAGGGGGGAAGCGTCAGGAAGTGGTGTGCCTATGGGGTTGTGCGTAAGTAATGCATGTCTGATCTGGAGATAACGGAAGTGCTCCCTATCATGAAGGTGGTATTGCTGCTTGAGGGAATCAAACGTGTGAACTGTGTCCTTCCCGAGACGTCCTTGATCTGTGTGATCCTGATGAGTTCCCACTTATCGAATTTCTTGGACTTCCATAGGCTTCCCAATCTCTCCGAGCTCCATTATGGGGTGGCGAGTGTTAGTCTCCCCTCCCACTTGAGATGTCTATTGGCCATGTGCCACACCTGTACTGCTTGAGCCGTAGGTCCCGAAAGGGGATACCGGCCCGGTCTTGCAAACCGTAAACTGGTGAAATCACCCCGGCACCTGCCAAGCGGTCCATAGCCCCGTATATGACGTGATTCACTGCTGCCAACTGGGAGGCCCAGTAATATTTCCGTAGGTCCAGCAACCCTATGCCCCCATCATACCAGGGAAGGGTGAGCTTGGAGAAGGCTATACGGGGCTTACCGTCCCAGAGAAGCTGTCTCTGGAGGGCCTCTATTTCCCTGAAATAGGACACCGGTACGGGGTCCATTGCGTTTTGGAGCGCATATAGGAATCCCGGAAGAGCCATCATCTTGAAGAGCACTGCTCTACCCAGGACGGGGAGCTGAAGTGCCCTCCATCGCGCCACGTCCTCCTTAAATCGAGTCATAGGGGGGCCCAAATTATTTGCATATCGAATTTTCGGGTCAAGCGTGACATAGATACCAAGGGCAGGTTTCCGGGATCATCGATGGATCGCCTCTGAGGACAAAAAGCACTGACTTCGACCAGTTGATTGCAAACCCGGAGTACCTCCCGAATATGGCAAGCACATCCAGAAAACATATCAGGGAGCCCCTTGGATTGGTGAGATAGAGCAGGATATCATCGGCCTATAATGAGATTTTATCCTCCCAATCCAACGTCCGCCGCATTCCTCGGATTGACCGGTCCCACGCCGCGAATGGCTCTAACGCTAAAGCGAACAGGAGCGGGGACAAGGGGCACCCCTGCCTTGTGCCTCTGCCAAGGGGAAAGTCAGCAGACTTGTGATTATTTACCACTATTCTGGCGATGGGGTCAGTATACAATAGATGCACCCAATCAATGAACTCTGGTCCAAAGCCCATCTTCCCCAATACTGCAAACAAGTAAGACCACTCGACCCTATCAAATGCCATAGTGGCATCGAGCAACACCAGCACCGCTGCTTCCTGGATCATCAGGGACATGTCCAATACTCCGTGTAACCTGCTCATGTTAAGAGCCGTATTCCGATACAGCATACAGCTGGACTGGTCCGGATGCACCAAGGTAGTGATGACTTTGACAAGTCGTGTCGCCAGCAACTTCGCTAGAACTTTAGGTTCAGCATTTAGTAACGAGATATGCCTACAGGATGAACAGAGTGTCCTGGGCTTACCCAGTTAGTGAATGACAATATTTGCCACCCGCTGGTGTTTTCTGTCTCCGAGTATTTCCCGGCGGTGATGTATACCCCCCTATAATATTCCGAGAATTTGTCCGCCACTGCCTGCGGGTTCCTTATCATACTGGAGTTTCCCCCTGTAACTCTGGCACAAGCTGCACTGCCCACTCCCCCTCTCAAGCCACGCTATTAATTTGCCGGCTTTATCACCATGTTCGTAGATCCTGCTTTGAGTCTCCTCATTTTGCACTCTGGCCCTATCCCTAGCGAGGCCCCTATATTCATCCTGGCACAACTTTAACCGGTGCGTAACTTCTGGGGTTGCTGCCCGAGACACCTCCGCCTCTACTCTGTTGAATAACATTGCCCTTTCGCACACGTTTATTTTCACATTTAAAATAACTATTTGTATAGTTTATATTCTGGACGTTTGAGCGAATATATATATGTACATGTAATTTGATACACTATATAGGACTGCGTTCATCTAAATCGTTGCGTCGCTTTTTTGTATTCAGTCTGCTACAGCCCTTCGACTCCCTCCGATGCGCACCCAGGCCTCACTGCTCACCTTTTCGTGGACAGGACACCTTCTACATCCTGTAGTCCCGATCTGCCACCAAGAAATCTGATACATGGTGCGAGTCTTGATATTGGTATGGCTAATGACATACTCGAGCTCCCATGATCATCATCACAGGTTCTTCACCCGCTCAGTGCTTCTGTGCTTTGTTCGGTAGTTGGGCCTACATGAAGTGTCCGAACCACTAGGACGGACCTTCACAGCGGTGCGGATGGGAGCAACTCTAAAATGGCCTACAGCACATGTGCCCCGTCTTTTTTATAGGTAGGGTCACGTGTGTTGTGACGCATGTGCTGGATGGGTGTGGTGTGGGTGTATACCACCCATGAGGAAGTGCGTGTGCCGTTCTGACAACTAGACCTGGAACTAAGAAATCACTACAATGGAAATCTGGGCCACGTAGTGTTGTTGTGTTTTCCTGCTAGCATAAGTGGAGTGGGCTGGCTTGACATACACTAGTACTGCGCAAGGCTCTGAAGCATTATTCTGGAGCTATGGGCATGGTCCCGTCGTAAGCTATATGAAAAATCATGTGATTTGGGTGTCTGTTTTGTAGTGCTTAGGTCACCCGGGTTTTAAAAGTAAATGTGTCATTATATCTGTAAAGTTCTACAACTTGGCCAACATGGAAGGTACGAGGTATCACTGACTGTATATTCGTTGATAGTAGCACACATAAAATATGGTAGACATGACGTATTTCTGCCACACCCGGAGCTTCTTTTTTTTATAATAATGGGGGGAGTAGAGGGGCCCCCCAGCCCAGGGGACCGCCACCCCCGGGAGTTCAATTTTTAAATTGGGGAGTATGTGACAGACACCCCAGACCCAGGGACCACTACCCCTCAGGGCTTTTAAATATTGGGAGGGGACCGCGCGACCCCCCTCTCTTGGAGGTTTGTGGTGGCCCTGGGAACCTCTGGTGTGTATGCATTGTGTACGCGTACTTGTAGTAATTCCAGGAAACAGGTGGATGAATAAAATGATATTTATTCAATATATCCTACACAGCTCTTCATCTGCTTGTCTCATCTGTGCTTGATTCAGTTTGTCTCTTGTATTGAAATATAACATTCTACAATGGACCAGATGCGATGACCTCACAAGCACAGTGACAGCAGAACATTAGAGTTTCATTAAAGATACAGTACACAACTTAACATGGCTTAGAATATAACATACCTCCTTTTCTTCCGAAATGAAAACGAAACAGAAAGTAAGAACAACAATAATACATTGCCTAAACCTAACTATAACATGACATCAGAAAAGGTTACAGAAAATAGCAAAAAATAACTAAATAGAGATACAACAATACCAAGGAAGTATATCAGTAACTAATCACAATATCTACAAGGTAATATAATAGTTCTAGTACTCTTCCTACGGGATAAATTCATGTTACTGTCATGTTCATTAAGATCTTCGGAAACTACACTTGTTTTTACTTTTACAACTTTTGAAATATTCCACCAACATCCACCTTCTACTTGAACAGCATTGACACCAATTTGTACAATCTTGATGGGTTCATTATATTTACTCTTCCCTTTATTGGTGTAAAAAGAATTCCTAATTCTAACAAAATCACCCACACACAATGAAACCATCTTGCCATTTTTCTTTTTGTCAAACCATTCTTTCTCCTTATTTTGTGTCATTCCAGAATTAGTTTTGACTGTTTCTAAAACCGACTCAACATCAACTAATGAGTGAGACCACTTACACATCCATCCAGGTCGAAAACTGGTATTAGCTTTCCTTCCCCTTAGTACTTCAAAAGTCGAAACTTTTGTGGAAGAGTGCGGTGTTGTCCTGTAAAACCAAAGCATACTTTCAATGGATGCAAAAACATCATGCCTGCCCTTTACTGCCCACCTAACATAATCACCCACAACACGGTTCATTCTTTCCACAAGACCGTTGGTTTGTGGATAATATAGTGAGCTTCTAAGGTGTTTGACTCCACAGGATTTGAGAAATGTTTGAAAGTCAACACTTAAAAACTGAGTCCCATTATCTGAGATAATAAACTGAGGAAATCCCTCTCTCAAAAATACTTCTTTGAGAAACTTGATAACACTAAATGAATTAGCTTCCCTGACAACTTTTATTTCAGGCCACTTGGATGTGTAATCCATCAAAACCACAATGAACCTCATCCCCAAAGGTAAAACCTCATAATGACCCATAATGTCTATACCTACCTTGACCCATGGTCTAGATGGACATTCAATTGGAGACAAAGGCGGAACAACAACTTTAAGTGATTTTTCAGAAAAACAGCACACTGGACAGTTTTCAACAAACATCCTGATCTCACTATCCATACACGACGTATTGTAAGAGAAATACCTAAATGCCCCTCATGAGCTTCTTTCACAATAATAGGTCTAAGACAGTGAGGTGGAATTAATTTCTCACATCTCAATATTAAACCATCCTCAATTGAAATTTCTGACTCTACCTTCGAATATGGTTGTAATTCGGAAGACAAAGCCTTCTCTTTCGCCCACCCATTCTTGATAAAATTGAATACCTCTTGCAACACCTTGTCCTTCAACAAAAACGCTCTCCAATCTTCCTCATCTATTGATGCCACAAAACAATCCTCCTCATCTTCATCATTTAAATCCTGGAAACTTGTACCCTCACTCAAATCACTACTCTGCGGAAAACGTGATAAGAAGTCAGCTCGTGTGTTTTCCCACCAGCAATATGTGTGACATCAAATTGATATTGAAGTAACTTGATAACCATCCTAGTGATCCTAGGTGTACAACATTTGCTAGGACCAGCAGACAAAATAGGCACCAGTGGCTTGTGATCTGTGATTAAGCTAAAATGCCTACCCCAAACATAAGGTTGATACTTATCAATAGCCCATACACAAGCCAACAGTTCTTTCTCTATAACAGAGTATTGAGTCTCAGCACTCCTTAGAACCCTGGAAGCAAAAGCAACTGTGTATTCTTGTTCACCAGAACGTTGAGTGAGAATAGCTCCTAAACCCACCTTGCTCGCATCTACAGTAATAAAACAAGGCAAATCAGGATCAAATGGTGTAAGAGCATCGCTTTTCTTCAGAATATCCTTGACCTCCATGAAAGCACGTTCAGAGTCTGCTGTCCATGAAAATTTTGTAGAAAACTTGAGCAGATTGCTAATGGGTCTAACTAATGACGCATAACTAGGGACAAATCTTGAATAGTACTTCAACAATCCAAGCAATGACTTAACTCCAGATTTGTCTTTAGGTACAGGCTCTTTCATGATAGCATCAATTAATCCTTGTCTTGGTTTGATCTCTTCATGAGAAAGTAAATGGCCCAGGTATTCTATCTCACTGCAACTAAACTTGCACTTTTCAGTTTTCAATACGACTCAATTTTTTAAAAATATTTCCAAGACCTTCCTAATAATGTGATCATGTGTCTCATCATCTTTGGCATATATCAAAACCTCATCTTGGAACACAAGAACACCTTCCACATTCCTCAACAAGTTTTGCATCACACTCTGGAATACTGATGCCGCAGAGGCTAATCCAAAAGTCATCCTTTTTTAGCAGAAAGTACCAAGTGGAGATACAAAAGCTGTTAAAGAATGTGATTCGGGGTGAAGCTCTATTTGATGAGAGGCACTAGCCAGGTCTAATTTTGAAAAGATTTTTGCACACTTGATACTGGTTAATAGATCTGTAATTTTGGGCAAAGGGTGGGAGTCAACCCAAATCTCCTTGTTCAAGGATCTGAGGACCACACACACCCTTAGTTTACCATTTCTCTTGCGTGCGACCACAAGAGGAGACAACCATAATGATGAGTCAGTAGGTTCTATAATTCCCTTTTCACATAACATAGCTATCTCTTTCTTTAATGCTGAAGGGCACACTCCTGAGCTTGTATTTAATAGGAGTTGCTCCATTCTTAACTTTAATCTTATGTTTGAATCCAGTGATCTTACCCAGCTCATCACTAAAAACAGAAGGAAATTCATTGACCCACTTAGTGCTTTCCTCTTCACAAGAGACCAACAATACTAGTTCTTTTGTGCCTAGTTTAAGTTGCATGCCAAAAAGACCCTGGTGAAACCACCCTAAAATATTCAATCCCTTGACAGCTACGTAAACTTTTCCCCTTATTCTCCTACCTTTAAACTCAAAGTAATCCTCGAAAAATCCTAGTAATTCAATTCAACGTCATTCGTAGGAAACAGGTTTTCTGTCAGGGGGAAACAATTCTCTCTCTCCCCATGTTTCACGAAACAGTTCCTCAGTAATCATGGTGATCCTTGCGCCTGAATCTACTAGAAGATCAAGTTTCTTATCACCAACAAGTATTTCAACTATAGGATCAACACAAGTCGATGGATCACCTGTAAGAGGTATTGATGTGTTCCTAGACGCCATATGATCAGTGACAACTGAGATAGTCTCTGTATCTGAGTCGTCATCTGATTCTACCACACAAGCTATAGTCTTCTTTTGAAATTTCTTTTTTAAACAAACAGTGGCAAAGTGCCCTGTTTTTTTACAATAGTTACACATAGAATTCAATGCTGGGCATTTCGCTCCCTTACTATGAGTAGAACTGCCACACCGTAAACAAATATTGTTAGGTACAGAAACAGCATCTTTGAACCTTGGAGAATAATTGCTCCCGCTCCCATTCTTCGTGGATTTATATTTTACTTTCCTTGAATTACCAACAAAATTGATGCTGTCCACTGGTTTGTCTTCCAGCTCTTTAAGAGAAATGTGGGATGTCTCTATACTCTTCGCTACCTTAATGGTTTCATCAAGGGAGGGATTGTCCATGGAAAGTAACTTCTGCCTAATCTGTTTATCTTTACAATGACCAACAAATTGGTCACAAATTAATTGCTCAGTAAAATTCTCAAAAAGATAGACAGAAGCCAACTTCCTGAGAGTAGACACATAAGCATCAACATCCTCACTTTCAGATTGTTTTCTCATAAAGAATTTGTGTCTAAGGACAATTAAATTGGGTTGCTTATCAAACCTAAGTTTTAGTTTCGTAACAGTAGTTTGATATTCATCAATTATTTCATTATCCCCAGGAGGATCAGGTAAATGTTTGATGATAGATCTCCCTTCGAAACCAAGAAAATGTAATAAAAGACATTTCTTTCTTTCAGGATGACCTCAAAGCTCCAATGGCACCTAAGTATGTCTCGAAGGCATCAAACCAAATATCCCACTTCACTGGAGGATCTCCTGGAGTATCCAGAAAAGAAGGAGGAGCATTGATAGACTGTAAAGAAGACATGTTAAAATAAAAAAATAAAAAAATATCAACCTGTGATGAAATGAGTAATATAAATATAGACTAAAAAAATAAAATCACATAGATTCTATTTCATAAACAATGAACATTTTCGTAAATATTAGTTACTTGTTTCAGCTAAACTGTTATGTCCATTCCTTGCAATGAATAAAGTTTTGAAAATTCCAAATGAAAAATGCTGTCTTCTCTTTTGTTGTCAATAGGGTAGAATGCTGCTTCCTCAGTCTTTGTGAAAACAATGGTTCTCCTGAGAGAAAAAGAATGTTAATTGTTGTACCATAGAATCTCTGTAGAAGACAGTGTGAAACTGTGAAATGCCATCATCCAGAAAATAGAACTAAGAAACAAAGGCAATGATGTCACTCTTTCTGCCGTTTAAAAAAAAAAATATGCGTGGTTGGCAATGGCATTAGTACGTGGTTGGCAAAATAACCTCTCGATGCGTGGTTGGCAATGGCATTAATATGTGGTTGGCAAAATACCCTCTCGATGGTTGGCAACGCTATGGAGCATGCGCAAGGAGAGATGTTCGATTGAAGCGTGTAGCACAGTCTCGCATGAGCTCAAGTCTTGTTCTGCTTCGCGCTGGCTCCAATGTAAACAAACATACACAACAAGTGTAGGCGCTTCAAAAACGCTCTCGCGCAAACTAAGGTCTCGCTCTGGAACGCTGACTCCAATGCCAGTCGAGTCTACGAGTCTCCTGGTAGATATTTGAAAAATGCATAAGAGATTGTGCGCGAGGAAAAGCCAATAACTAGTAAGTTTCGTTTGAACTTAAATAATATATCTTCTCCGCTTTAGAAAGTTCGTAATGCCACACTTTAAAACACACGCTAATTGAAAGTCACTACATCACGTACTGTAATCTATGAAAATATTCAGGAAAACACGAAGAGTTGTAGACAAGCAAAAACGAAAATGTAAAACATTGTCTGCTGTAGAGAAGTTAGTTGTTTGTTGTAATGAGTGGAAGTATTTGTACAGCAGAAAATAAGCTGGAAATTGAAAGTACAGCTTTGAAAATATAATGAAATAAATTTAAAGTCCTTTATCTCAAATCGTTGAGGCTGTAATAGTGTTGAGCTTGTCTTCAGGCTTATTGATAGTGAAATAAAGTTGAAGACTTCATTGATGATAAAATAAATTTGACAGTTGAAGCAGATGGCTTGATATGGATATAAAGATGAAAATCCTCTTGAAAATTGTAGATATATGCGTGGATTCAGCTGTGTAGGCCCTCGTCGCCAAAAATATGTAGTAATTCCAGGAAACAGGTGGATGAATAAAATGAGATTTATTCAATATATCCTACACAGCTCTTCATCTGCTTGTCTCATCTGTGCTTGATTCAGTTTGTCTCTTTTATTGAAATATAACATTCTACAATGGACCAGATGCGATGACCTCACAAGCACAGTGACAGCAGAACATTAGAGTTTCATTAAAGATACAGTACACAACTTAACATGGCTTAGAATATAACATAACTGTACCCCATATACTACCTAGTTTACAAGGCGTCCAGTACGCGCATGTAAGCAACAAAGAGAAAAATATTTTTCAGATCTTTATCAAGTTTCTATGTTTAGATGTTGGGTGGCTCTAAAAAGAACCCTTGTGTTTATTGAGAGATTGTAGTGGCTACAAGTAAGTACCGATGCAGAGTCTAAAGTTCAAGAGGAAGACTCTGTTCCCTTCATCTGTACACCATCTCTCCTATGGATGCCATGCACATTAAAACACAGATTGTTGTGGTAAATGGACCCCATTCTATAGTCTCGGAGAAAAGCAGAAACAGATTTATTCACATGTTTCCTAGCTTTCTCAATCTGTGGACAATATTGGTTGGACCAGTTCCATTTCTGCCTTTGGCATATATTAAAATAGACAAAGGCAGTTTGGGGGAGAAGAGCCATCACTTCTCCAAAGGTGTCCTTCATAAGCATTTCCAGACCTACCCCAGTCAAAGTGCCTAGGTCATTGCCACCACAGTGCACAATTATGAGGTCAGGGTGTTGGAGATGTAAAAAGGATTTAACCAATGGCATTAATTGCTGCCATTTTAACCATCTTTGTCCAATCCATTTAATGTCTACATTTGGTAAACCTAGGTCTTTGTGAATTCCTTTCTGTTCTGCGTACCTTTGGCTGCAGAAAATATAGCTGTGTCCCACAATCCACACTGTAAGCATGTTGAAGCGAAGTCTGGATGCACTCAGATGGTCTCAGAAAATGAAATGGCAGTTTGAAAATTAAGATTTTTCTTAAATGGTGGACAAAATGCAGTTTTGAAAAAATATAAGAAATGATTGACTGTTTGAGAACATTCTACACTGAAAATTAGGGTGCATGTTTCTGTTTTTTAAAAGCATGTTTCTTATTGGCTAGCAAAAACGAATTGAAAGGTACATTACATAAGATAAGCTGGTATGTTGAAAAGTGAAGCATACTTGCTGTTTTGATTAGTAACATTGTGTGATGAACTTTTGGCCTGTGTGCTCAGTTAAATGTTTCTATGGTAACAGGCAGAAGGCAGAATGGGGGTAGGGTTCAAAGTTAAGTCAGTTGGATAGGATTCAAAGTTTAACAAATAGAAATGTGTGTTTACTTTTGAATTAATGTGGGAAGAAATGTCATTTGTTATTTACATGTATATGTGAGTAGTATGAGAGGGAAATCTTGCCTTTTTTTGTTTTTCTTAAGAACAGTGAAGTGTAGAGATTCTGTATAAGAATATCTGCTGTGTGACTGACATTCTTCTTAATCTACAAATTAATTTGAAAGGTGAGTTGTTAACTTGTAATGGGATGCATGTGGTGCATTTGTTTTTTAATAAGAGTAATGTGTTTATCGTTCTAAATTGCAAGGAGTAGTTTAGTTGTGTTGAATGACATTCTGAGTTTGTCTGCATTTTGATAACCGTTGTGATAAAAGCATTTGGTAAGTTAATGTGTTTGGTAAGTCACCTTTGCACAGTAAAGTGCAGTAGTAAAAAATGTAGAATATGTGCTGTTACTTTTCTAGTTGAAGGGTCATTCAGCACCCTGCATCTTCTGGCTGGGCTATGCACCCATGTGCTTTGTTGGGCATAGTGTTTCTAACTTACATGTGTCGTTCAGCACCCTGCATCTTCTAGCTGAATCTGGTTTAAATGTTCTGGTTTGTTTTCTTTGGCGTAAGGTTTTTGTTAGGGGTATAGTGTTAAATTTCCCAAGTATTTTGGGATATGCAACCATGTGCTTTGCTGGGTATAGTGTTTAAATGATGTTGTTACAGTACCCTGGTGTAGTGGCCCGGTTGGCAGCAGTTGAAGCACAGCCTAGCTGCTTCTTTTACTCTTCTCAGCAGTGTCTAAATATCTTTCTTTGGAGCCCCATTACAACGCCTGACAGCAGGTGCTTGAGAATGATAAATGATGCTGGATACGTAAGTTTACAGATGACATATGCTGCGTGGATGAATAAAGGATGGATGGATGTGTGAAAAGGTGGATGAATGATGGATGTATGGATGGATGGATGGATGGATGTATGGATGGAAGGATGAAAGGGTGGATGGATGAAGGATGTATGTAAGGATGGAAGGATGAAAGGGTGGATGAATGAAGGATGTATGGATGGAAGGATACAAGGGTGTATGGATGAAGGATGATGGATGTGTAAAAAGGTAAGTGGATGAATGATGGATGAAAGGGTGGATAGATGAAGGATGTATGGATGGATGGAAGGATGAAAGTATGTATGGATTAAGTATCGATGTATGGACGGAAGGATGAAAGGATGGATGGATGAAGGATGGATGGATGGATGGATGTGTGAAAGGGTGGGTGGATGAATGATAGATGGATGGATGGATGAAAGGGAGGATGGATAAAGGATATATGGATGAAAGGATGAAAGGGTGGATGGATGAAGAATGGATGGATGTGTGAAAGAGTGGGTGGATAAATGGTAGATGGATGGATGGATGAAAGGGTGGATGGATGAAGAATGTATGTATGGATTGAAGGATGAAAGGGTGGATGGATGGATGGAAGGATGCAAGGGTGGGAGGATGAAGGATGGATGTATAGATGTGGCATTAGATGGATGTAGGGATGATGCATTGGATATCTTAATGCACATTCAAAATTTTCACTGTGCGGGATGAGTTCCTCTTCGTCGGTTTATAAGAATTAAGTATTCATATAATCATATATACTGCGATCTTTTAGCTTTTCAGGGCCTATACTCAATACTCTGTTTTTGAGTTTTGAGTACAGGTTTAGGGGGACGGACGTAGGGGGTGTGCTCGTGCTGGAGTAGTGTGTGTTATTTTGGGGGGAAAAAATGTGATGTTAAAGTATGCGGGGTGTTTGTGTGCGTACTGGTTGTGTTTTGTATGCATTTTAATGGTGGAGCGAAGTAATGGATTGCGTTGTGCCAGCATACTTTGTGAATGTGTGTGCGATGTGAAGACGGCTATGTGAATGTTTGCGATGAAAACGTGTGTGGTGTAGCATTATAAATCCACAGTTTCTAGAGTAGTAAATGTGTTTTGGTAAAATGCAAGGTCTAATATTTTTTGTCTAGGATCAAACTGTGCGTCTGTGTGTATTTATGAATTATTCTAAAAGAAGCATTTTTGTATGTTTTGTGTTTGCTGCCACGTAACTGCTTAAAAATCTATCCTTTTTTCCAGTTTTGATAGAATTAGAAACAAGTTATTGCTTTTGTATTTGGGAAATGACTCATGGTTGTACACTAAAATGCAGTATTTATATTTCTGTAATGTGTGCAGTCATATTAGCCCTTAAAGAGTAATTAATAGTGTTGCTTGTCTAGAATGAGACTTATGTTTCAAATCTACAATTCCCCAGTCAGTATACATACACTGCTGCAGACCGTCTGGGGCAGATTTACAAGCCCCTTGCGCCTCTTTGTGGTTGTACTGTGTCACTTTTTGGATGTAATGTTGGTGCAAGTAGTGCAGCAAATTGCTTATGTATTTGCAAAATGAGTTAGGATTGTACAGTAAACTTCAGTAGTTAGATATATAGTAGGCCTTAGGGAATGGGCTGCTTCAAATCTCTATGCACTATGTATGCAGTCTTGTATCTACCTGCACACTTGTGTTTCACATCTTCAATTCTCCACTCTGTATCTTTACACTTTCACCAAGCACTCTGTCACAGCTGTTGCACTATTGTAGTGACCCATTCAGCAGTATGTTCTTATCCATTCACTGTGTTAAAACTGAAGCACTTATAATATCAAGTCAGGCACTCTCCTTGCAGAACTGTAATCATTCAGTCAATATCCAAGTACTCGTGTAACAAAGTAGGTCTTAGGGCATGGACTGTTTCAAATCGTTATGCACTATGCATGCAGTGTTGTATCTACCTGCACACTTGTGTTTCACATCTTCAATTCCCCAGTCTGTATCTTTACACTCCCACAAAACACTCTGTCACTGCTGTTGCACTATTGTAGTGATCTATGCAGCAGTATGTGCTTATCTATCCACTTGCAAATTTGTCGTTTATACCTTCAATTCCCCAGTCTGTATCCTTACACTTTCACCAAATACTCTGTCACTGCTGTTGCACTGTTGGAGTGACCCATTCAGCAGTATGTGCTTATCTATTCACTGTGTTAAAAGTCAAGCACTTATAAATTTAGTCAGGCACTCTCCTTGCAGAACTGTAATCATTCAGTCAGTATCCAAGTACTCATGCAGGAAAGTAGGCCTTAGGGCATGAAGTGCTTTAAATCCCTATGCACTATGCATGCAGTTTTGTATCAATCCGCACACTTGTGTTTTACACCTTCAATTCCCCAGTTTCTACCCTTACACTTCCAGTAAACGTTCTATCATTGCTCTTGCACTTTTGTAGTGACCCATTTAGCGGTATATACTGATTATTCTGTGCACTAGAAATCAAACACTTATAGATTCGCTCAGACACTCTCCTTACAATACTGCAATTATTCATTCAGTACTTAAGTACTCTTGTAGCGAAGTAGGCCTCAGGACAAGGACTACTTCAAACCCGTAGGCTGTATGCATGCACTCTTCTATCCATGTGCACATTTCTCTTTAATACTTTCAGTTCCCCAGTTAGTTACCATGATGTTGCAACAAATACTCTGTATCTTGCCTTGTATTGTTCTAGTGGTGCATTGAGTACCATGTTCTAATCCATTCACAGTTCCAAAATCCAACCATTTATAAATTCATTCAGGTACTCTTTTTGCAGTTGTTGTTCTTGATACTCATATGCAGTATGTATGCACTTCTGTTATCAGTTACACATTTGTTTTTTATACTTAGTCATTGTAGATTGTATTTGTTTAGTAATAGAATAGTATATTTTATAGATTTATTTTTATAACATTATATATATTTTTATAACAGATTCTATTTATCAACACTAAGAGAAATTCATCATGCCTAGAAAAAGTGAAATGAGGAAAAAACGTAATAAAGCTTATAATTTCAAGAGAAGTCATCCACAAGATTTACCTGAACAACAGTCTGTGGTGAAAAAGAGAAAATCTCCTGGTAAGAAAACTAAGGATTTTCTAAAGAAGCTATCAAACACCAGTAATAGTGTGGAGAATGTGAAAAATAAAAAGAATGTATATGCAACAAAAAAAAGTAGAGAAAAAACGTAAATGATGGGAAATCATGTTCTAAAGAAACAATGTATAGTGAAAGGAGGAAGAATCAATTTCAGGAAATTAGAAAAAGAATGTTTTACAATTTGTCTTAAACTTATTAAAGGATGTGAAGAAATGTAAAAGAAAAGCAGCATATTACAAGAAGAAGAAACATATTGAAAGTATTGTTGAGAAGGCTTTTGAATTAAAGAAAAATATATTTATTTTAGTAATCAATAGAATTCGATTACTAGATAAACCAATCCATTTAATGAAGGCCAAAAGTAAGTGGAGAAGACTAATTCACAGAGCTAATTTTTCAGATTTTTTTTGGGGTGAATGGAAACACAGTTAAAGTTCTGAGCCTTTTTTCAATGAAGAGAGTTATCTTCAGAGTAATGCTTTGTTGCATGCAGTTGACACCAGTGGTCGAACTTATGAGGTTAGAAATGGTTGTCCTACTGAGAAAGAGAAAATTGTTCCCAGAAATGCAGAAGAGGTGTTAGCTGATGAAGTTTTAGGGAGACGTCCTAAAGCTCCAGTGTACACTTGGAATCGCAGTACTATTTCTAGTGTACGGCAGGAATCTATTGATTTGTAACGCAATTTCTTACGTGAGTATACTAAGAAAAGTGTTAAACAAAAGATTAAGATGTTGCAAGACCCTTGCAGAGTGAGAGAAAATACTGGTTTGCAAGGTCATTCTCTGGCTTGTCTTTCTAAAAAAGTATATCGAAGTGTTTTTCACCTTTTCAGGATGTTAGCAGTACATCATACTCAAATGATGAAATTAGTCAGAACATTCTATTATGCAAAAAGTCAAGCACAGAACTTTATTTGGATTGTACTTGATTGATTTTGATGAGAGAAAGATTAGTGCAGATGCAAATTGTGTGAAAGAGTATAATAGGTTAAGAAGAGAATATGCTCCCAATTTAGGTCAATATCCAGTATTTGAAAAGCGTGTGGTACATCGAAAAAGAAGATATGAGAATATCTGTAGTGAATGTATAGAGAAAGAAAAAAACAAGATAAAGTTGTGATTGCAAGCAAAAAGAAAAAGGACACTGTTGAAGAGATTGTTGGTTATGAAATTGAAAATGGTTCTGGTGTCAACTGCTATGCTAATGTAGTTGTTATTGATGGTTTTTTTTCTTGAAAGTTTGCACAGCAAATTGTTGAAAATCGGGAAAAAAGATTTTGTTCGTTGTATTCTGTTTATGAGAAATGTAGTAGTGATAAAAGTGAAATACAAAGTGTTTCTGATATTCGAAATCTATTGGACATATGTTCTGGTTGTACTCAATTTACACAGAATATTCAGCAAGATTGTCAGGAATTTTTAATGTATATGCGCGTTGTATTGGAAAATGAAGGTAGATATTTTGAAAATCTTTTTGGCCTTTCTTATAAATGGGAACATTATTGTGAAACTAGTTTGTTTACATGTAGCACTAACATAGACACTGAAAGATTCATTTATTTGACTTTACCAGACTGTGAATCAGTTTCTATTAACAACTTATTTAGAGGAGCAACTCAAAACATTGAGTGTAGCCAATTTAAGTCAGAAATGTTATCAAGATTATTTATACAAAGGTAATGACAGTATATAATTTTAATGATGCAAGGTTGTACAGCTGATGGTAGAAAATTGGAAACTTTAATTAAAAATGTTGTAGCTACTCAAGTATCAATATCAGGAAGAACTTTTGTAGCTGTAGCAATTATTTTTCATGATGGTCCTTCTACAACATCTGGACAATGCACTGCCTATTTAAAATGTGAGAAAGGTTGGACACCTTGCAATGATGCTCAATTGGTTTTTAAACAACGTTTGCCTAAAGAATTACCAAATTGTTACCTAATATTCTTAAAGCCAAAGTTTTAGGAACAAAATTTGGCCTTTCAGGATTACTATTGGACAACTACAAAACAAAGGATTTTATGAATACTATTTGACCTTGAGGAAAAGTATATAAAACAATTAAGGAATGTTAGTTGTATATTTTGTCAGCATATATTTCTAAAAAACAATATTTAGAGTGTAGGGAAATTAATAATAATGTTTTGTTGTTTTATCATTGTTTGAGTTGTTTCATATTTACGTAAGAAATTGCTCTTAGAAAAACAAATTTAACATATGTTTTATTTCTATTTTTTAAATTGTTATTGAGAATGTTGAATGTTTTTGTTAAGATAATCTTATTGATTGTCTTTTATTTGTGCCCGCTGTTATGTGATGAGTACAATTGAAATCACTGTTTCTAGTGAAATTCAATATATTCTGAGAACAGCAAAAAAGGCAAATGAAATGTTTTACAAATTATTTTGTGTTGTAAAATATATATTGTAACTGTATTTTCGCTTGTTCTTGTCTTCCAAAGATGCTAATGTTATAATATACAGTTTTTTATTATGTATTATTTTTAAGGTAAGTATAAGTAACTATACAAAATGGGCAATGTGATGTCCTTGTGCACAGCTTAAGAAACAAGAGTTGGACGGAGTACATATCTGTGCAAAGATGGTTTGCATCTATTAAAGATATATCATAAAGTTAATATCATCATCATTATGCTTTATTCAATATAAATATCATTAAAGTACAGACATACATACATTGTGGCAAAGAGAATACAAATAGGAATTTAAAAAGGACGATTGGTAGCTATTTCATGCAATGAATAAACACATTTGAAAAAACAATAAAAAGTACATATATACAAGTTAAAAACAAGGTATTTTGACAGTCTCTCAATTGTTAGCAGTAGTGCACATACAAGGATTCAGTCCTGCAGGCTCTAAACATTTTTATAGTTTAGCGACTTGGAACGGATATACCAAGCACTTGATAAGTATTTGGTGACTCCGCATACAACAACTAGGGAGCTTGTATCAGTTAAAAGGATACGAAGAGCAACTCTAAAATCTCTGGCCCCTAACATCAAGCATACCGGTTTCAGCCATTTTACTCTCGCATTCTTGTATGCTTTACATCCAAACAAGAAATGCGGTAAAGATTCAATTTTACATGGGCAGCCTGGACAGGAGCCGTCTAGGGCCCGCCTTCCTTTCCAGCCCTCCACAAATGTATTGATTGGGAGTGTTCCATATCTCATTTTTAAGAAAATGGTTCTATCTTTAGGTTTTTGAATGAAATCTAAAAGGGGTTCGAACCTCATGATGGGCTTATGCTCTAAGAATTGAGCAGTTAATATGCATACTGAGTGTCCCTGGGGTCCCACTATCTTAGAAAAGATATTCAAAAAGTGTGAGAGTTTTATTACAGACATGTATAAAATGGGACATGGCTTAAGAACAGCTCTCTGCAATGCACCTGTTGGTATTGAATAGAAAGATATGCTTGGCTAGAAGACATCAGGGACTTTCAGGATTAAAAGAGATCAAATTGGTCAACATAAAATACGTCATAGAGTGTGTTTTCAAATACTTTTTCATATTGAGAAGGACACAATAAGTTACTGTGTGTAGCTTTTCTTCTCTATGTAAATATGTCCTCATAATACATAATACTTTGTGTTGAAGGGGCAATCTATAGCTGTTGCTGTGAGTATTTTCGACTTATATAAGCAATGACTATTTTTTAATTATGTTTAAACGTGAGTACTGGATAGGTCTTTAAGGATTGTTGTGTTGTTTTGTATTATGTACTAATAAAACTGAGAAAGTGAAGTATTTATGGTTTTGTGCAAGGACTTAGAACATAATGGATTTGTTATGGATGAAGAGGAGAAAATTACCGAACACACATTGAAAATGAGCAACAGTTTAATTAAAGTACAAAATCCACCTATCAAAGGCTGCAAGACTGAATCAGAGGACATCAATACTGCAGATGTCACTTGTGATTTTGAAAATGAAAGCAATGATGCTGATTTTTTGGAAGCACTGAATGACGTATTGTTACTGGAAGCTGTAAAATCTGAAATGGTAAACCAGCAGTATGATCTGGAAGAAGTACCAGATGAACTCCTTTTAAAATGTGTGATAAAATATGAGATGTCTGAAGAATAATTTGTTTAATAATAATAATGCATTCACCACTATGTACTAATCCATTAACTGTACTAATACTCAAGCACTTATAGATTCACTCAGACACGCTCTTTACAGTATTGTATTGATTAAGTCAGTAGCCAGTACTAATGCAGCGAAGTAGGCCTTATGTCATAGAGTGGTTCAAATCCTTATACAGTATGTACGCAGTCTTGTATCTACCTGCACACTTGTCTTTTATACCTTCAATTCCGCATTCTGTATCCTTACTCTTCCACCAAGCGCTCTGTCACTGCTGTTCCACTATTGTAGTGATGCATTCAACAGTTTGTTCTAATCAATTCACTTCACTAAAACTGAAGCACTTATAAATTCAGTCAGATACTCTCCTTGCAGAACTGTCATCATTTAGTCAGTACCCAAGAACTCATGCAGCAAAGTAGGCCTTAGGACTTGAACTGCTTCAAACCCCTATGCAGTATGCTTGCAGTCTTGTATCTACCTCCTCACTTGTCTTTCACATCTTCAATTCCGCAGTCTGTATCCTTACACTTTCACCAAGCACTCTGTCACAGCTGTTGCACTATTGTAGTGACCCCTTCAGCAGTATGTGCTTATCCATTCACTGTGTTAAAACTGAAGCACTTATAATATCAAGTCAGGCACTCTCCTTGCAGAACTGTAATCATTCAGTCAATATCCAAGTACTCGTGTAACAAAGTAGGTCTTAGGGCATGGACTGTTTCAAATCGTTATGCACTATGCATGCAGTGTTGTATCTACCTGCACACTTGTGTTTCACATCTTCAATTCCCCAGTCTGTATCTTTACACTCCCACAAAACACTCTGTCACTGCTGTTGCACTATTGTAGTGATCTATGCAGCAGTATGTGCTTATCTATCCACTTGCAAATTTGTCGTTTATACCTTCAATTCCCCAGTCTGTATCCTTACACTTTCACCAAATACTCTGTCACTGCTGTTGCACTGTTGGAGTGACCCATTCAGCAGTATGTGCTTATCTATTCACTGCGTTAAAAGTCAAGCACTTATAAATTTAGTCAGGCACTCTCCTTGCAGAACTGTAATCATTCAGTCAGTATCCAAGTACTCATGCAGCAAAGTAGGCCTTAGGGCATGAAGTGCTTTAAATCCCTATGCACTATGCATGCAGTTTTGTATCAATCCGCACACTTGTGTTTTACACCTTCAATTCCCCAGTTTCTACCCTTACACTTCCAGTAAACGTTCTATCATTGCTCTTGCACTTTTGTAGTGACCCATTTAGCGGTATGTACTGATTATTCTGTGCACTAGAAATCAAACACTTATAGATTTGCTCAGACACTCTCCTTACAATACTGCAATTATTCATTCAGTACTTAAGTACTCTTGTAGCGAAGTAGGCCTCAGGACAAGGACTACTTCAAACCCGTAGGCTGTATGCATGCACTCTTCTATCCATGTGCACATTTCTCTTTAATACTTTCAGTTCCCCAGTTAGTTACCATGATGTTGCAACAAATACTCTGTATCTTGCCTTGTATTGTTCTAGTGATGCATTGAGTACCATGTTCTAATCCATTCACAGTTCCAAAATCCAACCATTTATAAATTCATTCAGGTACTCTTTTTGCAGTTGTTGTTCTTGATACTCATATGCAGTATGTATGCACTTCTGTTATCAGTTACACATTTGTTTTTTATACTTAGTCATTGTAGATTGTATTTGTTTAGTAATAGAATAGTATATTTTATAGATTTATTTTTATAACATTATATATATTTTTATAACAGATTCTATTTATCAACACTAAGAGAAATTCATCATGCCTAGAAAAAGTGAAATGAGGAAAAAACGTAATAAAGCTTATAATTTCAAGAGAAGTCATCCACAAGATTTACCTGAACAACAGTCTGTGATGAAAAAGAAAAAATCTCCTGGTAAGAGAACTAAGGATTTTCTAAAGAAGCTATCAAACACCAGTAATAGTGTGGAGAATGTGAAAAATAAAAAGAATGTATATGCAACAAAAAAAAGTAGATAAAAAACGTAAATGATGGGAAATCATGTTCTAAAGAAACAATGTATAGTGAAAGGAGGAAGAATCAATTTCAGGAAATTAGAAAAAGAATGTTTTACAATTTGTCTTAAATTTATTAAAGGATGTGAAGAAATGTAAAAGAAAATCAGCATTTTACAAGAAGAAGAAACATATTGAAAGTATTGTTGAGAAGGCTTTTGAATTAAAGAAAAATATATTTATTTTAGTAATCAATAGAATTCGATTACTAGATAAACCAATCCATTTAATGAAGGCCAAAAGTAAGTGGAGAAGACTAATTCATAGAGCTAATTTTTCAGATTTATTTTGGGGTGAATGGAAACACAGTTCAAGTTCTGAGCCTTTTTTCAATGAAGAGAGTTATCTTCAGAGTAATGCTTTGTTGCATGCAGTTGACACCAGTGGTCGAACTTATGAGGTTAGAAATGGTTGTCCTACTGAGAAAGAGAAAATTGTTCCCAGAAATGCAGAAGAGGTGTTAGCTGATGAAGTTTTAGGGAGACGTCCTAAAGCTCCAGTGTACACTTGGAATCGCAGTACTATTTCTAGTGTACGGCAGGAATCTATTGATTTGTAACGCAATTTCTTACGTGAGTATACTAAGAAAAGTGTTAAACAAAAGATTAAGATGTTGCAAGACCCTTGCAGAGTGAGAGAAAATACTGGTTTGCAAGGTCATTCTCTGGCTTGTCTTTCTAAAAAAGTATATCGAAGTGTTTTTCACCTTTTCAGGATGTTAGCAGTACATCATACTCAAATGATGAAATTAGTGAGAACATTGTATTATGCAAAAAGTCAAGCACAGAACTTTATTTGGATTGTACTTGATTGATTTTGATGAGAGAAAGATTAGTGCAGATGCAAATTGTGTGAAAGAGTATAATAGGTTAAGAAGAGAATATGCTCCCAATTTAGGTCAATGTCCAGTATTTGAAAGCATGTGGTACATCGAAAAAGAAGATATGAGAATATCTGTAGTGAATGTATAGAGAAAGAAAAAAACAAGATAAAGTTGTGATTGCAAGCAAAAAGAAAAAGGACACTGTTGAAGAGATTGTTGGTTATGAATTTGAAAATGGTTCTGGTGTCAACTGCTATGCTAATGTAGTTGTTATTGTTGTTTTTTTTCTTGAAAGTTTGCACAGCAAATTGTTGAAAATCGGGAAAAAAGATTTTGTTCGTTGTATTCTGTTTATGAGAAATATAGTAGTGATAAAAGTGAAATACAAAGTGTTTCTGATATTCGAAATCTATTGGACATATGTTCTGGTTGTACTCAATTTACACAGAATATTCAGCAAGATTGTCAGGAATTTTTTATGTATATGCGAGTTGTATTGGAAAATGAAGGTAGATATTTTGAAAATCTTTTTGGCCTTTCTTATAAATGGGAACATTATTGTGAAACTAGTTTGTTTACATGTAGCACTAACATAGACACTGAAAGATTCATTTATTTGACTTTACCAGACTGTGAATCAGTTTCTATTAACAACTTATTTAGAGGAGCAACTCAAAACATTGAGTGTAGCCAATTTAAGTCAGAAATGTTATCAAGATTATTTATACAAAGGTAATGACAGTATATAATTTTAATGATGCAAGGTTGTACAGCTGATGGTAGAAAATTGGAAACTTTAATTAAAAATGTTGTAGCTACTCAAGTATCAATATCAGGAAGAACTTTTGTAGCTGTAGCAATTATTTTTCATGATGGTCCTTCTACAACATCTGGACAATGCACTGCTTATTTAAAATGTGAGAAAGGTTGGACACCTTGCAATGATGCTCAATTGGTTTTTAAACAACATTTGCCTAAAGAATTACCAAATTGTTACCTAATATTCTTAAAGCCAAAGTTTTAGGAACAAAATTTGGCCTTTCAGGATTACTATTGGACAACTACAAAACAAAGGATTTTATGAATACTATTTGACCTTGAGGAAAAGTATCTAAAACAATTAAGGAATGTTAGTTGTATATTTTGTCAGCATATATTTCTAAAAAACAATATTTAGAGTGTAGGGAAATTAATAATAATGTTTTGTTGTTTTACCATTGTTTGAGTTGTTTCATATTTACGTAAGAAATTGCTCTTAGAAAAACACATTTAACATATGTTTTATTTCTATTTTTTAAATTGTTATTGAGAATGTTGAATGTTTTTGTTAAGATAATCTTATTGATTGTCTTTTATTTGTGCCCGCTGTTATGTGATGAGTACAATTGAAATCACTGTTTCTAGTGAAATTCAATATATTCTGAGAACAACAAAAAAGGCAAATGAAATGTTTTACAAATTATTTTGTGTTGTAAAATATATATTGTAACTGTATTTTTGCTTGTTCTTGTCTTCCAAAGATGCTAATGTTATAATATATAGTTTTTTATTATGTATTATTTTTAAGGTAAGTATAAGTAACTATACAAAATGGGCAATGTGATGTCCTTGTGCACAGCTGAAGAAACAAGAGTTGGACGGAGTACATATCTGTGCAAAGATGGTTTGCATCTATTAAAGATATATCATAAAGTTAATATCATCATCATTATACTTTATTCAATATAAATATCATTAAAGTACAGACATACATACATTGTGGCAAAGAGAATACAAGTAGGAATTTAAAAAGGACGATTGGTAGCTATTTCATGCAATGAATAAACACATTTGAAAAAACAATAAAAAGTACATATGTACAAGTTAAAAACAAGGTATTTTGACAGTCTCTCAATTGTTAGCAGTAGTGCACATACAAGGATTCAGTCCTGCAGGCTCTAAACATTTTTATAGTTTAGCGACTTGGAACGGATATACCAAGCACTTGATAAGTATTTGGTGACTCCGCATACAACAACTATGGAGCTTGTATCAGTTAAAAGGATACGAAGAGCAACTCTAAAATCTCTGGCCCCTAACATCAAGCATACCGGTTTCAGCCATTTTACTCTCGCATTCTTGTACGCTTTACATCCAAACAAGAAATGCGGTAAAGATTCAATTTTACATGGGCAGCCTGGACAGGAGCCGTCTAGGGCCCGCCTTCCTTTCCAGCCCTCCACAAATGTATTGATTGGGAGTGTTCCATATCTCATTTTTAAGAAAATGGTTCTATCTTTAGGTTTTTGAATGAAATCTAAAAGGGGTTCGAACCTCATGTGGGGCTTATGCTCTAAGAATTGAGCAGTTAATATGCATACTGAGTGTCCCTGGGGTCCCACTATCTTAGAAAAGATATTCAAAAAGTGTGAGAGTTTTATTACAGACATGTATAAAATGGGACATGGCTTGAGAACAGCTCTCTGCAATGCACCTGTTGGTATTGAATAGAAAGATATGCTTGGCTAGAAGACATCAGGGACTTTCAGGATTAAAAGAGATCAAATTGGTCAACATAAAATACATCATAGAGTGTGTTTTCAAATACTTTTTCATATTGAGAAGGACACAATAAGTTACTGTGTGTAGCTTTTCTTCTCTATGTAAATATGTCCTCATAATACATAATACTTTGTGTTGAAGGGGCAATCTATAGCTGTTGCTGTGAGTATTTTCGACTTATATAAGCAATGACTATTTTTTAATTATGTTTAAACGTGAGTACTGGATAGGTCTTTAAGGATTGTTGTGTTGTTTTGTATTATGTACTAATAAAAGTGAGAAAGTGAAGTATTTATGGTTTTGTGCAAGGACTTAGAACATAACGGATTTGTTATGGATGAAGAGGAGAAAATTACCGAACACACATTGAAAATGAGCAACAGTTTAATTAAAGTACAAAATCCACCTATCAAAGGCTGCAAGACTGAATCAGAGGACATCAATACTGCAGATGTCACTTGTGATTTTGAAAATGAAAGCAATGATGCTGATTTTTTGGAAGCACTGAATGACGTATTGTTACTGGAAGCTGTAAAATCTGAAATGGTAAACCAGCAGTATGATCTGGAAGAAGTACCAGATGAACTCCTTTTAAAATTTGTGATAAAATATGAGATGTCTGAAGAATAATTTGTTTAATAATAATAATGCATTCACCACTATGTACTAATCCATTAACTGTACTAATACTCAAGCACTTATAGATTCACTCAGACACTCTCTTTACAGTATTGTATTGATTCAGTCAGTAGCCAGTACTTATGCAGCGAAGTAGGCCTTATGTCATAGAGTGGTTCAAATCCTTATACAGTATGTATGCAGTCTTGTATCTACCTGCACACTTGTCTTTTATACCTTCAATTCCGCATTCTGTATCCTTACTCTTCCACCAAGCGCTCTGTCACTGCTGTTCCACTATTGTAATGATGCATTCAACAGTTTGTTCTAATCAATTCACTTCACTAAAACTGAAGCACTTATAAATTCAGTCAGATACTCTCCTTGCAGAACTGTCATCATTTAGTCAGTACCCAAGTACTCATGCAGCAAAGTAGGCCTTAGGACTTGAACTGCTTCAAACCCCTATGCAGTATGCTTGCAGTCTTGTATCTACCTCCTCACTTGTCTTTCACATCTTCAATTCTGCAGTCTGTATCCTTACACTTTCATTAAGCACTCTGTCACTGCTATTGCACTGTTGCAGTGGCCTATTCAGTGGTATGTACTAATCCATTCACTGCATTAAAACAGTAACACTTACAAATTCACCCAGGCACTTTCACCAGCAGTGTAGAGGGAAGCAAAGACTTGTAACATATTTATGTACATATGTAACATTTATGTGCTTAGGAAGTACTACAGTACACTGTAAGTAAACACCTTATAGAGTTATGCTGTAGCACTTCTTTATAGTTATGCACTTTCACATTCACAATACACTACTAATATATTCGTTCATTCATTTATACACTACAGATTAATTTTACACACTATCATATTAATGTAGCTTTTTTTTGAGCAGTGAAGTTAGTTCTTGAAATAACTTTTTTTTGTTTTTTTGTAGTTTTGTATTCTTTTTTGGGAATTTTTGAACAGTTTTTTATTTTTTGGGGGGTTTTTTCAAAGGAAAAAAGAAAACTGCGCAAACAAAACAGTCTGCAACAGAAACAAATAAACAAAACAAAAATTAACGACGGGAGCAACGGTGCTGCTGTTTGCGCCTACAAATCAAATCAATAGACTGTTCTCCATAACATAATATGGCTTTGCAAAATTTGCATGAAATGAGGTCTTCACGCAGCCTGTCACATGCAGCTCTTGCATAATTGCGGGGTTGAAGATTCTTCACATGTCGTACCATGCTAGCAGTTTCAAATGAATATTTTTTATTCGGATCACCTCTTGAAAGCATGGTTCCACACACCTTGCAGGTGACCTTGGCTGCATTCACTTTCTTTGTTCCGTCTGGAATTGTAAAAAATTTCCAGATCAGAGCTTCATTCCTTTTTGGCTGTGCATTCTCAGCAAGAAATTCTTCTTCTGAAGAGTGTTCAGATGTATCTTCATCCTGGCGTGCAGCCATATATTAAAGATATCTTCAAAAACACAGAAGCTTCAGAAAAGAGATTGTTCTTCAGTGAAAGTCAAAGAAGGATGATTAAGATGGGTGGGGTCCTTCAACAGTTAGAAAAGGAAGTATTATGAACCAATCAAATCTCTTGTTTTGAAGTCACGTAGGGTGTGCTTACGATGCGAGTACGTACGACGTATCCTGCGATTTGCGTAATTGCTTTTAAAATATACGCTTATTAAAAGTAAATAAATACTCTTTTCATGATTATCTCACATAATGTCTTGCCTTAATATTTACATTAAATACATAGATATATCTTTTTAAACATTAAGAAACTTTCGCTCAGTAAGCATATGGTGCGTCGTACAAACGTACAAACGTACAAAAAAATAAATATAACAAATAATACATTTAAAAAATGGCATTTACAAAACCTATGAAATTTACTGAAAAAAACATAGGTTTCAGCAACGTTATAGTTAGGAATTAGCATTTAAAAAACCTTAGAAATTCACTGAAAAAACATAGGTTTCACACATGTTATAGTTAGCTGTACATTTCACTCATACAAAACCATTGAAATTCCCCTGTTATAGTTAGTTCAGCTAACTATAACTCGCACACCCGCAATCCACTGCTGATGACGTCACATATTACATCACTCATGACATGGTCAGTGAAATCACTGATGACATCACTGACGACATCTCAAATGACATCACTGATTACATGTAAATGTGTCATTATGTCTGTGAAGTCCCACAACATGGCCAACATGGAAGGTACGGGAAATCACTGATCCTACATTCATCCAAAGTTGCAAACATAAAAGATTGTGGACATGACGCATTTCTGCGAATATGAATGTTTGTTGTACATTCAGTGGAGTATTGTAGCTGTAGTAATACAGGGCTATGAAAGCTTTAGGATGTAGTTTTTGGCACTTGATGGGCAGCTAATATATATACGTATGTGGTCATTCAGATATACTGTCGAACTTGGTGCTGAAAACCAGTGTTCAAGGCTGGGAGTTGCGTCCACATCCTGTTATTGTACAGTAATGATGTAAGCTACGCCTGCCTGAAAATGTACTGTAAATACGGTACTCATGTAAATTGCTGATATTTTTTTTGGTCTACTTCGCACTATATAAATATGCTAAAAAAAATAGCACACACTTATGAATGGATTATATAGTTTCTTTGCAGTATTGTAATGATCCACTTTGTACGTTCGTCTTTGTAGAATGAGCGAGAAAAAGTTATATAAACAAAGTTTTTGTTATTGCAGAAGTAAGATGATTGCATACGTTGTTTACAGCACAAAATAATATGGTATGGCACAGGAGCTGCATTTTACAAACATAATAAATACACAGACACAGATAGATAGTTGAAGTGAGTACAAGCACATGCGCTCGACTCCATTTTATTACGTTGCTGTTGGTAACAAGTAGAATAGTATTTGTGATATTAAACACAGATATTCAATCATAAACGGTTTATGAATTCTGCTGTACAATGGTAGGAGCACTATACGTGAAATAATACAGAGAAGATTCTATAGTAAAGGGTTCATTAGTTGTGGTGCACTAAGGTAGGGGGGGTTTGTGTGGAGTCTGAGATGATGCGTGGTTCAGGCAGACCGCACTGGTAAAAACTGAGTATTGAATTTTGCCTTAAGAAGGGCACGTGACGATGATTTATGGTGTACTGAGTTAGTGGTACATCTGGTGTTTACCGTATGCTCACCCTGTAATGATGCGTGGTCTGAGCAGGCTGCACTCAAACCATTCACTGTTGCATACTGGACTATATGAACTTTAAGGGGGGGGGGAAACTAGCATCGATGGTTATCAATTGCTGTGCAAACTAGGTGTACTGATTGCTCCCCAGAACAAATTAAATGATTTCACTTCACGCAGTGCATTCTAACGTTCCCAAATTGGGGACATATGTCTGGAGGTGATGTTGAAGGTGATACCCCAAACGTACTTGGTTTTTCCGGTGGTGGAGGTACATTTTGGCACAATCTTCTACATTCTTTGTGACCATAGTTCACAGGATGCAGCGATTGAAGGTGCTTGCGCATACTAGCAGTGAAACAGCACTATTTTTTGTCTCTGCTTTTAATAAATCGAGGCTGAATTTAATGCTGTCTGTAGTGTAGATCGAAAGGTAAATTTAAATTGAGATCCCTACTGTCTGCAGTGTACATCGAAGCCAGTAGTCAGTACAGTTATAGAACAATGCTTCTTTTCATTTATTTTAACAGAATATGAATACATACAGTATAATTGTCTCTGCATTAAATAATTCAAGGTTTAATTCCCTACTGTCTATAGTGTAGATGCAAAACTGAATTCAAGTTGTAAACCCTGCTGTCCGCAGTGTAGATATTATGGTGGAGTGCATCATCTGCAATCATGATTGAAGTGGAAGATCGAACATGTATACAGCGTTAATTTTATTATTCAACTAAATCTATAAGGGATATAAAAGAAATTTTTGAAGAAAGCATACTAAAGGGATATTGTGTAGGGTTTGATAGATGTTATACTTAGTTTGGTTTGCACTGAGTTAGTGGTACCTGAAACAACATGGTTCTGTGGAGCCTGCGATGATGTGTGGTCTGGGCAGGCCGTACTGATAGTAATGTTTTTTGTCTTGTGAATTCTGCCTTAGTTAGGCCACGTGGCGATTTTGTGTAGGTTTGAGGGAGTTACTTTGTTTGTTACTGCACTTTATAAATAATGAATGAAGAATCAGTTGAAATCTGCCTGAATACGGCCATGTGGTGATGAATTATGGTGCACTGAGTTAGTAGTACCATTGGGACTGAGCATGTACATAACCTGTGATGATATGTGGTCCGGGCAGGGCCGCACTGGGGATAATGTTTTTTGACTACTGAATTTTGCCTCAATAAAGCCTTGTGGTGATTATTTATGGTGTACCGAGTTAGTGGTACGTCTGGTGTTTAGCGTGTGCTCATCCTGCGATGATGCGTGGTCTGAACGAGCTGCACTCAAAGCATTGACTGTTGCATACTGGACTGCATGTACTTTGAGGGGAAAAAAGTAACATGGATGGTTATCAAGTCTTCAGCAACAAAATGTTCAGAATTTGATGATTCTTCCAGTGGTGTACACATTTTTGTCTCCAAAAAAGACATTCAGGTTTTCAATGAAGAAAAAGTGAGGTTAAAATTGTGACCTATGCTGACCAGAGTGTAGAGTATCATTAAGTGTACCTTTGCACTTGCAGCATGAATTTTATTATTCAACTAAATCTATAAGTGTTATAAAAGAAGTTCTTAAAGGAAGCATAATACAGGGATATTGTATAGGTTTTGATACATGTTATGCTTAGTGTGGTATTGTACTCTGCAAATAATAAATCAACAGTGTAATTAATTGTGAGCTCTGATGACCGCAGTGTAGGCAGGAGGCAGCGGTTAGCAAGAGCACACAACCACGTGGCGTTGCTTAGAGCTGCACAATATTGGTAATTTAGTGTGTGTGCAGCCAGCGATGATAAGTGGTGCAGGGAGTTAGTGGCACCTGAAGCAACAAAGTTCTGTGGAGCCTGCGATGATGCGTGCTCTGAGCAGGACGCACAGGTAGCAAAGTCTTTAAAATCAAGTTGTCTTATAAATACTGGGTGTCCTTTCACAGGAGTAAGTTGCAGTAGATCTCCAAAAACTATGATATGTTTTCTTCCACATAAGACATCTGACCTAATACGGTCACGTGGCGATGAATTATAGTGCACTGAGTAGGCAGTAGCTTTGGCACTGAGTGTGTACGTAACCTGCGATGATGCGTGGTCCGGGCAGGCTGCAGTAAGAGCAATGTTTTTTGCCTAGTGAATTCTGCCTTAATAAGGCCACGGGGAAATGACTTGTGGTGCAGTGAGTGAGTGGTACCTGAAGAACCGAGCATGTGCACACCCTGCGATGATTCGTGGTTCGGGCGGGTCACACTGGTGCAATGTCTCTTGCCTGCTGGATTGCGTAATGTGAAAACCCCATTCTACCTGAATCATGAGCACTCACAATGTAGATCGAAGGCAGTAGTCATCTCAAACATGAAGAAAGTATTTTTGTTATATCCTTTAACAAAATGTGAGGACATAAAGTACAATTATCTCTACCTTAAATAACTCAAGGCTAAATTTCATGCTGTCCGTACTATAGATTCAAAGCTGAATTGACGTTGTGAACCCTGCTGTCCGCACTGTAGATCCAAGGCAGTACTCAGCACAGATATGGACTAATGTTTTTTTGTTACATACATTAACAAAATCAGAGGACACAGTACAATTGCCTCTGCCTTAAATAAATCGACAATGACTGTAATGTTGTCTGTAGTGCTGATACGCTTCTGGTATCAAGTGGTGAACTCTGTTGATCGCAGTGTACATTTGAAGGCAGTACTTAGTAAAGAAATTGAGGAATGTTCGTGGTGGCATCCATTAAAAAAATTGTCTCTGCCTTACATAAATCAAGGCTAACTTGAATGTTGTCCGTAGTGTAGATGGAAAGCTGAATTCAAGTTGAGAACCCTGCTGTCCGTAGTGTAGATCGAAGGCAGCTGTTGACACATACATGGAGGAATGCTTTTTGTCACTTATTTAAACAAAATCTGAAGACATATTGCAGAATTGTTTCTGCATTAAATAAAAGAAGGCTGAATTTCCTACTGTTCATACTTTAACAAAATCTGAGGACATAGTACAATTGTCTCTGCTTTAAATAAATCGAGACTGAATTCAATGTTCTCTGTAGTGTTGATGCGCAACTGGTGTCAAGTTGTCAACTCTACTAACCGCACTGTAGATCGAAGGCAGTACTCAGCACAGATACCGATGAAAAATTTGTATCACTTATTTTAACAAAGTCTGAGGACATATACTAGAATTGTCTCTGCCTTACATAAATGAAGGATAACTTCAATGCTGTGCGTAGTGTAGATCCAAAGCTGAATTGAAGTTGTGAACCCTGCTATCTGCAGTGTAAATCGAAGGCAGTAGTCGATACAGACATAAGTCTGCAGTGCTGTGGTGCTGAGTTCGCAATGGGCCTGTATCGAGGAGGCACATGGTGACTGACTGACTGACTGAAATATTTTTAAAGCGCTCGAATGCCGCGGCGTCTTGGCGCTATAGTACAGAAAAAGCGGTGAGAGCAGGTTTAGGGCAGGGAGAAAAGCCAGGTTTTCAATGCCTTTCTAAAGCACATTTTAGATTTTTGTGAGCGCAACGCGGGGGGCAACGAGTTCCATGATTTGGAGGCTTGGTAAGAAAAATATTTTCCACCCCATAGGGCTCTCCTTATTCTTGGCTGACATACTAAGTCCTGGTTGGCTGATCTCAAAGTGTGTGATGGTGTGTATCGAGGAAGGAGTTTGGTGAGGTCGTCAAGTCCCTTGCCATACTAGGACTTGTGGACCAGGCAACGGGCCTTGAACTGTATTCTGCGCCTAACTGGGAAGCCAATGAAGTTCACGTATGTCTTTTGAAGTTGGGTGACGCTTTGGTAGGTTCAGCAGGACCCTAGCTGCGGCATTTTGGATTGCCTGTAGCTTGGTCAGTTGTTTTTCTCCCGTGCCGAGGTAGAGTGAATTGCAATAGTCCACTTGGGACATTACCAGGGCACCCATCACCGTCTTTTTTTAGTGTCGGCGGGATGTATGGTAAGATTTTTCTAAGGACCTTGATGGTGTAGAAGCAGGCGGAGGCCACCTGGTTGATTTGCGCCTTACAGGAGAGGTCTTTATCTAACATAAAACCAAGATTCCTAACCTTATCTGCTGGACTAGGGCAGGAACCCGCCTCAGGAGGTCATGGCGGCGCCACGTGGCAGGGTGTGGACCTTCGCTGTGGCGGAGGCTGTTGTCTTTGCAGAAGTGAACCACGCCCAAGGCGTAGGCTAATTATTTATAATTTTACACTGATGTTGCATACGTTGGACCAGCCTACTCCGTTCTGCTTCAAGGGGGGGGAGACAACACAGCTCCATGACCAAAATATTCCCAGGTGTCTGAGATGATATGGTTGCGTCCACTGTGTAGTATACTACACGTATTATTGGTATATCTACACACGTAAACATTTTTGGTTTCTAGAGTGTGTTGTGTATAGCATATCACTGGTAGTAATAGCATTGTGTACATTATTGTTGGTGTGCTACATCTCTGAACATTGTGCTAGTGTGCTGTTGAGGGAATATATTATTTTGGGAAGGTCTGTTGTCCTGTTTTGCGCTGCGTCTGAGGTAGTGGAGAGGGAGCGGTCAGGAGGGGTGGTTCTTGTGGTCGTGGTGCTAAGTGTTGTGATTTTGATGGGTGTTGGAAGTTTATAATTAGGACCTCTATCACATATTCCTCTTTAAATATAGGGTATAAGTTGGATATAATTTACGCAGTACATTATAGACGTCCATACACTGCTTAAATGTTGATGTTAATTTGTTAGTGGTAAATGGAACTATTGCCTGTTTCTTTAGGTACCATTACAGATTTGGCTTCTTGTTGAAAGTATGGGGAAGTGGTGAACATTATAATTAGGAATTGTCATTTACAAAACCTTTGAAATTCACTGAAAAAACCATAGGTTTCAGGCAGGTTATAGTTAGGAATTATCATTTAAAAAACCTTTGAAATTCACTGACAACACCATAGGTTTCAAGCAGGTTATAGTGAGGAATTATCATTTAAAAAACCTTAGAAATTCATTAAAAAACCATAGGTTTCAGGGGTGTTATAGTTAGCTGGACATTTCACTCATACAAAACCATTGAAATTCCTTCGTTATAGTTAGTTGTACTAACTGTAACTCTCGCGCCCGCAATCCACTGGTGATGATGCAACATATTACATCATTCATGACATGGTCAGTGACATCACTGATGACATCACTGATGACATCTCAAATTACATCACTGATGACATCACTGATGACATCATCCACGTGACAATCAGGTACACCTCATCATACACTACTATAACCTTTCATCACTCACTGTAAAATACAGAGTACCATATTTGAATCCATTGACACAGCAATACAAGTATCTAAAAACCCACTCAGTGATTCCTAGATCTACACACACATCTAATCAATTACCAATAGATTTAGTCATACATGTTGTCAATGATGAATAGAACACTATCAAATCTACTTATACACTTATATTGACATTACACACTAGCACACATCCTATTCAGTTATGCAGTCATCTTACTCACTTTTGCAAACAATGTATCTATTTACATTTACTCAGATACACACTTATTCAAATAGCACTTCATTTATTCATATAGATAGTAACTCATACTTAGTGTGTTATGAAATCACTATTACAAGTATACAGTTATCTGTACAGTCAGTCATGCAATCAATGAGTTTTATGTACACTTTTTTATATACAACAACTGTCACATACACTGTCTTTTATTTTTTCTACTTTGTTGGACATGTATCATTGAGAAATGTTTTGCTCATCACCACACCCATAAATATATTCACTCACCCAAACAACTATTATAACACGTAGTCTTAACCTCATAAACGTACTGAATTAACTATTCACATATATTTGGGCAGTCATAGATCGCCCACCGAACCACACATGCATTCATTCTCCATTACAAATAATCAGTTAACTAGTCAATAACTAATAAAGACTTACACATAGCTAGTAACCAACTGGTGCAGCAGTTTACACAACAACTGACCAAGTAATACAGATATTCACACAGTTTGGTCACTATCCAATATATTTAGTGAGACACTATAAATTACACAAGTAAACAATCAATCACACGGCTACTAAATCCTCTATCCAGATATTTATATATCCACTTTTTCTTCAAAGCAGATTGGTGTATAGATAATACATATTTATATAACAAACCAAACCACATTCACTGGATGATGTCATCAGTGATGTCATTTGAGATGTCATCAGTGATGTCACTGACCATGTCATGAAGGATGTAATATGTGACATCATCACCAGTGGATTGCGGGCGCGAGAGTTACAGTTAGTATAACTAAATATAACAGAGGAATTTCAATGGTTTTGTGTGAGTGAAATGTCCAGCTAACTATAACACCCCTGAAACCTATGGTTTTTTTCAATGAATCTCTAAGGTTTTTTAAATGATAACTCCTAACTATAACCTGCTTGAATCTAGGTTCTAGTTAGGAGTTATCATTTAAAAAACCTTAGAGATTCATTGAAAAAAACCATAGGTTTCAGGGGTGTTATAGTTAGCTGGATATATATACATATATATATATATTCACTGAAAAAACCATAGGTTATAGACCATATATAGTTAGGAATTAGCATTTACAAAACCTTGAAAATTCACTGAAAAAACCATAGGTTATAGACCATATATAGTTAGGAATTAGCATTTACTAAACCTTATTTTACTCACACAAAACCATTGAAATTCCATATATAGTTAGTTGCACTAACTATATATCGCGCACCCGCAATCCACTGCTGATGATGTCACATATTACATCATTCATGACATGGTCAGTGACATCACTGATGACATCACTGATGACATCTCAAATGACATCACTGATGACATCACTGATAACAACATCCAGTGATTTTTTGTTTCTATAAAGTTTAAATATGTCTTACATATTGAAGAATGAGTGGATGTGTAAGTGTCTGGACGAAGGATTTAGTAGGTGCATGACTGACTGTATGAGTGAGTGATTAAATGTGTCTCACTGACTGCATGGGTTAGTGACTAAACTGTCTTAATTTGTGCATCATTATGTCTGTTGTTCTGTAAACTGCTGCATGTGTTGATCAGTAGCTATATGAGTAACTATATGGGTTATTGATTGATTGCCCAAGTATTTGTATGGGAGACTGAGTGTGTGTGTGGCTAGCTGGGAGGTGTGTGACTCTGTGCAGATCAATCTGTACTTGTATCAATGATTGTATAAGAAGGTAAGTATGTGTTAGTATATGTTTGAAAATGTAAGGTGCTCTATGTTTAACTGTATAGACAAGAAAATGGAAGTGTCATTGATTCTTTACAGGACTGACTAGGTGTGTGAGTAACTCCATGGATGCGTGGCAGACTGTGAGTGTCTGTATAGGTGTATGAGTGCATATGATAGTGTTGTAAAGATGAGTGATTGTATGTATGAATGATTGTATGGGTGAATGAGTGAAGGTGTGTGTAGACGTAGCAATCAGTGAGTGCGTATGTAGTAACTAGTATTGGTGTGTCAATGGTTTCAAAAATTATACTCTCTTTTTAACACTGGGTGAAACAGAGGTTATATTAAAATGTGAGGAGATGCATTGTATTGTCACATGAATGATATCATCAGTGATGTGGTCATTGATGTCAAATGAGATGTCATCAGTGATGTCATCAGTGATGTCATTTGAGATGTCATCAGTGATGTCATCAGTGATGTCACTGACCATGTCATGAATGATGTAATATGTGACATCATCAGCAGTGGATTGCGGGTGCGCGATATATAGTTAGTGCAACTAACTATATATGGAATTTCAATGGTTTTGTGTGAGTAAAATAAGGTTTAGTAAATGCTAATTCCTAACTATATATGGTCTATAACCTATGGTTTTTTCAGTGAATTTTCAAGGTTTTGTAAATGCTAATTCCTAACTATATATGGTCTATAACCTATGGTTTTTTCAGTGAATTTCATTGGTTTTTTAACAGCTAATATCTGTAGCTGTAAAATTTATTCTTCTTTAAATCCAAAAATATATTTTATATGTTTATGAATAATTATTTTTTTAAATATTTTTTTTTCTTCGTTCCCGCTTCGCGAATCGGGAACCTTACAGTAAAAAAATGTTCAGAAAAATAAAAAAAAAAGTTCTTTTCAGAACTACCTCCCCGTTATTAAAAAATTGGTACAATATTTGGAACTGTGCCAACCTCTATTTCTCTTAGTTCGCTTCCTAGTTCGCTCGCTGGTACGCGAACTGGAAGCGAACCAAAAACAGTAAGTATAAGGGAAGGAAACACACACTTATGTTAAAAGAAAGACAGCTATAGGGGAGTAAACTAGAGATACTATTACCCATAATCCACTACTGATGATGTCACATATTACATCATTCATGACATGCTCAGTGACATCATCAGCAGAGGATTGCGGGTTTTTTGGCAACATGCCTTATCGACGGTTTAATAACGCTGCCTTTTGCTTTATATAAGTTTTCAAATTGTATGAAATATATACCAATAGGTCTTTATGAACCTTTAGGTAGTGCTTTTGTTCATGAGGTCTGGTCGCTTCCATACACATACAGATGTTTCAAAGATGATCAAGAAGTTTATCTGAATGGAGAGGAATGCACTGAGACGCCAGATCATTCACTAATGTGTAGGCACATACAGTTACACGATTCATGCAACAAACACCGACCAAATATGGCTTGCGTGATGCAAGGCACGCCAGTTCCTGCTATCATCCCCACGTTCAAGTTGTTGGAAAATGGTAGTTATTTGATGCTCAATAATGAAGATTGTTCTGAGTTAATTAAAAGTATTCCTTTTATCGTAACAGTAAGTGAACGGGTTATTTGCTGCAGAAATGTTCTATTTCCTCCCACACATGAACATAGGGAGTTTTCAATCTGGCCACAAATACCAACCTTGGGACACGTTTCAACGGCATGACAAGAATAAGAGCTCTTTTGTCTCAGAGAGAGGTGGCCTTGAGTTCGGCCCGTGAAACTTTCGTACTTCACATAGCGAACACCCGTACACAGGTTTGCCTTTCAATTTCAGCAACATGTTTCCGACTATCTTTAACGCATCCTCCACAAAATCCCTGGCACACTTTTTTAAAGTTGTTACCAGTGGTCTCGTGACTTCATTTGAGAAAATCTTTGGAGTCATCCCTGCTCCCTTTCATTCCATTTTCTTCCACTCTGGTTCGTGGATTGCATTTTTACTTGCATTACCAGCGGACGCTCTTGTGCTTTTTTACATTTTTAAATATGGATGTCCCTCCTATGCAACCTCCGACCCTGCAGCTGCTGACACTGTTCCGCAATCGCATGCTAGAATATTATGGCACAATGCCGTTGGCGATATTAAGCACGGCATATGGATTATCTTTTCGGTTCTCCTACTTCACCTGTGTCCAGCCTGTATTTCACTGCCTGACCTGTGATTTCGATTGGGCCATTGATTTGTGTCTCTGCAGACCGGTTTCTCCTGACGTCGACTTTAATCAGCTGATGACTCCTATCATTACTCACGAGTTGATTTGTCCTGGCGAAAGGATTATGGCTGTGGCATTGATGCATGGACTACTTGGTCCCTGGAATTTACTGGCGGCAGCACAGTCTTTCTTGGAACACAGCTTTCTTGAAAACCCACCGAGCTGTCCTCTGATGGTGATAGAGGATCCGGTGCTGGAGAGCACGTATGTTCTTTTCCGCTTTTAAATTGGATGGCTGAACTGTTTTCGGATGAAGACGGTGACTTCCTGTTGGAGGCTGTTGCAGCTTATTTTGCATACACAGTTATGTCATAGACCTTTTTCATGTTTCATATGCTGAGTACTAGCATTTCATTGACAATTCATTGACTTAATTGTCAAGTTTTTATTATTTACCTTGCCTATTGGCTTAAGACTCGATAAAGTACTTGGCTGTTTTATTTTTCTTTAGCATTGAATTTTCCTAGTTTTTAATGCTTTACCTTGCGGACCGTCCACATATAAACTTGCAATCTGCTCTCATGAGATGGCACTTCTATTATCTTATTCAGTTCGTTTCCGGATCATGAGGAGGTGTCATCTAGGTCCTGGATATCTTTACACCGTGTTAAGTTAGCATGGGCTCATTACCGGTTTAAACGCCATTTTTCCTTTTTTGCAACTTCTGCACACGACATTTAGTTGTTGCTTTAGCTTTCCACCTAGTAGTTCATCGTGGTTTACATGAGAATAATATGTTATTGGTCTACTATCTGCTTTACTTGTTAAACTATATCTGTACAGCGAGTGCTAAAGTTTCAAGAACAACACGGTACAGAATTGTTATGAGGTCTGATCTCCACGACTTCATACTCATAACATAAGTGCAACTTCTGCCAATTCTGGGCATGAGGCGGGTTTTATATTGCTTTGCCGAACACACATACACAACAGTTGATGCGGTTCACATGAAGAGAGAGCTGGTGTATGCTGATGTGATTCCTTCAAATCTAAGACACTAAAGTATGGGCACGCCCTAAACCAACACAAAGAGACCTTCTTAGCAAATAATATAATATGTGTATTAGGGAGGGTGAGATATAAGCAGCCGCGGGCCGTGGAGGGAGTTACGGTGAGGCAGGGAGGCGGGGAGGGGGAGAAGCAGGGTGGAGCCCTCTCTACCTTGCCCCTCCCCCTCCCCGCCTCCCTGCCCCACCGTAACTCCCTCCACGGCCCGCGGCTGCTTATAAGTGTTGCTAACTCTTATTCATTTACAGCATGTTAACATACTGTCACCATTCGCTTTTTATGTACTAGTAACTATGCTGGTAATTTTGCTACTGATAATATGTGTACTTGTATTCTCCACCCTGCTTCTCCCCCTCCCCGCCTCCCTGCCTCACCGTAACTCCCTCCACGGCCCGCGGCTGCTTATAAGTGTTGCTAACTCTTATTCATTTACAGCATGTTAACATACTATCACCATTCACTTTTTATGTACTAGTAACTATGCTGGTAATTTTGCTACTGATAATATGTGTACTTTTATTATCTAAGGTACTACGCCTGAGAAGACGGCATTAGTAAATAAACATTTCAAATACACATGTGTTCTTCTTAACTCCATGTTCTGGTTTCTAAGAAATATATAACGACCGACTGTTCATGAGTTCCACGTATCCTGAGGTACTATAAGTTCATATTCTGGATTGTCTAAACATTGAGAGTTTGTTATATCCAATGTGACACTGTACCTAGCTTGCTAAATAGTTTTTGATTACTAACGTGAGTTTTGGGACACCCTAATTCGCCGAGGTTCCAATCCTCTGTCCACAGTTCTGTGTGAGAACAGAAACCCTGCGACAGGGGCACCCCCGACCCTTGCTGGACCTTCATCACACTTGCGATACAACTCCAGCAATGCGCCACCTTTACGGCACAGATACATCACGCATCTGTGCTGTTTTTGCCCCGTGATGCGCCGCATTGTAAATGCAGCACACCATAGGTGACGGAACAGCGGCACAGAATGACTAACACATCCCTGGTGATGCGCCAGTCATCATAAATCTATCCCTATGCTTCTTATCTTGTTAGAGATGAACCGCCATATGTATCATCAAAGTTATTTGCATTTCCTAAATAGCGAACTTTAAGGAATAAATAGCGATTCTTTACCATTCCTAGTTTGCGATGAGCTATTTGCTAATTAGCCGAATGTAGCCCAATGAAGCCCAATGTAGCCCAATGTAGCCCAAAGATGGCCGCCAGACACACAAAAAAACAAATGTAGCCCAAATATCAGCCAGATGTAGCCCAACTATAGCCCAGTGACAGAATGACCAATCAGCTTCGCAAACCTCCGTTACGCGAAGCGGAGCGCTGTTACAGATATATATCTTTTTTTGAACGTTAATTTCTCAAAATCCACTGGAGCACATATATTGAGACCTAGCAAAGGCACATCGGGCTACCAGTCCCTAATATTTTGCCAAGTTTCGTGCAAATCCATTCAGCCGTTCAATTATTATTTTTATTATTTTTTTTTTCCCCGCGGGGCCCTTTTAAAACCTCCACATCAAACCTAGGGGGTCAGCGAGGATCTACTATGCCCCCTTATAGTTATTTCCCCCTTTGTTTTGACCTCCTCTTGTCTCTCGATCCTACCGAGAGACAAGATGGCGGCCGCTACGGACTGTTTGGAATGTTGACAGACGCCGGAGAACCAATCAGCTTCGCTTCACAAAGCTCCGTTGCGCGAAAAGTCCGCGAACCAGAGCGCTAACCGGTCCGCTGTTACAGATATATATCTTTTTTTAAACGTTAATTTCTCAAAATCCACTGGAGCACATATATTGAGACCTACAAAAGGCACATCGGGCTACCAGTCCCTACAATTTTGCCAAGTTTCGTGCAAATCCATTCAGCCGTTCGGGCTAAAAGTGAGGCCAACCGCCCTATGGAAAACTCAATGTTAAAAACACGTTTTGGGACCCCCCTTTTTTCTCGGCCCCCACTGGACGAACCCCCCCCAAATTTTCAAGGGCTGCTCAGAAACAAAATGTGCCATTTTCCTGAAAATTTCAGCCAATTCCGTCCACAAACGCCAAAGTTATTAGACATAGAATTTTCAAAAAACCCATAGAGAAAAAATCCTAACTATATATACCTACTGGCGACCGCCAGTAGGTAATATATATATATATATATATATATATATATATATATATATATATATATATATATATATATATATATATATATATATATATATATATATATATATATATATATATATATTTATTCACTGAAAAAACCATAGGTTATAGACCATATATAGTTAGGAATTAGCATTTAAAAAAACTTATTTTACTCACATAAAACCATTGAAATTCCATATATAGTTAGTTGCACTAACTATATATCGCGCACCCGCAATCCACTGCTGATCATGTCACATATTACATCATTCATGACATGGTCAGTGACATCACTGATGACATCACTGATGACATCTCAAATGACATCACTGATGACATCACTGATGACAACATCCAGTGACTGTATGTTTCTGTAAAGTTAAAATATGTCTTACATATTGAAGAATGAGTGGATGTATAAGTGTCTGGATGAAGGATTTAGTAGGTGCGTGACTGACTGTATGAGTGAGTGATTAAATGTGTCTCACTGAATGCATGGGTTAGTGACTAAACTGTCTTAATTTGTGCATCATTATGTCTGTTGTGATGTAAACTGCTGCATGTGTTGATCATTAGCTATACGAGAGGCTATATGTGTTATTAATTGGTTGCCCAAGTATTTCTATGGGAGATTGAGTTTGTGTGGGGGTGGCTGGAAGGTGAGTGACTCTGTGCATAGATGTGTGAGCAGTTTATTCACTAGGTGTATGAGTTCAAGAGTGCATGTGGAAACAGCTACATGGGCAGTTGACTGTGTGCATGAGTGTATTGATGAGTGAATGGATATCTCAATGCTACATGTCATAGTAAGTACATATGTAAAACACAGTACATGTGAGAGTTGTACACTTTTTTATATACAACAACTGTCACATACACTGTCTTTTATTTTTTCTACTTTGTTGGACATGTATCATTGAGAAATGTTTTGCTCATCACCACACCCATAAATATATTCACTCACCCAAACAACTATTATAACACGTAGTCTTAACCTCATAAACGTACTGAATTACTATTCACATATATTTGGGCAGTCATAGATCGCCCACCGAACCACACATGCATTCATTCTCCATTACAAATAATCAGTTAACTAGTCAATAACTAATAAAGACTTACACATAGCTAGTAACCAACTGGTGCAGCAGTTTACACAACAACTGACCAAGTAATACAGATATTCACACAGTTTGGTCACTATCCAATATATTTAGTGAGACACTATAAATTACACAAGTAAACAATCAATCACACGGCTACTAAATCCTCTATCCAGATATTTATATATCCACTTTTTCTTCAAAGCAGATTGGTGTATAGATAATACATATTTATATAACAAACCAAACCACATTCACTGGATGATGTCATCAGTGATGTCATTTGAGATGTCATCAGTGATGTCACTGACCATGTCATGAAGGATGTAATATGTGACATCATCACCAGTGGATTGCGGGCGCGAGAGTTACAGTTAGTATAACTAAATATAACAGAGGAATTTCAATGGTTTTGTGTGAGTGAAATGTCCAGCTAACTATAACACCCCTGAAACCTATGGTTTTTTTCAATGAATCTCTAAGGTTTTTTAAATGATAACTCCTAACTATAACCTGCTTGAATCTAGGTTCTAGTTAGGAGTTATCATTTAAAAAACCTTAGAGATTCATTGAAAAAAACCATAGGTTTCAGGGGTGTTATAGTTAGCTGGATATATATACATATATATATATTCACTGAAAAAACCATAGGTTATAGACCATATATAGTTAGGAATTAGCATTTAAAAAACCTTATTTTACTCACACAAAACCATTGAAATTCCATATATAGTTAGTTGCACTAACTATATATTGCGCACCCGCAATCCACTGCTGATGATGTCACATATTACATCATTCATGACATGGTCAGTGACATCACTGATGACATCACTGATGACATCTCAAATGACATCACTGATGACATCACTGATGACAACATCCAGTGACTATGTTTCTGTAAAGTTAAAATATGTCTTACATATTGAAGAATGAGTGGATGTATAAGTGTCTGGACGAAGGATTTAGTAGGTGCATGACTGAATGTATGAGTGAGTGATTAAATGTGTCTCACTGAGTGCATGGGTTAGTGACTAAACTGTCTTAATTTGTGCATCATTATGTCTGTTGTTCTGTAAACTGCTGCATGTGTTGATCAGTAGCTATATGAGTAACTATATGGATTATTGATTGATTGCCCAAGTATTTGCATGGGAGACTGAGTGTGTGTGTGGCTGGATGGGAGGTGTGTGACTCTGTACAGATCAATGTGTACTTGTATCAATGATTGTATAAGAGAGTAAGTATGTGTTAGTATATGGTTGAAAACGTAAGGTGCTCTATGTTTAACTGTATAGAGTAGAAAATGGAAGTGTGATTGATTCTTTACAGGACTGACTAGGTGTGTGAGTAACTCCATGGATGAGTGGCAGAGTGTGAGTGTCTGTATAGGTGTATGAGTGCATATGATTGTGTTGTAAACATGAGTGATTGTATGTATGAATGATTGTATGGGTGAATGAGTGAATGTGTGTGTAGACGTAGGAATCAGTGAGTACGTATGTAGTAACTAGTATTGGTGTGTCAATGGTTTCAAAAATTATACTCTGTTTTTAACACTGGGTGAAACAGAGGTTATATTAAAATGTGAGGAGATGCATTGTATTGTCACATGAATGATATCATCAGTGATGTGATCATTGATGTCAAGTGAGATGTCATCAGTGATGTCATTTGAGATGTCATCAGTGATGTCATCAGTGATGTCACTGACCATGTCATGAATGATGTAATATGTGACATCATCAGCAGTGGATTGCGGGTGCGCAATATATAGTTAGTGCAACTAACTATATATGGAATTTCAATGGTTTTGTGTGAGTAAAATAAGGTTTTTTAAATGCTAATTCCTAACTATATATGGTCTATAACCTATGGTTTTTTCAGTGAATTTTCAAGGTTTTGTAAATGCTAATTCCTAACTATATATGGTCTATAACCTATGGTTTTTTCAGTGAATTTCAATGGTTTTTTAATAGCAAATATCATAAGCTGTCGAATGTCAAGTACGTGGTAAGAATTTTTTTTTTCGTGTTTATGCACACTGATCTGCTTTGATTGCTGCCCCCCACCCCTCATTTCTATTAGGAGTACTCTCTCTTTGCAGATAGTGAAGGGTAGTTAACGCAGCCCTTTCCCCCTTTGTAATCCGTCGTGCCTGCTTCTCTCTCCATTTGATTGATTGTTCTCTTTGGTTCATTCTCTATTTACAAACAAGCACAGAGTCGCAATACTCTGTTTAGTCTTTGCAGATAGCGAAAAATCGTGTAAAAAAACAAAAGGAATCGAGCAAAATCAGTAGGCCACTAATGGGATCTCTTTTGACCTCGCTAAAATAGAAACATTAGGAACAACCTGTTGAAAATAGCAATGCGTATGTATATAAGCGGCGTTCATTTGTGTTCACAGTACCCCTTGTTGATTGTTTCAATCGAGCATTGAATTGTTCGAAGTTAATTCTCTTAACGATCTTCTCTACCTGCAAACGAGGAAGAATAGGAATATTCTATCTCCCTTTGCAGATAGTGAAGGGTAGGTAACGCAAGCCTTTAACACGTCGTACCTATTTCATTCCTCATTGATTGATTGATTGTCCGAACATTGACTGTTTGGGAATTAGTTCTTTTTGGAGGTATTCCCTGTTTGCAAATAAACGTAGGAAAATCTTTGCAAGTAGTGAAAGGGTACGTAATGCGGACCGTTCTCCCCCGTTGTAATCTGTCATGCCTATCTACTCCCCACTGATTGATGCACCTTTTTCACCCGGACCATTTACTAGAGATACGTCATCTGGCCCGACCAGAGAGCACCCCTAGTGAAAAGGACATATGCAATAATAACGAAGTGATCACTGTATCCTGTTAACAGAAACTTTACCATGAAACAACCTGGAAAGAAAAAAATAGGAAAACGAAAATCAGTAGGCCACTGATGAACATGAACTTTTATTAAACAACGAACAAAGAAACGATAACATAACGTAATGATAAAACCTATTAATGTCCTAGAAACAAGAAAACGTTAAAATATGCCAGTGGTGAGAGACCAGAAAAACAGTAAGAGAAACCAAATCACCCCTCGCTGTCCCACCGCCTGCCACGCCAAAAAAATCGATAGACTAGGGAAAATGCAAGTCAGTAGAACATCCACCCCCACTCTGGAAACTTCCAAGGTGGGGCAGGGTTCCGGCTACGCCCAGCCGGGAGCAGCCCATATAAGGCAGGTCCTGCTGCCACGCCTCGGCCAGGAGATCCTAACGTAGGGTGTAGCCGGAGGAGAGGCCGAGACCAGCGGGACCCGGCCAGGGGATTGCCTTTACAACGCTGAACAGTTGCAGGGGGGGGGAATGTCTCCTCGACCCTCCCCTCTCTCTCCCAGTCCGGCCGCGGTGGCCCTTGAGAGTTGCAGGTAGTCCCGCCACATGCTCTTCCGGTCCGACCACCAACGGTCGGGGGGCCGAGGCCGACGGGATCCGGCTGCAGCCGATAAACCAAGAAACCCGTTCATGGGGCCAGAGCCAGGGGCGTCCGGCCCGACATCCACCGGAAGCCCGGCCCGAAGACGGACGGGACACTTCTTTCTTTTATAATGGCTGCGACAACACTGGAGGGGGATGTCTTGCACATGCCTCCGACCCCCCCCTCGTCCTCATCGCCTGGTCCGGCCATAACAAATCTCAAGCGAGACGCCGTGGGGTGCACTGGGAGGGAGAGACGGTGCGAACAGGCCTCTCCCGCCTCCCCAGGTGGAGGCTTCCCAGCTGCACCCTCAGCGCTCCAGGCGGTGGCATCCTAACAACTACAGTGCTGCACAGTTTCGGAACGACCTAGATAACGGTTCTTCCACTGTGGCCATGCTGCAACGTCTCGCCCGGCAGGGTGGAGCCCGTCCGCTCATGTGACCCCGCGATCGCCGGTAGCTGCCGAACTCTCAAAATGGCGGTCGACCTGGCAAGAGCGGGCCCAACATAAAGAAATGGCCCGGTCACTGGTTGACTCCACCACCGTAGTCCTCCACGACCTTGAAGATTCTAGAGGAGCCGCGGGAGTCTCCGACCCCCGATGGGGAATGACTGCCATGATCGCCCGTGGAGTGACGAAACTGTATCCGCGGGACGTCGGCGCTCCCATGCTGGCGCCAGCCTCACTTTGAATTACTACAATCCTGCAGACCTTACTTCCGGTGAAAGCACAGTGTGACCCGGTAGGAAAAATTATTGCACCCCCTCCCCTTTTTGACTGATAGTTCAAACCACCGATCCTTTCCTTTGCCCTTTTAACGGAACTTTGGACTGCCTCCCCCTCTTTTACATTTTCTAGAGAAAACAAAACATTAACCACTACATTAGCATAGCAGTTGACACCAGAACTGTTTTCAAATTGAAAACCAACAACATCTTCAACAGAATCCTTTTTGTTTCTGCTGTGACCCTGCTACAGCACAGGCATTGTCCCCAGCAGTAATTCTGCAATGCCGGTAAGAATAGCTGTGGTGCCTACTGGACTCACTCACCCCCGCGGCGCCCCACGCCGTTTTTTGCTGGGCGGCAACTTACTAGACATCACTTTCGTGCCATCTAGATTTCAGCGCGTTCTGCTGCCTTGGAACTATTCGCACAACAGACCGCTACTGACAAGAATATTTCATTATTGGTGCTGTCAATTTCAATAAATCTATTGGATAATTAAAAAGAAATTGCCACGGTCTCTTCGTTGTTTAAATGTTTTTACTGTTTTTGTTTTGTTGTATATATTTATATGTTATTAAAGTTTTATATTCCTACTACTTTGTTGGAGTGCTATATATTTTTAATGTGACACATAATTGTAAAAACTTTGATGTACAAAGAGTCATTCCTGGAATCTTCCGCTTCAGGCTCGGTCCCCTCCCCAATCACAATACAGGATGGTTTTCAGATAGTAGGAACGCGTGTGCTGTGACGGATCACATCGGGTGTGGGCCTTGATCTACTATAACTCCTTTGAAGAGGGGTGATTCTTTACAGCTGGGGCCATAAACTACATCTGCAGGGCTAGCTGATAGCCTAGGACCGGCCTGGACATTCGGACACAGAGGAAGAGGAGTGTCAGAGGGTGCGGTAGTGAATAGGGCGAAAGGGAGGTGTCGGGCGGGCACAGAGTGTGATTCTCAGGGAAGAGCAGCGCAGATGGGGGAAGGTTTATTGCCCATGCATAAGACAGAGAGCGGTGGTGACCAGTGCCTGGGGGAGATGCTTACGAGGGTGAGGAGCCATGCTACGAATCGACAGCGTGCAGAGAGTGGGTCTGGTCAAGACATCTAAAATGGCTGCCGTGCACGACAAAAGTGTGGCATTTCAAAAAAGGCAAGATGGCGCAGACAATGTTTTTCAACACTTCCTCATTTCCTTCGAATCGAACGTTAACAGACGTTGGGGCATATTACCAAAGTTAAGCGATATTTATCGCTAACGATGCTTACCAACCAATTTTTTACCACTAAGCATCGTCAGAAATTATCGAAGATAAACCTTACTATTATCAAGGTTTATCGCAAATGCGATAATAAACGGCCGCAATGCATGAATATCGCTAAAAAGTCAGCGATATTCATGCATTACCGAGCTAATACTCTTAGCCATGTTATCCACCTCCCATTGGATAACATGGCTAAGAACTGCTCAGGGCAGGTGTTACTTTTTGGAGATATTCGCGCTTAGCGCGAATATCTCCAAAAGTTGGTAATAGGAGATAGATATCTTGCATGTTGTAATGCAAGTTATTGTGGTATATGGAACTCATACCATAATCTCTCAGGAAAGCAGAAACTGATCCTTTTGGGACCGCCTAAAAAGGCCTAGGGGGTGAGGAGTACTCTACTTTGCCCCCTTTTCACGTTCCGAACTATTTTATTTTACTCTCTTCTGTAATTACACAAAATACCAGCGATAAGATGCATCGGAGACACACAGTGAGAGAAAGGAGGCCGGAGATGAAGAAGACATGTCAAATACACATTGGAGATAATATAGTGGCAGAAGGGAAGTAAATATGAGTAAACTTACCATGTAACATAAAAATGTTGCACTCTATACTATAAGTCTCATTTTATACTACAATCACTTCGCTACAACCTCATAAATTAAAAATAAAAATAAATAATGTCTCAAACAATTTTTGATTTCTAAATATAAATTTATTCTTCAGAATTTTCTAAATTTGAAACAACTAGTAACATGTCCTCATCAGTAATTTCCTCTTCAATCATCTCATCTGGAATCTCCTCATTAAAAGTCTGCAATGATGATTCTTGTAACTCTATGGTCTCCAAACACTCGATAAATTCGCCATCAAGAGATTGATCAAAAAAATCATTCAAGTCATCTCCTCCTTCTGACAATATTTCATTATTGGTGCTGTCCATTTCAATCAATGTAGTGGAATCATTCAAGTCATCTCCTCGTGACAATATTTCATTATTGGTGCTCTCAATTTCAATCAATGTAGTGGAATCATTCAAGTCATCTCCTCCTTGTGACAATATTTCATTATTGGTGCTGTCCATTTCAATCAATCTAATGGAATCATACAAGCCATCTCCTCCTTGTGACAATATTTCATTATTGGTGCTCTCAATTTCAATCAATGTAGTGGAATCATTCAAGTCATCTCCTTGTGACAATATTTCATTCTTGGTGCTGTCCATTTCAATCAATCTAATGGAATCATACAAGTCATGTCCTCCTTGTGACAATATTTCATTATTGGTGCTCTCAATTTCAATCAATGTAGTGGACAATTCAAAAGAAATTGCCACGGTCTCTTCATTGTGAGCCATTTTATTTTGAAATTGCTTGCTGTAAATTGCAGAAAAAAATAATCACTTTCATTTATCGTTTTTAGTAATACATAATATAAAACTAACTTCATCAAGTATTTAGTATAACAGAAGGACTGCAAATAAATAACAGAAAACATTTTTCAAATTATCTTCAAGTGTACAACATAGTTCCCCTTACAAATTAACAACTCACCTTTTTAAAAGTAGCAGAAGTGTTAGTACTGTGTAAATCAAACACCAGAAATTCACCACCAAAAATTCCTCACAAATGTACCTCAGACAGTAGTATCACAAAATGGCTGTGGTTTCCTCTCATTTGACATATATACATAACCAATTAACTTTCATCACACACAAATACAAAACCAAAGTAACATTTTAATTGGTTCTAAATTTCAACACTTTCAAATGTGTTTTCCCCATGCAATTTTCCATAGGACATTTACATACGTCTACAGCCTGAATGGCTGAACGGAATTACACCAAACTTGGCAAAATGGTACATCAAACCTAAGAGGTCAGGAAGGATCTACTATGCCCCCTTATGGTCATTTCCCCCTTCGCTTTGGCCTCCTCTTGTCTCTCAATCCTACCGAGGGACAAGATGGCGGCCGCTACGGACTGTTTGGAATGTTGACAGACGCCGGAGAACCAATCAGCTTCGCAAAGCTCCGTAACGCGAAAAGTACGCGAAGCGGAGCGCTGTTACAGATATATATCTTTTTTTCAACGTTAATTTCTCAAAATCCACTGGAGCACATATATTGAGACCTAGCAAAGGCACATCGGGCTACCAGTCCCTAATATTTTGCCAAGTTTCGTGCAAATCCATTCAGCCGTTCGATTATTATTATTTTGTTTTTTTTTTGCCCCGCGGGGCCCTTTTAAAACCTCCACATCAAACCTAGGGGGTCAGCGAGGATCTACTATGCCCCCTTATAGTTATTTCCCCCTTTGTTTTGACCTCCTCTTGTCTCTCGATCCTACCGAGAGACAAGATGGCGGCCGCTACGGACTGTTTGGAATGTTGACAGACGCCGGAGAACCAATCAGCTTCGCTTCACAAAGCTCCGTTGCGCGAAAAGTCCGCGAACCAGAGCGCTAACTGGTCCGCTGTTACAGATATATATCTTTTTTTAAACGTTAATTTCTCAAAATCCACTGGAGCACATATATTGAGACCTACAAAAGGCACATCGGGCTACCAGTCCCTACAATTTTGCCAAGTTTCGTGCAAATCCATTCAGCCGTTCGAGCTAAAAGTGAGGCCAACCGCCCTATGGAAAACTCAATGTTAAAAACACGTTTTGGGACCCCCCTTTTTTCTCGGCCCCCACTGGACGAACCCCCCCCAAATTTTCAAGGGCTGCTCAGAAACAAAATGTGCCATTTTCCTGAAAATTTCAGCCGATTCCGTCCACAAACGCCAAAGTTATTAGACATAGAATTTTCAAAAAACCCATAGAGAAAAAATCCTAACTATATATACCTACTGGCGACCGCCAGTAGGTAATATATATATTCACTGAAAAAACCATAGGTTATAGACCATATATAGTTAGGAATTAGCATTTAAAAAACCTTATTTTACTCACACAAAACCATTGAAATTCCATATATAGTTAGTTGCACTAACTATATATCGCGCACCCGCAATCCACTGCTGATGATGTCACATATTACATCATTCATGACATGGTCAGTGACATCACTGATGACATCACTGATGACATCTCAAATGACATCACTGATGACTCCACTGATGACATCTCATTTGACATCAATGACCACATCACTGATGACATCATTCATGTGACAATACAATGCATCTCCTCACATTTTAATATAACCTCTGTTTCACCCAGTGTTAAATACAGAGTATAATTTTTGAAACCATTGACACACCAATACTAGTTACTACATATGTACTCACTGATTCCTACGTCTACACACACATTCACTCATTCACCCATACAATCATTCATACATACAATCACTCATCTTTACAACACTATCATATGCACTCATACACCTATACAGACACTCACACTCTGCCACTCATCCATGGAGTTACTCACACACCTAGTCAGTCCTGTAAAGAATCAATCACACTTCCATTTTCTTGTCTATACAGTTAAACATAGAGCACATTACATTTTCAAACATATACTAACACATACTTACCTTGTTATACAATCATTGATATAAGTACACATTGATCTGCACAGAGTCACACACCTCCCAGCCAGCCACACACACACTCAGTCTCCCATACAAATACTTGGACAATCAATCAATAACCCATATAGTTACTCATATAGCTACTGATCAACACATGCAGCAGTTTACAGAACAACAGACATAATGATGCACAAATTAAGACAGTTTAGTCACTAACCCATGCACTCAGTGAGATACATTTAATCACTCACTCATACAGTCAGTCATGCACCTACTAAATCCTTCATCCAGACACTTATACATCCACTCATTCTTCAATATGTAAGACATATTTAAACTTTACAGAAACATAAAATCACTGGATGTTGTTATCAGTGATGTCATCAGTGATGTCATTTGAGATGTCATCAGTGATGTCACTGACCATGTCATGAATGATGTAATATGTGACATCATCAGCAGTGGATTGCGGGTGCGCGATATATAGTTAGTGCAACTAACTATATATGGAATTTCAATGGTTTTGTGTGAGTAAAATAAGGTTTTTTAAATGCTAATTCCTAACTATATATGGTCTATAACCTATGGTTTTTTCAGTGAATTTTCAAGGTTTTGTAAATGCTAATTCCTAACTATATATGGTCTATAACCTATGGTTTTTTCAGTGAATTTCAATGGTTTTTTAATAGCAAATATCATAAGCTGTCGAATGTCAAGTACGTGGTAAGTGAAAACATTTTCGTGTTTATGCACACTGATCTGCTTTGAATGGTGCCCCCCCCCCTCATTTCTATTAGGAGTACTCTCTCTTTGCAGATAGTGAAAGGTAGTTAACGCAGGCCTTTGCCCCCGTTGTAATCCGTCGTGCCTGCTTCTCTCTCCATTTGATTGATTGTTATCCAAGTATTTACTGTTTTAGAATTAGTTCTCTTTGGTTCATTCTCTATTTACAAACAAACACAGAGTCGCAATACTCTGTTTAGTCTTTGCAGATAACGAAAAATCGTGTAAAAAAAAAGAAAAGGAATCGAGCAAAATCAGTAGGCCACTAATGGGATCTCTTTTTGACCTCGCTAAAATAGAAACATTAGGAACAACCCCTCATGACAAATACAAAACTAGTGAGATGAACTGAACTCCACACAATGATGGCTGCAAAACAGCTCGGCTCCGCCACCCACCCCGCCCAAAATAACGATAAAGAGCGGCTGCCATGATTGGTTGCGGAATGGCCACAACGGAGCTACGAAATGGTGCTGCTCTCATGCTAACCCCAGCTTCGGTCTGAAACATCCAGAAACACTGTAGACTACCAATTCGATCAGTTCCGGTAGCGCCCCAATGTAACCCGGTAGAGAAGAACTAGCCCTCCCCTCTTTGACTGATGGTTCTTGTTGCCTGTCCTTTCTGTTGTCATTTAACAGAACTATTTAGCCTGCTGAAAGGGGTTGTGTTTCGACCGCTGGTTGGTGGAGACATTTTGACTATATTCTGGACCTGCGTTGTCGCGTAATGCGTCATATGACACGCCGCGTTAGCGCATCCGGAAGTCATCCGGGGCGCGCAGCGCGTAACGTAAGCATAACAAGTCATGTGACTTGTTAATAAAACTTTTCATTGGTTCATTTTACTTTTCTTATTCTAATGATGAAAGCCTTGGTCATATCACCTAAAAATTACGCTTTTAATTACTTCCGAACATTATTTTCTCTTAAATATATGTTATAATGTTCCAGGCTAATGTACTTTCCCAGAAATTTTACAACTGTCCTGCAAGTAAAATATATTCTTTTTTCGAGAAAAAGAGCGTTTCTTCGTCCCATGACGGAGCCGTTGAGCAAAAGAGGGTCGACCTGCTGTCTTAGTCGCCGATACGCCTGAATATGAGATTCTTATCGATCACTTTATGTTGCAGGAATAGAAAACACAACAGCCCTTGACCATTTATCTTTACTGCGTTCCTTCGTATTATACCTTTTACCCTTCATGTAATTGGTCTGCTTTATTTCACTTGCCTTTTAATGATTCTAAAACAGTGACTATTATTAAAAACTTTACCAACGTATACACTACTACCATGTTTTCTTTTAAAAACCTTTATTGTGAAAATTTCATTATACAAATACGAGCCTATAACCACGTGGGCCTGCCACGGAGCAAACTGTAATCGTATATGATGAATAGACATTTACACTGTAGAGGAACGTAACGGTCGGGCCATTAGGTTGCAAAAACTAAGGTGTCTAACAGTTACGGAATCGGTGGACGTACATTTTATAATTAAAATACGACAGGGCCAGTTACAATAAAATTATCTAGATATACATTTGCGGGCAAGTACCATGGGTGACGTTAATTCGAATTTTCAACAGTACAGTAATCAATAACACATCAGAACTTAATATCAATAGGGATGTCGAAATATTCAATCAATTCTCGTCCCCGCCCGCCATGTGCTTCAAAACTGCATACGCATCTCGTGATTTCAAGGTTCTGCAACCAGTACACAACAAGGAGTTACGAGTCCCATTTATTCCGGCGCCATTTTGGGCGAGGACGGGCAGGTCCAGGATATAGTCAAAATGTCTCTACCAACCATCGACTATGATGATGTTCATATGCTGTATTTATTAGAGTAACACTCATCTGCCCACATGAAATTAATTTACCACAATCTAAACATGTCATTTTATTCTTTCCAAAGTTCTTCTAAATATTTGGGACCATTTCCCTTGCCTCTGAAGCTCTCAGTGCCACTTCTTTGATGAATGTACTAGCAGGTCAGGGGTTCTCCTCCAAATCTCTCTTTTATGCAGCACTATAATTAATTGGTGCCACCTCTCCATATGACGATGCATGGTATAGTTACCACAACTATATATTTTTTCGGTTCCTCTGGAGAGTTCATCGTGGCAGATGAAGCGTGTAACATACCGGGCATTTACCTTTTTTTGCATGTACAGGAAAGGAAAAAAAAATCGAGCGTTCGAGTTCTTAGGTGTCCCAGGGCCATTTTAGTGGACCAGGCCCAAATCCAAAGAACAGCTATCTCACAGGCTAATGGGGCGACCCACGCCGAGTTTCAGCATTGTAGGATGACCACACAAGTACAGCAACTTGCTAGACATCACCTCGGTGCCATCCGGATCTCGGCGCCCCACTGCAGATGAAGTGCCTCTCAACTATGAAACCACCACGGTGACATCCGGATCTTGGCGCGTTGTGCTGCCTTCGGCCTATTCGCACATCGGTCCGCTACTGACGCCATCTCACAGGCTAATGGGGTGACCCACGCCGAGTTTCAGCATTGTAGGATGACCACACCAACTTGCTAGACATCACCTCGGTGCCATCCGAATCTTGGCATCTCAACGCCTAGTGGTATCTTCCATACAGAAAATATTGTTACGCTGCCTTTGGCCCCATTCGCACATCAGTCCGCAACTTAGACATCACCTCGATGCCATCCGGATCTTGGCATCTCAGCGCCTTGTGGTGTCAGTCAGAAAATATTGTTGCGCTGCCTTTGGCCCCATTCGCACATCAGTCCGCTACTGACACCATCTCACAGGCCAATAGGGCGCCCCACGCCGACTTTTACCATTGTACGATGGCCACACCAGTGGCACAACTTCCTAGACATCACCTCGGTGCCATCCGAATCTTGGCATCTCAACGCCTAGTGGTATCTTCCATACAGAAAATCTTGTTACGCTACCTTTGGCCCCATTCGCACATCGGTCCGCAACTTAGACATCACCTCGGTGCCATCCGGATCTTGGCATCTCAGCGCCTTGTGGTGTATTCTCTTCAGAAAATATTGTTGAGCTGCCTTTGGCCCCATTCGCACATCCGTCCGCAACTTACACATCACCTCAGTGCCATCCGGATCTTGGCATCTCAGCGCCTTGTGGTGTCTTCTACTCCGAAAATATAGTAGAAAATATTGTTGCGCTGCCTTTGGCCCCATTCACACATCAGTCCGCTACTGACACCATCTCACAGGCCAACAGGGCGCCCCACGCCGACTTTTACCATTGTACGATGGCCACACCAGTGCCACAACTTGCTAGACACCACCTCGGTGCCATCCGGATCTTGGCATCTCAGCGCCTTGTGGTGTCTTCAAATCAGAAAATATTGTTGCGCTGCCTTTGGCCGCATTCGCACATCGGTCCGCTACTGACGCCATCTCACAGGCCAACGGGGCGCCCCACGCCGACTTTCAACATTGTAGGATGGCCACAGAAGTGCGACAACTTACTAGACACCACCTCGGTGCCATCCGGATCTTGGCGCGTTGTGCTGCCTTCGACCTATTCGCACATCGGTCCGCTACTGACGCAAACTCACAGGCCAACGGGGCGCCCCACGCCGACTTTCAGCATTGTAGGATGGCCACACCAGTGCGGCAACTTACTAGACACCACCTCGGTGCCATCCGGATCTTGGCGCGTTGTGCTGCCTTCGGCCTATTCGCACATCGGTCCGCTACTGACGCAAACTCACAGGCCAACGGGGCGCCCCACGCCGACTTTCAGCATTGTTGGATGGCCACACCAGTGCGACAACTTACTAGACACCACCTCGGTGCCATCCGGATCTTGGCGCGTTGTGCTGCCTTCGGCCTATTCGCACATCGGTCCGCTACTGACGCAAACTCACAGGCCAACGGGGCGCCCCACGCCGACTTTCAGCATTGTAGGATGGCCACACCAGTGCTGCAACTTGCTGGACACCACCTCGGTGCCATCCAGATCTTGGCGCGTTGTGTTGCCTTCGGCCTATTCGCACATCGGTCCGCTACTGACGCCGCCTCACGTGCCAACGTATTTTCTCCTAATTTTACACCCTATGCCGCATAACAGGTCATGTGACTTGTTTATAAAACTTTTCATTGGTTCATTTTACTTTTGGTTTCCTAATGATGGAAGGCTTGATCATGTGACCTAAAAACAACACTTTTCATAGGATGAAAACTTTTTTTTTTCCCCAAACGATGAAAGCCCCACCTTGTTTCTGGATGTTTCAGACTGAAGCTGGCGTCAGCATGAAAGCACCACCATCTCGTAGCTCAGTCGTGGTCATTCCGCGAGCAATCATGGCAGCCGCTCCCCACCAGAAGCCTGCAGGAGTCGGAGCCCCCAAAACTTTTGATGATTTCTCAAGGCGGAGGGGACGCTTTCGAGAATGAGGTCCAAGACCTAGCAGACAAGCGTCCGATTTCCAAGGTGTCCCAGGGCCATTTCAGTGGACCAGGCCCAAAAAGGAAACAGCCTGCCGCCATTTTGAGAGTCCTGTGACAGCCGCCTATCGCTGCACCGCAAGAGTGGGCGCAACTCAGCTGAATTGCGGCTTTTGACACAGTGGACCAAAAACGGACGGAATGGCAACTGAAACGGTAAAGGGGCGCCCCACTACAACAGATGACACTCCACCTGGAGAGGCCCGTTCACGCCGCCTCCCCCGGGGCGCTCCACGCCGTTATTCGGAGCAGCATTGTAGGATACCAAAACCAGTGCGGCAACTTACTGGACATCACCTTGGTGCCATCGTTCTGCTGCCTTGGAACTATTCGCGCAACAGTTTGCTACTGATGACCCACCCCCCGCGACGCCCCATGCCGTTATTTGCTGGGTGGCAACTTACTAGACATCACTTTCGTGTCATCTAGATTTCAACGCGTTCTGCTGCCTTGGAACTATTCGCACAACAGTTTGCTACTGATGACCCACCCCCCGCGACGCCCCACGCCGGAAATCTGGACGTTGTGCTGCGTTGGGACTATTCGCACAGCCGACCGCTACTTCGTTGTTTTTCCCTAAAAATGTTTATATGTTATTACTATTTTTGTTTTCTTGTATATATTTATAAATTATTAAAGTTTTATAATCATACTACTTTGTCGGAGTGCTATATATTTTTAATGTGACACATAATTGTAAAAACTTTGATGTACAAACAGTCATCCCTGGAATCTTCCGCTTCAGGCTCGGTCCCCTCCCCAATCACAATACAGGATGGTTTTCAGATAATAGCAACGCTTCTGCTGTGACGAATCTCATCGAGTGTGGGCCTTGATCTACTATAACTCCTTTGAAGAGGGGTGATTCTTTACAGCTGTGGCCATAAACTACATCTGCAGGGCTAGCTGATACCCTAGGACCAGCCTGGACAATTGGACACAGAGGAAAAGGAGTGTCAGAGGGTGCGGTAGTGAATAGGGCGAAAGGGAGGTGTCGGGCGGGCACAGGGTGTGATTCTCAGGGAACAGCAGCGCAGATGGGGGAGGTTTATTACCCATGCATAAGACAGAGAGCGGGGGTGACCACTGCCTGGGGGAGATGTTTGCGAGGGTGGGGAGCCATGCTAAGGATCGACAGCGTGCACAGAGTGGGTCTGGTCAAGGCATCTAAAATGGCTGCCGTGCACGACAAAAGTGTGGCATTTGAAAAAAGACAAGATGGCGCAGACAATGTTTTTCAACACTTCCTGATTTCCTTCGAATCGAACGTTAACAGACGTTGGGGCATATTACCAAAGTTAAGCGATATTTATCCCTAACGATGCTTAGCAACGATTTTTTTACCGTCAGAAATTATCGCAGATAAACCTTGCTATTATCAAGGTTTATCGGAAATACGATAAAAAACGACCGCAATGCATTAATATCGCTGAAAACTCAGCGATATTCATGCATTACCGAGCTAATGCTCTTAGCCATGTTATCCACCTCCCATTGGATAACATGGCTAAGAACTGCTCAGGGCAGGTGGTAGCTTTTAGAGATATTCGCCCTTATCTCGAATATTTCCAAAAGTTGATAATAGGAGATAGCGATGTTAGCGACTGTTTCCAGTCGCTAACATCTTGGCATGCCCACTTTGCATGTCATTAGTGATAAATATCACTCACATGCAAAGTGGGGCCCAAGATGGTCGCTATCTTCTACTAGCCGTCGCTAACTGGTGTTAGCAACAGCTAGGTAATACACATATAATTTTATCTCCGCGAAGCGGAGCGCTGTTACAGATATATATCTTGTTTCTGAACGTTAATTTCTCAAAATGCACTGAAGCACATATATTGAGACCTAGCAAAGGCACATCGGGCTACCAGTCCCTACAATTTTGCCAAGTTTCGTGCAAATCCATTCAGCTGTTCGATCCTACCGAGAGACAAGATGGCGGCCGCTACGGACTGTTTGGAATGTTTACAGACACCGGAGAGCCAATCAGCTTCGCTTCGCAAAGCTCCGTAACGCGAAAAGTACGCGAAGCGGTGCGCTGTTACAGATATATACCTTTTTTTGAACGTTAATTTCTCAAAATCCACTGGAGCACATATATTGAGATCTAGCAAAGGCACATCGGGCTACCAGTCCCTACAATTTTGCCAAGTTTCGTGCAAATCCATTCAGCTGTTCGATTATTATTATTTTTATTTTTTTTTGCCCCGCGGGGCCCTTTTAAAACCTCCACATCAAACCTAGGGGGTGAGCGACAATGTACTATGCCCCCTTATGGTCATTTGCCCCTTCGCTTCGGCCTCCTCTTGTCTCTCGATCCTACCGAGAGACAAGATGGCGGCCGCTACGGACTGTTTGGAATGTTGACAGACGCCGGAGAACCAATCAGCTTCGCTTCACAAAGCTCCGTTGCGCGAAAAGTCCGCGAACCAGAGCGCTGCCCGGTCGCTGTTACAGATATATATCTTTTTTTAAACGTTAATTTCTCAAAATCCACTGGAGCACATATATTGAGACCTACAAAAGGCACATCGGGCTACCAGTCCCTACAATTTTGCCAAGTTTCGTGCAAATCCATTCAGCCGTTCGGGCTAAAAGTGAGGCCAACCGCCCTATGGAAAACTCAATGTTAAAAACACGTTTTGGGACCCCCCTTTTTTCTCGGCCCCCACTGGACGAACCCCCCCCAAATTTTCAAGGGCTGCTCAGAAACAGAATGTGCCATTTTCCAGAAAATTTCAGCCAATTCCGTCCACAAACGCCAAAGTTATTAGACATAGAATTTTCAAAAAACCCATAGAGAAAAAATCCTAACTATATATACCTACTGGCGACCGCCAGTAGGTAATATATATATATATATATATATATATATATATATATATATATATATATATATATATATATATATATATATATATATATATATATATATATATTCACTGAAAAAACCATAGGTTATAGACCATATATAGTTAGGAATTAGCATTTACAAAACCTTGAAAATTCACTGAAAAAACCATAGGTTATAGACCATATATAGTTAGGAATTAGCATTTAAAAAACCTTATTTTACTCACACAAAACCATTGAAATTCCATATATAGTTAGTTGCACTAACTATATATCGCGCACCTGCAATCCACTGCTGATGATGTCACATATTACATCATTCATGACATGGTCAGTGACATCACTGATGACATCACTGATGACATCTCAAATGACATCACTGATGACATCACTGATGACATCTCATTTGACATCAATGACCACATCACTGATGATATCATTCATGTGACAATACAATGCATCTCCTCACATTTTAATATAACCTCTGTTTCACCCAGTGTTAAATACAGAATATAATTTTTGAAACCATTGACACACCAATACTAGTTACTACATACGCACTCACTGATTCCTACGTCTACACACACCTTCACTCATTCACCCATACTATCATTCATACATACAATCACTCATCTTTACAACACTATCATATGCACTCATACACCTATACAGACACTCACAGTCTGCCACTCATCCATGGAGTTACTCACACACCTAGTCAGTCCTGTAAAGAATCAATGACACTTCCATTTTCTTGTCTATACAGTTAAACATAGAGCACCTTACATTTTCAAACATATACTAACACATACTTACCTTGTTATACAATCATTGATACAAGTACACATTGATCTGCACAGAGTCACACACCTCCCAGCCAGCCACACACACACTCAGTCTCCCATACAAATACTTGGACAATCAATCAGTAACCCATATAGTTAATCATATAGCTACTGATCAAAACATGCAGCAGTTTACAGAACAACAGACATAATGATGCACAAATTAAGACACTTTAGTCACTAACCCATGCACTCAGTGAGACACATTTAATCACTCACTCATGCATTCAGTCATGCACCTACTAAATCCTTTGTCCAGACACTTATACTTCGACTCATTCTTCAATATGTAAGACACATTTTAACTTTACAGAAACATACAGTCACTGGATGTTGTCATCAGTGATGTCATCAGTGATGTCATTTGAGATGTCATCAGTGATGTCATCAGTGATGTCACTGACCATGTCATGAATGATGTAATATGTGACATCATCAGCAGTGGATTGCAGGTGCGCGATATATAGTTAGTGCAACTAACTATATATGGAATTTCAATGGTTTTGTGTGAGTAAAATAAGGTTTTTTAAATGCTAATTCCTAACTATATATGGTCTATAACCTATGGTTTTTTCAGTGAATTTTCAAGGTTTTGTAAATGCTAATTCCTAACTATATATGGTCTATAACCTATGGTTTTTTCAGTGAATTTCAATGGTTTTTTAATAGCAAATATCATAAGCTGTCGAATGTCAAGTACGTGGTAAGTGAAAACATTTTCGTGTTTATGCACACTGATCTGCTTTGAATGGTGCCCCCCCCCCTCATTTCTATTAGGAGTACTCTCTCTTTGCAGATAGTGAAAGGTAGTTAACGCAGGTCTTTGCCCCCATTGTAATCCGTCGTGCCTGCTTCTCTCTCCATTTGATTCATTGTTATCCAAGTATTTACTGTTTTAGAATTAGTTCTCTTTGGTTCATTCTCTATTTACAAACAAACACAGAGTCGCAATACTCTGTTTAGTCTTTGCAGAAAACGAAAAATCGTGTAAAAAAAAAGAAAAGGAATCGAGCAAAATCAGTAGGCCACTAATGGGATCTCTTTTTGACCTCGCTAAAATAGAAACATTAGGAACAACCCCTCATGACAAATACAAAACTAGTGAGATGAACTGAACTCCACACAATGATGGCTGCAAAACAGCTCGGCTCCGCCACCCACCCCGCCCAAAATAACGATAAAGAACGGCTGCCATGATTGGTTGCGGAATGACCACGACGGAGCTACGAAATGGTGCTGCTCTCATGCTAACCCCAGCTTCAGTCTGAAACATCCAGAAACACTGTAGACTACCAATTCGATCAGTTCCGGTAGCGCCCCAATGTAACCCGGTAGAGAAGAACTAGCCCTCCCCTCTTTGACTGATGGTTCTTGTTGCCTGTCCCTTCTGTTGTCATTTAACAGAACTATTTAGCCTGCTGAAAGGGGTTGTGTTCCGACCGCTGGTTGGTGGAGACATTTTGACTATATTCTGTACCTGCGTTGTCGCGTAATGCGTCATATGACGCGCCGCGTTAGCGCATCCGGAAGTCATCCGGGGCGCGCAGCGCGTAACGTAAGCATAACAAGTCATGTGACTTGTTAATAAAACTTTTCATTGGTTCATTTTACTTTTCTTATTGTAATGATGAAAGGCTTGGTCATATGACCTAAAAATTACGCTTTTCATTACTTCCGAACATTATTTTTTCTTAAATATATGTTATAATGTTCCAGGCTAATGTACTTTCCCGGAAATTTTACAACTGTCCTGCAAGTAAAATATATTCTTTTTTCGAGAAAAAGAGCGTTTCTTCGTCCCATGACGGAGCCGTTGAGCAAAAGAGGGTCGACCTGCTGTCTTAGTCGCCGATACGCCTGAATATGAGATTCTTATCGATCACTTTATGTTGCAGGAATAGAAAACACAACAGCCCTTGACCATTTATCTTTACTGCGTTCCTTCGTATTATACCTTTTACCCTTCATGTAATTGGTCTGCTTTATTTCACTTGCCTTTTAATGATTCTAAAACAGTGACTATTATTAAAAACTTTACCAATGTATATACTACTACCATGTTTTCTTTTAAAAACCTTTATTGTGAAAATTTCATTATACAAATACGAGCCTATAACCACGTGGGCCGGCCACGGAGCAAACTGTAATCGTATATGATGAATAGACATTTACACTGTAGAGGAACGTAACGGGCGGGCCATTACGTTGCAAGAACTAAGGTGTCTAACAGTTACGGAATCGGTGGACGTACATTTTATAATTAAAATACGACAGGGCCAGTTACAATAAAATTATCTAGATATACATTTGCGGGCAAGTACCATGGGTGACGTTAATTCGAACTTTCAACAGTACAGTAATCAATAACACATCAGAACTTAATATCAATAGGGATGTCGAAATATTCAATCAATTCTCGTCCCCGCCCGCCATTTGCTTCAAAACTGCATACGTATCTCGTGATTTCAAGGTTCTGCAACCAGTACACAACAAGGAGTTACGAGTCCCATTTATTCTGGCGCCATTTTGGGCGAGGACGGGCAGGTCCAGGATATAGTCAAAATGTCTCTACCAACCATCGACTATGATGATGTTCATATGCTGTATTTATTAGAGTAACACTCATCTGTCCACATGAAATTAATTTGCCACAATCTAAACATGTCATTTTAATCTTTCCAAAGTTCTTCTAAATATTTGGGACCGTTTCCCTTGCCTCTGAAGCTCTCAGTGCCACTTCTTTGATGAATGTACTAGCAGGTCAGGGGTTCTCCTCCAAATCTCTCTTTTATGCAGCACTATAATTAATTGGTGCCACCTCTCCATATGACGATGCATGGTATAGTTACCACAACTATATTTTTTTTCGGTTCCTCTGGAGAGTTCATCGTGGCAGATGAAGCGTGTAACGTACCGGGCATTTACCTTTTTTTGCATGTACAGGAAAGGAAAAAAAAATCGAGCGTCCGAGTTCTAAGGTGTCCCAGGGCCATTTTAGTGGACCAGGCCCAAATCCAAAGAACAGGCCGCCATTTTGAGAGTCCTGTTGCAGCCGCCTGTCGCTGTAGCATCAAGAGCAGCCGAAACTCAGCTGAATGGCAACTGAAACGGTAAAGGGGCGCCCCACTACAGCAGACGAGCCAGGCCCAAATCCAAAGAACAGCTATCTCACAGGCTAATGGGGCGACCCACGCCGAGTTTCAGCATTGTAGGATGACCACACAAGTACAGCAACTTGCTAGACATCACCTCGGTGCCATCCGGATCTCGGCGCCCCACTGCAGATGAAGTGCCTCTCAACTATGAAACCACCACGGTGAAATCCGGATCTTGGCGCGTTGTGCTGCCTTCGGCCTATTCGCACATCGGTCCGCTACTGACGCCATCTCACAGGCTAATGGGGCGACCCACGCCGAGTTTCAGCATTGTAGGATGACCACACAAGTACAGCAACTTGCTAGACATCACCTCGGTGCCATCCGGATCTCGGCGCCCCACTGCAGATGAAGTGCCTCTCAACTATGAAACCACCACGGTGACATCCGGATCTTGGCGCGTTGTGCTGCCTTCGGCCTATTCGCACATCGGTCCGCTACTGACGCCATCTCACAGGCTAATGGGGCGACCCACGCCGAGTTTCAGCATTGTAGGATGACCACACAAGTACAGCAACTTGCTAGACATCACCTCGGTGCCATCCGGATCTCGGCGCCCCACTGCAGATGAAGTGCCTCTCAACTATGAAACCACCACGGTGACATCCGGATCTTGGCGCGTTGTGCTGCCTTCGGCCTATTCGCACATCGGTCCGCTACTGACGCCATCTCACAGGCTAATGGGGCGACCCACGCCGAGTTTCAGCATTGTAGGATGACCACACCAGTACAGCAACTTGCTAGACATCACCTCGGTGCCATCCGGATCTCGGCGCCCCACTGCAGATGAAGTGCCTCTCAACTATGAAACCACCACGGTGACATCCGGATCTTGGCGCGTTGTGCTGCCTTCGGCCTATTCGCACATCGGTCCGCTACTGACGCCATCTCACAGGCTAATGGGGTGACCCACGCCGAGTTTCAGCATTGTAGGATGACCACACCAACTTGCTAGACATCACCTCAGTGCCATCCGAATCTTGGCATCTCAACGCCTAGTGGTATCTTCCATACAAAAAATATTGTTACGCTGCCTTTGGCCCCATTCGCACATCAGTCCGCAACTTAGACATCACCTCGGTGCCATCCGGATCTTGGCATCTCAGCGCCTTGTGGTGTCAGTCAGAAAATATTGTTGTGCTGCCTTCGGCCTATTCGCACATCGGTCCGCTACTGACGCCATCTCACAGGCCAACGGGGCGCCCCACGCCGACTTTCAGCATTGTAGGATGGCCACACCAGTGCGGCAACTTGCTACACACCACCTCGGTGCCATCCGGATCTTGGCATCTCAGCGCCTTGTGGTCTCTTCTACACCGGAAATATAGTAGAAAATATTGTTGCGCTGCCTTTGGCCCCATTCACACATCAGTCCGCTACTGACACCATCTCACAGGCCAACGGGGCGCCCCACGCCGACTTTCAACATTGTAGGATGGCCACAGAAGTGCGACAACTTACTAGACACCACCTCGGTGCCATCCGGATCTTGGCGCGTTGTGCTGCCTTCGGCCTATTCGCACATCGGTCCGCTACTGACGCAAACTCACAGGCCAACGGGGCGCCCCACGCCGACTTTCAGCATTGTAGGATGGCCACACCAGTGCGGCAACTTCCTACACACCACCTCGGTGCCATCCGGATCTTGGCGCGTAGTGAAGCTGCAGCAGCTGCAAATAAGCTTCAGACAGTGTTACAACCGCTGCTCAGAACTCTCAACTATGACACCACCTCGATGCCATCCGGATCTTGGCGCGTTGTGTTGCCTTCGGCCTATTCTCACATCGGTCCGCTACTGACGCCGCCTCACGTGCCAACGTATTTTCTCCGCATTTTATACCCTATGCCGCATAACAGGTCATGTGACTTGTTTATAAAACTTTTCATTGGTTCATTTTACTTTTGGTTTCCTAATGATGGAAGGCTTGATCATATGACCTAAAAACAACACTTTTCATTGGATGAAAACTTTTTTTTTCCCCCAAACGATGAAAGCCCCACCTTGTTTCTGGATGTTTCAGACTGAAGCTGGCGTCACCATGAGAGCACCACCATCTCGTAGCTCCGTCGTGGTCATTCCGCGAGCAATCATGGCAGCCGCTCCCCACCAGAAGCCTGCAGGAGTCGGGGCCCCCAAAACTTTTGATAAATCCTCAAGGCGGAGGGGACGCTTTCGAGAATGGGGTCCTAGACCTAGCAGACAAGCGTCCGATTTCCAAGGTGTCCCAGGGCCATTTCAGTGGACCAGGCCCAAAAAGGAAAGAGCCTGCCGCCATTTTGAGAGTCCTGTGACAGCCGCCTATCGCTGCACCGCAAGAGTGGGCGCAACTCAGCTGAATGGCGGATTTTGACACAGTGGACCAAAAGCGGACGCAATGGCAACTGAAACGGTAAAGGGGCGCCCCACTACAACAGACGAGACTCCACCTGGAGAGGCCCGTTCACGCCGCCTCCCCCGGGGCGCTCCACGCCGTTATTCGGAGCAGCATTGTAGGATACCAAAACCAGTGCGGCAACTTACTGGACATCACCTTGGTGCCATCGTTCTGCTGCCTTGGAACTATTCGCACAACAGTTTGCTACTGATGACCCACCCCCCGCGACGCCCCACGCCGTTATTTGCTGGGTGGCAACTTACTAGACATCACTTTTGTGTCATCTAGATTTCGGCGCGTTCTGCTGCCTTGGAACTATTCGCACAACAGTTTGCTACTGATCACCCACCCCCCGCGACGCCCCACGCCGGAAATCTGGACGTTGTGCTGCGTTGGGACTATTCGCACAGCCGACCGCTACTTCGTTGTTTTTCTCTAAAAATGTTTATATGTTATTACTATTTTTGTTTTCTTGTATATATTTATAAATTATTAAAGTTTTATAATCTTACTACTTTGTCGGAGTGCTATATATTTTTAATGTGACACATAATTGTAAAAACTTTGATGTACAAAGAGTCATCCCTGGAATCTTCCGCTTCACGCTCGGTCCCCTCCCCAATCACAATACAGGATGGTTTTCAGATAATAGCAACGCTTCTGCTGTGACGGATCTCATCGAGTGTGGGCCTTGATCTACTATAACTCCTTTGAAGACGGGTGATTCTTTACAGCTGTGGCCATAAACTACATCTGCAGGGCTAGCTGATAGCCTAGGACCGGCCTGGACAATCGGACACAGAGGAAAAGGAGTGTCAGAGGGTGCGGTAGTGAATAGGGCGAAAGGGAGGTGTCGGGCGGGCACAGGGTGTGATTCTCAGGGAAGAACAGCGCAGATGGGGGGAGGTTTATTACCCATGCATAAAACAGAGAGCGGGGGTGACCACTGCCTGGGGGAGATGCTTGCGAGGGTGGGGAGCCATGCTAAGGATCGACAGCGTGCACAGAGTGGATCTGGTCAAGGCATCTAAAATGGCTGCCGTGCACGACAAAAGTGTGGCATTTGAAAAAAGACAAGATGGCGCACACAATGTTTTTCAACAATTCCTGATTTCCTTCGAATCGAACGTTAACAGACGTTGGGGCATATTACCAAAGTTAAGCGATATTTATCCCTAACGATGCATTGCAAAGATTTTTTTACCGTCAGAAATTATCGCAGATAAACCTTGCTATTATCAAGGTTTATCGCAAATACGATAAAAAACGAGCGCAATGCATTAATATCGCTGAAAACTCCGCGATATTCATGCATTACCGAGCTAATGCTCTTAGCCATGTTATCCACCTCCCATTGGATAACATGGCTAAGAACTGCTCAGGGCAGCTGTTACTTTTTGGAGATATTCGCGCTTATCTCGAATATTTCCAAAAGTTGATAATAGGAGATAGCGATGTTAGCGACTGTTTCCAGTCGCTAACATCTTGGCATGCCCACTTTGCATGTCATTAGTGATAAATATCACTCACATGCAAAGTGGGGCCCAAGATGGTCGCTATCTCCTACTAGCCGTCGCTAGCTGGTGTTAGCAACAGCTACGTAATACAGATATAATTTTATCTCCGCGAAGCGGAGCGCTGTTACAGATATATATCTTGTTTTTGAACGTTAATTTCTCAAAATGCACTGAAGCACATATATTGAGACCTAGCAAAGGCACATCGGGCTACCAGTCCCTAATATTTTACCAAGTTTCGTGCAAATCCATTCAGCCGTTCGATTATTATTATTATTTATTTTTTTTGCCCCGCGGGGCCCTTTTAAAACCTCCACATCAAACCTAGGGGATCAGCGAGGATCTACTATGCCCCCTTATGGTCATTTGCCCCTTCGCTTTGGCCTCCTCTTGTCTCTCGATCCTACCGAGAGACAAGATGGCGGCCGCTACGGACTGTTTGGAATGTTTACAGACACCGGAGAGCCAATCAGCTTCGCTTCGCAAAGCTCCGTAACGCGAAAAGTACGCGAAGCGGTCCGCTGTTACAGATATATATCTTTTTTTGAACGTTAATTTCTCAAAATCCACTGAAGCACATATATTGAGACCTAGCAAAGGCACATCGGGCTACCAGTCCCTACAATTTTGCCAAGTTTCGTGCAAATCCATTCAGCCGTAAGATTATTATTATAATTTTTTTTTTTTGCCCCGCGGGGCCCTTTTAAAACCTCCACATCAAACCTAGGGGGTCAGCGAGGATCTACTATTCCCCCTTATGGTCATTTGCCCCTTCGCTTTGGCCTCCTCTTGTCTCTCGATCCTACCGAGAGACAAGATGGCGGCCGCTACGGACTTTTTGGAATGTTGACAGACGCCAGAGAACCAATCAGCTTCGCTTCACAAAGCTCCGTTGCGCGAAAAGTCCGTGAACCAGTGCGCTAACTGGTCCGCTGTTACAGATATATATCTTTTTTTAAACGTTAATTTCTCAAAATCCACTGGAGCACATATATTGAGACCTACAAAAGGCACATCGGGCTACCAGTCCCTACAATTTTGCCAAGTTTCGTGCAAATCCATTCAGCCGTTCGGGCTAAAAGTGAGGCCAACCGCCCTATGGAAAACTCAATGTTAAAAACACGTTTTGGGACCCCCCTTTTTTCTCGGCCCCCACTGGACGAACCCCCCCCAAATTTTCAAGGGCTGCTCAGAAACAAAATGTGCCATTTTCCTGAAAATTTCAGCCAATTCCGTCCACAAACGCCAAAGTTATTAGACATAGAATTTTCAAAAAACCCATAGAGAAAAAATCCTAACTATATATACCTACTGGCGACCGCCAGTAGGTAATATATATATATATATATATATATATATATATATATATATATATATATATATATATATATATATATATATATATATATATATATATATATATTATTCACTGAAAAAACCATAGGTTATAGACCATATATAGTTAGGAATTAGCATTTAAAAAAACTTATTTTACTCACATAAAACCATTGAAATTCCATATATAGTTAGTTGCACTAACTATATATCGCGCACCCGCAATCCACTGCTGATCATGTCACATATTACATCATTCATGACATGGTCAGTGACATCACTGATGACATCACTGATGACATCTCAAATGACATCACTGATGACATCACTGATGACAACATCCAGTGACTGTATGTTTCTGTAAAGTTAAAATATGTCTTACATATTGAAGAATGAGTGGATGTATAAGTGTCTGGATGAAGGATTTAGTAGGTGCGTGACTGACTGTATGAGTGAGTGATTAAATGTGTCTCACTGAATGCATGGGTTAGTGACTAAACTGTCTTAATTTGTGCATCATTATGTCTGTTGTGATGTAAACTGCTGCATGTGTTGATCATTAGCTATACGAGAGGCTATATGTGTTATTAATTGGTTGCCCAAGTATTTCTATGGGAGATTGAGTTTGTGTGGGGGTGGCTGGAAGGTGAGTGACTCTGTGCATAGATGTGTGAGCAGTTTATTCACTAGGTGTATGAGTTCAAGAGTGCATGTGGAAATAGCTACATGGGCAGTTGACTGTGTGCATGAGTGTATTGATGAGTGAATGGATATCTCAATGCTACATGTCATAGTAAGTACATATGTAAAACACAGTACATGTGAGAGTTGGCATATATAAATAACTGTGCATGAGAGCCACTGAATGAGTGAGTGGTTGTATCGATCATTGTGAACTTGTATCAGGGATTGTATAAGAGAGTAAATATGTGTTAGTATATGTTTCAATAAGTAAGGTGTGTATAACTGTATAGTTGAAGAAATGGAGGTGAGATTGTTTCTTTGCATGACTGACTGGGTGTGTGAGTAACTCCATGGATGAGTGGCAGTGTGTGAGTGTCTGTATACACTGAGTGTATCTAAAGTTATATTAGAGTCTGAAGAGGTTTATCGTATTAGCACAAGAATGATGTCAAATGAGACGTCATCAGTGATGTCATCAGTGATGTCATTTGAGATGTCATCAGTGATGTCATCAGTGATGTCACTGACCATGTCATGAATGATGTAATATGTGACATGATCAGCAGTGGATTGCGGGTGCGCGATATATAGTTAGTGCAACTAACTATATATGGAATTTCAATGGTTTTGTGTGAGTAAAATAAGGTTTTTTAAATGCTAATTCCTAACTATATATGGTCTATAACCTATGGTTTTTTCAGTGAATTTTCAAGGTTTTGTAAATGCTAATTCCTAACTATATATGGTCTATAACCTATGTTTTTTTCAGTGAATGTCAATGGTTTTTTAATAGCAAATATCATAAGCTGTCGAATGTCAAGTACGTGGTAAGTAAAAACATTTTCGTGTTTATGCACACTGATCTGCTTTGAATGCTGCCCCCCACCCCTCATTTCTATTAGGAGTACTCTCTCTTTGCAGATAGTGAAGGGTAGTTAACGCAGGCCTTTGCCCCCGTTGTAATCCGTCGTGCCTGCTTCTCTCTCCATTTGATTGATTGTTCTCTTTGGTTCATTCTCTATTTACAAACAAGCACAGAGTCGCAATACTCTGTTTAGTCTTTGCAGATAGCGAAAAATCGTGTAAAAAAAGAAAAGGAATCGAGCAAAATCAGTAGGCCACTAATGGGATCTCTTTTTGACCTCCCTAAAATAGAAACATTAGGAACAACCTGTTGATAATACCAATGTGTATGTACATAAGCGGCGTTCATTTGTGTTCACAGTACCCCTTCTTGATTGTTTGAATCGAGCATTGAATTGTTCGAAGTTGGTTCTCTTAAGAATCTTCTCTGCCTGCAAACGAGGAAGAATAGGAATATTCTCTCTCCCTTTGCAGATAGTGAAGGGTAGGTAACGCAAACCTTTAACACGTCGTGCCTATTTCGTTCCTCATTGATTGATTGTTTCCCCAAACATTGACTGTTTGGGAATTGGTTCTTTTTGGAGGTATTCCCTGTTTGCAAATATACGTAGGAAAATCTTTGCAAATAGTGAAAGGGTACGTAATGCGGACCTTTCTCCCCCGTTGTAATCTGTCATGCCTATCTACTCCCCACTGATTGATGCACCTGTTTCACCCGGACCATTTACTAGAGATACGTCATCTGGCCCGACCAGAGAGCACCCCTAGTGAAAAGGACATATGCAATAATAACGAAGTGATCACTGTATCCTGTTAACAGAAACTTTAGCATGAAACAACCTGGAAAGAAAAGAATAGGAAAACAAAAATCAGTAGGCCACTAATGAACATAAACTTTTATTAAACAACGAACAAAGAAACGATAACATAACGTAATGATAAAACCTATTAATGTCCTAGAAACAAGAAAACTTTAGAAATATGCCAGTGGCGAGAGACCAGAAAAACAGTAAGAGAAACCAAATCACCCCTCGCTGTCCCACCGCCTGCCACGCCAAAAAAATCGATAGACTAGGGAAAATGCAAGTCAGTAGAACATCCGCCCCCACTCTGGAAACTTCCAAGGTGGGGCAGGGTTGCGGCTACGCCCAGCCGGGAGCAGCCCATATAAGGCGGATCCTGCTGCCACGCCTCGGCCAGGAGATCCTAACGTAGGGTGTAGCCGGAGGAGAGGCTGAGGCCAGCGGGACCCGGCCAGGGGATTGCCTTTACAACGCTGAAGAGTTTCAGGGGGGGGGAATGTCTCCTCGACCCTCCCCTCTCTCTCCCAGTCCGGCCGCGGTGGCCCTTGAGAGTTGCAGGTAGTCCCGCCACATGCTCTTCCGGTCCGGCCACCAACGGTCGGGGGGCCGAGGCCGACGAGATCCGGCTGCAGCCGATAAACCAAGAAACCCGTTCATGGGGCCAGAGCCAGGGGCGTCCGGCCGACATCCACCGGAAGCCCGGCCCGAAGACGGACGGGACACTTCTTCTCTCTTGAATAATGGCTGCGACAACACTGGGGGGGGATGTCTTGCACATGCCTCCAACCCCCCCCCCTCGTCCTCATCGCCTGGTCCGGCCATAACAAATCTCAAGCGAGACGCCGTGGGGTGCACTGGGAGGGAGAGACGATGCGAACAGGCCTCTCCCGCCTCCCCAGTGGAGGCTTCCCACCTGCACCCTCGGCGCTCCAAGCGCCCGGAAAAGGGTTCTTCCACTGTGGCGATGCTGCAACGTCTCGCCCGGCAGGGTGGAGCCCGTCCGCTCATTTGACCCCGCGATCGCCAGTAGCTACCGAACTCTCAAAATGGCGGTCGACCTGGCAAGAGCGGGCCCAGCATAAAGAAATGGCCCGGTCACTGGTTGACTCCACCACCGTAGTCCTCCACGACCTTGAAGATTCTACAGGAGCCGCGGGAGTCTCCGACCCCCGCAGACACCCCCGATGGGGAATGACTGCCATAATCGCCCGTGGAGTGACGAAACTGTATCCGCGGGACGTCGGCGCTCCCATGCTGGCGCCAGCCTCACTTTGAATTACTAGAATCCTGCAGACCTCAGTTCCGGTGAAAGCACAGTGTGACCCGGTAGGAAAAATTGTTGCACCCCCTCCCCTTTTTGACTGATAGTTCAAACCACCGATCCTTTCCTTTGCCCTTTTAACGGAACTTTGGACTGCCTCCCCCTCTTTTACATTTTCTAGAGAAAACAAAACATTAACCACTACATTAGCATAGCAGTTGACACCAGAACTGTTTTCAAATTGAAAACCAACAACATCTTCAACAGAATCCTTTTTGTTTCTGCTGTGACCCTGCTACAGCACAGGCATTGTCCCCAGCAGTAATTCTGCAATGCCGGTAAGAATAGCTGTGGTGCCTACTGGACTCACTCACCCCCGCGGCGCCCCACGCCGTTATTTGCTGGGCGGCAACTTACTAGACATCACTTTCGTGCCATCTAGATTTCAGCGCGTTCTGCTGCCTTGGAACTATTCGCACAACAGACTGCTACTGACGACCCACCCCCAGGCAACATCTTCTGAATTTTCATAATTTGAAAGAACTAGTAACATGTCCTCATCAGGAATTCAAAAGAAATTGCCACGGTCTTTTCGTTGTTTAAATGTTTTTACTGTTTTTGTTTTGTTGTATATATTTATATGTTATTAAAGTTTTATATTCCTACTACTTTGTTGGAGTGCTATATATTTTTAATGTGACACATAATTGTAAAAACTTTGATGTACAAAGAGTCATTCCTAGAATCTTCCGCTTCAGGCTCGGTCCCCTCCCCAATCACAATACAGGATGGTTTTCAGATAGTAGGAACACGTGTGGTGTGACGGATCTCATCGGGTGTGGGCCTTGATCTACTATAACTCCTTTGAAGAGGGGTGAATCTTTACAGCTGGAGCCATAAACTACATCTGCAGGGCTAGCTGATAGCCTGGACAATCGGACACAGAGGAAGAGGAGTGTCAGAGGGTGCGGTAGTGAATAGGGCGAAAGGGAGGTGTTGGGCGGGCACAGAGTGTGATTCTCAGGGAAGAGCAGCGCAGATGGGGGGAGGTTTATTGCCCATGCATAAGACAGAGAGCGGGTGTGACCAGTGCCTGGGGAAGATGCTTGCGAGGGTGGGGAGCCATGCTACGAATCGACAGCGTGCAGAGAGTGGGTCTGGTCAAGGCATCTAAAATGGCTGCCGTGCACGACAAAAGTGTGGCATTTCAAAAAAGGCAAGATGGCGCAAACAATGTTTTTCAACACTTCCTCATTTCCTTCGAATCGAACGTTAACAGACGTTGGTGCATATTACCAAAGTTAAGCGATATTTATCGCTAACGATGCTTACCAACGAATTTTTTACCGCTAAGCATCGTCAGAAATTATCGAAGATAAACCTTGCTATTATCAAGGTTTATCGCAAATGCGATAAAAAACGGCCGCAATGCATGAATATCGCTAAAAAGTCAGCGATATTCATGCATTACCGAGCTAATGCTCTTAGCCATGTTATCCACCTCCCATTGGATAACATGGCTAAGAACTGCTCAGGGCAGGTATAACTTTTTTGAGATATTCGCGCTTAGCGCGAATATCTCCAAAAGTTGGTAATAGGAGATAGATATCTTGCATGTTGTAATGCAAATTATTGTGGTATATGGAACTCATACCATAATCTCTCAGGAAAGCAGAAACTGATCCTTTTGGGACCGCCTGAAAAGGCCTACGGGGTGAGGGGTACTCTACTTTGCCCCCTTTTCACGTTCCAAACTATTTTATTTTACTCTCTTCTGTAATTACACAAAATAGCAGCGATAAGATGCATCGGAGACACACAGTGAGAGAAAGGAGGCCGGAGATGAAGAAGAGATGTCAAATACACATTGGAGATAATATAGTGGCAGAAGGGAAGTAAATATGAGTAAACTTACCATGTAACATAAAAATGTTGCACTCTATACTATAAGTCTCATTTTATACTACAATCACTTCGCTACAACCTCATAAATTAAAAATAAAAATGAATAATGTCTCAAACAATTTTTGATTTCTAAATATAAATTTATTCTTCAGAATTTTCTAAATTTGAAAGAACTAGTAACATGTCCTCATCAGCAATTTCCTCATGAAAAGTCTGCAATGATGATTCTTGTAACTCTATGGTCTCCAAACATTCGATAAATTCGCCATCAACAGATTGATCAAAAAAATCATTCAAGTCATCTCCTCCTTGTGACAATATTTCATTATTGGTGCTGTCAATTTCAATCAATGTAGTGGAATCATTCAAGTCATCTCCTCCTTGTGACAATATTTCATTATTGGTGCTCTCAATTTCAATCAATGTAGTGGAATCATTCAAGTCATCTCCTCGTGACAATATTTCATTATTGGTGCTCTCAATTTCAATCAATGTAGTGGAATCATTCAAGTCATCTCCTCCTTGTGACAATATTTCATTATTGGTGCTGTCCATTTCAATCAATCTAATGGAATCATACAAGTCATCTCCTCCTTGTGACAATATTTCATTATTGGTGCTCTCAATTTCAATCAATGTAGTGGAATCATTCAAGTCATCTCCTCCATGTGACAATATTTCATTATTGGTGCTCTCAATTTCAATCAATGTAGTGGACAATTCAAAAGAAATTGCCACGGTCTCTTCATTGTGAGCCATTTTATTTTGAAATTGCTTGCTGTAAATTGCAGAAAAAAATAATCACTTTCATTTATCGTTTTTAGTAATACATAATATAAAACTAACTTTATCAAGTATTTAGTATAACAGAAAGGACTGCAAATAAATAACAGAAAACATTTTTCAAATTATCTTCAAGTGTACAACATAGTTCCCCTTACAAATTAACAACTCACCTTTTTAAAAGTAGGAGAAGTGTTAGTACTGTGTAAATCAAACACCAGAAAGGCGCGAGAGTTACAGTTAGTATGACTAAATATAACAGAGGAATTTCAATGGTTTTGTGTGAGTGAAATGTCCAGCTAACTATAACACCCCTGAAACCTATGGTTTTTTTCAATGAATCTCTAAGGTTTTTTAAATGATAACTCCTAACTATAACCTGCTTGAATCTAGGTTCTAGTTAGGAGTTATCATTTAAAAAACCTTAGAGATTCATTGAAAAAACCCATAGGTTTCAGGGGTGTTATAGTTAGCTGGATATATATATATATATATATATATATATATATATATATATATATATATATATATATATATATATATATATATATATATATATATATATTCACTGAAAAAACCATAGGTTATAGACCATATATAGTTAGGAATTAGCATTTAAAAAAACGTATTTTACTCACGTAAAACCATTGAAATTCCATATATAGTTAGTTGCACTAACTATATATCGCGCACCCGCAATCCACTGCTGATCATGTCACATATTACATCATTCATGACATGGTCAGTGACATCACTGATGACATCACTGATGACATCTCAAATGACATCACTGATGACATCACTGATGACAACATCCAGTGACTGTATGTTTCTGTAAAGTTAAAATATGTCTTACATATTGAAGAATGAGTGGATGTATAAGTGTCTGGATGAAGGATTTAGTAGGTGCGTGACTGACTGTATGAGTGAGTGATTAAATGTGTCTCACTGAATGCATGGGTTAGTGACTAAACTGTCTTAATTTGTGCATCATTATGTCTGTTGTGATGTAAACTGCTGCATGTGTTGATCATTAGCTATACGAGAGGCTATATGTGTTATTAATTGGTTGCCCAAGTATTTCTATGGGAGATTGAGTTTGTGTGGGGGTGGCTGGAAGGTGTGTGACTCTGTGCATAGATGTGTGAGCAGTTTATTCACTAGGTGTATGAGTTCAAGAGTGCATGTGGAAACAGCTACATGGGCAGTTGACTGTGTGCATGAGTGTATTGATGAGTGAATGGATATCTCAATGCTACATGTCATAGTAAGTACATATGTAAAACACAGTACATGTGAGAGTTGGCATATATAAATAACTGTGCATGAGAGCCACTGAATGAGTGAGTGGTTGTATCGATCATTGTGAACTTGTATCAGGGATTGTATAAGAGAGTAAATATGTGTTAGTATATGTTTCAATAAGTAAGGTGTGTATAACTGTATAGTTGAAGAAATGGAGGTGAGATTGTTTCTTTGCATGACTGACTGGGTGTGTGAGTAACTCCATGGATGAGTGGCAGTGTGTGAGTGTCTGTATACACTGAGTGTATCTAAGGTTATATTAGAGTCTGAAGAGGTTTATCGTATTAGCACAAGAATGATGTCAAATGAGACGTCATCAGTGATGTCATCAGTGATGTCATTTGAGATGTCATCAGTGATGTCATCAGTGATGTCACTGACCATGTCATGAATGATGTAATATGTGACATGATCAGCAGTGGATTGCGGGTGCGCGATATATAGTTAGTGCAACTAACTATATATGGAATTTCAATGGTTTTGTGTGAGTAAAATAAGGTTTTTTAAATGCTAATTCCTAACTATATATGGTCTATAACCTATGGTTTTTTCAGTGAATTTTCAAGGTTTTGTAAATGCTAATTCCTAACTATATATGGTCTATAACCTATGGTTTTTTCAGTGAATTTCAATGGTTTTTTAATAGCAAATATCATAAGCTGTCGAATGTCAAGTACGTGGTAAGTAAAAACATTTTCGTGTTTATGCACACTGATCTGCTTTGAATGCTGCCCCCCACCCCTCATTTCTATTAGGAGTACTCTCTCTTTGCAGATAGTGAAGGGTAGTTAACGCAGGCCTTTGCCCCCGTTGTAATCCGTCGTGCCTGCTTCTCTCTCCATTTGATTGATTGTTCTCTTTGGTTCATTCTCTATTTACAAACAAGCACAGAGTCGCAATACTCTGTTTAGTCTTTGCAGATAGCGAAAAATCGTGTAAAAAAAGAAAAGGAATCGAGCAAAATCAGTAGGCCACTAATGGGATCTCTTTTTGACCTCCCTAAAATAGAAACATTAGGAACAACCTGTTGATAATACCAATGTGTATGTACATAAGCGGCGTTCATTTGTGTTCACAGTACCCCTTCTTGATTGTTTGAATCGAGCATTGAATTGTTCGAAGTTGGTTCTCTTAAGAATCTTCTCTGCCTGCAAACGAGGAAGAATAGGAATATTCTCTCTCCCTTTGCAGATAGTGAAGGGTAGGTAACGCAAACCTTTAACACGTCGTGCCTATTTCGTTCCTCATTGATTGATTGTTTCCCCAAACATTGACTGTTTGGGAATTGGTTCTTTTTGGAGGTATTCCCTGTTTGCAAATATACGTAGGAAAATCTTTGCAAATAGTGAAAGGGTACGTAATGCGGACCTTTCTCCCCCGTTGTAATCTGTCATGCCTATCTACTCCCCACTGATTGATGCACCTGTTTCACCCGGACCATTTACTAGAGATACGTCATCTGGCCCGACCAGAGAGCACCCCTAGTGAAAAGGACATATGCAATAATAACGAAGTGATCACTGTATCCTGTTAACAGAAACTTTAGCATGAAACAACCTGGAAAGAAAAGAATAGGAAAACGAAAATCAGTAGGCCACTGATGAACATAAACTTTTATTAAACAACGAACAAAGAAACGATAACATAACGTAATGATAAAACCTATTAATGTCCTAGAAACAAGAAAACGTTAGAAATATGCCAGTGGTGAGAGACCAGAAAAACAGTAAGAGAAACCAAATCACCCCTCGCTGTCCCACCGCCTGCCACGCCAAAAAAATCGATAGACTAGGGAAAATGCAAGTCAGTAGAACATCCGCCCCCACTCTGGAAACTTCCAAGGTGGGGCAGGGTTGCGGCTACGCCCAGCCGGGAGCAGCCCATATAAGGCGGATCCTGCTGCCACGCCTCGGCCAGGAGATCCTAACGTAGGGTGTAGCCGGAGGAGAGGCCGAGGCCAGCGGGACCCGGCCAGGGGATTGCCTTTACAACGCTGAAGAGTTTCAGGGGGGGGGAATGTCTCCTCGACCCTCCCCTCTCTCTCCCAGTCCGGCCGCGGTGGCCCTTGAGAGTTGCAGGTAGTCCCGCCACATGCTCTTCCGGTCCGGCCACCAACGGTCGGGGGGCCGAGGCCGACGAGATCCGGCTGCAGCCGATAAACCAAGAAACCCGTTCATGGGGCCAGAGCCAGGGGCGTCCGGCCGACATCCACCGGAAGCCCGGCCCGAAGACGGACGGGACACCTCTTCTCTCTTGAATAATGGCTGCGACAACACTGGGGGGGGATGTCTTGCACATGCCTCCGACCCCCCCCCCCCCTCGTCCTCATCGCCTGGTCCGGCCATAACAAATCTCAAGCGAGACGCCGTGGGGTGCACTGGGAGGGAGAGACGATGCGAACAGGCCTCTCCCGCCTCCCCAGTGGAGGCTTCCCACCTGCACCCTCGGCGCTCCAAGCGCCCGGAAAAGGGTTCTTCCACTGTGGCGATGCTGCAACGTCTCGCCCGGCAGGGTGGAGCCCGTCCGCTCATTTGACCCCGCGATCGCCAGTAGCTACCGAACTCTCAAAATGGCGGTCGACCTGGCAAGAGCGGGCCCAGCATAAAGAAATGGCCCGGTCACTGGTTGACTCCACCACCGTAGTCCTCCACGACCTTGAAGATTCTACAGGAGCCGCGGGAGTCTCCGACCCCCGCAGACACCCCCGATGGGGAATGACTGCCATAATCGCCCGTGGAGTGACGAAACTGTATCCGCGGGACGTCGGCGCTCCCATGCTGGCGCCAGCCTCACTTTGAATTACTAGAATCCTGCAGACCTCAGTTCCGGTGAAAGCACAGTGTGACCCGGTAGGAAAAATTGTTGCACCCCCTCCCCTTTTTGACTGATAGTTCAAACCACCGATCCTTTCCTTTGCCCTTTTAACGGAACTTTGGACTGCCTCCCCCTCTTTTACATTTTCTAGAGAAAACAAAACATTAACCACTACATTAGCATAGCAGTTGACACCAGAACTGTTTTCAAATTGAAAACCAACAACATCTTCAACAGAATCCTTTTTGTTTCTGCTGTGACCCTGCTACAGCACAGGCATTGTCCCCAGCAGTAATTCTGCAATGCCGGTAAGAATAGCTGTGGTGCCTACTGGACTCACTCACCCCCGCGGCGCCCCACGCCGTTATTTGCTGGGCGGCAACTTACTAGACATCACTTTCGTGCCATCTAGATTTCAGCGCGTTCTGCTGCCTTGGAACTATTCGCACAACAGACTGCTACTGACGACCCACCCCCAGGCAACATCTTCTGAATTTTCATAATTTGAAAGAACTAGTAACATGTCCTCATCAGGAATTCAAAAGAAATTGCCACGGTCTCTTCGTTGTTTAAATGTTTTTACTGTTTTTGTTTTGTTGTATATATTTATATGTTATTAAAGTTTTATATTCCTACTACTTTGTTGGAGTGCTATATATTTTTAATGTGACACATAATTGTAAAAACTTTGATGTACAAAGAGTCATTCCTAGAATCTTCCGCTTCAGGCTCGGTCCCCTCCCCAATCACAATACAGGATGGTTTTCAGATAGTAGGAACACGTGTGGTGTGACGGATCTCATCGGGTGTGGGCCTTGATCTACTATAACTCCTTTGAAGAGGGGTGAATCTTTACAGCTGGAGCCATAAACTACATCTGCAGGGCTAGCTGATAGCCTGGACAATCGGACACAGAGGAAGAGGAGTGTCAGAGGGTGCGGTAGTGAATAGGGCGAAAGGGAGGTGTCGGGCGGGCACAGAGTGTGATTCTCAGGGAAGAGCAGCGCAGATGGGGGGAGGTTTATTGCCCATGCATAAGACAGAGAGCGGGGGTGACCAGTGCCTGGGGAAGATGCTTGCGAGGGTGGGGAGCCATGCTACGAATCGACAGCGTGCAGAGAGTGGGTCTGGTCAAGGCATCTAAAATGGCTGCCGTGCACGACAAAAGTGTGGCATTTCAAAAAAGCTTCATCAACAAGAGAGTAAGGGCCAGAAGGGAAACACTCTCATGCCCCTCATAAATCCATATACCAAACAACAAGAGAGTGTTAAAACGAGTGACAAATGCAATAAACAAATTCCAAATCAGGACGCTATTAAATCCCAGAAAGGCAATTATATATAGTAGGAAAAATAAAAGAAAAAATAGAAAAAATAGAGTGCACGTGCTCAAAAGTCTAGCTAGAAGAACCCTCAGGCTCCAATAGAACATTGGTAGCCGGTTGTCTTCATTGGGTCCTTTTCATTAGCTAGAGAAAGTGATGGTGAGTTAAAAAGAGTATGGACCACTCCTCAAAATTACTTTAATAAGAGGGTGGCTCTAACTCCCTTAAAAACAGTGAGTGAAGAATATAATTAATTTTTCTGGACTAAAAGAAGGTTTATACAATGAACCCTTCAGTCCACTTCAACAAGTGAAAGAAAAGAAATACTAAAAGAATACGGTCAACATGTTTCTGCTTTAAGAGCGGTAGTTCAGCTCAGCATTCTTCAGGACCTAGAAATACACTATTCAACCACTCAGTTACCAGAGCACGCTAAAGCGCTCGGACCTGAGCAGTGGACATGTGGAACCATACGACCTGCAGTTGTCGAGGCTCCTTTTAGGAAAATTCTTCTCGAGATCATTAACCTCCTTGTTGTAGGGGAACAATCAAAATCTACAGGGATGAAATAAACACAATAACGTATCCACAATGCGAACTCTTAGAAGCATACATCCACACAGGTAGACTTATTATACGTGCACAACTATACTAAGTTCAACTCATTTATTAGTTGAAAGAATTGTTCCTTTGGTGAATTAACCAGAGGAGGAACAAAAAACGTTGATAAAGCTGTTTGTATTTCAAACCCCTTTATATCATCAGGCATTATGTATCAACTGCCTACACAGAGTCAATAAAAGCATGGAGAGCATAAAAAGCAGTGCTTATTTCAACCAGTTTTTTTTTAAAAATAGGCTAGGAGGCACCCTTGCAAGGAGTGTACGTAGCACAGAAACACTCAAAAGAAGGAGTAGTCAGTCCCACACTCACATAGTTTTACGAGGTGTAGTGCCCCATGGGCATAGCGGCAGAGGGAAATCTTCACGTTTGGTATCTGAATGGAGTTAAGCCAACAGAGAAGAAAAACGGGCTGGATAAGTAAATGAGACCTGCCGGTCCCGTTAAATTATAATCAATAAACCAGCGTTTAAACTTTCAAGGGACTTACTTGTCGCCAAACGGCTCCCCGCTTCAACACCTACAAGCGACCACATCCGCCGCCCGAATTGGTAAACGCGGAAGTAGAGACGCGATTAAAGTAAGCGTGGAAGACGCGTGAAACGTCAGGGGCGGTTCTCTAGATCACGTGTCCGACGTGATTGTGTCATCTTTATTAAAGGCGTCCGTTTATTTACATTTACTTACAGACACGCTCTGAAGCCAAAATTTACACATGTACAGTATGATGAATGGAATACCTTTTGCGGACATGTCCACACCCCACAGGTGTCCATGCAATCGTCTGCGCGGTCCCGTGCAGCAGTTGCAATCAAACAATACACGTGAGGAAGAAAGGGGGGAAAAGTCATGTGGGGGCCAGATATGTTCGTTTACTCCCATACTACAGTGAAAAACCAAACAAAAACTAATTAGGCTAGGGCCATAGATAATAAGATATTTAAAATCTAATGTGTGACCCGTCCTGATTAGGTAAATCTTTCACCCCTATCCCAGGGAATCCATCGTTATTATTCCCATACTAGTGGGAAAAGGAAATTCATGGAGCATTAAGGCAGGCAGGGACTGTAAGTTTTACCGACATGGGCAGAAGGTCTATCTGTGCATGACTGATCCCCACGGGACGTCATCATTTAAACCATTATTGTAAGTAGATAGACGATATACCCATCGTTGCTCCTTTTCATACAATTTCCCCTCGTCAGCGGTACTCAGTTGTTCAATTATTACCCATTTCACATCATTCGGGCAATGGGCTTTCTCAAGGAAATGAGTAGTCAGCTTAGTAGTGTTTCTGCCACACCGGATGTTACTACGATGTTCTCCTATCCTTGTTTTAATTTTTCGAGTGGTCATCCCAACGTATCTTAAACCGCAGGGGCATGTAATCAAGTAGATTACGTTACTTGAATTACAATTGGTATGACCTCGTAGGTGCCATATCTTGCCTTCTTCTAGTTGTAATGTTTTTGTAGGGGATGTAAGATGGCACACACTACATCCCCCGCAGGGAAAATGACCAGTAACAGGTGGCAAACCCCAGGCATTCAAAACAGTCTCGTCATGTTTGTGTTGGTTAATTCTTGGACGGGTGTGCACCAAGGCATCTCGCAAGCTTCTTTCTTTTTTGTACGAGAATAATGGTTTCTGCCAATTTCTGCCATTACTCGTCAGAATTTGCCAGTGTTTACCGATACACCGACTTACAGAATTAGATATGTTACTATAAGTAGTAACACAAGTCAAAGGGACCTGAGAATCACTTTCTTTTACATTGTCTTCCAGTAATGCTTCCCTGTTGTTATTTCTGGCTCTCTTCCGACTAGTTTGTAAGATTTTTCTAGGGTAACCTCTATGTTCTAGTTTTTTTGTGAGGTCATCTGCTTGTTTGTTAAAATCAGCAACACTACTACAATTTCTACGTACTCGTAGATATTGCCCAAAAGGGAGATTCTCGCGTAATGAACGCGGATGGAAGCTGGAAAAGTGTAGAAGGCTGTTCCTGCTAGTTGGTTTGTAGTAAGTTTTACTGGTTAGTCGGTTCCCAGTTTTGGTGAGTGTGACATCAAGGAAGACAATGGAATTAGAATCATATTGGTGTGTAAATCTTAAATGGGGATCACAGGTGTTTACCCAATCGAAAAAAGCTAGTAAGCTTTCTTCATGCCCTTTCCAGATCAAAAGCACATCGTCAATGTACCTCTGCCACAGGATTACATTGGCTGCATAGGGGTTGGCATTTGTCAAGATGTGCGTTTTTTCAAAGTTATATACATACAACCCTGCTATACTGGGAGCAAAGGTACTACCCATCGAGGTACCAGTCCTCTGTAGGTAAAAGGTGTCTTGATACTGGAAAAAATTCCGTTTCAATGCCAAGGTAGCACAGTCTATCACAAAGGTCTTAGAAGTATTATACGACCATGTGGTTTGGTCCAGAATGTCTGCCAATACCTTGAGAGTTGCGTCCTGCGGAATGCAAGTATACAAACTCTCAATGTCAAGGGACACTAGGTAACAAGGTTCCTCTGGGAGTTGTACATTTAGTAACATGAAAAGGAGACTCTTAGTGTCCTTAATGTAGGTGCTTGTAGCCTGAATTAAGGGTTTGAAGAAAAAATCACAATACTGGGAAAGTGGTTCCAATTGGGATCCAATCCCTGACACTATAGGTCTTCCCGGCGGTGGTATGCGGTTTTTATGAGTTTTGGGAAGGGTGTAAAAGTAAGGGATTTTGTCTTCTGAATTTGTAAGGAAATCTGCTTCCTGTTTGGTGATATATCCATCTCTTTCCGCAGTGGAAACCAGCTCTAAGATTTCGTCTTTAAGGAAAGGAGAAGGGTCTTGTTGGAGCACAGTGTAACTAGCACTGTCACTAAGAAGCCGTTTACATTCGGCATCATAGGCCGTGGCATCCTGAATCACTATGCCACCCCCTTTATCGGCACTTTTTATTACAACTTCTTGGTTCTCTTGCAGGGATTTTATAGCTCTGTATTCCCCGGCTGTTAGATTTTTAAAGGAGGTAGGTTCAATCAAAGTCTCCACTTCTCGAGACACCGCCTGTTCAAAAGTTATTATATCGGCCGGTATCAGGTGAGTTGGAGGAGTGAAATTGGATTTCCTTTTGAAATTAGTATCACTCGATGTAGTTGGAATATTTGCATTCTGTTGTTCAAAAAAGGATTTTAATCTGAGTTTCCTAAAAAACTCTCCCAGTTCACATCTCAATTTAAAGCGATCCAGGCTAGGGCTTGGTATAAAACCGAGACCTTTTTCCAACAATCTAGTTTCATCTGTAGTAAGAACAACCTTGGATAAGTTGGTTATCAAACTTGTTGATTGCTCGGTCCCGCCCTCTGTTCCTGGGCCTTGCTCCGTGTGTTGTCTCCCACCGTTTCCGTGGATCCCCAATGAACCTGGTTGCCTGTTCGTCTCTTCCCCCTGCCTCTCCGGCCAAACCCTAAAAAAGGCTGCGGATACATATTCTGGTGGAATTGTTGTGGCGGGGGAGCAAAATGTGGATTCCAACCAAATTGCGGTGGAAATGGTGGCTGGTTAAAGGGGTCCGGATAGGGACCTCCAGGTCCTTGTTGTGGGTAAGGGAACCATTGATGGTTATAATGGCCATAATTTTGTCTACCTCTACCTCTGCCCCGTTGTTTATTCCCTCTGCTACCAGTGCTGGAATTACTCGAGTCTGAGTTTGCTGAAGTATCAGGGTCTTCATTGATACGTGTTGGGGGAGCATAATCTGGGGCAGCATAGGGATAGGTTTTGTCATAAGACCATCTTTTTAAATCTTTTTGGAATTTGGCTACCTTTGACTGTGCAAGGTTTTCTTTGTATTCATTAAGCTCCTTGTTAAACTCCTCAAGCGGCGGTGTCTCGAGAAGTGGAGACTTTGATTGAACCTACCTCCTTTAAAAATCTAACAGCCGGGGAATACAGAGCTATAAAATCCCTGCAAGAGAACCAAGAAGTTGTAATAAAAAGTGCCGATAAAGGGGGTGGCATAGTGATTCAGGATGCCACGGCCTATGATGCCGAATGTAAACGGCTTCTTAGTGACAGTGCTAGTTACACTGTGCTCCAACAAGACCCTTCTCCTTTCCTTAAAGACGAAATCTTAGAGCTGGTTTCCACTGCGGAAAGAGATGGATATATCACCAAACAGGAAGCAGATTTCCTTACAAATTCAGAAGACAAAATCCCTTACTTTTACACCCTTCCCAAAACTCATAAAAACCGCATACCACCGCCGGGAAGACCTATAGTGTCAGGGATTGGATCCCAATTGGAACCACTTTCCCAGTATTGTGATTTTTTCTTCAAACCCTTAATTCAGGCTACAAGCACCTACATTAAGGACACTAAGAGTCTCCTTTCCATGTTACTAAATGTACAACTCCCAGAGGAACCTTGTTACCTAGTGTCCCTTGACATTGAGAGTTTGTATACTTGCATTCCGCAGGACGCAACTCTCAAGGTATTGGCAGACATTCTGGACCAAACCACATGGTCGTATAATACTTCTAAGACCTTTGTGATAGACTGTGCTACCTTGGCATTGAAACGGAATTTTTTCCAGTATCAAGACACCTTTTACCTACAGAGGACTGGTACCTCGATGGGTAGTACCTTTGCTCCCAGTATAGCAGGGTTGTATGTATATAACTTTGAAAAAACGCACATCTTGACAAATGCCAACCCCTATGCAGCCAATGTAATCCTGTGGCAGAGGTACATTGACGATGTGCTTTTGATCTGGAAAGGGCATGAAGAAAGCTTACTAGCTTTTTTCGATTGGGTAAACACCTGTGATCCCCATTTAAGATTTACACACCAATATGATTCTAATTCCATTGTCTTCCTTGATGTCACACTCACCAAAACTGGGAACCGACTAACCAGTAAAACTTACTACAAACCAACTAGCAGGAACAGCCTTCTACACTTTTCCAGCTTCCATCCGCGTTCATTACGCGAGAATCTCCCTTTTGGGCAATATCTACGAGTACGTAGAAATTGTAGTAGTGTTGCTGATTTTAACAAACAAGCAGATGACCTCACAAAAAAACTAGAACATAGAGGTTACCCTAGAAAAATCTTACAAACTAGTCGGAAGAGAGCCAGAAATAACAACAGGGAAGCATTACTGGAAGACAATGTAAAAGAAAGTGATTCTCAGGTCCCTTTGACTTGTGTTACTACTTATAGTAACATATCTAATTCTGTAAGTCGGTGTATCGGTAAACACTGGCAAATTCTGACGAGTAATGGCAGAAATTGGCAGAAACCATTATTCTCGTACAAAAAAGAAAGAAGCTTGCGAGATGCCTTGGTGCACACCCGTCCAAGAATTAACCAACACAAACATGACGAGACTGTTTTGAATGCCTGGGGTTTGCCACCTGTTACTGGTCATTTTCCCTGCGGGGGATGTAGTGTGTGCCATCTTACATCCCCTACAAAAACATTACAACTAGAAGAAGGCAAGATATGGCACCTACGAGGTCATACCAATTGTAATTCAAGTAACGTAATCTACTTGATTACATGCCCCTGCGGTTTAAGATACGTTGGGATGACCACTCGAAAAATTAAAACAAGGATAGGAGAACATCGTAGTAACATCCGGTGTGGCAGAAATACTACTAAGCTGACTACTCATTTCCTTGAGAAAGCCCATTGCCCGAATGATGTGAAATGGGTAATAATTGAACAACTGAGTACCGCTGACGAGGGGAAATTGTATGAAAAGGAGCAACGATGGGTATATCGTCTATCTACTTACAATAATGGTTTAAATGATGACGTCCCGTGGGGATCAGTCATGCACAGATAGACCTTCTGCCCATGTCGGTAAAACTTACAGTCCCTGCCTGCCTTAATGCTCCATGAATTTCCTTTTCCCACTAGTATGGGAATAATAACGATGGATTCCCTGGGATAGGGGTGAAAGATTTACCTAATCAGGACGGGTCACACATTAGATTTTAAATATCTTATTATCTATGGCCCTAGCCTAATTAGTTTTTGTTTGGTTTTTCACTGTAGTATGGGAGTAAACGAACATATCTGGCCCCCACATGACTTTTCCCCCCTTTCTTCCTCACGTGTATTGTTTGATTGCAACTGCTGCACGGGACCGCGCAGACGATTGCATGGACACCTGTGGGGTGTGGACATGTCCGCAAAAGGTATTCCATTCATCATACTGTACATGTGTAAATTTTGGCTTCAGAGCGTGTCTGTAAGTAAATGTAAATAAACGGACGCCTTTAATAAAGATGACACAATCACGTCGGACACGTGATCTAGAGAACCGCCCCTGACGTTTCACGCGTCTTCCACGCTTACTTTAATCGCGTCTCCACTTCCGCGTTTACCAATTCGGGCGGCGGATGTGGTCGCTTGTAGGTGTTGAAGCGGGGAGCCGTTTGGCGACAAGTAAGTCCCTTGAAAGTTTAAACGCTGGTTTATTGATTATAATTTAACGGGACCGGCAGGTCTCATTTACTTATCCAGCCCGTTTTTCTTCTCTGTTGGCTTAACTCCATTCAGATACCAAACGTGAAGATTTCCCTCTGCCGCTATGCCCATGGGGCACTACACCTCGTAAAACTATGTGAGTGTGGGACTGACTACTCCTTCTTTTGAGTGTTTCTGTGCTACGTACACTCCTTGCAAGGGTGCCTCCTAGCCTATTTTTAAAAAAAAACTGGTTGAAATAAGCACTGCTTTTTATGCTCTCCATGCTTTTATTGACTCTGTGTAGGCAGTTGATACATAATGCCTGATGATATAAAGGGGTTTGAAATACAAACAGCTTTATCAACGTTTTTTGTTCCTCCTCTGGTTAATTCACCAAAGGAACAATTCTTTCAACTAATAAATGAGTTGAACTTAGTATAGTTGTGCACGTATAATAAGTCTACCTGTGTGGATGTATGCTTCTAAGAGTTCGCATTGTGGATACGTTATTGTGTTTATTTCATCCCTGTAGATTTTGATTGTTCCCCTACAACAAGGAGGTTAATGATCTCGAGAAGAATTTTCCTAAAAGGAGCCTCGACAACTGCAGGTCGTATGGTTCCACATGTCCACTGCTCAGGTCCGAGCGCTTTAGCGTGCTCTGGTAACTGAGTGGTTGAATAGTGTATTTCTAGGTCCTGAAGAATGCTGAGCTGAACTACCGCTCTTAAAGCAGAAACATGTTGACCGTATTCTTTTAGTATTTCTTTTCTTTCACTTGTTGAAGTGGACTGAAGGGTTCATTGTATAAACCTTCTTTTAGTCCAGAAAAATTAATTATATTCTTCACTCACTGTTTTTAAGGGAGTTAGAGCCACCCTCTTATTAAAGTAATTTTGAGGAGTGGTCCATACTCTTTTTAACTCACCATCACTTTCTCTAGCTAATAAAAAGGACCCAATGAAGACAACCGGCTACCAATGTTCTATTGGAGCCTGAGGGTTCTTCTAGCTAGACTTTTGAGCACGTGCACTCTATTTTTTCTATTTTTTTTTTTATTTTTCCTACTATATATAATTGCCTTTCTGGGATTTAATAGCGTCCTGATTTGGAATTTGTTTATTGCATTTGTCACTCGTTTTAACACTCTCTTGTTGTTTGGTATATGCATTTCAAAAAAGGCAAGATGGCGCAAACAATGTTTTTCAACACTTCCTCATTTCCTTCGAATCGAACGTTAACAGACGTTGGTGCATATTACCAAAGTTAAGCGATATTTATCGCTAACGATGCTTACCAACAAATTTTTTACCGCTAAGCATCGTCAGAAATTATCGAAGATAAACCTTGCTATTATCAAGGTTTATCGCAAATGCGATAAAAAACGGCCGCAATGCATGAATATCGCTAAAAAGTCAGCGATATTCATGCATTACCGAGCTAATGCTCTTAGCCATGTTATCCACCTCCCATTGGATAACATGGCTAAGAACTGCTCAGGGCAGGTATAACTTTTTTGAGATATTCGCGCTTAGCGCGAATATCTCCAAAAGTTGGTAATAGGAGATAGATATCTTGCATGTTGTAATGCAAATTATTGTGGTATATGGAACTCATACCATAATCTCTCAGGAAAGCAGAAACTGATCCTTTTGGGACCGCCTGAAAAGGCCTACGGGGTGAGGGGTACTCTACTTTGCCCCCTTTTCACGTTCCGAACTATTTTATTTTACTCTCTTCTGTAATTACACAAAATAGCAGTGATAAGATGCATCGGAGACACACAGTGAGAGAAAGGAGGCCGGAGATGAAGAAGAGATGTCAAATACACATTGGAGATAATATAGTGGCAGAAGGGAAGTAAATATGAGTAAACTTACCATGTAACATAAAAATGTTGCACTCTATACTATAAGTCTCATTTTATACTACAATCACTTCGCTACAACCTCATAAATTAAAAATAAAAATGAATAATGTCTCAAACAATTTTTGATTTCTAAATATAAATTTATTCTTCAGAATTTTCTAAATTTGAAAGAACTAGTAACATGTCCTCATCAGCAATTTCCTCATGAAATGTCTGCAATGATGATTCTTGTAACTCTATGGTCTCCAAACATTCGATAAATTCGCCATCAACAGATTGATCAAAAAAATCATTCAAGTCATCTCCTCCTTGTGACAATATTTCATTATTGGTGCTGTCAATTTCAATCAATGTAGTGGAATCATTCAAGTCATCTCCTCCTTGTGACAATATTTCATTATTGGTGCTCTCAATTTCAATCAATGTAGTGGAATCATTCAAGTCATCTCCTCGTGACAATATTTCATTATTGGTGCTCTCAATTTCAATCAATGTAGTGGAATCATTCAAGTCATCTCCTCCTTGTGACAATATTTAATTATTGGTGCTGTCCATTTCAATCAATCTAATGCAATCGTACAAGTCATCTCCTCCTTGTGACAATATTTCATTATTGGTGCTCTCAATTTCAATCAATGTAGTGGAATCATTCAAGTCATCTCCTCCATGTGACAATATTTCATTATTGGTGCTCTCAATTTCAATCAATGTAGTGGACAATTCAAAAGAAATTGCCACGGTCTCTTCATTGTGAGCCATTTTATTTTGAAATTGCTTGCTGTAAATTGCAGAAAAAAATAATCACTTTCATTTATCGTTTTTAGTAATACATAATATAAAACTAACTTTATCAAGTATTTAGTATAACAGAAAGGACTGCAAATAAATAACAGAAAACATTTTTCAAATTATCTTCAAGTGTACAACATAGTTCCCCTTACAAATTAACAACTCACCTTTTTAAAAGTAGGAGAAGTGTTAGTACTGTGTAAATCAAACACCAGAAATTCACCACCAAAAATTCCTCACAAATGTACCTCAGACAGTAGTATCACAAAATGGCTGTGGTTTCCTCTCATTTGACATATATACATGACCAATTAACTTTCATCACACACAAATACAAAACCAAAGTAACATTTTAATTGGTTCTAAATTTCAACACTTTCAAATGTGTTTTCCCCATGCAATTTTCCATAGGACATTTACATACGTCTACAGCCTGAATGGCTGAACGGAATTACACCAAACTTGGCAAAATGGTACATCAAACCTAAGAGGTCAGGAAGGATCTACTATGCCCCCTTATGGTCATTTCCCCCTTCGCTTTGGCCTCCTCTTGTCTCTCGATCCTACCGAGAGACAAGATGGCGGCCGCTACGGACTGTTTGGAATGTTGACAGACGCCGGAGAACCAATCAGCTTCGCAAAGCTCCGTAACGCGAAAAGTACACGAAGCGGAGCGCTGTTACAGATATATATCTTTTTTTGAACGTTAATTTCTCAAAATCCACTGGAGCACATATATTGAGACCTAGCAAAGGCACATCGGGCTACCAGTCCCTAATATTTTGCCAAGTTTCGTGCAAATCCATTCAGCCGTTCGATTATTGACATTTAGATACGTCTACAGCCTGAATGGCTGAACGGAATTACACCAAACTTGGCAAAATGGTACATCAAACCTAAGAGGTCAGGGAGGATCTACTATGCCCCCTTATCGTCATTTGCCCCTTCCCTTTCGCCTCCTCTTGTCTCTCGATCCTACCGAGAGACAAGATGGCGGCCGCTACGGACTGTTTGGAATGTTGACAGACGCCGGAGAACCAATCAGCTTCGCTTCACAAAGCTCCGTTGCGCGAAAAGTACGCGAACTGGAGCGCTGCCCGGTCCGCTGTTACAGATATATATCTTTTTTTAAACGTTAATTTCTCAAAATCCACTTGAGCACATATATTGAGACCTACAAAAGGCACATCGGGCTACCAGTCCCTACAATTTTGCCAAGTTTCGTGCAAATCCATTCAGCCGTTCGGGCTAAAAGTGAGGCCAACCGCCCTATGGAAAACTCAATGTTAAAAACACGTTTTGGGACCCCCTTTTTTCTCGACCCCCCCTGGACGAACCCCCCCCCCAATTTTCAGGGGCTGCTCAGAAACAAAATGTGCCATTTTCCTGAAAATTTCAGCCAATTCCGTCCACAAACGCCAAAGTTATTAGACATAGAATTTTCAAAAAACCCATAGAGAAAAAATCCTAACTATATATACCTACTGGCGACCGCCAGTAGGTAATATATATATTACCTACTGGCGGTCGCCAGTAGGTATATATAGTTAGGATTTTTTCCCCATGGGATTTTTGAAAATTCTATGTCTAATAACTTTGGCGTTTGTGGACGGAATTGGCTGAAATTTTCTGGAAAATGGAACATTTTGTTTCTGAGCAGCCCCTGAAAATTGGGGGGGGGTTCGTCCAGGGGGGGCCGAGAAAAAAGGGGGGTCCCAAAACGTGTTTTTAACATTGAGTTTTCCATAGGGCGGTTGGCCTCACTTTTAGCCCGAACGGCTGAATGGATTTGCACGAAACTTGGCAAAATTGTAGGGACTGGTAGCCCGATGTGCCTTTGCTAGGTCTCAATATATGTGCTTCAGTGGATTTTGAGAAATTAACGTTTAAAAAAAGATATATATCTGTAAGCGCACTCTGGGCAGCGCTCCGGTTCGCGGACTTTACGCGTACCGGAACTTCGCGTAGCGAAGCTGATTGGCTCTCCGGTGTCTGTCAACATTCTAAACAGTCCGGAGCGGCCGCCATCTTGTCTCTCGGTAGGATTGAGAGACAAGAGGAGGCCAAAACAAAGGGGGAAATGACCATAAGGGGGCATAGTATATCCTCCCTGACCCCCTAGGTTTAATGTGGAGGCTTTAAAAGGGCCCCGCGGGGCAAAAAAATAATATTTTTTTTTTTGTATTTTTGCGTGGGTAGCGCCCGGTTCGCGAACCGGGAAGCGTTCTGGGCAGCGTACTATAATGAAAAATGAATGATAGACTTTTCAAATACTGTATGTTAATTGATTGTTGGTTTTGTTGATTATTTTTTAATTTTTTTATTTTTTAAGCAATTATTTATTATTGTGATTGTGTTTCAAAATTTAATAACATTTCTAACATTTAACTAGTTTATGAATTACATATAAAAATTATTAAAGACTCAAACAATTTTTTAATATTACATACAATTTTATTTTTCAGATTGTTTTTCAAAATTTAATAGAACGTCTAGCATGTGACTGTCCGATATGTCCTCTTGTTGAGTGAACATAAGTTCCCACATTTGACCGTCATCATAATGGAGTAAATGATCGACAGATTCTACACATTGAAGTAATTCATAGTCCCGTGACTCATCCATGAATTCTAAGTCATCAATGGGTTCCATAACTTGTTCATTGTTGCTGTCCAGAACAATTTCGAAGGAAACATTCTGCTCACCTTCCATTTTATTGCTGTAATTTGCATAAAAAATAAATACATCAGTAGTGATAGGGCACTGTTGGGTTTAAGTTCAGGCAGGTACTTGTGAGTTTATAACAGAGAAGTAATCTATGGGCACTGTATGGTTTCAGGCGTGAAGTAGTACTATTAAAAAGTGCCTGTGAAGAAGCCTAAGTAAATTCATAATTATACCACAGAAACCTAAATCAATCCATAATTATAATAAATAAGCCTTTCTCAATGTCTAACTTTTACAGAGGGATAGTAGAAGAAGCCTAAGTAAATTCATAATTATACCACAGAAACCTGAATCAATCCATAATTATAATAAAGAAGCCTTTCTCAATGTCTAACTCTTACAGAGGTAGTATATAACTATCTGAAAATGTTTTCAAATTTATAAAATAATATCTCACCTTCTAAAAACAAGTTTAAGTTGTGAGTGAAAATGATCTTGCAATGTAATTCAGGAAGTAGTAGTCAAAATGGCTGTGTTTCTCTCTCTTTCTTTATATATATTCAGGTACATAACCAATCAAATGTCAGGTAAAAAAAGTAGAAAATGAAAGTAACATTTTAATTGGTTGTCAATTCCAACACTTCAGATGTGTTTTGTGAAGTAATTTACCTCAGGGTATTTAGAGAGGTCTACAGGCTAAATGGTTAAATGGAATTTCAATCAAATTTGTGAAAATGGTAGGCATTGGTATGAAGTATGAGGTAATCTATATTTGGTGAAATTGTCTCCAGTCGCTTTTCTGTAAACTACTTTCCCACCTTTTTTGATGGTGCGCTTCCCAGGGAGCGACCCGGTACGCGAACTGGTGAGCGCCCCGGTTCGCGAACCTTAAGCGTTACGGGAATCCACCATTTTGTGTTTCGGTCGAATTAAGATACAAGATGGAGGGCAAATAATGTTCAGAATGGGTAGAAGGGGGCACGGTAGACTTATCTTGACCCCCTAGGTTTTCTGAGGGTGGCTGAGGAGGCCCATATGTGCGAAAAAAAAACATTTTTTTTTAAATTTAGCGAGGTTAGCTCCCGGTTCGCGTACCGGGAAGCGCCCCAGGGAGCGTACTTTGTTGAAAATTAGTGAAAAAAGTTAGAGTAAAATAATAATTGTGAGTGATCAGATGTAGGGTAGCTCTGAGAAGAGCTTTTGGGTTTATGGTACATTTAGGTACTTATAAGTAGGTACCAATGCACAGTCTTAAATTCAGAATGAAAATTCTGTTGCCCTCATCTGAGAAGTGAACTCAATCTCCTCTGTAGATATCTTGCATGTAGTAACGCAAGTTATTGTTGTACAGGGAGCCCATTCCATGGTCTCTCATGTAAGCTGAAACAGATTTGTTTACATGCTTCCTCGACTTCTCAATTTGTGGACAAAATTGGTTTGACCACCTCCATTTCTGTCTTTGGCATATATTTGAATATACCAAGGCAGTCTGAGGAAAAAGTGCCATCAATTGCTCAAAGGTGTCCTTTAAAAGCATTTCCAGACCTACCCCAGTCAAAGTGCCCAAATCATTACCTCCACAGTGCACAATTAACAGGTCAGGTTTTGGCAAATGCATAAAAGTTTTCACCAATGGTATCAATTGGTGACATTTTAATCCTCTGTGGCCAAACCACTTAATTTCCACATCTTGTAAATTGAGGTTAGGTAAATTCCTGTTCTCAGCATACCTCTGAGCCCAATAGATGTAACTATGTCCAACAATCCAGACAGAAAACATGGTGAGAGAAGGTTCTCCTGCAGTCAGATGAAGTGTGGCAATGAAATGGCAGTTGAAAAAATAAGAGTTTAAAAATGAAAAAAACTGTGGAGTTTCTGTGTTAATGAAGCAGTAACAGTGATTGGTGGATTTTGATTGCTGAAAACAGAAAGTTAGGGTGCATGGATGAGTTGTTTGAAAGATGTATTTTGAGTGGTCAAGAAAAAATCATTAAATGAAAGAATGCACTGGATATGAGGTGCACTGAGAGTTCAGAGTTCAATTGCAACATTGTTGTGTGAACTTGCAAACACCAGAAGTCTTCCAAGAGGTGGTTGCCATGCAGAAAAGGCATGAAATGGCAGAGGGGGGAAGGGTTTTCATTTGAAAAAAAGTGAGGGAAGAGTTTTGATTGGGTGACATGAGAGATATGTGTGAAGAATTACAGCATTTCTGTGCTTTTGATAGCTGCAGACTCTGGAGTGCATACCTTTTGCTCTGCTGAAGACACATTGGTGTGTTTCTGAGACTGTTTTCAAACTCAAAGTATTTGCTAAGGTGAGAAAATATTTCTTTAATTTAGATAGAGAATAGTGTGCTTTAAGGAGAAAATTATGAAGAAAGTTGTGTTTTTCAAATGTTGCTTTGTCTCAAGTGTTTTACAAATAGATGTTGTTTCTTTGAGAAAATGTAATTGGAGAAAATGTGAAGTATTAGTACTGACAGGGTGTTTTTCTGCATAGGAGCTGTGGAGTCTTTTCAAATTATGACTTGAAAATCGTTTTTGAGGAAAATGAATGGTTATAATATTTCTGACAAGGACATAATGGTGTATGCTTCTTTATAATGCAATTGACTGTCTCTGATGTTATTTTTCCCATTTCAATGTAAGACCTTTCTCTGTGGCACAAATTGCTTGTAAATATGCTCCCACCTGTGCATGGCAAATTTAGATTTTGAATGTTTGTGTTACATAGCCATGTTAAAAGTGATACAAACATGCTGCAAAGGCAATCAAAAAACGCTTTTATGTGTCTTAAGGACATTTGATGTCATTTTTCCCATATTACATTAAAAGACCTTTCTCCGTGGGGCACATTCCTTGTAAATATGGTCACACTTGTGCATGGTAAATTTAGATTTTGACTGTTTGAGTTACATAACCATGTTAAAAGTGACCCAAAAAAATTGCAAAGGCTTTCAAAAAACACTTTCATGTGTCTTAAGGACATTTTAAGTCATTTCCCTGTGGGCAGTGTTTTCAAATTATGACTTGAAAATCGTTTTTGAGGTAAAGGAATGTTGTTAAAATTTATGTGCGCCATATGCCCCCAAATTTCTTTTACAGGGGTGCAGCAGGGTGTTCTTGAGACACCCCTGCACCTTTGGAAAAATTCCTAATTTGCGATGAGCTAATTGCTAATCGCAAATTGCACCTTCATTCCTATGGGCATGCTGGCCCATGGAAATGAATGGGTAATTTGCAATTAGCAATTTGCTCATCGCAAATTAGGAATGGTAAAGAATCGCTATTTATTCCTTAAAATTCGCTATTTTGGAAATGCAAAATAGTTTGATGATACATATGGCGGTTGATCTCTAACAAGATAAGAAGCTTAGGGATACATTTATGATGACTGGCGCAATGAAGTGGACATCACTTACTTCATTGGTAGAGCTTTACATGTATTATCTCCTCTGTATTCTTCATCAAGCGTAACTTTAATCTGCAATCCTGAGTAGGCCTCACCTTAAACAAACCTCTGGATAGGCCACACCTTATCGTCATCATGAATTAATCATTTAAAATGCTAGGGACAGATTTATGATAGGTGTATGCCTCTTTTGCGCCACTTACAAAACACTGCCCATGGGGAAATGACTTAAAATGTCCTTAAGACACATGAAAGTGTTTTTTTAAAGCCTTTGCAATTTTTTTGGGTCACTTTTAACATGGCTATGTGACTCAAACAGTCAAAATCTAAATTCACCATGCACAGGTGGGAGCATATTTACAAGGAATGTGCTCCATGGGGAAAGGTCTTATAATGTAATATGGGGAAAATGACATCAGAGACAGTGAAATGCCTTATAAAGAAGCATACAGCATTATGTCCTTGTCATAAATTTACAAACCATTCCTTTTCCCTAAAAACGATTTTCAAATCAAAATTTGAAAACACTGCACATGTGGAAATGACTTAAAATGTCCTTAATTCAAAATTTGCTATTCCTTATTTTGCGATTGCACTGAAGGATTTGCAAATTTTGCGATTCCTTAAATGCAATGTATCAAACAAAAAATATGCAAAAAATGCCATTAAGGATTTGCAAATTACCACCAACTTCTAGTTGGTGGTAATTTGCGAATTCTTTTCAAAAAGCTTTTTTTCCAAAAAACAAAAGGTGACATATGACGCCCATACATGCCCTTAGGGCATGTATGTGCGCCATATGCCCCCAAATTTCTTTTTCAGGGGTGCAGCAGGGTGTTCTTGAGACACCCCTGCACCCTTGGAAAAATTCCTAATTTGCGATGAGCTAATTGCTAATCGCAAATTGCACCTTCATTCCTATGGGCCTCCTGGCCCATGCAAATGAATTGGTAATTTGCAATTAGCAATTTGCTCATTGCAAATTAGGAATGGTAAAGAATCGCTATTTATTCCTTAAAATTCGCTATTTAGGAAATGCAAAATAGTTTGATGATACATATGGCGGTTCATCTGTAACAAGATAAGATGCTTAGGGATACATTTATGATGACTGGCGCAATGAAGTGGACATTACTTACTTCATTGGTAGGCCTTTACATGTATTATCTCCTCTGAATTCTTCATCAAGCGTAACTTTAATCTGCAATCCTGAGTAGGCCTCACCTTAAACAAACCTCTGGATAGGCCACACCTTATCGTCATCCTGAATTAATCATTTAAAATGCTAGGGACAGATTTATGATAGGTGTATGCCTCTTTTGCGCCACTGTGCGTCACTTTTGTGATGCAGCGGCGGTGCAAAAGATTTGCTATGAGGCGACAAAATTACAAATTGATGCATTTAGGCAGATGTGTCATGGTGTAAAAAAAACGTGCCACATGAAACCGATGCAGCAGTGATGCAAAAGATGCACCATGTTGCAAGACAGGCCTCACTTCGGGCCATATGTATCAAGCTAATTACCATTCGGAAAGGTCAAAATTCAGCGAATTTCGGCCTTTGCGAATGCTAATTAGACAAATGGTATGTATCAAACAAGTTTGATGCAAAATAAGGAATAGCAAAATTTGCTATTACTTATTTTGCGAATGCACTGAAGGATTTGCAAATTTTGCGATTCCTTAAATGCAATGTATCAAACAAAAAATATGCAAAAAATGCCATTAAGGATTTGCAAACTACCACCAACATCTAGTTGGTGGTAATTTGCGAATTCTTTTCAAAAAGCTTTTTTTTCCAAAAAACAAAAGGTGCCATATGACGCCAATACATGCCCTTAGGGCATGTATGTGCGCCATATGCCCCCAAATTTCTTTTTCAGGGGTGCAGCAGGGTGTTCTTGAGACACCCCTGCACCCTTGGAAAAATTCCTAATTTGCGATGAGCTAATTGCTAATCGCAAATTGCACCTTCATTCCTATGAGCCTCCTAGCCCATGGAAATGAATGGGTAATTTGCAATTAACAATTTGCTCATTGCAAATTAGGAATGGTAAAGAATTGCTATTTATTCCTTAAAATTCGCTATTTAGGAAATGCAAAATAGTTTGATGATACATATGGCGGTTCATCTGTAACAAGATAAGAAGCTTAGGGATAGATTTATGATGACTGGCGCATCACCAGGGATGTGCCAGTCATCCTGCGCCGCTGTTCCGCCACCCATGGTGTGCTGCATTTACAATGCGGCGCAGCATGGGTCAAAAATGGCACAGATGCGTGACGTATCTGTGCTGTAAAAGGTGGCGCATTGCTGGAGTTGTATCGCAAGTGCGATGCAGCTCCAGCAAGGCTCAGGGGTGCCCCATCTCCACAATGTTGCGTCAAGACCTATGCCTGCTTAAAGCAGGCGCAGGGTTTTGACGCAGCTTTCTCCTATCTGATTGTAAATGCGGCACACCATGGGTGGCAGAGCAGCGGTGCACGTTAACTGGTGCATGCCTGGGGATGTGCCATTTAACATAAATCTGCCCCTTTACATTTAAGTATGTGCAGGGGACACAGAGTCGGTGAGGCTTATCCAAGGTTAAGAAGAGATGAGTCCTGTTCACTGAAAAATTAGACATAGGCTTCACCTGCTCAGCATCGCTGGACATGGCTAAATAATAGCTGCAAAATGTTACTCTTGTTAAACAATTTTACTATTATAATCTCTGAGATTTGTCTCTTACTCTGCAACATCTCATTGTTGTTATCTTTCTTTAAAGATAAAGACAACATCAACATGAGCGATAATCTGCAATCAGTTGATTTTGACCTCATCATTGAACTTGTAATTGAAACATCAGTGGATGTTGATCCCTTGGATGATTTAAATCCTGAGGATGAAGAAGAACGTGATGAGGATGCAGATTTGTCCGAATTATATGACATAGGGTGGGAAGCTGACCTGCTTGATCCTATGGAACTATAAACATTTATTTTTAAAATTTATAATAAATAAAAAGTAAAAATGTAAACCGTTTAATTTAAAAATAAAGACACCTTCAAAAACAGGTTATGTGTAGTGTCTTCAATAAAATATTAAAATATGCTCATAAAATTAGATCAGATTCACTTATAAGATAGCACAGGTAACATGAATATAAATTCCATTTCTTTTCTGCTACTTCTGTATTCTAAAATTGCCATGCACTAAAAAATCTTATATGTAAAAATGTAAAGTAGTGTTTTAAGTTTTTGATTACTGTTATTGATGTACTGTTGGGTAATAGTGGTTAATAACATTTTTTAATATATTTTACCACAGATTCAACTGCAGATCATTTCAACATTTCACCATGCCAACGAAAGAAAGACTGAGAAAGGCTGCAAAACGTCAAAGACAGCAGGTGATTGAAAAAAAGCAGCAGTCCTCTAACAAAAAGATTTGTCAAGTCAACAAGAAAGCACCGGGTAAGAGTACAAAAACATTCATAAGAAATATTTGCAGTAAAAAAAATATTACTACAGAAAATGTTTCAGTCCAGAAAAAGAGAAGCAATTCAAATGGAAAGGAAAGGCCAATCAAAAATGTTACTGCTAGAGCAAGAGATAACTCTGTGCATGATAGCAGAAGGAAACAACAGTTTAGGGACATTCGTAAACGAATGTTCCGCAACAGGATAATTGGCAATTTGTTAAAAAATATTAAGAAAGGTCAACAGAAAGTGGTTTTTTATAAGAGAAAAAAAAAAGTTGAGAAAGTTATTGATCAGGCATTTGAAATTAAACGTAAGTTATTTATTTTGATAATCAATAGAATTAGGAAGCTAAACAAGGCAATTTATGATTTCAAAAGAAATAGTAGATGGAAGAGAATAGTTAATCGTAGTAATTTTTGTGAAGTTTTTTCTGGAGAATGGATGCATAGTTCAAGCTGTGAGGCATTTTTTAATGAGGAGAGTTATTTCCAGGATAATGATTTGGTGCATGCAGTTGACACCAGTGGTCGTGCTTATGAAGTGAAAGATGGTTGTCCAGTTGAAAAAGAAAAACAACAGAGGCAGAAGAGGTGTTAGGTAATGAGGTTTTAGGAAGACGTGCTAAGGGTCCTGTGTACACCTGGAAGTGTAGTAGTATTTGCAGTGTGCGACAGGATTCCATCAATTTGCTTTGTGATTTTGTACGGTCATTTAATAAGAAAAGTTTGAAGCAGAAAATAAGGTTGTTGCAAGAATTAGATCCTTGCAGAGTGAGAGAAGTGACAGGTTTGCATGGTCATTCACTGGCTTGTCTTTCCAGGAGAGTATGCCAGAGTGTTTTTCATCATTTCAGGATGCTAGCAGTGCATCATAATAAAGTGAGGAAATTAGTTAGAATGTTGTATTATGCTAAGAGTCCAGCAATTATGCTTAAAAAATTATGTGCTGCTCTTTTGCATGGTTCTGAAATAGATGTGAAGAATATATGTGAAGAAATTGAGATTTGTTACTTTGGAAGTAAAGAGGAGAATGTTGAAATTGACCAAGAAGAAGCGGGTAATGTGGAAGATAGTGTACAGGTTTCCAGTACAGATAATTTCCAGAGGGAAATTGCCACGTTTCAGGTCAAATCAAGGGAGAGGCCAAATTTCACTTGTGTGTGTTGTCGACGCACTTATTATAAGAATCAGACTAAGTTAGTGGATTTATATGCAAAAAGTGAAAGGGAAAATAATAGTGAATGGAAGGATTTCGCAACATACTTGATGGTAGAAAATTGTTTTGATTTGGGATTGGATCAACGTGTGTGTACTTATTGTTGTTGCAAATTAAATCAAAACCAGATGCCTGCTAGAGCAGTTCATAATAATCTGGAATTGGTTGAGATTCCTTCTGAATTGAAGGATTTAAATACTTATGAATCTATTTTGATTCAAAGTATCCATCCCTTTCAGGCTATTGTAAGAATGGAGCCAAAGACAGGGAAATTGCCTCCATCAGATTTACAGAGAGGATTAAAGGGAAGAGTTGTTTATTTGCCTCTAGATTTGAAGAAAAACATTAACACAATTGGAGTAGAAAAAGTGGACGAGGAACCTCTGGTTATCTTAGTTAATGGGGTTCCGACAAAGAATAAGAAAATATGGCAAGATTTAGTAGATGTTAGGAAAGTTAAAAAGGCAACATTGTATTTGAAAAAAAATAATAAATACTATAAGAATGTATATGTTGCAGAAGAGGAAGTAAGTGAGGAAGAGGATAGCGATTTGTGTGCTGGTCAAATTGAGAAAGTAGAAACTTCTACTAGTGAAGAAATATATGAACATTATAGTGTTCATCCTTTGCATTCCAAGGAAGTCATGGGGAATGCTATTGAGTTGTTTCAAATGAAACAAGCCAAAGGGAGTCCCATTAGTGTTTGGGAGGAAAGTTTGGAAGCTCGGTGTTTCCCACAGCTTTTTCCAACAGGTCAGGGAGGAAGATATGATGAGCGACCTCATCAAATTCCTGCTTCTGAATACCGGACTTTGCGATTGTATGCAGGAGATGCTAGGTTTCGACAATGCATTCCTTATTTGTTTCATCTCCTGTTTGAAAGCGATCTGTCTGGACTGTCATATGCAGTGAACCACATCTTGAAAAGTGGTATAGACATGCAAAACATCTCGGCAAGTGACTTTATGGATAAAGTCAATGTCCAAGACAGTATTTTGGATTCTCACCTGATTAATCTCATGCCGTGTCAGCGTGGTACTAATGAGTACTGGTACCGTCGTCATGGTGATTTAAAATGTATGCTGAGGAACTTAGGTACTCCCACATGGTTCCTCACTCTGAGCTGTGCCGAGTATGGCTGGGAAGACTTACTTGAATTTCTACGAGAGGCAAATGCTAACGTAGAAAACATCGAATTCAAGACACCCGGAGAACTGTGCTCTTTGGATCCAGTCAATGTATGTAGGTACTTCAATCATAGATTTGAAGCTATGATGTCTTTCATCATGAATAAGAAGAATCCACCTCTTGGAGAGGTGTTGGATTTCTTCTGGAGAAAGGAGTACCAAGCAAGAGGTGCTCCTCATATACATATGTTGCTGTGGATCAAGGATGCACCTAAATTTGGAACGGATCCAGAAGACTCAGTGATGAGTTTTATACAACAGTATTCTACGTGTGCTGTTCCAAACGCAAAGGAGAAGAAAAGCCTAAGAGAAAAAGTTCTGCGTTTCCAAAGCCATCGATGTGGAAAGTACTGTCGTCGTAAATTCCGAAACAAGGACAAGTTCTACACCAAATGTCGTTTCGGTTTGCCACGACCGGTGATTTCTAAAGGAAGAGTAAACAGTTTGCTGTCTTCGCTGCGACATAATGTGATGAAGAAATCACCTAAAAACACATACAATTTGAAGAGGAACGAAGAGTCCAAGTACATCAACGACTACAACCCGGTGATTTTGTCCATGTGGAATGCTAACATGGATATACAGTTTGTGGCTGATAACTGTATGGCTGTGGCTCGGTATGTGACGTCTTACATCACCAAAAAAGAGAAGACAGAATTGAAGGATATGTGGGAGGACATTTCCCATGAAAAGAGCCTCAGCAAGAAGTTGTACAGTTTCAGTCTGAAGATGTTGTCGCATCGAGAAATCGGAGCGTACAAATGTTCTGACCGGTTGTCTTCAGCAAGTCTCTATGCCAAGTCCAGGAGTATCATTTGGGCGAGTCTTGGTCTTGCTGCAACGCGTAATCGAGTTCTCAAACCTGTGCGGGAAATTGAGTATTTGGCGGAAAAGGAGCCAAACAGTACCGACATTTTGAAGACCAACATGTTGGATACATATTATCCAAATCGAAGTATTCACCTCGAGAATGTTTGTCTGTATGAGGTTCTTCAAAATTACATATTCAAGAGGAACATCAAAGAAGATACTGAGAAAGGAGTGTATGCTGTAATAGGAAGTGAGGGATGTCTGGTCAAGCAAAGAAAATGCCACTTGGTAAACCATCGAAAATTGAGTGGCGAATCTCCTGAAAAAAAGGAGTTTTTCTATTTAGCACTTTTGCAACTTTTCAAGCCTTGGCGTGCAGAAGAGGAACTGCTTGGAGATTTTCTCTGTTACGAAGACTCTTTCAATGCCGCCAAGGAGACCATAGAATGTCCTGCTTTTCCCAAATATGTACAAATGTTGAATGCGGAAATTGAGCAGGAAGCAATGATTGCAGCCGAGATTGCCAGAGACAGTTCTCAGGACAGTCAGAGTTCTCCTTCATTGAGTCAGGATCCACTAGGAGGACCTGTTATCGAAAATGAAGCTGCCACTGCTATGAATGAAGTGGAAAGAGCCATGGCACATGCTCAGGAGGATGCGGTTAACTTAGAAGAGTTGGAAAGACAACTCAACGTTGAGCAGAGGAAAATATATGACGAAGTTACCATGCAAATTGATCATGGATTAAGTCATGACAAGAAAGAGTGCTCATGTACGTCGTTGAAGCCTGTCCGACTGTACGTGAGTGGAGAAGCGGGAACTGGAAAAAGTTTCCTCATTAAAGCAATTTCATGCTATTTGCAGGAAAGGACAGAGTCATCGCTGTCTTGTGTTGTCACCGCTCCAACTGGACTGGCAGCACATAACATTAAAGGGATTACTTTACATCGTTTACTGATGCTGCCAGTGGAGCATGACAACAAATGACAATATCACAAGCTATCTGGAGATGCTTGTTTTGAAGTTTCAAGAATCTTGAGGAAAATGAAACTTCTTATCATTGACGAAGTAAGCATGGTTTCCAATGTCATGCTTGCCTTTGTGCATTTGAGAATGCAAGAAGTTCTCAAAACAGAGTATGATGTGTTATTTGGTGGCAAACACATCATTGTTTTCGGAGATCTTCTGCAGCTGACACCAGTGAAAGGGCAACCTGTGTTCAAAATGCTCACGCATGAAGATACCAGGAAGTGCCTAGGCAGCATTGGCAACGTCAACATATGGTTAAACTTCAATTATGCTGAACTGCATGAAAATATGCGTCAGGCGAAGGATGAAGTTTACAAGACTATTCTACAAGATGTTAGAATTGGAAAAGTGACCGAGCATGGGAAAGAAGCTTTACATGCACGATTACTGTCAAATTTATATCCAGAACAAGATGTTGTGCCTGAGAATATTTTTCAGAAAATTACTGAGAAGAAATCTGGAATATGTTTGATGCCAACTCTTGCAGAATGTGCCAAATTCAACAACAAAATGTTGCATTTAGAAAAGCAAGAGATTGTGAAACTGGAAGCTATTGACAGAGTAGAGCATATGGGATCAACAATTATTTTGTCTGAGAATCTGAAAACAAAATTGGATTCATTAGAGAAGAGTATATCTAAAACTGCAGGTTTTGAAAAGACTCTGAATGTGTGCTTGAACTGCCGTTTAATTTTAAGAAGGAATTTACATGTTGAAAGAGGTCTGGTAAATGGATCAATGGGTAATGTTGTTGATTTTGTAAAATACAGAAATAGAGATGGAATTGAATTTTTAAAAATTAAATTTGATGGCATTGAGGAAGTACAGCTAATTGGTCGTTGCTCTGCTAGATTTTTGCTTGTAAAAGACTTATATGTTCGCCGTAAGCAGTTTCCTGTTTGCTTGGCATATGCGGTGACAATCCATAAATCGCAAGGTTTAAGTGTAGACAGTGCATTGGTGAATATTGGCAGTTCTGTGTTCAAGGAGGGTATGGCATATGTGGCATTGTCACGAGTTAGAACTTTATTGGGATTGTACTTGATTGAGTGTGATGTCACAAGCATTTGTGCGGATCTAGATTGTGTTAAGGAATACAATAGGTTAAGAAGAGAGTATGCGCCACATTTGCCTCAATATCCTTTGTTTGAGAAACGTGTGGTAGGCCGGAAACGAAGAAATGTAACCAATACTGGGGAGGTTGTAGCAAAAAGACGAAAAGTCGATGAACCTGAAATTATAAGCAGAAACAAAAAGAATTCTGTTGAAGATGTTGTTGGTTTTCAATTTGAAAACAGTTCTGGTGTCAACTGCTATGCTAATGTAGTGGTTAATGTTTTGTTTTCTCTAGAAAATGTAAAAGAAGAGATTGTGGTCAATTCTGATCAAAGATTTTGCAGTTTGTTAAATTCTGTGTTAGAGAAATGTAGCACTGATAGAACAAACATAGAAAGTGTGTCTGAAATTCGAAATCTGTTAGACAGATGTTCAGGCCAAACACAATTCTCTCAAAATATTCAGCAAGATTGTCAGGAGTTTTTAATGTATAAGCTTGATGTATTGCATGCTGAAGGTGTAGATGTAGATCAGCTGTTTGGGCTTTCTTATCAATGGCAGCATGACTGCGAGAACTGTATGGTATCAAGTACTACTAGTGTAGACTCAGAAAGATTTATATATTTAACTTTGCCAGACAGTAAATCAGTCTCCTTTAATAAGCTAGTAAAAGCAGCTGATCACAACATGGAGTGTAGCCAATGTAAATCTGAAATGATGTCCACATTATTTATACGAACATATGGCCAGTATGTCATTTTAATGTTCCAACGATGTAGGCCTGATGGAACAAAATTGACAACTTTAATTAAAAATGTTGTGGCTTCGCAGTTGTCAATATCAGGAAGGACTTTTGTAACTGCAGCAATTATATATCATGACGGCCCTTCAATAACATCAGGACATTACACAGCTTATTTAAAGTCTAGAAATGGCTGGTCATTTTGCAATGATTCTGTTTTAATTTTCAAAAAAAAATTGCCGTATGACCTTAAAAACTCTTACCTGGTGTTTTTAAAACCAACATTTTAGGGAAAGAATCTCGGGATGTGCTCTGTGGAATTTCAAGAAGTTCTAATGGCTCCTACACGATTTGGCCTTGAGGATAAGTGTAGTTCAGAGACATAACTTCTAACCATAAGACTGGACATCATGGAGAAATAAGTGCACTTTGAATGAGTTCAGAAAAACTATTTCTTTTTATAAGCTAATTGAAGCAGCCAATCAAAACATAGAGTAGAGGGAATGTACGTCTGCAATGCTGTCTACTGTTTTACATTGCTTTGTGATTAAAAGTGATGTAGAGAATTAAATAATTGTAGTAGTCATAGAGGTAGTGTAAGTCTGCTTCATAGTAAGCAGTATCAGTGTCATAGGAAATGTAGAACATGACTGAGCAAGAAGGGGAAGATATTACTATTCCAGGATTGTGAAAATGATCTTCAACATTTTAATTCTGAAAGTTGCAGAAATGCCAAATGACGGGATTGGCTTACAAGAAATCCAAGAGTTATAAATGGCTCTGACAAGATTTGGCTTTGTGGAAACTTGTGGTAGAGAGCAAGAAGTCATTTATTGCATGTAACATGTTTTTAAAAATGATGGAGGTTTTCTTTCAGAAAGTGGCGGGCTGAAAGTAATAACAGCACAACAGAGTATAAGCTGTTCATAGGACATCCTTTGACGTCATGGAAAGTAAGTTAACTTTAAGGAGTTCTGAATTCTGATTTGCTATGTTGTATGGGTTTTTTAAACACAATCATTTTGATTGTGTTTTTTTTTCCCCGCTGTTATATGATGAATACCTTCAAGTCACTGTTTTTAGTGAATTTTGATACATTCTGAGAACAGCAAAAATAAACCATTTAACATGTATAATTAATTCTGTACTGGTTGCATTTATGATGTATATGTAGAACTGTGTAGGAGGCATGGAGAAGGTGAGGCTTCTGTAAGTGTCAAAGTTGTTGCATGCAGTGCTGCACTTCTGCGTACTCTTTCATATGCTGGACTACATCTGCACAATGAGATACCTAAGCAAAGGAAACACAAGTGATATGATTGTGAAATGAGCAAAAGAAATTGCACGTATTTCGATTACATCACCTGTGTTTCCTATCATTATGAATCACATTGTGCAGATCAAGTTTAGGTCTGTCCAGGGAAACAGAGGAGGTTTGGCCTTTGTTCAAGAGTGCAGTGGACATGACTCACTTCATTGGTAGACCTTCACATGTATTATGTCCTCTATTCTCTTCAACAACTCGAAATTTCATCTGCAACCCTGAGTAGGCCTCACCTCAAACAAACCTCTGGATAGGACACATCTTATTGGCATCCTGAAGCAATCATTTAAAATTTTAGTGTCTTGCGACACTTTTCTGAGACAACAGCAATGCAAAAGATGCACCATGTTTTAAGATAGGCCTCACTTCATCTGCATCAAGATACTGTTAGTTTAAAATGTATATCTTTAGGACTGTGTAGGGGGCCTGGAGAAGCAGAAGCTTCTGTAAGTGTCAAAGTTGTTGAAAAACTGTTTGTCCTTCAATCTTTTCCCTTGTCTTTTGTAATTTTTAAATACATGTTTTAATATTTTTCAAATGTTTGTTCTCTCTTTCACAGATTGAAAGTATAAAAACAAAAAGTGAGTAATTTAACGACAATTATAAGGTAAATGTTTTGTACTCTTTTCGTTACATTTCTATCACATTTAACTTCTATTAGTTCCACTGCTTCATTTCTTTAACCCTCAGTTTCCTGCCTTTGCTACTTCCCTCATTCCTTTCTCTATTACCTACTTACTCAACTCCTTCCACTCTTTTTCTCAGTCCCTCTCTTCTCATAGTTCCTCACTCTTGTTCACTCACTCCGTCTCTATTACTCTTAGTGTCTTTGACTGATCACTCTATCACTATTTGTTCATAATGCTTTCTCTGTGTAGTTGAAGCACACTAAGGGGCATATTATGAACACAGCCAATAAAATTATTGCTGTTTTTATTGGCAGAAAACTGGTGCAAAAGTGGTTTTAGCGGCAGTTTTCTGCCGCAAAAGCGGCTTTAGCGACACATTTCTGCCAATAAAAGCTGCAAAACTTTTATTGCCTATGTTGATGATATGGCTCTATGTTACTTACATTTCTTTGCTGTTTCAATTAATCTTTTTCTGTTATTTTTTGTTTTCTGTTTTCTATTTTTTCTCTCTGTTATTCCCCATGTTTTAATCTTATTTTGAACATTCACTCACATTCTCCAAGAAACTCTTCTTTGTTAATGTTATACTCTCTTTTTTTTTCTTTCACTTCCTTATCTATTTTGTTTTTCACAATGATACCCTCTTCCGTCTTTTCTTCGGTAAATAGATCTATTAAACAGTATCTCTTCTTTACTCCCTATAGCTGTCTTTCTTTTAACATCACTCTCTGTTTACTTTCCTTATACTTACTCTTTTTTTTTTTTTTTGGTTAGCTCCCGGTCCGCGTACCGGGAAGCTAACCGGGAAGCGAACCAAAATAAATAGAGCTTGCCAGAGTGCTAAACATTCTAGCAATTTTTTTTGAAAGGGGAGGTAGTTCTGAAAAGAACTTTATTTTTTTATATTTTTGTTGTTTTATATATTTTTTTTATTTTTTGAACATTTTTTGTTTTTTTTGTATTTTTTGAACGATTTTATATTTTTTTTGGTTTTTTTTGGGGGGGAAACAACAAAAAACAGGCATTGAAAAGGGCTCAACATGAGCAAAAAAAAATTACTGGGGGCGGTTAGGGCAAATATGATGTTCATAAGCCAGGTTGATAGCATTTATACTCATATTACCACATGCTATCAACGCACCACAGTGCATACAAGTATGTTTCATGTGGCCAAAATTCTCTTGTATGTTTGGCACAGTTTCCCGTGCCTCTGCTGGTGTCAATGATATTGACGATCTTGATCTGGCCACAGGAGTTGATGTTGGATTTTCTTCCAAATCCCGTATTTCCGCCCGGCTGTAATTAAGTGGATGCTTCCTGGTCATGTGCCTATGCATGGTATAGTTCCCATAACTATACTTCTTATCAGTCCCTCTTGATAATTTATCTTTGCAGATGAGGCAGGTGACATACCTCGCATTCACTTTTTTTTGGCCTGGAGGGATTGAATAAAACTGCCAGATGAAACTGGCTTTCCTATGGGAAACCCGGGGCACCTCTTCCAAGAACTGTGGTTCTTCTCTCTCCTCTTCCTCCATTTCTTCCTCTTCCTCCTCTGTGTTGGTCATGACCTGGGGAGGTGGTCCTCTCTTCCCATGAGGAGGTGGAGGTGGTGGTGGGGGTGCACCAGCTGAAGCAACTACTGAAGCCATTTCTGAAGTATTAATAAAGGTCTTCCTCTCACAATGATGAAAGTCAGAGTGAGGAAAGAAGGAGGGGTTTTCATCATTTGGGAAAAACAACAGTTCTCAACCAATGAAAAGTGTTATTTTTAGGTCACCTGACCTAGCCTTACATGATTATGAAACCAAAAGTGAAATGAACCAATGAAAAGTTTTATTAACAAGTCACATGACCTCTCACGCTCATGTTACGCGCTGCGGAACGCGCCCCGGATAGTTTCCGGGTCGCTGCGCTTCGCGCCTCGGTCCGCGCCCTGGAGCACTTCCGGGTGCGCTAACGCGGTATGTCACAAGACGCATTACGCGGCAACGCGATACGTCGCGCTTTCGCGACGCGCCGCGGATCGCTTCGGGGAGCTGCGTTTCGCGCCTCGGTCCGCGCCCCGGGGCACTTCCGGGTGCGCTAACGCGGTACGTCATAAGACGCATTACGCGGCAACGCGATACGTCGCGCTTTCGCGACGCGTCACGATGTTGATTTCTAAAGCGGCAGTTGCGGAAACGGAACGTTTACCGGTTCGCGGACCGGGTCGCGGCATCAATTTGAGCTAACGGAAAGCTTTCCGGTTCGCGGACCGGGAGCGAAACAAAAAAAATATTTAAAAAAAAATTATTAATAAACATATAAAATATATTTTTGGATTTAAAGAAGAATACATTTTACAGCTATAGATATTAGCTTTTAAAAAAACAATGAAATTCACTGAAAAAACCATAGGTTATAGACCATATATAGTTAGGAATTAGCATTTACAAAACCTTGAAAATTCACTGAAAAAACCATAGGTTATACACCATATATAGTTAGGAATTAGCATTTAAAAAACCTTATTTTACTCACACAAAACCATTGAAATTCCATATATAGTTAGTTGTACTAACTATATATCACGCACCCGCAATCCACTGCTGATCATGTCACATATTACATCATTCATGACATGGTCAGTGACATCACTGATGACATCACTGATGACATCTCAAATGACATCACTGATGACATCACTGATGACATCTCAAATGACATCACTGATGACATCACTGATGACAACATCCAGTGACTGTATTTTTCTGTAAAGTTAAAATATGTCTTACATATTTAAGAATGAGTGGATGTATAAATGTCTGGATGAAGGATTTAGTAGGTGCATGACTGACTGTATGAGTGAGTGATTAAATGTGTCTCACTGAGTGCATGGGTTAGTGACTAAACTGTCTCAATTTGTGCATCATTATGTCTGTTGTTCTATAAACTGCTGCATGTGTTGATCATTAGCTATATGATTAACTATATGGGTTATTGATTGGTTGCCCAAGTATTTGTATGGGAGACTGAGAGTGTGTATGGGTGGCTGGGAGGTGTATGACTCTGTGCATAGATGTGTGAGCAGTTGATTCACTAGATGTATGGGTTCAAAAGTGCATGTGGAAACAGCTGTATGGGCGGTTGACTGTGTGCATGAGTGTATTGGTGAGTGAATGGATATCTCAGTGCTACATGTCAAAGTAAGTACATATGTAAAACACAGTACATGTGAGAGTTGACATATATAAATAACTGTGCAAAAGAGCCAGTGAATGTGTGAGTGGCTGTATGGATCATTGTGAACTTGTATCAGGGATTGTATAAGAGAGTAAATATGTGTTAGTATATGCTAGAATAAGTAAGGTGTGTATAACTGTATAGTTGAGGAAATGGAGGTGTGATTGATTCTTTGCATGACTGACTAGGTGTGTGAGTAACTCCATGGATGAGTGACAGTCTGTGAGTGTCTGTTTACACTGAGTGTATCTAAGGTTATATTAGAGTCTGAAGAGCTTCATCGTATTATCACATGAATGATGTCATCAGTGATGTGATCAGTAATGTCAAATGAGATGTCATCAGTGATGTCATCAGTGATGTCATTTGAGATGTCATCAGTGATGTCATCAGTGATGTCATTTGAGATGTCATCAGTGATGTCATCAGTGATGTCACTGACCATGTCATGAATGATGTAATATGTGACATGATCAGCAGTGGATTGCGGGTGCGCGATATATAGTTAGTACAACTAACTATATATGGAATTTCAATGGTTTTGTGTGAGTAAAATAAGGTTTTTTAAATGCTAATTCCTAACTATATATGGTGTATAACCTATGGTTTTTTCAGTGAATTTTCAAGGTTTTGTAAATGCTAATTCCTAACTATATATGGTCTATAACCTATGGTTTTTTCAGTGAATATATATATATATATATATATATTGACATTGACAACATGTATGAGTAAATCTATAGGTAATTGATTAGATGTGTGTGTGTAGATCTAGGAATCACTGAGTGGGTTTTTAGATATTTGTATTGCTGTGTCAATGGATTCAAATATGGTACTCTGTATTTTACAGTGAGTCATGAAAGGTTATAGTAGTGTATGATGAGGTGTACCTGATTGTCACGTGGATGATGTCATCAGTGATGTCATCAGTGATATATATATCCATATGTCCTCATATTTTTAGATCATAAAACTGCAATTGCATGCTTTAGACGTCATCCCATACTGACTAAACAATCAATTATGTGGCGGGCAGTGCATATGTACACAATATCATAATATAATTAATGCAATATATTTGATTGGGAGTCAGAATCAATGTCGCACACATCAAAATTCACCTGCTCTTATTACACAAGCAATGCATTACAGTCAGTGCATTCCAGAATGATACAATGTTATGGCAAATGCAATAGCATAAATTAAATGAAAACCATTAATATTCCAGGAAGGCAAACCGTTACATCCACTGGAATGTACATCCACTGGAATGCCATTGCAGGTGTCATGCCATTTGAAATCATGGCCGACCAAAGGATTTTTGTAAAAAATTAAGAAATCAAGCCCCAGTGGGCAGCCTATAGACAATATGGGTGGACCGGATTATTCCTATGTGCCACATTACGCATGCGCTAGTGTTTGCACATGCGATGGTAAGGCGTAATGTAAACGCACGCAAACACACAGCATATATACTTAACTAGACTTACTATGCGTGTTAAAAGTATGCGTTGCAAAAGCACTGAAAAATCCATGTCTGATAGAAGCATGCATGGTAAAAGATGCATGTTAAAGGCACTGCATGGTGAAAACTATGTTGTAAAGGATGAGTAGCATCTCCACGCTGCTTTTCAGCAGTTCGAAGAAGGAAATATAAAATGATAATAAAACAATGTTATCATTTTATTTTTCTGTGTGGAAGCAGGTTTTGGGGTGGGGCTTGGCTGTTGTCACAGCCAGCAGTGGGAGGAGGAGATATGCGCATTTAACCGCAGGCAGCCAAACAGTCATTCACCATTAGCATGTTCTCCACCGGACTGTAATGCACAGCCAGGGTGGAGAACCTGCACAGGCTCCCACTGCCTGTCTGAGCGCCGAACCATGGCACTCAGACCAATCACTACGCTGCTGTCATGGTGAAAGCAGCATCATGATTGGCATAGGGGAGCCTGTGTGCTTCCTGACTCATGACAGGAAGAGAAGCAGATGAGAGAGTAAAATGGAGGAGAGTCGGCAGCCTTACAAAGGTAAGTGAGATTTATTTTCTTAAGCCCCATCCAGCCCAACCACCCTCATTCAGTTACAGCCGCCTCTGGTGTGATGTTAACCAATTGTTCTGAAATTAAAACCTTGGCAAAGAAATTTTAAAAGAAAATTAATCAGTTGTTTACAGAAGCCTTACCTTGCTGAACAAGGCAAATTTGTTTTCAACTACAAACAAGGAGTATAGTTGGAGAAAAGATTCCGTATTTGCACACTATCTGTGACTCTTTCACTAAATATGGACTAGTTTGATCACTGGTCCTTAGCTCTGAAGATGTGTTTCTTTTTTTATTGGAGGCCCTGATTCTTTTGGAAAAAAATGTATATTTATGTTCATTCTCTAGTGGAGTTTGGGCTCCAGAACATGTCCTACATGGTTTCTCCTTTGGTTTCACTGAGCAATAAAAGCCACACATGTAAAATACATTTATGTTTTGCAAGTTTAAGATCTTCCCTGAAAAATATGTACCCAAACTTGAAAGATCAACTATTTATATTTGTAACATAATGTTGAGGCATTAATGGAATTGCATCTTTCTCGTCTTTTGCCCGAATGTAGGCAATTATGTAGCAGCACTTAGACCCAGTCCAATTAAATCATTTTATTTGTAATTGTTTACTCATTTTAAATTAAATAGGAATACATTTTGAACATTATTAAATTGAAGTTTAAATAATATTTCTCTTTTTGTGAAACACATTAGTTTATTATGTTGGAAAAATATATTTAATTTCATTTTTTACACGCTTAATATTCATTTCTGATATTTTGATGCTTAATAAACTTGATTAAGCATTGAACTACACACGGTTTAATTTTAGACGGGAAGTTTTATGTACCTGCAGATTGCATATTTTCTGTTGAAACAGAATATTAGTTGTGTTTTTCAGCAGTGGACACATTTTTTTCATTCGGTAAACATTTAAGTGTCAAAACTGGGCTGATCAGGGAAAAGTGGAATCATTTTTTTCACTTGAATTAGGTCTGCAATGTTGCCGTGTCACATTATGAGCTACACTGAATTTACCCTAGTGGGTAGTTGCAACAGGTCAGAACTTTTACTTTCAGGCTTGATCTTGGTTCTACTAGATTGTTTGGTGGAAAATACTTAAAGTACTAGGAGCTACCTACCCACACTCAGGGCTGGACTGTGAACAGAAACAGGCCCTGGCAAACTGCTCCGCCGGCCCCCCTTGGAGTCCAGGGGGGGTTTGGCCGAGCTATTTGCTAGGGCTGGTATCGGCTGATTTTGTTACAGGGGACGATGTTGCCAGCCCTGGTAACATAAATGGCCCCCCAGAGGCCCAAAACCGGCCCCCACCCTGGTGGCCCACCGGGGAAATGCCTGGTGCCCGCTACGGCCACACTGCCCACACTGTGGGGTATATTTACAAAAAAATGTCAGGGCGCAGTGCTACACCAATTCGGCAGCACCCTGATGCCATGTTGCAGAGGGCCTGCACTGCAGGGGAGATTGTCTATGTGCAGGACGGGACATCTTCACAAAAATAATCTACAAGGGCAATTTGCTCTTTCTATGTGTGCCACAGAATGGTGTTAGTTTATGACGCTGCCTCAGCCTTGTAAATCTAGGGCAGTGTCAAAAAGCAATGGGTGTTGCTGTGGAATGCCCACTGCAACACTCATTGCATACCCCATTGCTGCAGAGGACTGCGGCAGACAGGGGCATATTTACAAAGTGGCATTAAGCCATGTTCAGTGGCTTAGCGCCACCTTGAAAATATGGGGAATGGCACTACGCTACCGGAGCATCAAAAAAGGTTATTGTCGGGTGGCGAATGGAGCTTGTAAATATGCCCCAATAGCTTCCAGAAAAAGAGCAAAGAGAAAGATAATAGGGTCTGGGAGAAGGGAACAGTCTTCAAAGGGCTGATGCCTAAGTTGAGGTGTGAATTTCCATGGAAGTTATTGTCCCACTTCCATATTCTACTGGAGACGGTCTGATGTGGTCAATGTCAACAGGGAAAGCTGAGCTGGTACTCCTGTGAGACTGATTGAGTGCACATAGTAGAGGATGTCATCTTTTGCATACATTTTTCTAAGTTTTTACATGCAGAGTTTTACAGCAGTATGAAGTTTAAAAAATATTAAGAAATTTGGTCTGGGGTTGATAATGAACATAACACACTTCTGGAGAAATCCAAAATCGCTTTAGGCTTTTTTATTATGAAGGAACTGTTTCTTGGATGTCAAAAACACTGGTACAAAGAAAGAGGAAGGAAACTATGCTTTGAATAAGTGGACTGTATCAGAACTCCAGAGGAAAATAGCACTTGTTGTTGGTATTACCTTGTGACGGATCATAAGACTTCACTTAATGCACACATTTTCCGTTTATATTGGACACTGTCAGATTATATGCCAAATAGATGGATGTGCATTCAGAGTGGTTGGCATTCAATTTCCAATTCAGGAACATGGGCAAGATGGTGACCAAGGCGATCACAGTCATTTGATAACTGAAAATGCTGCATGATGGACTCTAGTTAGCGGTTGTTGACAGATACAGCAAATAGTATAATGTTGCTGATGTACCTTCTATGCACCCCTAGACATTCACAGTGGCTTGCCAGCATTAATGTGGCTACCCTCTGCCCACCACAGTTCTCACAACTTCCTGCTGCTCTGTTAACTCACATGAGTGATGTCCTGTGCTTCATAGTCAGAAGGCAATGCTAAGGTCGACTTGCAGACCAATTTGCAGTCCAACGTGTCACTCTACATACCTGTCTGTCTCAACTCAGGTGATCTGTATTTATGATGTTTTAAAGGTGTCTGACCTTCAAAGATGCCTGCATGTCCCCCTCGTCTACTCAGGCCACTTCTTTTTACCTGATTTCTGATAAAATTTGTATACCTTACGTAATGCTGTTAGAGAGACAGGAGGTGTCCAAGAGTAGGAGTGAACCAAACTTACCACTAGGATGTCTGCTGGCTCAAAGCTTGAGGAACTAAGGTCTGTGACTTTACTCTTAAAATGCTGTTGTAACAGTCTTAATTAATGCCTAGTACTGATTTGTGTTCTAATTTCTCCACATCATCCATATGCTTGCAGAGACATCTGAGCCAACAAAACAGCAAAAGTCAAATCATTACATTTGAACCTTTTCAAGGAAAAGGTGATGGCAGTCCTGCTGAGAGCAAATGTGGCAATTGAGAACATTCTATTAAAGAATCTGTTTTATACGCTCTTTGTATGCAAAGCGCCATAAGGCACAACGAGTACGGGAGCTGTGGTCTTTTGACGGCGGGAGTTAGCACACAGTTTGTAGTGGTTGGAGTGATTAGTGAGCTGACATCCATTTCAAGGAGCTCCAGGGGCAGGTGCGGCTGGTATTTTTTTGAACATGTTGGGGCGAGCAAAGTGCCTCTCTGATTCCCAAAAAACTAAACTAGACAACACCTGCCTCCAAAAGCCCAAATAAAAACAACCCCTCCAATCAAAACACTCATTAAACATAAACTAATTACATGCATTACACATTTAATAATTAATTTGTACTTACCCACAGGCTACAACATATCCTCCTCAGTGTTCTCCTGCGGTCTGCATCAGGAAGAGCTTCCCTAACTAATGCAGACGCTGCTCTCATGCTGTTAACCAGCATGGGAGGAATGCCAAGATTGGATGGAGCGGGTTGCACCCATGCTCCTTTAGGCCCTGGACAGCTAAGTGGAGAGATGCAAAGTGCGCATGTCACTTTGGTCGACATAAGACAGCCGGCCGACCTGCATGCTGGCAAATTGGCAGCATAGGACATGCCCCCATTTCTCCTGGTTCAAGGGCAGGCTGGCGGCCACTTGAAGACATGCTAAGTGTTCAAAATGAAATGGCAATAAAAAAAATGATTTTAAACACTTAGCGCAGCTTGCAGCGGGCAGTGGGCAATGCTACTCTTCTCTCATGAATAAACCACCCCTGGATATGGACAGGCAAAACTCATGAGCACTGTGAACACTGATTTGGAAATCAACTACTTAAGTCAAACCCAGGGCACACTTTTATGCTCTTCGTCTGACTTCCCAATATCTTTCTCTCTTGTTCCCACCTCAATTGGAGTTGTTTGCTGAGGATTTTATAGACTCTAAATTGGGTCAGACAAAAGGAAAGCCTCTCAGCCAACTCTTGCAGTCTATCTTTAAATGATACTCTAACCCCTTTATGAAGTTCTCACTCCAAGATCCTTATGTTCTTTGTGGGACTGTCCATTTATTTTCATGCAACAGCTGGTATATCATCAACCGGTAGTGGTGTTAATTCAAACATGGGACATCAGGTAACATATGTATAGTCTTAACACTGATGACACCACAGTTGCACTTCGTATTGAATCTAGTACACACAATTTGATCAATAACTTATCTTATGATATGATTAGAATCTAAGCTGGCATGTGACTGATTTTAATTCTACTATCAATATCTTGAATTGGAATGTCTACACTTCAAAGGGATCACTAGGGAACCCTCTAAACATAACCCTGAAGTGAGCATCCCATCTGGAGGAGCTCTATTTCATGTTGGTTTCTATGATGTTGAGGGCATACAACTACATCAAAGTCTGGGGAGAACACATGTGTGTTGCTATGTAATTCAATTCTCTCAATATTCTCCTTCAATAAAAATCTCATCCACATTTAATGTAGGGAATGTTGTAATCAACCACAGAAGACTACTAAAAATGCAGTTTTAAAAAAATCAATAAGTTTCAGATATAAATTTTTGCACAACGGACATTGAAGAAAGTGTAGCAGCAGAGGCTGTTTGATTTAACACTGTTAGACCATGAAAATGTTGTAATATTGTAATTTTATATAATAATATTGCACGCAGTATCTAAGAAGTCAGACAACCTGGAAACCTGACAATACTCAAACAGTTAAATATCTTGAATGTGATATATTATAGAGGAGGATGAAAGGTCGGATACTTTGAGATTCTTTACAGAGTTATTGACTAATGTATTTCATGATTTAAAAGCCTAGGAATTCTCTAAAAAGATGAAAAGATTAACTAGTTTGTCTTGCTAGCCTTAGAGATCCCATTACCTCTAATGCTCATGTTCTTTTCTACAGTTTTGATTTTTCTATAGCCCACTTGAAAAAAATACCCAACTGTGTAAAGTGATTGACAAGTTTCAAGCCATAGGAGCTGAAGCTGTACAACAGTAACCAAGTAGACTTATTTTCAGGCTCAAGAAAATCTTTTGTCTCACATCGCAAATTGCTCTTGAAGAGCTTTTATATGACAGATTTAGCTCAACCCTTGTTTTGCATCCTTTTGTCTTAAATTCATTCAATGTGTCTTTTTGTTCAAATAATAATGACACAAGACTATATAATGCAATGTATGTTCTTTTAAATTATTTTCAATTCCTTTAGTTTTATTACCTCTATTATATTTTTGCATGTGTAATACACATTTTTTCACAGTGTTTGGTAGGCAGAGATCAGCTGCACTCTCCAATAGCTCTGGAAGCTCTGTTTAGTGAAATCGATCATTCACAGGGTCTCCGTGGAGCCGTTACGGGCTCTATGGGGGGAAGTTGGGAACAGTGGAGAAGAATGATGGAGGATCAAGGGCACAGTGAATAAAAAAATAGTGGTGAGAATAATGTTTTGAATTGGCAGAATTTTGTTTTCTCTACATACCTCTTCAACATAGAACTCTGGCCAAATGTTGCCAATCTGTGCGTGGTTTTTCTCCTGTGAGGCTTCAGAAAATGCGAGCTGGTGAGCGAGACCAAGATTTGACGTCCCCTTGCATGATTTTGAAATCATGGTAAGAGGGCTGCCTCTCAAGTAGATTTGTTGCTGCACGAGTAAATTCTCTACTCAATCAGCAGCAAAATGATCTTAAATGCCCAAGCATTCATGCACAACACATGGTGCCATCTGCACTGATTTTTCATTACTCCTCATACTACTGGCACTAAATTGCAGAGGGAGCTGCTTATTTTATGCCTATTGGCAGAACGCCATGTATTCTCGCTGAGTTTTTATGTAACTTCATGGAATTTCACAGAGTGAAACTCCACAAGTTACACCCACCCCTATAAAAGCAAGCAAAAACAAAGGTCAAAATCTTAATCATACAGAGCAAATTATAATTTTTCATTTGGGTCATAGTTAAAATATTCTCATGAAATGTCAAAGGTTTAAGGGGCAATCTGGAGATTTGGGATCATTTTGGCATCTGAAAGAGCGAAATGTGACATTTTCTGTATGCAAGATACTTATTTCACAGGCACTCGAGAGCTACTTTTTGGGATAAACATCAAGGAGGGCTGGCCAAACAAAGGGATTCTGAGGCAGTTTGTTTCCCAGTTTGTGTTGGGGCTATATGAGAAGCAGTGATGGGCAATAATTGTGCAGGGAGGTGGGCGGGTCACACAAACACACACATATCCACTCACACCCATTCATTCACACACCCCTTCACAAATCTCACTCACAACAAATTCATACATTTATACATACAAGCAAGCATACATCAAACATTCAAAAACATAACACTTACCTGCCAGGCAGCTCTTGGAGAGGAAATCATTGGAGGTCCTGGGAGTATTGTGACTGCTACGTTTTTCATTGGCTGACCTTAGGTCAATAAGAAGACACAGCAGTCCCTCTCTTGCCACAGAGTGGTATGAGGTCAGTGAGACTGCTGAACCCACCATTCTCTGTGAATAGGTGTCATATATTGATGCTTGACCCATGGTACTTCAGGTCCTCAAACCTGAAGAGCACAAGTCAGAGGCAACAGCTGATGTTTTCCCTCATCACAAGGGGGAGGGCCTTGAGGAAGTTTTCCCAGACTGAGGAGGTCATGCCCACAGGGCTGTGAAATCCTGAGCCTGGCAAAGTTCAGCCCACGATGCTAGTCGCCTGCATAGTTAGCACATGTGTAGCTCCTGGCTGAATGACCTGAACAAGAAAAGTGTGCCTCAGGTGACCTTTGCTCAACCTGACAGCCAATTTTCTTCTCTGGAAAAAGGAGCAGGGTGGGTCCCTCTGCCCATATGGATGGGCCGCGGCTGATGAGTGCTAATTCCAATTTCTAATGGCTTTTACAAAGTTGTTTTGATGAAAAAATAGGCAATAGGTTATTGCACAATTTAATGAATAATGACAACGTTTTGCTTTTTTAAGAACACAAGTTTTTACGGACATGTTTCTCAAAATAGTTGATGCAGTCTGTCTTATTATATGTTGGGCATTCTTCAACACATTCCTTCTTTAAGTATTGATACTTCTTGGGACATTTACAATTATAAACATCCAGGATGTAAATGAAAGGCATATATGGGTATCTACCATCTGATTGATCATTATGGGTCATAGATTGTTTAGAAAAAAAAACCTTAGCCTGGCTGTACATTTTTATTCAGTACTATGTAAACAATACTCCAAACATTTTTCCAATTAGCTCTGTTATATCCACAGAAACCTTTTATTCATATCCATTATTTGATATAATTTGACAATTCATCAAGTTTACTTATTTGGAACAGTATCAAATAAGCTTCCCCTAATAATCAATTTAGATTCAATATCATCTCTTGCTATGGAAAACATTTCTTAATTACCTTCATAGTAAAATTCCTGATTGTCAGAATACATCTAGAAATGGCTTCTCTTTGACTTATCTGGTATTTGATGAAAGCCTATATTTGAGGAATGACTCAATTATGTTTCTACTGAAATCTCAAAACTAAACTAGGTATAGTAAGAGAAGTTAGGAAAGGAGATAAAATGATTGTTTCATATTAACATTCCTCAGACTTGGATTAAATCTTCTCAAATCCATTCTACATGTTTAACGATCAATGCACTTCAAGGTCATATGGAAGTTATTCATAGTGCCAAAGGTACCAAGCTAACCTTTTGATACAAGAGTTAGAAATTCAAAACTTGGGAAAAACCAGGATACCTGTTACCATGTTTTCCCAAAAAGCTGGAGAATAAAAATGTAATTACAACAATAATACATTAATTCAGACAACTAATCAATAACCATACTGACATTCTGTAAGTATTCAGAGAATATTATATTATTTTTCTTAGTAAATGTGGTGATTAAAATACTGAGGATCATTCACAGTTTTTAGGTTTCTTTCAATGACTAATGATGACTCTAATTCAGAAGTTTGAGCAGATCATTTGCTGGATGAGTGAAATAGTTTCTTAATAATCTGACATCTAGTAAAGAAGCTTGTCCTGACAGAGTACCTTCTGCGATCAACAAGAATTCTTTTGGATAAGACTGCTCAGCTTTTTCTTGAGGTTATCCGGGAGATAGCAAGCACCAACCAAATACCTGATTTCTAGTCTCAAGCAACTATTATTGTTTCTAAAGGAAGATAAAGATTGAGTTGAGTAAAGGTCTCACTTCTGAATTCAAATTTTGATTTCTAAGCTAAAAATCTTACCGAGGGGGATACATGAATTAGATACTCTTTGACTTATGAAGTTCCACATGGCTTTATACCAGGGAAAATTCTATCTCTCATACAAACTTTTCAATGCCACTAATCAATCCTTCAGAACTTTTCCATAAATCTATGGCTAAAAGACAGAAAGTTCAATTGAGTGTCCTGGAGGTACCTATGTGTAATTATGCAGGCTCTGGGACTCCTTCATCTTATGCGGGTACAAACTCTATCGACACTCTGAAGGCGTCTGTCTGCATTAGCAGCTCTAATCCTACAGCAGTTTATATTATATTCATTATCAGCAGCACTTAGGGCCAGATGCATAAAGAAACCGTTTTGCAATTTCCTAATCTTTGAGATTCACAATAAGGAAATCACAAAACAGAATGCATGAAAGTCTATGGACACTTTAAGTAATTCCCAGGGGATCCCAAATGACTCACCTCATGAATATTAATGAGGTGAGTCATAATTTGCGACCCCCTAGAAATCACAAAAATCTCAGGAATTGTGGGCTGTTGGGCTCAGCAATCAGTCTGTGATTGCTTTCAAATAAAGCAATTTTTCTTTTTTTTTAAATGCAGTCCATTTTCTTTGAAGGAAAACGGGATGCGTTTCACATTACAAAAATGAAAAGTTTTCCTTTAATGTTTTAAGAGCAGGCAGTGGTCCATGGAACCACTGCCTACTCTTAAAAAATGATTTTACAAACATTCACAAAAGGGGAAGGGGTTCCTTGGGGACCCCTTCCTATTTGCGAATGGGTTACCACCTACTTGAAGTACGTGGTAAAATGTGAATGTTTTGCAACCACATTCACAGTCACAAAACATTAATGCATACCGTTAGGATTTGCGATTTTGAAGGGGCACCCTAAACACACCTCTTCCAAACAGCGATACGCAAACCCATTTTTCAATTCGGTAACTGGTTACCAAATCGCAAAATTATGTTTGCTGCATCTGAAAAGCAGTTTTTGCTATCGCAAACGGGCAGATTCTGCGATTCGCCCGTTTGCGAGGAGAAAAATGCTTGATGCATCTGGCCCTTAATGCCTTATTCATGAAACACTATCTTGGGAGAATCCATACTCTGCTTCCATCAGTTATTCATCATGGTACCACAGGCTCAACTGGAGCATATGCTCATGATATCTCTAGTTTTTCTTCTTAGCTAGACAAGAATATACATATTATTGGGAAAATGGCAGTCTGTTTTGTTTCACTTTTGTGATATAAGCTCAATGCTCCTAAAACTCAGATTATTCTGGTGGGAGGAATGCAATATTTGTATTTCTCAGTGTATATAAAGTATAACTCTGCAGCAAAGGCATGGCTACGCTGTAATCGGCAAGGCTGCGCGTAGCTGAAGCTCTCCCGGCCACAGCACCCGAACGACTGCATCCCAGCTCCTAATGCAGCTGAAAACGAAGTAGAAGCTGTTTGAACCTCCCGAGCCGAATGTATGATGTTACAACGCATGCTTTTACAACGCATACCTTTACAACACATTTTTTACAACGCATCATCCTTTACAACGCATTCCATTACAACGCATGCCATTAAAACGAATTTTTAAAAACTACCTTTACAACGCATTCCATTACAACGCATACTACCTTTACAACGCATACCATTACAACGCATAACATTACATTGCATGTATGGTAGGTATTGGCTAGTGTAGGGGTAAAAATTAGTATTCTAACTCTAGGGGGTGCAACAGTAGGGTAAGTGTTGGATAGTGTAGGGATAAAAATTAGTATTCTAACTCCAGGGGGGTGCAACAGTAGGGTAAGTGTTGGATAGTGTAGGGGTAAAAATTACTTTTCTAACTCCAGGGGGTGCACCAGTAGGGTAAGTGTTGGATAGTGTAAGGGTACTATGCGTTGTAATGTTATGCATTGAAATGGTATGCTTTGTAATGACATGCGTTTTAGTGGTATGCGTTGTAGTGTCATGCGTTGTAATGGTTGCGTTGTAATGGCATGCGATGTAATGGATGTTGCGTTGTAAAAGTTTTGTTGTAATGGTAGTGCGTTGTAAAAGTTGCGCTGTAAAGGTTGTTTCCCCCCGAGCCCGCTAAAATGCCAACAGCTCCATGCTAAGTTTACCGAGTGAGGAGAAGTCATTGCCGCCCGTCTCGCTCCCTGCTCGAGCGCTTAAACAAAATGGCAGCAGCGCAGATTCCTGGGGATACGGACACCGCGGCAGAGTGAAGCAGCAGTCCAGGACCACATCAGGAGAAGTGCGGTAGGTGCGCTGTGCACTGCAGCGTGTCCAGGGCTCTATTTTCGACACAGCAGGTGTCCCGCGGTGTGGGGGTCCATTTGACTTCCCGCGCAGTGCACACTTTAAGTCCCAGGAACTTCAAATGCTGAGTGCTGCGTGGAGGCAGCGTTAAAGATCCTTGTACTCTAGACTCTGGCTTTGGGCCCTGTTGGTGGCATTTCTACAGTGCATGGGGTGCCGGCCCCCCTCCCCCACGCGTCTTCTCCTGAGTTATGCTGCTCACCCACTGATACTAGCATTAGACTGGGCCTGTTAGACTAGCCACAGCACGGGCACCTTCTTTCACACGGGGCCCGCTTGAGCACTTTACCATATTTAACTCCATTGTGCATCGCCTGAACCTATTTACGCTACAACTGGGCGGTCCCTCCTTCCTTTTCTGGCATGGACTGTGGGATGTACAACATGCTCTGCCAGAGGCCTATTTGTTAAGAAACAACGACTGGATGGTCCTACGCACAGCTTGTCCTGTAGACTGCCCCCCTGCGGTGTCCCCTCCGGCGGCTTCTCTTTCTGGTCCTACTTTAACCTCCTCCTGCTTGCCTTCCAGGGTGGTTACGGCATGGGCCTCAAGGACCCAAAGCAACGCCTACTCCCCTTCGAGAAACTAGTGGAGCCTACCCGTGACCAGCCTAGCGAAATGGTGGAAGGCGGGCAACCCCCTTCCACCTCGACAGAAGACGCTACTCATCTGAACCCATTATTGTTGGAAATGAGGGCATGATTCAAGGCGCTAGATGTCCGCTTTGACACCTTGGACAAACATATAGCAAACTTGGGGGCAAAGATCCAGATGCATGATCGACGTCTTGATGTTGTTGAGTCCCACACGTCAGATCTAGAGGATGGAATGGTGCAATCAGTGAAAAGAGTAGACCGCTTGGAACGGATCCTAAAGGAGGTCGCGACAAAGAACTAGGATTTGGAAGCATGTAGCTGTCGTAATAATATTTGCCTTATGGGTGTGCCGGAGTCCACGGCCGCGGGACGTATGGATCACTTGGTGGAGTCGATACTAGCTGACCTGTTTAGGGAAGAGGCCTTCACACCGGGTTTTGTAGGTCACTGGGCCCCGGCCCCAACCCGGGCTTCCCACCCAGGCCTAATATTGCGCGAATAGTGAACTTCAGAGACAGGGATACAGCACTGCGATTGGCACATGAAAAGGGTGAACTCTCCTGGCAGGGCTCCAGACTATCTTTATACCCATATTTCACTGCTCTGGTTCAAGATGCAAGGAGGAAATTTCTTGGAGTGAAAGCGGCTCTCAGGAACTTAGGGTTGAAACATGGTATGCTATACCCAGCCAGGGATAAAGGGACGTGCCCGTATCTTTGATAATCCCACAGAAGTACAGGAATTTTGCCTGAATTACAAACTCAATCATAAGCGCCCTTCGGAGACAGACACTGCCTCGGCCCCGCATAGTGGCTCGCCTGTCAGTGTGGATTTGTTCTCGAATTCTAGGCATGGTTGACTGTTGATCACTTGATTTCTTCTAGTATGCTGCTCATTTGATAATTTGTTATGATGGCTGGGAGTTGCTACATTGTTTATAATTTTGTTACGGTTGCTGGACTTCTGGAAAGCGATCGCCCCCCAACTTTGGTGTACACCTAGAGATTCTATTGGTGGCGATTGCTTGTACCACATTTGTTCAATTTACGTTATTTTTAGGATGCTATTCGTACTATTGAATGTTCCGGTAGAGTTGGTATTGCCTCTCCGGATGGGCGGGATAGCTGGGTGGTGGGTGGTGGGAGGGGTTTTGTTCATATTGCTCTGCACTGAAGCCATGTTACATATGTTTGCGACTCTGATGGACAGGCACGACTCTGGGTTACTTTTTACTCCTCGGATTCCCTTTTTAAGATGGCACAGTTAGGTCACAGTGTAGGCCCTTTGAGTGTCACATTGGCTACGTGGAACGTCAGGGGCTTAAATGATACCCGCAAAAATCATCAAATTGTCCAATATTTACCTAGACACAGGGTCGATGTGGCCTTCCTTCAGGAGACCTACCTTCCTCCCAGCGATCAGGCCTGGTTTGCAGCCACCTGGGGCCCAAACAGATTTTTTGTGAATTACAGCAGCTATGCCAGGGGTAAGGCTATCCCTATTCATAAGCGGCTTCCCTTTCGGTGTCTCTCTGTAATGTACGACAATGGAGGCTGGTATGTCATAGTAGTGGGCACTCAGCTGAACCGAAAGATGGCACTGATATGCATATATGGTCCCAACAACGACTCCCCAGATTTTTATTATGAATTACTATCCAAATTACTACAGCTAGGCCCTGTGCCCTTATAGCTGGGGGGCGATTTCAACATTGCACTACACCTACCCTCAGATAGTCAAATCAAATATACTTTATTCGGTTTTTGTGATACAAAGCCATAATAGTTCACAATGCATACAAATTACAATCCAGATTATAGTAAAAACACTTTAAGAGACCAAGATACAGTAAGGCAGGGTCCCAGTCATAAAAATTCTTTTCCACTCCAAGTATCAGAGGAGTTCGTGGTTAGTCTTTGGAGTTCGTGTTTAGTCATTGTTACATGTCCAGATGTTTCCCAAAAATTCATGATGCATGATGCCACATGGGGTATGATTTCGGAAGAGGCGGAAAACACAGAATTTTGGGATAGAAGTCATGTAAGTCCCATATGGATATTGGGCCGTCTCTTTCTTGAGGTGGCCAAGTTTTCAAGTAAGGGACAATATTTCTGTCTCTAAATCTCACAAGTACCAAGTCCCCAGGAACATCTTTAGGAAGGGAGCCCAACCAGCCCACCCTTCTGACACTCCTTATTGCTCCGTATAAATTACGAGGCAGTGGCCTATTTTTTGACAGCCAGAATTTGGTTTTATTAACTAAGTCATATGGTCTCTCAGTTTTTCCAAGTGGAAGAGCAGGTACACCCGCAAGGATGCACACGTATGGGGCCGCTTCCGGTGGTAAATGAATAGAATTAACTTTGTTGTAAACTACTCTAGGTGCGGTCAACTGGGGAAGGGAAACTTTAGCGGGGTATTTAGCTATTTGTTCCCCTGATGCACTAGGGCCATTTGGTTGTATTTGACGCCTTTTATCCTGCACAAATGGTTTAGAGCCTAGGTGAGTAGGAGGTGACTTAGGGCAATTGGATGTGTCACTACATTTGTCAGCCAGCAGATTTGACTTGATGGCTTTCTCTAATCCAGAGAGCCTATCCCCTAACAAGTTTATTTTTTCTAACAACGGAGCTATCAAGGAGCTAACCAATTGTTCAATAAGGGGTAGTATGTGCAAGTGGGGAGGAGGTGTTATGGCATCTGGGTGCTCAACAATCGCTGGGGTCATTAAGGAATTAGCAGTGGATGAGTTTAGGCACAATTTTTGGATTTTGGGGTCATTTCGACCTTGATTGACACCGTTATATTTCCTTTTCGCAGATGGGACCTGAGGGGGTTCGATATATTGAGTGTTCAGGCTACAGGGTTTGATCAATGATGTGGGGGGATCTAGGAGTGCAGCCTTGTTAGGTAGTGTACCAACACTTTTGGGCGGAGGGGGAGTTTCCAATGTAACATAGTTGGTTTTACATAGGACGTTTAACTCGTCTAACAGGGAGAACATTTGCCCAGTGCCTGCTATGCTAGTTGAAAGGTCCCCCTTGGAGGTCATGATGATAAAGGAATATAGAGCGGCGATATATGAGCAAGTCCACAGATATGGAGACAAATCGGTTAAAAGGGGTCTTTACCTTCCTGATAGTACACCTTCAGTGTGGGAGAAAATGGGGGTGGCCCGTCCCGTCCTTATCCGGCCTTCTGAGGGCCGTAGAGGGCCCGCCCTTTGCCCGGGCTTAGCCAGGCGCGGACCCGCGCGCGATCCCGTTCCCCCGAGGGCAGTCCTTCGCTAAGCGCCTCCGGGCGCTCCCTGATTGCTGGAGGCGGCGTCCAGCGCTGAGGATCTTGAGGGATGTAGTCCCTTGTCCCGGCGGCCACGCTGGGGTGTCCTGGCAGCAGCGGCGATGGCGGGGACAGAGGGGCGCAGGATTGGGGGTGTGCGAGGCAGCAGGTAAGGGAACAGCACTTTGGCCCCTCAGCACGGACAGAAGAGCTTCCCCTCAGATAGTACTTCCTTTGCTCCTGACCCCAAACCTTGGGCGCGTAAAGCTTTAAACTCCTTATGTGAACACTTCTCTCTCCTAGACATAGGCCGCGCTCGGGACCCGGGTCACACTACATACACCCATTACACTAGTCTTCATGACACGTGGACCAGACTTGACTATTGGTTAGCTTCTCCAGATATTTCCCGTTGGTTCCATAAGCTACAAACATTGACCAGAATATATTCTGATCATTCCCCGGTGTTGCTGTCCCTGAAGATCCCATGTCCGACGGTTTTGAGAGACAGTGGAGGTTCCCCAGCCGAGCCCTAGATGACGAGGTATTCAGACATGAGATACAGGAGGTGATTGAGGATTATTTTATGCTAAATACTGGGTCGGTGGACACAGAGGCGACGCTTTGGGAGGGATTCAAAGCTTACATTAGAGGAGTATGCATGTCCAAGTGCTCCAGAGTAATATGCGATATTCGCAGTACTCTTACTCGAGTGGAGAGAGAGATTCAGGCCCTGGACGCTGCACAGATGGTGTCAACTGGACCACATCACAGTGACAGGAGGGCGGCTCTAGTACTAGAATACAGGGAGACTGCCGAGAGGGAAATCCTATATATGGGAAAATACCACAACGCCAAGGTTATTGGGGAAGGGGACCACCCTGGTAGGATTCTAGCGCAAATGATAATGCCCCCCTACACGAAAGCCTACATCACAGAACTACAATGGTTAACAGGGCAGCATGTCACAGACCCTTTGGAAATACAAAAATAATTTCTCTTATTTCAAAACGCTTTATTCCACTAAGCTGGTACATGATCACACTGGCCAGGAGGCCTACCTGATAGAGTTGGCACTGGTATACCTCAAAACGTTCATGCAGGACTTTCTAGCAATACCCATACTGACTGAAAGCATAGATGAAGCCATTATCTCTCTGAACTCATATACAGCTCCAGGCCTGGATGTATTTAGAGGGGAATTTTACAAAACCTACAGGGATATGCTGATCCCTCGCCTCCTGGATATGTATGCTGAGGTGCTGGAGAAACAGGTCCTCCCAACCACTCTCCGCAAAGCGGTTATCATTTTGCTCCCCAAACCTGGGAAGGACCCCTTGCTATGTGGCTCCGACCACTCTTTGTCCCTTCTAAATCTGGATTATAAAATACTGGCTAAGGCATTAGCATGCCGCCTCTCCCTCCTGATGGAAACCATTGTCTCTCCAGCCCACTCGGAATTCATACCACATCGATCCACGGCGTTCAAACTCCGTAACTTATTTAATACCCTACACAGGATAAATCGAGACATTCCTGCAGCTGCTATACTGCTAGACACAGAGAAAGCTTTTGATTCCCTGGAATGGCCCTTTTTTCTGTCTGTAATGCAAAGAATGGGTATGCCACATGGCTTCATTGCCACTACAGCCCGGTTATATAGCCAACCCACTGCTAGACTTTGGCTAAATGGCACTCTGTCAGCGCCCTTCTCCCTGTCCCCCCGTGGCACTAGAGAGGGGTGCCCATTATCCCCCTTGTTGTTTATCTTGGCGATGGACCCTCTGATAAGACACCTCCAAGAGAAACATCTACATAGAGGCTTACAGTTCCGTACAGGCACACTCTGGGTTTTGTTGTACGCGGATGATACGATCCTTTATGTTCTGGATCCTCAGACAAACTTCGATCCACTTATAAGAGAAATTCTCCGCTTTGGTACCTTCTCTGGACTGGGGATAAACTGGCAAACATCTATAATTTTTCCCTTCACAAGCAGCACGATCCAGTGGGAGCTGGAGTTCCCGCTATAGTGGTGCTTGGACTCGGTCAAATACCTAGGGGTACACATTCATCCTGATACAGACCAAATTATCCGCCGCAACTATGGTGTGGCGATCTCCAAACTTGAGACGCAAATAGATCACTGGCTAAAGCTTCCCCTTTCCATGGCAGGGCAAGTAGCCCTTATTAAAATGATAGTGCTTCCGAAGTTCTTGTATTTATTTCATAACATTCCGATACCACTTACCAATACATTTTTTAACACTCTTCACACTCAGTTAATTAGACTGGTCTGGGGCAATAAGACACCCAGAGTGCAATGGCAAGTCATGACACTCCCATGTGGTAGAGGGGGGTATGGGGTGCCAGATCTGTAACTGTACTACTTGGCAGCACAATGCAGCTTTGCGCAGACGTGGTATCACCCGGACACCAGGATCACTTTCCTGAGGCCGAAGTCGGACTTTGCCTAATGGGCACCCTTGCTGCAGTTCTGCCCTTGGGTATTCTATGGGACCCCAAGGACATTCACCAAGTCTCCGCAACAAGTTGGGCCTGGGCTAGACTGGGCCGTATTACAATCACCCAGACAATATACTCCACCAACTTTCCGCTTCCTAACGCCAAATGGCTGCCCATAACTAGTGAAAAGTTAGTGCAAAAGACTTGCACAAAATTCAATATAGTTAAAATGGGCAACTTTTTCCCCGCCGGCCATGTATTTGATCCTGAAGATGAGTCCTCATTCCCTGACGAGACATTCATGGACAGGTTTGTTCTAGATAGACATAGGTCCGTCCTTCACACCACTCACAATGGTGATAGGCAGTGGCAGGGGGGTCCATTTGATGTCACAACTCTATAGAGCATGTGCTGACTTAATTACACTGGATGATAGTAGGGTGCGCTTGGGAAGCAGATTTGGGCAACCCAATCTCTGACGAACAATGGACAGCCTGATGCACAGTATCTCTAAATAGCAGACACAAGCTGATCCATTTCAAGTTTTTGTGCAGAACATACGTCACCCCAGCTAGAGCACACAGGATAGACCACAATAGATCGCATCACTGCCAGCGATGCCATTCACCTCAGGCAGATTTCGCTCATCTTACCTGGACATGCCCACGCATACACACTTTCTGGGTGGATGTCCACCATACGTTGAGCAAGATCATACAGGTGCGGATGAACCCCCTGCCCGAGATTGCACTCCTAGGACATGTCATCCAGCTTCCTGCTAAAGTACGTCGATTTGCTGCTATCGCTCTGCTATTGGCTAAAAGGGAAGTAGCAATTTACTAGGGTGGGAGGGGATCTCCCACCAAACAAGCTGGCTCCAAAGCTTAGCTTCCTGTTCTACGAGAAGTGATCAGTATGCTGACACAATCCCTCCCTCCTCCAGGCCTAGGGACATTTGGGGCCCCATCAAGACTAAGCATGGGCGTAAAATCCGTTCCGCTCATGGATTTTGCGGATTTTCGGCAAATTCGCAATCCGCAAACTCTCGCGAACTTGCCGAAAATTCGTAAATCCGTGCAAAGCGGATTTTTTGCTTGGTCGCACTTGCCAACTAGAATACTATACAATTTCGCGGGAGTAAACACTTGCGAACACGTAGATGCGGCGGGCAGCGACAATCTCGCAATTGCGAGATTGCAAAATTTGCAATTTCGCACAAGAAATCCACCAGCAAGCAGCATAAACCTTGAAAATTATGATTTTTATCAGAATAACTCCTCAGGTTGACATTTGCCTGCACTTCTTTTTTTGCAAGGAGTCCATTTTGGGGGGGTGGGAGGAAGGAAGTGCCCCACAGTCTCCAACTTCCTGTTCCTGTCCAGCAGGCTCCTCCCAGTGCTTTCTTCATATGCTGGTCACTTTGATTTGGATCTTGACCTGGAAGGATTACTTTTTGTGGATGCTGCTGGATATTTGGATTTTTGCAAAACTGAAAGCACTCAGCAGGTGCAAAAGTTCAATCTTATCATTAGTAACCATTCCCTGTAGAGCCTGGAAGGATTACTTTTTGTGGATGCTGCTGGATATTTGGATTTTTGCAAAACTGAAAGCACTCAGCAGGTCCAAAAGTTCAATCTCATCATTGGTAACCATTCCCTGTAGTGCTTCCTGAGGGGCCCCTTCATAGTTCAGTTGCCTACTTGCAACTATTCTATGACCCTGCTCTGTCCCTCACAGCAGGCTCAGAGAATAGCTACAAGTATACAACAAAGGTCCTGTTAAAAAAATTACACTGCAACAGAAAGCAATTACAGATAAGGAAGCAGGTGCCAGCCTGGAAGTTCAAACTCACTGACACATTAATCAGCCCCTAATTCATTCATGTCAGTTGAGGCAGGGCAAGTGTGCTTTTCCCCCCATAATCTACAGTGATGAACTAGAGGGTGGGATGGTTGAGCCAGAGGGTGGTAGTGGTGAAACAGAGGGTGTCAGTGGTGAAACAGAGGGTGGCAGTGGTAAAACAGAGGGTGCTGTGATGAACCAGACGTAGAAACAACATGGTCGCGACCGTTGCTACCCGACAAGTAAGTTCGCGTTTGCGAACTGGTAAAAAACCCTTGCGAAATGGCAGAAACACTTGCGCACACACACAAAAAAAGGAATCCGCAAAATTCGCGAGAGTTCGCGGATTTTGCGGATTGCAAATCCGTAAATACGCAATTTCGCGGATTGCCAAGTCGCAAAATCCACCCATGCTTAATCAAGACCTTCCTTGCAGCACAACAGCATGACCCCCCCACACAACAGGAGCAGGGTATTGTCCCAACTGGAGTGGGCTAAATTAATGATCACGCTGTATTATAACTTATTGTATACAACACTCGCAACCTATGATTTTTTCATCCATCCCTATTTAGAAAGGAAATAGATAGGTTGAGGGAGTGGAGGTTTTATATGGCTGGGCAACTTCCAACACCGCTCGAGATGGGCCTTTATATTATTGTATGTGTATTACATTGCATATTATATTACCTGCTATGTCTTGAAGGTAACCAATATTGAAGTACTGCATGATCGTAACAAAGTTGTCCTTTCTCTGTACTCAGTGCTTAGCCTTGTCATTATCAAAATGCTAAATAAAGTTAAAAAAAAACTCTGACAGAAAACTCAGAGCTCTACTTTGACTTAACTATATTATGTTTGTGGGAAATTGGGTTGTTAGTTGAAAGGGTGTCAGCCCTTCTCATGCAACAGCCACAATCCCTTTCAGGGAGAACCAGACAAAGTCAGTAAATTAACCTGTGCTCAAACCTCTGGTAGCTTGGCACGAACGCAGTCAGACTTAACTTAGAGGCAATGTGTAAAGTGAAAACACAACACAATAAAATGCCAATTTAGAAATATGGAATGAAATGTACTAAATTATTGGACACCAAAATGACAAAAATCCAAACAGTAGAACCAGAGATATGCAATGTTATATATTTAAGGTACATATAGCACCTAAAAGAATAAAGCGCCACTCATGGTTATCAGGTTGTGTGAGCCTGGATGATAGTCATATGTTCAGGCCACCCACAATGGCTTGAGAGTCAAATACAGAGGCCTGGTTAGCCTCGCTGGAAGAGTTAGCTTTCGACAGTCCAGCTTGAATAGTCTAGTACATAATGGAGGAGGCCACAAGAGACAGTAAGAGCATTGCAGATGGTCATTGCTGTAGCACGAAGAGCAGTCCGTGGGTTGTGCATGGTCATCGCTGTAGTGTGAAGTTCTTGTTGGGCGTAGCCAATGGACATTGCTGTTGATTCACACTGGTGGTCACCACCTACTGTCAATGCCAAGGTGCAGATCTCATGTCGTCGGCCGTTGGTGGCGGTCACTGTATTGCGAAGACTCAGGTTCACCAGAGCTTTACGTTGGCTGTCAGCCTGGGAAGCAAGATGTTGGCAAGAAATGGCCCATTCGCAGTTGCAAAGAGTCCAAAGCATAAGGATTTCTTCTTTTTTTTTAGGAGAACCTCAACTGATGCCACACCAAGGGTCCAGGACCAGAGGGGCACCTCTTGAGGATGATGAGCTCTGCCAGCAGAGACCAGTAGGGCTCAGCCAGTTCCAGTTACAGGTGCAGTTACAGGTCCAGGTGGCAGGTTACCAGGGCATATACAGGGAGGCCTCTGGAGCTTGTTATCTCCCTTTACCTCGAAACAGGTGGTGGCTCAGCCACCCCTTGTAGTTACTTTAGCCTGGAATGAAGGATGCAGGACCAGCCTTCCTTCTCAGGGGAAACTAGCCTTTCCACTACCATGGTCTACATGGCTCCGGTGTCCCAGAAAACAGTGACAGGGATCCCATTCATTTTAACCTGGTGGAAGTTGTCACTTTCTCAATCAGGGATGACAAGCTAACCCTCTGACTTAAAATCTGACTTTACCATTGAGGAAGATTTTAAATTTCATTTCCTTAGACACTAAACATGAGTTTCCTACCTGCTCTCAATCACGTGTTACCACTTATTAAATGTAATAGGGGAACCCAATGGTATCCTATGAGAATAATAAGCCTTGCAATAGTGCAAAGCAAATTTGTGAGTTCTTCACTACCAGGACATGTAAAATTCAAAAGTACATGTTCAACTTCTTAGATACAAAGTACCCTTTCCTTTGGGCTGTTCCGGGCCTATCCTTGAGGTGAACTTTAAGTATTAAATAGTAAGGTTCTAGTCAGGCAAAAAGTTTACTTTGTCATGTCAAAATAGCTGTTTAAAACTGCACACACAGGCTGCAATGGGATGCCTGAGACATGTTTAAAGAGGCTACTTAAGTGAGTGGTACAATTAGTATTGTAGGCCCAACAGTAGCATTTCATTTACAGTCCCTGTGTATAGGTAGTAGCACATTACTAGGGACTTACAAGTACATTTATCGTGCCAATTGAGTGTAAGCCAAGTTCACCGTGTGTAAAGGAGAGAGCACAAGCACTTTAGCACTGTTTTGCAGTGGTCAAGTGCACAGAGTCCAAAAGCCAACACAAAAGGGTTCACAAAACAGGAGGATTGAAGGAAAAAGTTTAGGGGTGACGTTGCCGAGAGTCCCAGGTCCAACAATATTTATTTCATGCAATCCGGATTTATATACCTATACATTTTCAATTTAAGAATTGAGACTCCATTATTTAGCAGTTTATATGGATTAACTAGAACCCTTGTTAAACACTTAAATGATTAACAATGTTATCACCAAGGAGAGGGTGGACACTGCCTCATGGGAGATATTATTACGGAGCCAACATGAACCAACAACTAATCTTCATACAACAAAATAATTATTTGCCTAACTCTTGGGTTGACATATTATTTGATGTTGATAGAAAAGATATACTTTTCAAGTATGGGTACAAAAGTTAAATTTAGGACACTAGCACACCAGCTACCCTATACAGCTTGTGATATGAGATGAGCCGATTTCTTATAATCCTTAACTTGCATGTTACTTCAATATCATAGGACAATTCAGATCTATGAGTTATATTAAGATCTGCTTTTAACAAATGATGGGTAGAGACTCACTGATGAGTTGCAAGATGATTTTGGTGGGCTCCTACACTCTTGATCTATATAAGTTTAATTGATTAGCCTTGTTTGTGCACCTGTGCAAAGGTGCTAATCACTGTCTTTAAGTCTAGTTTTACCACAAGCCAGTAGAAGAATTCCCAAGCAAGACTCCGGGCTAACCTACCAGTTTTTTTTGCTGCCGTTTTTTTAACTTCACGAAACTATTTCAACAGTGAAAGTGCTCACTATACGTGATCATACAAAACCATACCACTTTTGTATCACTTTCACACATAATTTAAATCCAGATATTGTCTCAACATGCTTTGATTTTGGGCAAATCAGTTAGTCTCCTGTGCTTATAACAAAACAAATCTGACCTTTTGCAATGTACAGCATAGACTAATAACCACTTTCTCATGTGAAGCTTCATAAGCATACATCTGCGAGTACACAACAGCAAGTTGTCTTATGCCGGCCCAAAGTCATTTCATCAGGGTAGCTGCAACTACATTTTGGTTTGTACAACATGAACACATGAAAATAGAATCAAAATACGCACCTATGTATCAGTGTCGGACCGCCATTTGGATATTCGCATGCTTTATAAAATAGCCTTATAATGAAGACCTCATAGCCCTTTGATGGTTAAATAAGAAAGTAATTCTAAAGAAAAAAGAGTTTAAAATAGCAAGATGGAATAATTCCTGCATGGTCAAAGTACATACAGTGAGGGTCTCCTTGTCACACAGTTGTCCGTTGTTGTAAATATGTTATTGAGCAGAGCATCAAGAGCATTAAAAAACATGTGAGCAAACATTAACACAAATCGGCACAAAAACGATTTTATTTTATTTTAGGAGTTTTCTATAGCGCTGGCCAGACCCGAGGGTATCGGAGCGCTTCACGTCAGGATATGTAGGAGTCAAATACAGAGTCAACGAGTAAACGATAACTTCATCTTTCTGAATTACGAGGAATGGCACAGGGAATCCTTTTTAAAACACAGCTATAACAAATATCTAAAACAAAGTGATTGAAGGTTATATAATACCAAAGTGCAAAAGTGCAAAACAAAAGTGCAAGTGCTAGTGCGAAGATGCTAAATTGCAATATTAAAGTGCTAAAGTGCTTAACAGAGCATATTTCTAATTCCTCCAAACCTTGTAAGAATGATAGAGCAACAGTTAGATTCTAAATTCAGGGCAGTACTATCCCTCTATCCGATTTTACAAATTACTTAAAAACTTCCAATTCTTGTTGAATTTCCTGGAAGCTCCCACCCGTCTCGCATAAGTTTCTTCAAAAGCCCATGTCCTTTTCATTTTGTTCAACCATTTGTCGTAAGCGGGAACATCCCTGGACCTCCAATTTTGAAGGATTAAGGAGCAGGCTACCAAGCAAGTGATAGAAAAGAAAGTTGCTTCTGCATCTGTTAAAATTGTTCTATCTCTACAAATTCCAAACAGGGCAAACTCGGCCTCCGGCAATACTCTCTTTTCAAATGCCCGGTTTAGGGCAGAAAAGATTGCCTCCCAAAAAGACCTCAACCTAGGACATGTAAAAAATTATGGAGCCAGCCCCTTCTCCTTCTGCCTGGCATCGGAAGCGCCTATTTTCGGCATCCGGATACCTTTTCTTGAGTGCTTTCGGAGTAAGGTAGGCCAGCCACCGGAATAGGAAGGTCATTCTTTTAAAATTGGCTGCCCTCAGCGACTTACTTCCTCGATGCCATAGAGCTTCCTATTCATTAATGGAAAAGTACATTGTGTTTCGCGGGCCACCCATTCCAAATAGTTCTCTATCAATGGGAGTTGGCCCTGATTTTGTAGCAAACTATACCAGTTCCCTACGCCACTTAATTTGGCCCTGAAAAGAGCTATCACAAGTTTATTTGGTGTATCAAAAATACCCTTCAAATTTTTTACGAAATGAACAATTTGTAAATATTCAAAAAAGGCAGGCTTCCTCTGATGCCTATCCCTCAACAGTACCTCCTGCCAGGAGATCACCCAATTCTGAATTGAAAAATATTTTAGCTCCCCTAGCCCGCAGTCTTCCCAGTTTCTCAAGTGAGCTGAATGGATTTGGAGGCTGAGACTCTTACATTCCCTTCAATTCAATTTCAAATGCTGTAACCCAGAGGAACCCGTCACTTTCAAAATGACTGAAGTCTATTAGAATAGTCCTTCACTGTCTCATATCTTGTTTTTATCGGACGTTTGGAGGTTTTTAAAAAGATTGAGTTCTGAGAACCGGTTTCCTGCACCATTTTGTCCACAAAGAAGTTATCCCTAATGCCATTTTAGCCCAATAAGCCTGCTAGTAAATCCAAAAAAGCAGCATCGTAGTAACTTCTTAAATGGGGTAAAGCCAGACTTCCTTGTTCAATCATTAGTTGTAGTGATATAAGCTTAACCCTTGGCACTTTTTTCCCACAGACAAACTGTCTAATAAGGGTTTCCATTTCTTTAAAAAAAACATATTTATTTTAATAGGTACATTAATAAATAGAAATATGAGTAGCGGAAGTATGGACATCTTAATAGGTGATACCCGTCCCACCTAGGTCAAAGGGAGTAGAAGCCACTGTTGCTCTAATAATATCTTTATTTTTTCTTGCAGTCTTACATAACTCAGATTATATAGCTGATGATATTGGTTGGACACAAACATCCCGAGTATCTAATTGGGTCTGACTTTGCGGCTTGCACACTGAGACAGGGTGGGAGGAAGTGTATATCTGAATTCAAAATAAGAACTTGATTTTTGTTTGAATTTCTTATTTTAAAGCACCCAATTAATTCAAATTTACTAAATTCCCTCAACACCACTTCTAAATTATAATTGTTGGGCTTCAAATATAAAATAATGTCATACGCAAAAAGTTTCAATTTAGCCATACCCGAGATTGGGGTCTTAATTGCAGCATTGTCACGCATTCGAATAACTAAAGGTTCTATAAAAAAGCTAAAAAGTAATGGTGAGAGCGGGCATCTTGACTTGTCCCCCCATTTATTTTTACTGTGCCTGCCCGTTTCGTATTAAATACCACATGGACATGTGCCCCGTGATAAAAATTACGTAGCATTGAAACAACCTAAGGGGGGGAAACCAAAAATGTTAGCCAGGTTCCTTAGTTTTTTAAGGAGACAATTGTTGTTTGCTTCGTAAAAAAGGATAAGAACCCAAAGGATTTCAATTCTTATAGGACCATTAGCCTCCTTAATTCAGACGACAAGATTTTAATGAAGATATGGGTTGAGCATTTTTTATTGGCTGCACAGGCAACAATTCACCAAGAACAGGCAGGTTTTATAGCAGGAAGATCCATGGCAGCTAATACGGAATTTTTAATACTGGCCCTCAATTATTGTAACCCTAACTCTATCCCCCCCTGTATTATGATGGTCGATGCGAAGAAAACATTTGATTTGGTGAACTGGAACACTTTGTTTTTCGCCCAGGGTCAAACAGTTGTCCATTGTTAATGATGTCAACGCATCAGCATTGCATTACCGCTTTGAAACTAACAATGTGCAAAGGTGAAGCAGCATTACCACACACATGCGCATTCCTTCCACATTGTATTTAATCTTGGTGAAGTAAACCTACAAAATTTGCAAGTTTTGTTTGGGTTCAGCTTCATTGTGAGAAGAGAAGTGGGGTCTAACAACATCAACCACTAAGCAAGATCCACAGCTACCACTTAACCTCTGCAGACGGTGCATCTCAACAAAGGTACCAATGGTGCATCTCTATAATGGCACTAATTTGCGAATAGGACACTTTACCCCGCTCACTTTTACTCCGCATGTCATTACCCTGCAGTTTTTACACCTCAAAACCGTTTACAACGCAGGGCTGTACAACGCAATCCATTACAACGCATTCCCCATTACAACGCATTCCCCATTACAACGCAATTTACTATTATAACTCCACAGGGGCATTACTTTGGGGAGTGCTTTGTAATAGTTTGCAGTGTAAAGCTCTGCATTGTAGAAGGTTTTGCAGTGTAAAAACTGGGGGATAATGGCATGCGGAGTAACGCATGTGGGGTAAAATATGTTTCCCCTAATTTTCACATACAGAGTAACAGCTACTAGAGAGTACCATTTTGCATCCTCCATAGCTGAGAATGTGACATCTTGTGAGCTCACTTTGCCAGGAACGCACCTTTGGCTAGGTGAAATAGTATTTTCTATGTTGTAGGTGTACTTCATTTAATGTATAGACTTTGAAACGGTTCGGCTGTGTTTTGGTCACACGTGAGCTGCTGTAGAAACATTGCCAAACATATGGAAATAGTGAGTAAGCAAACAATTAAAGGTAGAATTTGTACTGGAGATATATTTTGAAATGTTATTGTATCTGGAAGAGATATGTAAAGTCAAGAAACACCAAATAAAATTCCCTGCTCCCAGGATAGAAGTAGATGTAAATTTAGACTCGTGGTAATATTCAATTCATGAGGCGTTCTCTGAAATTCTCACAACAAGATAAAATAGGAAACATAATGGAACTTGAAAACACCCAGCTTGAAAAGTATTTACAAACTAATTATTAGCAGGTCTTAATAGAACACAAATAACACATACTTGTAGGCAAAGCTCTGTAATACTTGGTACTTCAATTGCCATAACACTTGAGAGTTAAGGATTTCACAGTCTATTTGTAAGTTGACAAGACGTTGATTATGCACATGTCGTTTTCTTTAACCCCTTCGCTGCGGCGGCTATTACGCCGCAGCGCTATGGGGGAGGCGGGGCCGAGCGGCGCTCCTTTACTGGTGACGGAACCGCTCCGTCACGGCCCTCGGGTGAGCTGTGCTTGTGACGGAAAGGTTCCGTCACGGCCCCGCCCACTCTTTAGAATGTCAGCGCAGGCGCGGAATTCGTGCCGCGCAGGCACGGTGAGCGGGCCGTGACGGAACCGTTCCGTCACCAGCACGGCCCACCCGAGGCTCGTGACGGAACCGTTCCGTCACGAGCATGGGAGGGGTTAAGACGAAAGTGCAATACATTCTGTATATTCAAAATAATTAGAGTGTCAGTTTTGAAGAAGGTAATAATCAATATTCAAGTGATACTGACAAGCCAGGGGAACATAGAGGCCTGCAAATGCGCCAGCCATGGGCTCTAGTACCTCAGTTTCGCAGCGGCTTACTCACTGCTTCCTTGACATAATCCTCATCAGTTCCTACGCACCGGCCGATGCTGCACAGCCGCCTCATTTACAGCCACAGTTTCCTCGCCTGAGCCCCGCTGGCTGTGCTGCGGGAAGGAACGAGCTCTAGACACGGGCTTGCAGTGCCTTCACGCTACCTCTGAGCTCCGACGTGATCGACGTGCAGCAGTTCGGATCAGCTTCCTTGGCATTGGGGGAAGAGTCAGCACCTGTCCCTCAACTGTGAATGCCCCTCCAGGCGTCCATAAGAGAGAAGTGGTGTAAGGGAGGTCATTTACTTCACCTATGACCCCCAAAAAAGGATTGAATCCTAGCACAATCAGTAAAACAAAGTCTCCTGCTTCCAAAAAATTATCTGAGCAGGCACTTTATTTATCTAGAAAAGGGGAGATGACAGCAGTGACAGAGGGGCGTTTACCTGATTACTCCAAGCTTGCTTCCTCCAATAGTAAAGGAAAAAATAAATCTACTCTAAGAAATGTAAAATTTGGGGGGGGGGTGGGAGCACAGGATAATATAGTGACCCAGAATCTATGTAGCACAACAGCCACTACGGGGATCAGTCAGGGAGGGGAGGGGAACAAACTCAAAAACCCACACAAATTGTCACCCGTACAACCTCTACAAGGGGTACCAAACCCATGATACCATCTAAAACAATTCGGGAGAGAGAGTTAAAATTACCGTTTCACTAAGATCATATTTTAAGATAAAGAATACCGAAGGGTCCCAGTTTAATCAGATTGGGACCTGCATAATCGAGCCTCCCAATCTCGCCTCCGAAGTGTAACCTGCGTTACTCTCGGAAAATCGCTTTTCTCCCCTACTGAGTGATGAGCTGCTCAATAGTCCCTCCGTGGACATCTCGGCACTGACCCTCCACATAGGAGTAGGAATAGGACATGTTCCCAAGAATACTGAAAATCTAGGGGGAAGACAGGGGGGGTTAGAGCACAGATGGTCTATGCGCATAAGGAAAGAAACAAGAAATTCCTGGTATAGACGTTATTCGGATTCTCCCTTCCCTATCAAACGACATCAAAGAAAAATTCACTGTTTCAGAGCAGAATCAAGCAAAAATTCAAGCAGCATGCGAGGAATTGGAGAAGAAACTCATAAAGGAAGCATTCCTGGGGTTGTTTCCAAGAGGAAGTAAAAACTAACCAAAATGAGATAGTGGTATTGAAGGCAAGAGAAAAGGAGCTGAGAGACAAACTTGAAGTATTGGAAAATAATTCCAGAAGAAACAATCTAAGGGTCCCGGGCTTTCTGGAAGGCATAGAGGTAGTAAATTAAAAGAGTTTTGTAGTAGATCTGCTGGCAGAATTTTTCCTGAAAACAGCAAAATTAGACTGATCCTTTTAGAAAACCCCCGGAAAAAGGAAATCCTAGGAAAATTCCGATACATTTCTGAACTTAGACAATTAAGGAGTTAATCCTATCAGCTGCTCTCAGAGGCAAACAGTTTAAGAAACAAGATTGGTCCTTCAGATTAGATCAGATATCTCCAAGGTTACGCAAACACGTCCATGGGAATTAGCAAATCACATCCAGGAACTGAAGGCTTTAGGGGCAACTGCACAGCTGAAATTTACTGTGACCCTTAGAATAATATGGAACTACAGAATGTATAACATGAGAGAGGTAGCTGATGTAGAAAACGTAATTGTTAAGCTCAAGTCTCATAAAGATTCCAAATAGCACTAAGTTACTTCATAGAGAGCAGGTACGGAGCTCTAATAGGGTATTTTGGACTACAGGGACAGGATGCAGGGAGGGTTCCCAAGGGTGGGAGTGGGGATGGGACACATACATTTTAACTTTTTTTAGTTTACTTGAGAACAGGGTGGGGAGCAGTTAGGGAAAAAATTAAATAAATATGGTCCTCATTGGCGCAAAGGGATAGATTGCTAGCATGGAGAGGGAGATTTCAATATTATCGCTTTAAAGGAAAGGGAAAGGAATGGTTAGCAGTTTAAAAATAAACTCTTGGAAGGTCAATGACCTACGGGTAAACTCTAGATGTAGGAAGATTTTGGAATTCCTAAGACTCTATGACAGTGTCGTTATTCTATTACAGCAAATGCATTTACGTCGTGAAAAATGACTGGAAAGGAACACATGGATTACTCACCTTGTGTGTACAAATCAGTCCTGTAATGTGAAAGGAGTGGCAGTCTGTAGTGTATTAGTATCTGTCCTCGCACTGGGATGCAGCGCGAGGACGCTTCTTTACAAGTTTGTATTGCATTTAAATGTTGTTCCAGGATCGGGCTCTGCCGAGGGCATTCCAGGGTTCTGACAACGTTAGGTCAGTTGTCGGGAGTCCTGGTGTGCGGCATTCAAATTATTACTCAGTCCTATACAACAAATCGGCTCAGGCCGGGGTGGAGGGTTCTATGATTGATTCTAGGGGTAGATGGGCATTAAGCTATGTTAAGATCCACAACATAGGATACTATATTATGGCCCAAATATTGACAATCCTCACCACTTAGAAAACTATATCAACAGCTTCAAGAGACAAAATATGATGTCATTCAGGGAGGAGATTTTATTACATTGCTGGACCTAGTCTTGGATAAACCTACCCCCAGTCCAGCAGTAAACTCTCCCAAAATTAGGGATTGCGTTCAGTATCTGATAAAAACTGTTTGCTTTGGTGGATATCTGGAGAATGAAAGCAGGAGAAAGGGTATACTTTTCAGAACAAAATGGCCCACTCATCTAGAATTCACTTTTTTCTGACTGATCGGAAACATGCTCAAGGTAACTCACCAACTGTCACGCTTATCTGACCACACGGCTGTTAAGTTGGAGATTTTGGTTAAGGCCTGCTAGTATAGACATGGTGGACTTTAGATAGAACCCTATTAGGGGACTCAGAAGTAGTAAGATCCCTTAAAGAGGAAACTGTCTTCTTCTATAAACAAAATGCATACTCTACCCCACCACACATTGTTTGGGATGCTTACAAAGCATATCCCCGGGGAAAATTAATTAGTATAGCTGCATATAAGAACAAGGTGGGAAAGAACAAAGTAAGGGAATATGAACAGGACATTGAAGAAATTCAGGGAAAATTTTGCAGAAAGTGAGTTTGCCCAAGCTTTGACAAAAGAGGAACTACAAAATAAATTGATAGAAGCAAAGGGGATCTTATTGGATAATCTAGAGGGACTATTGAAACAGAGATGGGAAAGTCTTAATAATAAGTGTGGGCAATAGTCTCGTGCCTTGAACCGGTCAATAGCTGCCTTGGCCTCATTCTGGAAGTCACTATCTAGAGAGCAATTTCTTTTTAAGCGGAGCAACTCCCCATACGGGATACTGTTTTTCAGTGATCTCTGATGACTGCTGTTTGCTTCGAGTACAAAGTTCTCTGCTGTGTCTTTCCTGTAAACGGGTGTACAGATATTGTTATCCCCAACAAATACTTTTAAATCAAGAAATGACACTTATGTTGCACAAATATGTCCACTAAATTGCAGATTCAACAAATTATTATTCAATGCTTGAATGTATCTCTCAGCTTCATGTTTTGGTCCCTTCCACAAAATAAACAAATCGTCAATGTATCGATACCATGCGGTGATACAATTTACTCAGAGACTGTATTGGTCTGACCAGGCCACCTGCTTCTCCCACCAGCCAACGAACAAGTTTGCATTGCTGGGGCGAAGCATGTGCCCATCACCTTACCCCGTATCTGCTGGATATGCTGTTTCTGAAACAAAAAGATGTTATTTTGTAAGCAAAACTCAATAAATTCCACCAACATCACAGCAAGCGGTTACAATATATATATATGTATATATATATATATATATATATATATATATATATTACCTACTGGCGGTCGCCAGTAGGTAGTTATAGTTAGGACCTAGTTTCCATAGGAAATCCGCAACATTCTATTTGGATTAACTTTGGCCCCGGTGGACGAATCTTTGCGAATTTCTCAAAGAAGATGGCTCGGTCCGCTGCGCTCCTTCTGTGAAAGTTTTGGGGGGATTCGTCAAGTGGGGGCTGAGATAAAAGGGGGGTCCCAAAACGTGTTTTTCACATGTTATTTTCCATAGGACGTTTAGACATGGCTACAGCTCGAACGGCTGAATGGATTTATAAGAAATTTGGTAGAAAGGTAGAGTGTGGGTCGCAGATCACGCTTTTGTTTAAATGGTGTAAATCCGTTCAGTAGTTGCTGAGAAAATTAAAGTTGAAATCAGTTATATATCTGTAAGCGTGCACGGGTGTGCGCGAGCGGCATTGTGATTTGCTGTTTAACGTCTGTCAACATTCGATTCGGAGGAAATCAGGAAGTGTTGTCCGCCATTTTGTTAGTGCGAGTGAATATATATTACAGAACAAAGGGTTAGAACATGGAAAGGGGAGAAGGTAGAGATTGTCTGGCCGGGTAGGTTTTCTCAGGGGGTGCAGTATGGACCCTGAACACGAAAAGACTCCCTATTTACAAGACTGTGAAAAACTATAGTGGAGAGAATGCAAAGCGAGCAGGGTGGTTTGATTTCGTAGGTTTCTTGAGCGGTTTATTAAGGATGCCGAAAGTCTAAAAGTAGCTTTTTTTTGCAAAAAAGTTACGTGGTGCGCGCACCCGGTCGCGCACGGCGAACAAAAACCATAAAGAAAGTTGGAGATAAATTACAAGTTTGAGTGTTTAGATCTAAGGTGGCTCTTAAAAGAGCCCTTGTGTTAATTGAGTTTTTTCTGCACTTATAAGTAAGTTCCAATGCAGAGTCTCATGTTACAGAGGAAAATTCTATTTCCCTCATCCGTGAAATGAACACCATCTCTCCGATAGATGCCTTCCATGTTGAAACGCAGGTTGTTGTTGTATATAGAACCCATGTTATATTCTCTGAGGAAAGCAGAAACAGATTTATTTACATGTTTGCTTGCTTTCTCAATTTGTGGACAACGTTGATTGGACCAATTCCATTTTTGTCTTTGGCATATATTTGAATACACAAAGACAGTTCGAGGAAAAAGTGACATCAATTGACGAAAGGTGTCTTTTAGAAGCATTTCCAGACCTACCCCTGTTAATGTGCCTAGATCATTCCCACCACAGTGCACAATTATCAGGTTAGGTTCAGGGATATGCATAAAAGTTTTCACCAATGGTATCAATTGGTGACATCCTAATCCTCTTTGGCCAATCCACGTAATTTGCACATTTGGTAAGTCAAGGTTAGAAATTCGTCTGTTTGCAGCATATTTTTCACTCCAGTGAATATAACTGTGTCCTACAAGCCAAACCTTCATTTTCAAGGCAGATGCAGTAGTATTCCGATGGGTTCTTGAAGTGGAATGGCAAGTAGATGGTGAAAGTCACGATACAAAAGTGTATGAGGTGTCGTGTTGATGAAAAACTGAAAATGATTGGTTGATTGTTATACCTCAAGATTGAAGACTACGTTGTATGTGACTGTTTTTTTAAAACTAAATGTTCTATTGGTTGTGGAAAAAAAGAAATGTAAAAAAACAGTGGATAGGCAGGTGTGTTTGCAGGGAATTGCCCCTTATTGCTTTGATTTAGAACGTTGAGATATGAACTTTTGACCTGTGCCTTCAGCCAGGTGCAGAATGAGCTGTTACCATGGTAACAGCCAGAGAAGGCAGAGGGTGACCTTTATGTGACTTTGAAAATATTGAAAGGATAACCAACTGAAATGTTAATTTGATTATGAAATTGTGCGGGAACAAATATGATTGGTTGGAGAGACATATATGAGTCTGTATTGACAGGAAATCTATGCCATTATTCTTTGGTTGCAGTGATAGAAGTATTATTGAGAGCTCCGTCAAACGGCTATCGTTTTGCTACTATCATTGTTCTACATCTTATAAAGCATTGGTAAAGGTGAGTGTATAACTGTTTGTTTTATGATGTACCGTTAAATGTGGTTTGATCACTATATTTGATTATTTGACTTACAGTGTCTAAGCAACCACATTTTTGACTTTGTTACGGTTTTATATGTTTTCAACTACTGTTTTTTTTAAATTTGATTAAGGTTAGTGGACTTCAGTCATGTTTTATGCTATCCACTACTGGTAGGTCTATGAATTAAATGTCAGTTAGAGACGGATCTGCATCGAAATTTGCGGGGGGGGCAAAAAAAAATGATTTTTTCTAGGGGGACATGAACGTGTAATCTGTAGGTAGAGTAAAGGTGGAGGGGCTCTTAGAATGGGTAAAACAAGTGCAAGGCCTAATTAACATTCAAATGGTTCTTTATAAAGATGTGAAACGTTTAGGTGCGGATCTGTGTGTATCTGGGATGTATGTTATCTTGGGCTTCCACAGCAGACGTGAGTGAGGGGTGGAGGGGGTGAAGTTGTGTCCAGTTAATAGGGGTTGTGCGCCGTTTTTTCACTTTCTTTGAAGTGTGAATTATAGTTTTGAATGTATTTGTGGTATACTGAATAAACGGAATACAAAATGTAATAAAATAGACAGAAATTAATTGAGATTTGGGAGCGTTTGTACATAATTTGTAAAGTTGGTTACAGATCAAAAAAAAGGAATTAGCAGAGACACAGATAATGCAGGTAGAGAGAGAAATGGTAGATTATATGTGATATCGTCAACAAAAAGTGGGAATGCTTTAGGTATTTTAAACTTTAAGTTTGAGGAAAAAATTACAGTGTGGTTTGTGGCCGAGGGATGCACTGGTGGGGGTGGGGTGAGAAGGAGAGGTGTCCCAGTACAATCAACTGAAAAATTGTGACCATGAGGTTGTACACAGGTTCGTGGAGTATATGCCTTTATAAATTGATGTAGAAGACCGAATATATATAGAGGTTTCTGTGTACCGCCGTTTGACTGTATTTTCATCTTACTCCTGCTTTCCGTATCAGTTGCTTTGTGTTATCTTAGTGTGTGTATGTGTGTGTGTGTGCGTTCAGTCTGGGCTGAGGAAGTTTGTCTGCAGGCAGACACAGATAGTCGCATCAAAGTACTTGGCAGGTTTCGAAAATATTATTTATATAATTGAGATGGTTTTTGGAAGCGTTAGTCAGTGTATGTCGAGTTTTAGAATTACCGCTCGGTGGGCACCACAGAGCTGAGGGTTTGTTGTGTTTCACTTCTTAGTCCCTTTGGTTTTTCACTTTGTTGTCTGATGGCTGGCAAAGACGTGTTTGTTATAGTGGAGATGAAAGGGTGATAAGTACTGAAATACGAGATAGCGTGTGCTCTGTGGAAGCGGGGGAGCAGTGATTAACAGTCTGAGTGAACCACAACTGCGGCGGTGCTTCGTTGCAGTAATAAATCATTTTTTTGCCAGAGGTACGATTGATGCTATGGTTCACAACTCGCAAAGAAAGGCTTGACTGACCGTCGCAGGCCAGCGGGTTGAACTATGAATAATTCAGGTTGACAAAAGAAAACATGAATTGAGTACAGCTGAGATTACGTCAAACACATAAATACAGTTTTAGTATACATTATTTCAGTTGTGAATATGGGTTAAAAGAGGGAACGTATATACTTGAAATATTTATTCACTGATGCAGTGCTTTGAAGCGAAGTTTTTTATCTAATACAAGTAAAGATATTATAAAGAAAGTAGTGGGCATAGTTACTAGTCCATACAACACAAATGATGGAAATGTAGTATGAAGCAAAATGAATAACGTTTAAAAAACATATTGTACAGCCCCGCATTCAAATATATTAAATTATATTGCATGCAAGAAGGTGTCTTTTGATTTTAAGTTCAGTAATCATATATGAAAATGCTAGTGGTTAAACATCACCTCGTTAACAATTAGTTTTCTGCATACGAAGCACTAACAAGCTTGTTGTATGGTATTGTGAAAGGAAATGAAAAACGCGCCAAAAGCGAGAACTTGGCTGGAGGTGCATGTATGTTATCTGCCGTACGTTTGAAAAATAGTACTCAGAACAACTACTGTATTGAGATAATTTTCTGAAAGGTTTCAGTACTCGATGTAACATACAGGTTGATAAGCATGGGTAATATCAGTGTAATCATATACTTTTCTGTTATGAATCAAAAATCTTTCAATAGGCATAAAACAAAAACAGCACATATGTGTGTAAGGCGGAAATTGGAGTAGAAAGGGAAAATGGTGATAAACGATATAAAAAGTCATTGTAACTATACACATTTATCAGGGCACATTTAACCATATTTTACGCAGCCTTGCTTCGAGAATATTTCAAATTAGATAAGATAACATAAGCTAGTGATTTGTTGAAATTAAAGCATCATGAAATGTTTTGAACAAAATCGAGTAGGTGTGGAAAAAAAATTAACTCCACATAAAATAAAAAAATCTCACCAGCAGGAAATTGCAATGTCCAATGTTAGTAAAGCCAATAGGTCTGTTTATATGAAACATAAAAATAAAAAAATAATAAGAAAAAAAAGGAAGGGAAAAAACAGTCAAGATATCAATGGCTTGCATAACAGTCATCCTTCCATTGAATAGGCAAAGTAAGTGGCAACCGCTTCTAAAAGAAAGTCATTATTATCGTCCGAAAACAAGTCAGCCATCCAATTGAAAAGAGGAAATGAACATACATGTTCTTTAATTACCTGAGCCTCTAGTACCATCAGAGGACAACTCGGTGAATTTTCAATGTAGCTGTGTGCCAAGAAATCTTGCGCCGCTGCGAATATATTCCAATGACCCAGAACTCCATATATCGCTGCAAAGTCCATAATCCCTCCGTCGGAACAAAGCTGTTCATGATCAAGTAATGGATTCATGAGATGATTGTAATTCACTTCAGGAGGTACTGAGTTGCAGAGACATAAGTCCAGGGCCCACATGAAATCACAGCTCAGGCAATGAAATACAGGCTGCACACAGGTGAAATAGGAAAATCGAAATGATAATCCATATGATGCACTCAAAGTCGCGAGTGGTAGGATGCCATAGTACTAAAGCATCTTGTGGCGAAACAGTTCTAAGTGCTCCAGCTCGTTTGCGAAGATAGGACGGACCTCCATTTTGTAATAAAGAAAATAGGAATACAAAAGTAACAGCTGCTGGTAGTAGATGAGGAAGTTCAGAAACATAGATCAGAGAGTATTGAGTGAAAAGTAGCAGAATGCCTTTAAATAATTTGGTGCAAAAAAATCACCAAACCATTGGTTAGTAGTTGCAAAAAAAATAGCCCAGCTGGGAAGTGGAGGAGCGTTAAAGATTATGATAGTCACCTTGGAAAATTGTAAAGGAAGGTCACTATTTAATAAGGTATGCAGTTTTCTGTGAGTGTTAGCTAAGTGAATGAGATTTGTTTGTGAACAGATGCTCGGGTAGCTTGATTTTGTGACAATAAGGCTGTTGTTCAAGTCTGGGGATGGAACTTTCAGTTCAAGGCCGGATTTCGCGGCCAGACGGAAACATCGCGGTTCTCATGCGGGGGTGGATAAACTACATTTTTACAGAGAGATATATGCAGAGTGACTATTATAGAGTAAGGCTTGTCGTTTAAAAACTCAAAGTAGTTCATATTGCTTGTAAATAAATAATCACTGCTGAGTATTAAGGTAAAATTTAAGCATGGGCGTAAAATCCGTTCCGCTCGCGGAATTTGCAGATTTTCGGTAAATTCGCAATCCGCGAACTCTAGCGAATTTGCCGAAAATCCGTCAATTCGCACGCGGCGGATTTTTTTTCTTGGTGATACAATATTGCGGCGTGCGGCGTCGCACACGGCGTTCACTTTCCGTCATTCAGCGTTTGCCGAGTTGTTGTTCTCGATATTTTGCCAGTGCTGCGCCATTTTGTATCTTGCTGCGGGATCCCGCTGGAGTTGGCACCCGCGAATACGTAATCGCGGCTTTTGCCATTTTTGACATTTGCCTGCACTTTTTTTTGCAAGGAGTCCATTTTTGGGGGTGGGGGAGGAAGGAAGTGCCCCACAGTCTCCAACTTCCTGTTCCTGTCCAGCAGGCTCCTCCCAGTGCTTTCTTCATGTGCTGGTCACTTTCATTTGGACCTTGACCTGGAAGGATTACTTTTTGTGGGTGCTGCTGGATATTTGGATTTGAGGCCTTTTTGACTTTCTTTGGATCACTTTTGGATTAGAAATCAACTTTACAGTTGCTGCAACTACAATTTTGGAACTTTTTCAGAACATTAAATAAAATATATTGTGGGTAGCCACAGTATCCAGTAGGACCAGGGTTGGTTATGGGTGCATGATACAACTGTTTTGTTGAATTTAAACACCATTGAGGCCATGGATGGGCTGGGATTGTGCTGATTGTTGTCGTTTTTTGTCGTTTTTTTGGGGCTGCTGGTGGGGCCTTTTGCCCAGGGGTAGTGAGTGGTGCATGGGCCTAGTCTTTCTGTGCGGTGTCTTCTTGGATTTAAACACCATTGAGGCCATGGATGGGCTGGGATTGTGCTGAATTTTGTAGTTTTTGTCGATTTTTTTGGGGCTGCTGGTGGGGCCTTTTGCCCAGGGGTAGTGAGTGGTGCATGGACTGAGTCTGCCTGTGGGGTCTCACTCTCTTTAATGTTATCATCCTGGATGGCATTGGATTGTGGTGATTTTTGTGCGTTTTTTGTTTTTTTTGGGGTGCTACTGTTGATTTGGACTGGCCATGTGGGTGGTGGTGGTGGCCATCTTGAGTGCTGGTACAGGCAACATGTGCTTGGGGTGCAAGGGGACATTTTGAAGAGAGGCAGTGTCTGAGGCCTGCACTTATTTTGCCTAGCTTTCATCCATTATGCCCAGGGGTAGTGAGTGGTGCATGGGCCTAGTCTTTCTGTGGGTGTCTTCTTGAATTTAAACACCATTGAGGCAATGGATGGGCTGGGATTGTGCTGATTTTTGTCGTTTTTTGTCGTTTTTTTGGGGCTGCTGGTGGGGCCTTTTGCCCAGGGGTAGTGAGTGGTGCATGGGCCTAGTCTTTCTGTGGGGTGTCATCTTGGATTTAAACACCATTGAGGCCATGGATGGGCTGGGATTGTGCTGAATTTTGTGTTTTTTGTCGATTTTTGTGGGGCTGCTGTTGGGGCCTTTTGCCCAGGGGTAGTGAGTGGTGCATGGACTGAGTCTGCCTGTGGGGTCTCACTCTCTTTAATGTAAACATCCTGGATGGCATTGGATTGTGGTGATTTTTGTGTGTTTTTCGTTTTTTTTGGGGTGCTACTGTTGATTTGGACTGGCCATGTGGGTGGTGGTAGTGGCCATCTTGAGTGCTGGTAGAGGCAACATGTGCTTGGGGTGCAAGGGGCCATTTTGAAGAGAGGCAGTGTCTGAGGCCTGCACTTATTTTGCCTAGCTTTCATCCATTATGCCCAGGGGTAGTGAGTGGTGCATGGGCCTAGTCTTTCTGTGGGGTGTCTTCTTGAATTTAAACACCATCGAGGTCATGGATGGGCTGGGATTGTGCTGATTTTTGTCGTTTTTTGTCGTTTTTTGGGGGCTGCTGGTGGGGCCTTTTGCCCAGGGGTAGTGAGTGGTGCATGGGCCTAGTCTTTCTGTGCGGTGTCTTCTTGGATTTCAACACCATTGAGGCCATGGATGGGCTGGGATTGTGCTGATTTTTGTCGATTTTTTTGGGGCTGCTGGTGGGGCCTTTTGCCCAGGGGTAGTGAGTGGTGCATGGACTGAGTCTGCCTGTGGGGTCTCACTCTCTTTAATGTAAACATCCTGGATGGCATTGGATTGTGGTGATTTTTGTGTGTTTTTCGGTTTTTTTGGGGTGCTACTGTTGATTTGGACTGGCCATGTGTTTGGTGGTGGTGGCCATCTTGAGTGCTGTAGAGGCAACATGTGCTTGGGGTGCAAGGGGCCATTTTGAAGAGAGGCAGTGTCTGAGGCCTGCACTTATTTTGCCTAGCTTTCATTCATTATGCCCAGGGGTAGTGATTGGTGCATGGGCCTAATCTTTCTGTGGGGTGTCTTCTTGAATTTAAACACCATTGAGGCCATGGATGGGCTGGGATTGTGCTGATTTTTGTTGTTTTTTGTGTTTTTTTTGGGGCTGCTGGTGGGGCCTTTTGCCCAGGGGTAGTGAGTGGTGCATGGGCCTAGTCTTTCTGTGCGGTGTCTTCTTGGATTTAAACACCATTGAGGCCATGGATGGGCTGGGATTGTGCTGAATTTTGTGGTTTTTTGTTGATTTTTTTGGGGCTGCTGGTGGGGCCTTTTGCCCAGGGGTAGTGAGTGGTGCATGGACTGAGTCTCCCTGTGGGGTCTCACTCTCTTTAATGTTATCATCCTGGATGGCATTGGATTGTGGTGATTTTTGTGTGTTTTTCATTTTTTTTTGGGTGCTACTGTTGATTTGGACTGGCCATGTGGGTGGTGGTGGTGGCCATCTTGAGTGCTGGTACAGGCAACATGTGCTTGGGGTGCAAGGGGACATTTTGAAGAGAGGCAGTGTCTGAGGCCTGCACTTATTTTGCCTAGCTTTCATCCATTATGCCCAGGGGTAGTGAGTGGTGCATGGGCCTAGTCTTTCTGTGGGTGTCTTCTTGAATTTAAACACCATTGAGGCCATGGATGGGCTGGGATTGTGCTGATTTTTGTCGTTTTTTGTCGTTTTTTTGGGGCTGCTGGTGGGGCCTTTTGCCCAGGGGTAGTGAGTGGTGGATGGGCCTAGTCTTTCTGTGGGGTGTCTTCTTGGATTTAAACACCATTGAGGCCATGGATGGGCTGGGATTGTGCTGAATTTTGTGTTTTTTGTCGATTTTTGTGGGGCTGCTGTTGGGGCCTTTTGCCCAGGGGTAGTGAGTGGTGCATGGACTGAGTCTGCCTGTGGGGTCTCACTCTCTTTAATGTAAAGATCCTGGATGGCATTGGATTGTGGTGATTTTTGTGTGTTTTTCGTTTTTTTTGGGGTGCTACTGTTGATTTGGACTGGCCATGTGGGTGGTGGTAGTGGCCATCTTGAGTGCTGGTAGAGGCAACATGTGCTTGGGGTGCAAGGGGCCATTTTGAAGAGAGGCAGTGTCTGAGGCCTGCACTTATTTTGCCTAGCTTTCATCCATTATGCCCAGGGGTAGTGAGTGGTGCATGGGCCTAGTCTTTCTGTGGGGTGTCTTCTTGAATTTAAACACCATTGAGGCCATGGATGGGCTGGGATTGTGCTGATTTTTGTCATTTTTTGTCGTTTTTTTGGGGCTGCTGGTGGGGCCTTTTGCCCAGGGGTAGTGAGTGGTGCATGGGCCTAGTCTTTCTGTGCGGTGTCTTCTTGGATTTAAACACCATTGAGGCCATGGATGGGCTGGGATTGTGCTGAATTTTGTGGTTTTTGTCGATTTGTTTGGGGCTGCTGGTGGGGCCTTTTGCCCAGGGTTAGTGAGTGGTGCATGGACTGAGTCTGCCTGTGGGGTCTCACTCTCTTTAATGTAAACATCCTGGATGGCATTGGATTGTGGTGATTTTTGTGTGTTTTTCGTTTTTTTTGGGCTGCTACTGTTGATTTGGACTGGCCATGTGGGTGGTGGTGGTGGCCATCTTGAGTGCTGGTACAGGCAACATGTGCTTGGGGTGCAAGGGGGAATTTTGAAGAGAGGCAGTGTCTGAGGCCTGCACTTATTTTGCCTAGCTCTCATCCATTATGCCGAGGGGTAGTGAGTGGTGCATGGGCCTAGTCTTTCTGTGGGGTGTCTTCTTGAATTTAAACACCATTGAGGCCATGGATGGGCTGGGATTGTGCTGATTTTTGTCGTTTTTTGTCGTTTTTTTGGGGCTGCTGGTGGGGCCTTTTGCCCAGGGGTAGTGAGTGGTGCATGGGCCTAGTCTTTCTGTGCGGTGTCTTCTTGGATTTAAACACCATTGAGGCCATGGATGGGCTGGGATTGTGCTGAATTTTGTGATTTTTGTCGATTTTTTTGGGGCTGCTGGTGGGGCCTTTTGCCCAGGGGTAGTGAGTGGTGCATGCACTGAGTCTGCCTGTGGGGTCTCACTCTCTTTAATGTTATCATCCTGGATGTCATTGGATTGTGGTGATTTTTCTGTGTTTGACGTTTTTTTTGGGGTGCTACTGTTGATTTGGACTGGCCATGTGGGTGGTGGTGGTGGCCATCTTGAGTGCTGGTAGAGGCAACATGTGCTTGGGGTGCAAGGGGCCATTTTGAAGAGAGGCAGTGTCTGAGGCCTGCACTTATTTTGCCTAGCTTTCATCCATTATGCCCAGGGGTAGTGAGTGGTGCATGGGCCTAGTCTTTCTGTGGGGCGTCTTCTTGAATTTAAACACCATTGAGGCCATGGATGGGCTGGGATTGTGCTGAATTTTGTGGTTTTTGTCGATTTTTTTTGGGGCTGCTGGTGGGGCCTTTTGCCCAGGGGTAGTGAGTGGTGCATGGACTGAGTCTGCCTGTGGGTTGTCTTCTTGAATTTAAACACCATTGAGGCCATGGATAGGCTGGGATTGTGCTGATTTTTGTGTGTTTTTTTGACTTTTTGGGGTGTATAACTGATGTTCCTCTTTCTTCCATTGCTTGTAGGTGCACAAGAGAACCACCAGTGCCAGGAAGAAGTCCTGCTGCGGTGTGTGCAGCACAACGTCACGTGTGGCCACAGACAACTCTGCAACTTGTGCAACTGCGGCCTGCTGTTCAGAGTGACATCTGAAGAAGATGGCCCCAAAAAAAGTTGCCCGTAGCTCCTCTAGCAAGAAAGTTGCCAGTAAGGAGCAGAAGAAGCAAGTGGCGCCACTTACCAAGGAGACTGGTGTGATGACGACCGCCACATTTTTTGGGGAAAAAAAAAGTACGCCTGCTGCAGCAGCGGGTTCTGCTGGGGACCAAGCTGGGAGCAGCACCTCCGCTCCATTGGGCTCAGTGCCACCACCACCACGCCAACTTAGGTCCAAGCCCTTGAGTGCTGCAGAGGCAGCCAGTATAGTTGTTCAATCACCATCGACCAGTGATGTTGGCTCATCGCAAGAAAGTAGCAGCAATGTCCCTCAATCAACACAGGTTGTTGTAACTCATCTGCCGAGTGTTGAACAACCACAGCCGCAACAACAATCACATGTGCAAGTACAAGCCCAAGTACATGTGGAAGGAGAGGCGGCGCAAGGAGAGGAGCAAGCAGAGGTGCATGGAGGGGCACAACAAGTGGCCACAATAGTTGTTCCTCCAGAAGTAGGGGCACATCTGGAAATCGACAATCAAGCCGAGGTATCATTCGAGGAAGCCACTCCTCCTGATGATCATTCATTGTCTTCCACATCCCGAGCAAGGAAAAGATCAAGGGTGTTGGTGTCTACATCTTCTTCAAGCCCACCTCCTTCTGATGATATGGATCTTACTTGGGAACCAGCACCACTGCCGTCTGAGAGTGAGGTTGAGGAGGCACACCATGATCTGACAAAGGTAGCTAAGCGTAAAAGGAAGGTCGTCGAAACTCTCCAAGTTATGGAGTGTGATGACGCTCAACAAGAAGTGGCGTATACTCCTGCTGCTGAAGACTCTCACGACGACGACGCAGTCATCATCACTAACGTCACTGAAGCCCCAGCGGGCATGCAGCAAACAGACATTTTGACCCTAGCCCGACAGGCTGCTGAGCGTGATGATGAAGTCGACGAGGAGGCAATGGGAACACCAGAATCATTGATGTTAACTAGTACACTACAACGTACCGCTTCCATATTTCTTACTCGCCAGAAGGGACTTCCATCCACCTGGACCTTAATTAGTGGTGGTGAAAGTGCACAACATAGTAAAGTTCAGCAATACACATCCTCCACTTCATCTGGCATTAGCAGCACGGCCACCACCAGTATCGCCTCCTCCGGCCCCCACAGACATTTCAAGTCCGCAGTTTGGGACTTCTTTAGTGTTTCCACAAAAAGGGAAAACATAGCCATTTGTAGCATTTGTAAGCTTGCAGTTAGTCGTGGTAAGCTTGGTACCAACTATGGGACTGGAGGCCAGAGAGGTCATCTTGAGAGACAGCACGGTGTCCAATGGTTTGCGCACCTAAAGGAGATCAAGGAAGCCCGAATTGCAATTCGAGAAAACGTTGATGTTCCATCTGATGATGACGAGGAGGAAGAAGTGTCACACACTTCACTTACACCCAGTACCCCTGGGAGCCACACTAAGAGTGTGGGACAGAGTGAGACACCAATGCGAAAAAGTTCATAAGCGAGCGTAACTGGGTCGAAGAAGTCATCATCATCATCCCGTAAAATGGTCCAGGGCAACATTAAATCAATGTTGTTTTCAGACGCGCCATATGACCGCAACCACCCAATGGTGCGTCTGTATAACACTAAGCTGGCTAAAATGCTAGCGCTGGATCTTCTCCCTTTTTCTTTTGTAGAAGGGGTTGGTTTTCTCGAATTAGTGGCAGCGCTCTGCCCTAAATGGAAGGTTCCTAGCCGGTACTATTTTGCCCGAGTTGCGGTTCCAGCACTACATGAAGATGTGCTGGAGGTGATTGGGGCAGCTTTGCAGAAGAGTGCTGTTCACACTATACATCACACAACAGACATGTGGACCAGTGGCGCAGGCACTGATTACATGTGCATCACTGCACACTGGGTCTCTTTTTCAGGGGTTAAAGCAAAGCTAAACGCAGGTGCTGACCTGGACCAAGTTTTTAAAGCTGCTCGGAAACATGCAACACTAGCCATGTTTGGCTTGGAGAAACGTCATACAGCACAAAACATTTTGAATGAGTTCAACACAAAGGTCTTTCACTGGCTGTCTCCAAAAAAACGCGGCATTGGTTATGTTTCCACGGATAATGGCGCCAATGTAGTTAAGGCCATGGAACTGGGTGACTATTTCAGAGTGCCGTGTTTGGAGCACTGTATAAACCTGGTTGTTAAAAAATTCTTGGATAAAGAAAGTCCAGCATGCCAGTTAGTGGTCACCTGCCGAAAAATGTGCAACCATTTCAGCCATTCTTTTAAGGCCCGGAAGCATCTGAGGAGCCTGCTACATGAACGTCGAATGCCAGTGAAAGCACTCATCCAGGAGGTGCCAACACGTTGGAACTCAACCTTCTACATGCTTGAGCGTCTGTATGAGCAGTTTACGGTACTCGATCAGTATTTCTTAACAAGGGGTACAGCTGTGAAGGAGGACCTGAGGTTAAATGCGGCGCAATGGGAGCTAGTTAAAAGCCTGACAGACATGCTTCGTCCTTTTGAGTTCTTCACGCGTGCAGTCAGCAGGGAGGACTGTAATTTGGGAAAAGCTATCCCATTGTTGCGCATGCTGGAGCACAAACTGAAGGCGGTGTCTTCAAAGTTTCAAAACGATGAAGAAAAGCAAGAAGCTTTTGTTTTGGCGGAGAAATTATTAGAGCGTCTACGTGGCGATGAACGTCTTCAAAAGATCCACTCAGAACAGCATTACATTTGTGCTACTATTCTGCATCCACGCTACAAAAAGGCGCTGGCAGGCTCTGCATTATTTCCTTTTAGTGATGAAGATGATGCTACAAAATACAAACGTTGGGTAGCCTGGTCAGCCATCAGGTTTGAAAGAGAACGAGAACGGAAGCAAATTGAAGGAAAAAGCAGTACATCAGCATCAGCACTTCCGGAATCACAGCTCCGAGTACTGTTCCTATGACTCGAGACAAACTAGATTAATTCGTTCTGAATACAAAAATAAGCATCTGCAAGTGTATCAGACAAGGGGAATGATAAGTATATAGAAAACAAACATGTAGCTGCGGTTTTGTATGTTAACCGACGCCATCACTTCCGGGTCAGACCGGGCAGAATCAGAATAAAAACACATCCATTTCACGTGTCAAGTCACTTCGGATTTCGAGAAGTGAGACGACACGGAGGAACAGGGAGGCCGATTTGATGCAAAAAGGTACGTGTGCATACGAGCCCCCGGGATAGTTTCGCTTTGAACGAGAATAGGCTATATTTTTAATACCTAGATAGCGAACGAGAGAGAGAGTTATAACTGCCCCAGGATCCTGATATAGAATGTGTAAATGGGTTGGTGATGTAGCCAGACTCCCAGCAGAGACTCTCATTAGAGACCGCTTCGCATGTAATGCAGAATATATAAAAACGGCATCATGTGACATTTTTAATTATTATTGTCCACAATTTTGGCTTAAAGACTTAAAAGAGTCAAATATGGATGCTCTAAAATTAAAATGACCTAGACAGATGCAGACAATGGAGTTACATTTAAGTAATAGTAAGACCAAAAAGCAACTCCTGGAGTGAAATACATTGAGAACGTTAATCCTTTATAATACTTATGTTTGTAGACTCTGAATTTCCTGGTTGCATATAAGAAAAGACCCGGACAGGTGCGGATAATCCTCATAGCCATAACCTGAACATCTACCCACATCTAATGGGTGAGTAACGAAACGGGGACTTTCTGGCACAGTAGCGATAACGTAAAAGAATAGCAGACCCCTAAAAACTCAAAAAAATCTTTTTTTGCATTAAGGACAAGAATAAAGAGAAAAACTTTCTTCAACAAATGATCTAATCTGTCATAAAAAGGAGCCCCCTCTATCAACAACGGTGGTTCCTCCGTGTAAACAGACAATTGCCAGTCTGAAATATAAGGTAAATAAATCTGCCACTGCCCCAAGTATTTACGGCAGGTGGAGTACTAGCAATATAACTAAGGAGCGGTACTTTCCGTTTTTTGTCCTATCTAGACTTCTCACATGTGTATGAAACCCTGTGAAGAAAACCCGGTGATAAATAATCATCAACAGAGATAGCAACTGACAAGCTTCTCTAAGATAAGATAAAGGTACATATGGATTTTCTTGATTAACCTAGATAGGGTAATTGTTAAATTAACTTTGTGTCGTGTAAGACTTATACCATTAGTCAACAACGGATTCAAAGCTGCCAGTGGGATTAGTGTTAAAGTATATATTAAAATCAGACAATGAGTGTTACAAGAGCAGGGCATGTAGAAAAACGCTAACAGACAGATTATATTGTGATGTTAAAATCTTGTTATTTGCTTGTAGATAAGAAGTCAAATGTTTATGTCCTGAAGAAGGTGTCAAGATTGAGTAACACCAAAACGCCGCGTCGACTTGCTTACAACACTTTGACTGTGTATAATTTTAATAATGTCACCATCTTAGATGGTATTTTATATTTTACTTATTGTTTAATTTTTAGACTGTAACCCAGTTGGGAGGCTTCAAATAAATTTTTGTACATCTTTATAATTAATCAGTAGCGTTTTACTTTTACATATTGTGTGAGTTTGCTTAGACTTAGTCCTGTATTCATGTCTGATGTGTCCATTGGACAATTCACTGAGTATCTGAATATCTTAAATTCTCCTATGCAGCTTTTTTCTCAGCGATCCTAGTCTGCCACTACTCTAACAGGGATTTGTTGCTTGTGTATGACATCAGCATCAGCAGGCCATCCCCAGTCAGAAGACTCCACTTCTGCACCTGTGGCTGTGGCAGAAGTGACCTCTCAGCCGTTAAAGACACCGGCAAACGCATCATCTGCACCAGACACAACAGAAATATCGGGTGATGAAGAGGATTGGCTAGCTGAGATTGGTTATGGTTCTGAAAAGGTCAGAGCGAAAATTCAGCAAAGTGGAGGAAACGTGGAGAACTTTGAGTCGATGGTGCAGGACTATCTGAATGACTCAACAGAGGTCTATGTTAATGCTGACCCATTGGCATGGGAAAAAATAATTGTGGCCAGAGATCTCCCGCCTGGCTATACATTACTTGTCTTGCCCACTCGCAAGCGTGTCTTCTGAACGTGTTTTCAGTGCTGCTGGTGGCATTGTAACTTGCAAACGGACCCCCCTCTCGCCAAAAAATGTGGAGATATTGACAATGATCAAGATGAATGAGCACCTCATACCACCAGATTTCAAAGTACCGGATCGCACGACGCAAGAAGACGAGGAGGACAGCAACTTAGATATGGGAATTTCTTCTGTCTTAGGTGACACTGACCTACTCCTGCCTGATGATTTCGCAGAGTATGAGGACGTACTCTTCTTCCCTGACACCAAGGCCTGAAAATGAGCCAATGAATTCAGACATTTTCTTTTTCGTACTTATTGACTTTTATTCCTGTGTTTCTGTCTTTCTTTGTTTTGCACAAGTTAATATAATTAAAACTTTAATCACCTGTACTTTTGCGCTTTTTGGGGGTCTTCTCTACTTGTTTTCGCCTGGGTTGACGGCTCTGGGGCCATTGCTGGGAAGGTCTAATACCAGATAAAACTGGTTTAAACAACATCCATGAGGAAAAAACGTTTTGCCTTTTCTGACTTTTCGCTCAATGTAGCGTTTTCAGGGGCCTGTTTCGGGGGCTTCCTGGTGTTTGTGGGTGGGTTTCGAGGTCTGGGAGCACTACTGGGTATGGATAGTTTAGATAGCAAGAGGTTTGAAGGAAATGCATGGAGGCACAGGGGAGTTAGGGCCTAGCTGCAGAGCGCGCGCTGAGTGATTTTGGAAATTTTCACAAAAGTGACAAAGTCCACATTTTTGTACTTTTGCTTTTTGGCTGTTTGGGGGTCTTCTACTTGTTTTTGCCTGGGTTGACGGCTCTGGGGCCATTGCTGGGAAGGTCTAATTCCGGATAAAACTGGTTTAAACAACATCCATGAGGAAAAAAGGTTTTGCCTTTTCTGACTTTTCGCTCAATGTAGCGTTTTCAGGGGCCTGTTTGGGGGGCTTCCTGGTGTTTGTGGGTGGGTTTTGGGGTCTGGGAGCACTACTGGGTATGGATAGTTTAGATAGCAAGAGGTTTGAAGGAAATCCATGGAGGCAGAGGGGAGTAAGGGCCTAGCTGCAGAGCGCGCGCTGAGTGATTTTGGAAATTTTCACAAAAGTGACAAAGTCCACATTTTTGTACTTTAGCTTTTTGGCTGTTTGGGGGTCTTCTACTTGTTTTCGCCTGGGTTGACGGCTCTGGGGCCATTGCTGGGAAGGTCTAATACCGGATAAAACTGGTTTAAACAACATCCATGAGGAAAACGGTTTTGGCACTTTTTGTAATTTAGGGTTTGTTAGGGTTAGCCCTAGCAGCAGGATTGCCTGTGTTTGGGTGTTCTTGATTTTTGCAACTGAGTTCTGGGGTTTTAGAGCACTCGTGGGAATGTGTAATTTTTGTTGCAAGCGATTTGAAGAAAATCCATGGTGGGAAAGGGGGGATCACTTACTCGGTGAGAGGCACTTACTGTTGAAAACATTTAGCCATTTACACTTAAAGGAAGAAAATGACACAGACTTAAGTTTCAGGAAAACTAACTTACTGTTAAACCACCACCCACCAGACTCTAAACCAGTAGTATGGTGGGAAAGGGGGGATTTGGCACAGATAAAGAAAGCCTTTGCCACTATTCTTAACTTAGGGCTCGTTAGGGTTAGCAGTATTTCTATTGCATGTGTTTGGGTGGAGGGGCCTTCGAGTCTTGGAGCGATGCTGGCTATGGATACTTTTGCTTGCTTGCAAGTGGTTTGGAAATACAATCCACGGTGGGTAAGGGGGTATTTGGGCCTACTTTTACTTTCAAAGTACGTTTTGTCACCAGTTTTCTGCTAGGCCTCTTTTTTTGAGATCTGATTGGGGGTCTTCTACATTTTTGCGACTGGCTTTAGTAAGGGTCTGGGTGGGAGGCGGGAGCACTGCTGGGAAGGTCTAATTTTGTTCTAAAACACAGTTTACAGTACACCTAGCTTGAGGGGAAAGATCCGCTAAATTAATTTGCCCATATTTATTTATCCTTCAAAAGGTGACTCAGACAGAGTACGCACTTTCAAAAATATTGTACTGTCTATTTGGAAAATCAAAGTGTGACTTTTTGCACTACACAGCGTACACACCTTGTATTTATTTATCAGTGGTGTTGTAATAGCACTTCCTATTTTTCGTTCAATAATTACAGGCCGGGTTTCAGTCTGTGCAATGGGGAAAAAAGGATGGAGTCAGGCTTCACATTAGCGAGCCGCAATTCAGCATCCGCCAGGCAAGCAGTGGACAGGGTGTCTTCTGGTCACCAACATTGATGGACGAAGCATCAGCTGGAATGGAGGAGTGCCGCTAATAGGAGGAATTGTTTGCTGCATGCAACTTACTTACCAAATTCAACAGGACAACTACAACAACATACAGATACAGTATCCATTGTTTTCTTCTATGAGTGTGACTCCATTTCTTGGATCTCTCTCTGCTTCTAAATTGATCCCTACAGCCATTCTATAGGTTTTACTTCGGCTAATTTTTAAACCTAATTTATTGTAAGAATAAGAAGTGTTTCTCTGAGTGCAGAGATAGGCAAGTGAAAACGCTGCAGCCCTGTACTGTCGCATTCTAGTACTACTTACTTTTCAGTAACAATGCATGCAGTAGGGCATGCACTTCCTTTATGTCACTTAAAAAGATTTATGTTTAGCTTTGTACCCAAAGATTTCTTTATCTTGAATTATTGTTTGTCCATGCTGTGCTTTTTTTTTCTCTCAACAAAACCTACCCAAAAAGAAACCCCCATTCCTATCCATTTTCCAAACCCTAACCCTCTTCCCCCGGGCTGTGTGGCTTTGCTTGATGTGTGACTAAATGACATCAATAATTCCACACACTTGCTGGGGAGGATAAGGTCATAGCAACAGGCTGGTGAAAGAATCCGAGGATATATTCTAGACTTACTCAGCTTCAGTACTATTTCTTGTAGTAGTAGCCAATGTCAAAGAAATTCAACGCAAGTACTAGTTATACTTTCAATACTTTACCATTTGTTAGGCTCTGTGTGGCACTGTTCTAGTGTACTGTCACCTGCTATATTCTCTATCGTACCGTTGTAATGCTACAGTAAGGACAAACCAGGTTTCATTTTCTTTTTTTCCATAGGCATGCAACTGCCACTGTGTCACACCACTAGTACCACCGCAATGAGGACATTTCATCCGCCCAGGATTGCCAACCTTAATCGCCATTTCCCGTGGAGACAGCCCTGGGCCTAGCCCTACTTTCAAACACAAATTACAGGTAAGATAAGCGTTTGGTGGGAGGTAGTATAATGGAGTATTAGGAATAGACGAGAGATTGACGGTAGTACTACTAAAGTCCTAGGACTCTTCAGGAAAACAAACTTACTGTTAAACCCCCACCCACCAGACTCAAAAGCAGTAAAAAACAGGTATGGTCAGATAAAGTTTCAAAAAGTATATTTTTGTAGCCCTAACAAAATAATCTCCCTCAAGACCCTCCCTAACCCCAACGATTGTCCTTCAAAAGTCCCACAACCCAACTCCCAATTCCCACCCCCCAAAAGTCTCTAAAAAAGGGGCAAGGGACACTACACTACAGGAGGGTGCTGTTGACTTTAGCGGCCAGGGCATCATACTCCTTGCTGAAGTTGGCATGGTCGAAGCGGAGGCCCTCCACCAAGTTCTTATAGGTATGAACCTCCTGCTCCAGGTAGGACACTCTTAGGGATAAGCGGCGCTGGCGTGCCTTGCAACTCCTGTGGGGGGCAGCTGCTGTCTTTGCTGCTCGGCGGTGGCGGTTGGCTTTGGTAGCCCGGCTCCGTACCGCTGGAGCACTGTGCTGGCTGGCAGCCCGTGGGTGCACGGAGGAGGATGCAGCTGTCCCAGTGGATGTTGTACCGGTAGACTGCGTCTCCTCCTCCTCCAGGGCCACCAGCCGCCGATATTCGGCGACAGTGGCATCCAGCCTCCGTTGCCGGGCCATTTGAGCCAGCTCCCTCCTTGATGGTCTTCTGGTTGATTTGGAAGGAGCAACTATATGAAGAAAGAAAGACATAGTCACTCTGTAACCAATGCTCCTTAAGATTAACACAAAATGATTGAGCAGAAAGTTGTGTCACAGTACAAGTAGCAAATTGAAAGCACCGTACATAACTATTGAGGACAGTATTTATCTAACCTCCCACTTCTTCATCCTTGCTCTAACATTAGTGGGAGTTTAAGGAACAAATTCTACGAGCACTATGGACTTCCATTACAGTCGACTATGACAGTACACCAGTTATTCTTCTTCTTCTCTCTTGTTTAGGAAAATTGGTACGTTATCTTATGCAAGCCGGCATAATGCCAGCACAGTGAACTTGCACCCGAGAAAAACAGACGCACAACATGATGAGTGAGACAGACTTGCGTTACTGTACCGGTCCAGTACATGCAGGTGGTGAAGCTCCTACTTTTCTATTACGGGTGGCACTGAGAATACTCTGTTAAAAGGGCTACTGCTTAATTAATTTAGCTTTCACCCTACAGTGCAAATGAGTACTAGAAAAGGAAAATGAAGAAGCTAAATAATCTGATTATCTATCACTTCACATGGGATGTATTTGATGACATATGGGATGACTTTAGGTGCTTTGCTGATTATTGAGTGAACAGTGTGCCCACACATGAATGACGTACTACTACTAAACTAAAGTTATTAAGAGAGGTAGGGAGTGTCCACCGTAATAACCGGATATATGCTGTCCTTGCAGTTGCAATACAAACTACTGCTACTATTCATGGTAGTATTTGGACAAAATTACAACTTCTTTTCCTTGCCTTTCCTACACTGGAACGGACGTGCGGGTGCGGGTGCGGTGTTACATGCTCTTCAAAGTAACACTTAGTTCATCCAGTGACCGTCTACTCTCTCTAGATACACATATGCTATCTAAGAGTCAGATAATACCATGATCCAGGCATCCATCCATTCAAAGTATATGCACACATACAGTTTCTGTTTCACCCACCCAGGCTGTTCTCCTTCCACCCATCCTTGCTTCATCATTCACCCAGCCATGCACCATACCATATTCTTTCCTTCCCAGCCACCTCGGGGACCAAGCAAATACATATCATTCTCCTTTGCCAGTCATCATTACATTTCTCGTCCTTCCACACTTACTTACACCCTTCTTTCGCTTTTCGTTCATCCCATCCATCAAGTTCATCTCAGATCTTATTGGGATTCTTCTCGCCAACAACTTCACAGCTAAGTCGAAGTACATTTAGAGGAGGCTACTACCTGGTTGATTTATAATACACCCATGCAGAAAGCACACTATGCAGTCTTCAATCTCAATAAGTAAGGAATATATAGCTTACCTGTGCCCGCCACCACCGTGTGAACCCTCACAGGCACGTCCGGCACTTGCACCGCCTCCTCCCCAGAGTTGTCCCCCTTGTCCAAAACCACCACCTCCGCGCTGGCCCCGCCACCAGATGTTCCACCTACAAAGTACATTTAAGAATGTTAGAATACACCACTCACTACTATATAATATTTGGTCTAGGAGGAATAAAGAAATGTGAAAAAAACAGAATACAATGTAATAATTTGTGTCTGTCTACTCTAAAGTAAAAATGTCCATTTTTCCAGGGAAGGCTGTTGTCTTGCTGCACTTTTTGGCACAACTGATGAATGCTTGCTTTTTATTTTTAAAACGCACCACTTTTTCTCCTAACAGACTGAAGCTTGACTTCTAAAAACATGAGCAGGATCAAGTTCAAACCAGGTGAGAGAGCTCGGCTCGACCACAAGAAATGTGTCCAATTAATCGTCAGCACTAAGCACTTTTCCATTTTCAGTTAAACGTTTAGTTTTATGACAAAGTTGATTTTTATAAATGTGTTTACTGTTAATAAAGCTTTTAAACTTAAATAGACTCTGTGGTTTTTGGTCCTCCAGACTAGAGTGGATGAGCTAAAGGTTGTGGAATTTTTGCAAGCATGAGTCCGTGCCTCTGACACTTCTTGACTCTGACTCCGTACTCTTGTCCTGCGTTGGATAATCTAATCATCATTGGGGATCAATCATCGGTGACTTTGGGAGCTAAATGACTCTGCCACACTATCTAGTCAGTAAGGAGATTGGGGGTTCAACTACAAAGTCTGTTATCACTGAGTTATGTGGAAAGTCTAACAGCACCTATTATAATTAATAAGCTAAGCAATGCATTATTTAGTGTCCATAGTTCTGTTTGTGCAGATTTGTCCCTGCAACAGTAGTAGAAAGGATTGTCCTACTAGCCAAACCAAAAGTCTACAAGAAGATCAAAGACGATTTAGAAAAAATCGAATGAGGAACGCTAGGAAAAAATAGGTACTCTATATTAAAATTAAAACTTACTGGGGCCAGCAAAGGAGCCCTCGCCTGATCGCTCCTGGCCTGCATCCTGAACAGCACCCTCCTCCTCCTCCTGTGTCCTCTTGCCCCTGGGGGGAGCTGATGTACAACATGAAAGAAAGAAAGACCAGAAAACATGGATGATATTTGGCAACCAAATCAAACATTTCAAAAGAACAATAACAAAATATTTTGGCGAAATAGCAAATAGACAACTAACTATTCCACGGGATATATTGACCGATCTCATGTGGTCTACTACGTTATTGATTTGCGGACCGTTGACTTGGAAAGTTCCTATGTAACTCACTAAACAAACTACTAAAAAGGTTTGCCTAGGCCTGGCAGGCAGCAGTCCGCAGCACGCGAAGTGACAGACAAAGTCTATCGTGCTTGCAGATCAGTGAATACTCAAACTATCAATACACCGACCACCACCACTATTTCTTCTTATAGCCATGTGTCTAAAGGAAGGACTGGACTTGAGTCTGTAGGGGCTGATTTAGAAGCCCCTTGCAGCTCTTTTGCTCCATTGTTGCGTGACTTTTGTGACGCAGCGGCAGAACAAAAGAGGCGCCATGGTGCGGCGTATATTAACAAAGTGACGCATATGGGAGATGCATCACGTTGTAAAGCCCTGCGCCATCAGGGGGCGTTCCGGCGCAAGGGAGGGCGTTCCTGCGCAGGAACGAATCCTAAAAGTGGCTGAGGGAAATCTACAAGATGTCAATCAGTCACTTTTAGGACAATGATGCGTGACTCAAACCCTGCGCCTGCTTGAAGCCAACGTACAGCTTGATGCGGCATTGGGGAGATAGGGCACCCCAGAGCATTGCTGGAGCTGCGCCATCGTTGGCACACAACTCCAGCAATGCGCCGCCTTTACGGCACAGATGCGTAAGGCTTCTGTGACGTTTTGGGCCCATGGTGCGCCACATTGTAAATACGGCGCACCATGGGTGGTGGTGGCATGGCGCACAATTACTGGCGCATCCCTGCTACTTTGCAGGGATGCGCCGGTAATTGAAAATCTGACCCTTAGTGTCTAGCATTACGCAGTTCTTTACACTACACTCATACATAATTTCTCAGGCCAATTAAATGAACACAAAATAGAAAACAAATAAGCATAGTAGCAAGGCTACTGAGAAGGAGAGCAGTGCACCTGAAATGCATAGAAGATTTTGAAATATAATTTACCTACAATGTAATCGGCAGCATTATTGCTCTTGGTAAAAAACAATAAATTGCAATATAATAACACACAGAGCGGGATAAAACAGAGTAGTGATGAAATAGATAGAAATAGCTACTACTACTCACCAAGCCCGGGGATCTCTACGCCGAGCACGTCCAGCAAGTCGCGTTCCCGGTCCATGAGATCCGTCCAGCGGTGGGTGGCCTGGTTATAGGTGCTCCGGACCCCAGAGTGTTCAAACATGGCCCGGCACACCTTCTCCCACCGCTTCCGGCGCTCCCGGATCCCGTAGCCGGTAGCGATCCTGCCGCCTCCCATGATGGTCTTGGGGAGGCGGCGCTGGACGTGAAAGACTAGTGCGGCCACCTCCTCTGCACTAAAAATCTCCCGAGCTACAACTGTCTCCCCCCCTCAAACGCCCGCATGGGAGCCGGGCACGGGGTGCGGGACCCTTCCCCTTTGCGGGCTTCTTCCCGGCTCCCTTTGCCATGGTCTGGGCAGAAAGGAAGCAAAATAAGAAAGATGAAATAGAACAGGGAAGAAGAAAAGAAAAGCGTTTAAAAAAGTAGTTTAAAATGAACAAAAAGTAGCAGAAAACACAAAAATATAGAGCTAGAAAAATAGAGGGATAGATAATGAGTAAAATAGATCAAAAAAAACTTCAAACAAGCAAAGGATGGCAGAGATTAAGAAAGGATACAGAGAGCATGCCCAGAACTATAGCAATGAATGAGAAACACGCGAACATGTACGAGCGAGCCGCACACTTTGCGAGATTACTCATAGCGGCCGGAAACGGAATTACGTCACGCAAACAAGATGGCCGCGCCCATGTACGACCGCTAGGGTAACTTCGCAAACGTTGCGCTACAAGCGGCTTGCGAACATGCAAAAAATCACGCGAACAAACACGCAGCAAAAAAACAATCGTGTGTTCGCACAAATTCGCGGCTTCCGAAATCGATCTCGCACAGATTCGCGCCCTGCAAATTGCGCGAAAATGCAGAAATACGATTTTTGCACAACCGAAAGCAATCAGCAGGTGCAAAAGTTCAATCTTAACATTAGTAACCATTCACTCTAGTGCTTCCTGAGGGGCCCCTCCAGAGTTCAGTTGCCTATTTGCAACTATTCTATGACCTTGCTCTGACCCTCACAGCAGGCTCATAGAATAGCTACAAGTAGGCCATGAAGGTCCTGTGAAAAAAAATTGCACTGCAACAGAAAGCAAATTACAGATAAGGAAGGAAGCAGGTGCCAGCCAGACTGGAAGTTTAAAAATCAGTGACACATTAATCAACCCCAAATTAATTCATTGCAGTTGAAGCAGGGCAGGTGTGCTTGCTTTTTTCCACCCCCATAATCTACAGTGATAAACCAACCAGAGGGTGGCAGTGAGGATGTACCAGAGGGTGACATGGGTGTACCAGAGGGTGGCAGTGGTGAAACAGAGGGTGCTGTGAACCTGTGATGATGAACCAGACGTAGAAACAACATAGTCGCGGCCGTTGCGAGCCGAAAAGTAAGTTCGCAATTGCGAACTGGTAAACAAACCTCGCGAACTGGCAGAACCCCTTGCGAACACAAAAAAACACAAAAATCCGCTAATTCGCGAGAGTTCACGGATTTTGCGGATTGCGAATCCGTAAATACGCAAGTTCGCGTACGCCAGATTCGCTAAATCCGCCCATGCTTAGTAAAATTCGGCATTATCGGAGGTACCAGTGTACCTTTGAAAACACATGCAACATTACAGCGCTTCCTGTTAAATAAGTCATGCAATTGGTAGTGCCTGGATGTGATCAATTATGTGCGGTATTGATATTTTTGACACTGTGTACTTATGAGTAGTGGAGAAGTGACGCATGAGATGATGTTAGGTGAGTGTAGTGTAGTAACGGAACGGAAAACCTTTAAAGAGAGTTACATTTAGTGTGGAACACTTTTTAATTTTTAAGAAACTTAGGTATGAGAATATTGTTGTAGTGTCAGCGGGACTGTAAGTTGAAGTTTGATAAACATTATTGAGAGGAGTAAATTAAGGTTTATTTAACTTGTGCAGCTATTAATCTGTGTGAAAGGCAATAGTCCACAGTCTTGTAAATAGGGGTGCGCGATCGAGTGCGCGCACCCCGCAACTTTTTTCAGAAAAAAAAATGGTCTTTTCGCGTTCAGGGTCTATACTGCACCCCCTGAGGAAATCTATGCGGTTAGATAATCTGTACCTTCTCCCCTTTCCATGTTCTAACCCTTTGTTCAGTAGAATATATTCACTCGCACTAACAAAATGGCGGTCAACACTTCCTGATTTCCTCCGATTCGAATGTTGACAGACGTTAAATAGCAAATGACAATATCTCAAACTGTAAATTTTTGCAATTTTGAAAAATAGGCAAAATTATAAAACTTAAAGACCTGAAACTATGTTCAAGTCTCCTCTCCGTTTGCACCATTAAATTTTATTTACAAACCACGTAGTCGTTAGTCTTGTAAATAGGGGTGCGCGATCGAGTGCGCGCACCCTGTAACTTTTTTCAAAGAAAAAAAATTTTGTTTTCGTGTTCAGGGTGTATACTGCACCTCCTGAGAAAAACTACCCGGTTAGATAATCTGTATCTTCTCCCCTTTCCATGTTCTAACCCTTTGTTCTGTAGAATATATTCACTCGCACTAACAAAATGGCGGTCAACACTTCCTCATTTACTCCGATACGAATGTTGGTAGACGTTAAGCAGCAAATCACAATTCCGAAACTGTACATTTTTGCAATTTTGAAAAAAAGGCAAAATTACAAAAGTTAAAGTCCTGAAACTATCTTCATGTCTCCTCTCCCTTTGCACCATTAAATTTTATTTACGAACCACGTTTCCTTTTGATCATACACGATTGTTTCTCGGTTTTCCACATTCAATGCGTAGACACTTTTGCCTTTTCAGTCACTTATGCGGCTGTGCGTGAACGGCATTGTGATTTGCTGATTAACGTCTGTAAAGATTAGATTCGGAGGAAATCAGGAAGTGTTGAGCGCCATTTTGTTAAAAAATACCCTGCACATAATGTACATGTATTTAGGAAACAAATATACTAAGTAAGGTTTTGTAGCAGTGCATATCATAAATATTGCATGTAGTATACTGGCAATGTGTGGTAGATTATACTGTAAATGATGATTGATTTAAAAAAATTGTGGGTGAAAAATTTGGTAATTAAATGTGTTTCACAAAGAAATATTAAACTTAGGCTTTAGGATATATATTGGATAGAAAATTAGGGAATGTATCTGTTAGGCATGAAATTTGGCAGAATGGGTGTATGTTGTCTAATAAATATGTCTGTAATATGTTAACTAAAATTTAGTTGTTTATTTTTTTTTAAGAGTGTTTGGTGCTGAAAAGCAACAACCTGAAGTGAACGTGAGAGAATACAACGACCAAATTCTTTTTTACAGGTGAGTTGAAATTTTTTAAATGACAATTTATTTTTGTGCAGATTACCATAATAAGCAAGATTTTTAAGAATATTGGCACTGCTTCTCTTTTGCAGGAGGATTTTAATTTTTATTTTAAACATGTCTGTACCTGCTTGCAGTACATATGTATTTTGAAATACGGTTCCATTGTTTGTTGGTAGTATCTTTTTATGGGCCGGGTTCATGTGTTATTTTCTATGTAGTTTGGGTACATCTATTCTTTGATTGTAAGAGTCTGCTGTTTACATGGATTAATTTTTGCTAAGTCATTATTATCTCTCTAACTTATGCTGTATCATTTGTGTACAGTCATTTTCTTGATTTATAGAGGTCTATTATGATATGGCTGTTGGCGTGATGGCCATTTCTGATGCATTTATGTGACTATACTATCTATTTGCACTGTATTATATGCATTTGCACAGGTGTATTATGATGTGGTCAGTCGGAGGCTGTGGAGGGACTTACGGTGGGGCAGGGAGGGAGGGAGGGGGAGGTGTAGGGTGGAGAGATCTAAAATCTGGGATATAGATAATTGCAGGTAAGTATACAATTCAATTAATAAAACGAATTTTGTAGTGTACAAAGCATCGTATTTTGCAATGCAGTGCGCACTACAAAATTCATTTCAATAATTAAATTATGTATTTACTAGAAATTATCTATATCCAGGTTTTTCGGTCCCTCCACCCTACACCTCCTCCTCCTGGTCTCCCTGCCCCAACATAATTCCCTCCACGAGTGGCAGATGAATGTGGTTTCATATGGTTATGATGAAATGTTTTACATTAGATGAAATTTACATGTTGAGTATGCTGTTTAAAGGTAAAAGCAACAGCCTTTGTGGGAAGTAGCAATTTGTTTAGTGAATGTTTTAATTGGTATATTGTGAGTCACTCCTTCAGTTTGCATACAGTTTGAATCATAGTTTGTAGTGATGAGCTCTGAAAATAGATCCCTACAAATAGATTAGAAAGTGTATTATAGTTCTACAGCACACAAATCCTGAAAACAAATTTCACACTGAAATGTGTTTTTACAGCACAATTTCAATTAGAAAAATTAAAAGGAATAGTGTTAATGTGTAGGATCAAAGTGTCAGTTTCTTTGTAAAATAAAGAGGAAGGTGCTATCTTAATCTATGTAGTTAATGTCTTAAAAAGTATGAAAATGTATATAGTTTAAAGATTAATAACGGTAATTTTTGGTCATCTAATCATAAGAAAGATATAATTTAGTCTTTATATTTTCTTAAAAGGACACAGAAGATAGACAGGAAGTAGTAAAATGGAACAATCTTCAGAAAATATAAATGTCCATTTTGAAATGGCAACTGAACTTATTGAAGAAATATTACAAGAAATATTTGAAGACGAAAATGGAACAGAAAATGAGGACTTTTGGGACTGCAGTTTTGATAGTTCATACTTAGAAATGGCGGAAGGGGAAGAAGAGAATTTGCAAAAAGAAAATAATATTAATGAAGTATCTGATGAAATGATGCTACATGTGCTTCTGGAATACGAATTATTAAATCAATAAAATTATTTTTGTATGAAAAAAAAACTTGACAACATGATTGTTGTACTATTCATTGTTATTCTCTTTTTTGAGAATGATAGTAAAAGTTTTGATGAGGTGTGTAACAGATTAAAGTTAAAAAAATTAAAAGCATTAGGAACACCTACAATGCTTGAAAATTAGTATAGTACTTATATGCCTGAAAAATTACATTCATAAAATACATGTATAATGATAACACAGGTATGGAGTGTCATAAATTTAGAAACAATATTCACTATAGGATTTTCTACTCTGACCAGAGACTGTTTCTTTGTCTTTATTGTAGTTATAAAATGAAGCAATGGTTATTATTTGTAATTTATATGGTAGTAGGGGTCTATAATATTTTTTAACTTTTTCCCAAACAGATTGTCATTTATATCACAAACATCAATGACTATGCCGACCAGAAATGAAAAAAGAAAGCTGTATAAAAAGACATACCATTTGAAGAGGAAAGAAGCACAAGATTGATCTAATCAACAAAGGACAGAGAAAAACAAGAGTGCTCCTGGTAAGAGCAGCAAGGATTTTTTGAAAAAATTGTGTCAAAGGAAAACTCAATTGGATAATGTTGAAAAGGAAAAACAGTTTTCAGTATCTACAAGGAGAAATGGAAGAAAAAAGAAAAATTGTGTGTGAAATCAGTGGTGAGGAAAGTATGTACAGTAAAAGACGTACTAATCAGTTTGCGGAAATAAGGAAACGTATGTTTCATAAGAGAGTAGTTTTGAATTTATTGAAAAAGGAAAAAGTTTCTAAAAGGAAATCTGCTTTTTATAAGAAGAAACAATATATAGAGGAAGTTGTGGATGATGCATTTGAGACAAAAACAAATTGTTTATTTTAGTGCTTAAAAGAATAAATACACTAAATAAGGCACGCAGAGTTTTAAAAGCTAAGAGTAAATGGAAGAGACACATAAATAGAAGTAATTTTTGTAAAAACTTTTCTGGTAAATGGATGCATACTTCAAATTCTGAGCCATTTTTTAATGAAGAGAGTTACTTTCAAAGTAACGACTTGTTGCATGCAGTTGACACCAGTGGTCGAGCGTATGAAGTGAAGAATGGCTGTCCTATTGAGAAAGAGAAAATTGAGGTCACAAATCCAGAAGGGGAAATAGGTGGAGAAGTTTTACAGGGACGTGTTCATGCTCCTGTTTATAGTTGGAATTGTAGCAGTATTTGCAGTGTACGACAGGATTCAATTGAAATGTTGCAAGAATTAGATTGTTGCAGAGTGAGAGAAAAAACAGGTTTGCAAGGCCATTCTCTGGCTTGTCTTTCTAAAAAAATATGCCAGAGTGTTTTTCATCACTTCAGAATGTTAGCAGTGCATCATACCAAAATGAGAAAATTAGTTAGAAAGATGTATTATGCAAAAAGTCCAGCACTTAAACTTAAAGAGTTAAATAGTGCTCTTTTGCATGGATGTGCATTAGATGTGAAGAATATTTGTGTAGAAATTGAGGTAAGTTATTTTGCTCGAGATGAAGAGAATGTAGAAACTGATATAGTTATAGAAGGAAATGTGTTAGAAAATGCTGCACAGTTTAATACTGAAGAATTTGAACAGGAAATAACAAAGTTTAAGGTGATTGCAGGTGAAAAACCAAATTTAACTTGTGTGTGTTGTCGACGCATTCATTACAAAAGTCAAACTAGGTTAGTTGATTTATATTTAAAAAGTGAAGATGAAGATAATACTCAGTGGAGAGAGTTTGCGACTTATTTGCTGGTAGAAAACTATTTTGATTTGGGTTTTGAGCAACGTATTTGTAAATATTGTTATAATAAATTAAATGAAAATAGAATGCCTGCTAGAGCTGTATATAATAATCTGGAGTTGATAAATATTCCATCAGAACTGAAGGATTTAAATACTTATGAGACTATTCTGATTCAATGTGTACATCCTTTTCAGGCTATTGTTCGTATGGAGCCTAAGATTGGGAAATTAAATCCTACAGATTTACAAAGAGGATTAAAGGGTAGAGTTGTATATTTGCCACTTGATTTAAAAAAAATATGGAGACAATTGGTATTGAAAATGTAGAAGAGGAACCTCTAGTTATTCTAGTTAATGGTGTACCTACAAAGAGTAAGAAAATCTGGCAAGATTTAGTGGATGTTAGGAAAGTGAAAAAGGCAACGTTGTATTTAGTCAAAAATAATAAATACTATAAAAATGTATATGTAGAAGAAGAGGATGTAAGTGAAGAAGAGGATAATGATTTGTCTTTTGGACAAATTGAAAAAGTCGACTCGTCCAGAACGGAAGAAATTTATGAACATTACAGTGTTCATCCACTGTATTCGAAAGAAGCAATGGGGAATGTTATTGAGTTATTTCAGATGAAAAAAGCAGAAGGAAGTCCTATTAGTGTATGGGAAAAGAATTTGGGAGGTCGTTGTTTTCCACAGTTATTCCCAACAGGTGAAGGTGCCCGATATGATGATCAACCTATGCAGATTCCTGCATCTGAGTATCGGACAACAAGATTATATGCAGAAGATCCTAGATTTCGTCAATGTATTCCATATTTGTTTCATCTTCTGTTTGAGAGTGACTTATCTGGTCTTTCTTATGCAGTAAACCATATCTTAAAAAGTGGAGTGCATCTGCAAAATGTTTCAGCAAAGGAATTTATGGATAAAGTGCAAGAGAAAGATAGTGTTTTGGATTCTCACCTAATTAATTTAATGGCATGTCAGCGTGGTACTAATGAGTATTGGTACCGTCGTCATGGAGATTTAAAATGCATGCTAAGAAACTTGGGAGCACCAACATGGTTTTTAACTCTAAGCTGTGCAGAGTATGCCTGGGAAGATTTACTTGATTTTCTTCGGGAGGCGAATGTAAATATTGAAAATATAAACTACAAGACACCAGGAGAATTGTGTTAGTTGGATCCGGTTAATGTTTGCAGATATTTTAATCATAGGTTTGAAGCTATGATGTCTTTTATTACAAACAAGAAAAATCCTCCGCTTGGTGAAGTTCTGGATTTCTTCTGGAGAAAAGAGTATCAAGCAAGAGGTGCTCCTCATATTCACATGTTACTATGGATCAAGGATGCTCCCAAATTTGGAAAAGACTCCGATGACACTGTACTGTCTTTTATTGAACAATATGCCACTTGTGACATACCTAACAGTACAACTGATAAGGACTTAAGAGGAAAAGTGTTACGGTTTCAAAGACATCGTTGTGGAAAATATTGTCTGCGAAAATTCAAATCAAAGGATAAATTCTATACTAAATGTCGTTTTGGATTTGCACGACCGGTGCTTTCAAAAGGAAGAGTCAACAATTTGATGTCAACTTTGCGACATAATATCAGAAGAAGATCACCCAAAAATACATACAATTTAAGAAGAGGTGAAGAGTCCAAATATATAAATGACTACAACCCTGTCATTTTGACCATGTGGAATGCTAACATGGATATACAATATGTTGCGGATAACTCTATTGCAGTGGCTCGATATGTAACGTCTTACATCACAAAATCTGAAAAGACGGAACTGAAGGAGATGTGGGAATATATTTCTCATGAAAAGAGCCTAAGCAAGAAATTGTATACGTACAGTTTGAAGATGTTATCTCATCGAGAAATTGGCGCATATGAATGTTGTGATTGATTATCATCAGCAAATCTTTATGCGAAATCTCGAAGTATCCTGTGGGTGAGTTTAGGTCTTGCAGGAACACGAAGCCGTGTTTTGAAAACTGTGCAAGAAATTGAATATTTAGCACAGAAAGAACCAGACAGTACAGACATTCTGAAAACAAAAATGTTGGATACATACTATCCAAATAGAAGTACTCTGCTTGAAAACATTTGTCTGTATGAAGTACTTGAAAAATACACTTTTAAAAGGAATATTAGAGAGAATGTTGAAAAAGGTATATACGCTGTGATTGGACAGGAAGGATGTCTGGTGAAACAAAGAAAAGGACACCTGATTAATCACCGAAAACTGAGTTGTGAAAATCCAGACAAAAGAGAATTTTACTATTTAGCTCTTTTGAAACTCTTTAAACCATGGCGTACTGAAGAGGAACTACTTGGAGACTTCGTTAGTTATGAAGATTCCTTTAACGCATCAAAAAGTACTATAGAATGTCCTGTTTTTAGTAATTATCTCAAAATATTGAACGACGAAATAGAGCAAGAAGCAACAATTGCAGCGGAGATTGCTAGAGAAAGTTCACAAGACACTCAAAGTTCTGCATCGTTGAGTCAGGATCCACTGGGAGAACCAATTATCCGAAATGAAGCAGCCACTGCCATGGATGAGGTAGAAAGAGCAATGCAGCAAGCTCAAGAGGATATAATAAACTTAGAAGAATTGGAGAAGGAATTTAATCTTGAGCAAAGACAGATATATGACGAAGTGACAGAGCACATTGAGCATGGTTTTCGTCATGACAAAAAAGAATGCTCATGTATGTCATTTGAACCTATTCGACTATATGTAAGTGGAGAAGCTGGAACAGGGAAACGTTTTCTTATAAAAGGAATTACTACATATCTACAGCAAAGAACTCAGTCACCGTTGTCTTGTGTTGTTACTGCTCCAACTGGTTTGGCAGCACATAATATTAAAGGTATTACTTTACATCGCTTACTGATGCTGCCAGGTGAACATGAAAATAAATTACAATATCACAATCTATCTGGAGACGCTTGTTATGAAGTTTCTAGAGTTCTTAAAGAAATGAAACTTCTCATTATTGATGAGGTAAGCATGGTATCCAATTTAATGCTTGCTTTTGTACATTTAAGAATGCAGCAGATACTTAAAACTGACTATGATGTCATATTTGGAGGGAAACATGTCATAGTTTTTGGAGATCTACTGCAACTAACTCCTGTGAAAGGACAATCTGTATTTGAAACTGTTACACATGAAGACACCAGAAAGTGTCTTGGCAGTATTGGAAATGTTAATATATGGTCACATTTCAAATATACTGAACTGATTCAAAATATGCGACAGGCAAAGGATACTAAATATGGAAATATTCTTCAAGATATAAGGATTGGAAAACTAACTGAAGATGCGAAAGAAACTCTACGAACTCGATTACTTTGTAAGTTGTTTCCCAATGAAGATAATGTACCTGAGAAAATATATAGTAAAGAGGTAAAAGATAAGTCAGTCATATGCTTGATGCCAACTCTAAAAGAATGCTCAGTTTTCAATGAGAAAATGTTGAAGTTGGAAAATCAAGAAATTAAGAAACTGGAAGCTAAAGATAAAATAGAGCATGAAGGAAGTACTATTGTTTTGTCTGAAAAATTAAAGTTAAAATTGGATACTCTTCAGAAATCTATATCTAAAACTGCTGGCTTAGAGAAGAATCTGTATGTATGTTTAAATTGTCGGATTATTTTATGGAGAAATTTACTTGTAGAAAGAGGTTTGGTGAATGGAGCAATGGGTAATATTGTTGGTTTTGTAAATTACTCAAATAGAGATGAGATTGAATTTTTACGAATAAAATTTGATGGAATTGAGGAAGTTCAACAATTCAGTCGCTGTTCAAGTCGTTTTTTACTTGTGAAAGACTTGTATGTCCGTCGGAAACAATTTCCAATTTGTTTGGCATATGCAGTGACTATTCACAAATCTCAAGGTTTAAGTGTAGATTGTGCTTTGGTAAATATTGGAAATAGTGTATTCAAAGAGGGTATGGGATATGTTGCTTTATCACGAGTTAGAACTTTATCTGGACTTTATCTAATTGATTTTGATGAGACAAAGATTAGTGCAGATTTAAAATGTGTGAAAGAGTATAATAGGTTAAGAAGAGAATATGCTCCAAGTTTACCTCAATATCCTTTAATTAAAAAGAGTATAGTTGGTCAGAAAAGGAGAAATGAGGAACAATGTACTGAAGTAGTAGAGAAACGAAGAAAAAAAGATGAGACTGTCATTGGTAGGAGTAAGAAAAAGGTTAGTACTACAGAGATTGTTGGATTTAAATTTGAAAATAGGTCTGGTGTCAACTGCTATGCAAATGTAGTGGTTAATGTGGGTTTTTTTCTAAAAACTTTACAGCAACAGATTAGAGAAAATCAGGAGCAAACATTTTGTTGTTCTTTAAATTCTGTGTTTGAAAAATGTACCAGTGGTAATAGTGAAGTAGCAAGTGTTTCAGAAGTAAGGAATGTTTTAAACATATGTGCAGGAGTAAATCAATTTTCTCAGAATATTCAGCAGGATTGTCAGGAATTTATTATGTATATGCTTCCAGTTTTGGGAGAAGAAGGTGTAGGTATTGATAGTCTTTTTGGGCTATCTTATAAATGGGAACATATTTGCAATAATTGCTCATTTACAAGTAGTACTGAGATACACACAGAAAGATTTATATATTTAACATTACCAGATTGTGAAACAGTGTCCTTTAATAAACTAGTTAAAGATGCGTATCAGAACATGGTCTGCTCTCAATGTAACTCAGAAATGTTATCAACCTTATTTATCCACAGATATGGACAGTATGTAATTTTAATGCTTCAACGATGCAGAGCTGATGGAAGTAAATTGTCAACTTCAATAAAAAATGTTGTGGCTTCTCAAATATCTATTTCTAGAAGAACATTTGTAACTGTAGCAATTATTTTTCATGAAGGGCCATCAATATCATCAGGACATTACATAGCTTATTTGAAGTGTCCAACTGTTTGGATGCTCTGCAATGATAGTCAATTAAGTTTTAACAAACGTTTGCCTTCTGAGTTAAGAAATTCTTATCTGATATTTTTGGAACCAAAATTTCAGTGAAATTACTTGGTCTAGTCAGAGTAATACTGTAAAGATATGAAACTGTGTTGTTTAGAAATATCATGTGATTGAGGGTGTTCAAATCTAGAAATGAAACTTTTATGTGGCAAAGTGATAGTATCAGGTAAGGTTTCCTTAATGTTTATGGTACAGGACATGTTGGAATTAACTCATACTATTTGGCCATGCGGAAAACAATGAGATATCAAAATGTGGAATTGAGATAAATGTTTTTAGAACATACTTACTCTGAAGTTTGTTGAGAGGTATTAAAAAAAGGAATTAACTCATACTATTTGGCCACGCGGAAAAGTATGAGATATCTAAATGTGGACTTGAGATAAATGTTTCTAGAACATACTTACTCGCAAGTTTGTTGACAGTTACTCAAAAAATAACGAATTAACTCATAGTATTTGGCCACGCGGAAAAAAATGAGATATCAAAATGTTGACTTGAGATAAATGTTTTAAGAACATAGTTGCACGGTTATTTGTTGAGAGGAAATTAAAAGTTACTGGTATACTTTAATTAGTTTGTAATTGTGGAGTATGTGGTGTGCTTACTCAAGAAATTGCGAATTAGAGAAAAACATTTAAGACATGTTTTTTTCTAGGTATTTATAGTATGTATAGAGATCTTCTACGGGTTTTTTAAACACAATCATTTTGATTGTGTTTTTTTTTCCCCGCTGTTACATGATGATTAGTATTGAAATCACTGTTTATAGTGAAAATCAATTTATCTGAGGACAGCAAAAATAAACCATTTAATGTTGTCTAAGTTATTTTGTTACATTGGATTTAGAAATATGTATTATAACAGATTTCTTTATTGTCTTCCACAGATATTACATTTTTAAGGTAAGTACAACTAATCATATCTGAGAGTGTCGTGTACCTCTCTCTTATCCTTATTTCTTTCATCCTCTTCCTTTGTTAGTGGTGTTTAGACATGTTTATTCCCTTTAACTCATGCACATTTTGCATTTTTAAATTTTCTATGCTGTTTCTCTTACATCTCTTCTGTTAATATTCTATTCAGTCTATCTAACTCTTCAGTGTGTTACTTACGTTGTTTTATACTGAGTCACCTTTATTGACCCTTTATCACCTTTGTTTCCTGAATATTAATTTCTTTGTTTTACTGTTCCTTCCAATTTGTTCCCTTACTCTGCTTTCATTAATTATGCTCAATTTCCAAACTTAAATCTATAGTTTAGTTCTCTCATCCTACTTCATTTCTCAATATCTGTCTCTCTTACACTCCATATCTGTTTCTATTCCATTCATCTTCTGTTACTCATTCTTTTTCACTCTGTTTCTCTTAGTGTTGTTCCTTTATTTTATCTATCTCTTTAAAACATTTCAGTATTCTTAGTCTGTTTATTTTACAGACTGTTTGTTTTGTGTATTATCACTGATTATACTCTCATTTTGTCTCTCACTTTACTTTTCTTTAGACAGTCATTCTTTGAGTGCTATTATTTCTTTCAAATAATTCTGTCTCGGTCTTTTTCTGTCCCTCAGTCTTCTTTTGTTTCACTTTCTGTTTCAATCACTTCTACTTTGTTTTGTTTCATTAAATGACACTATAACCTTATTTTTACTTTTTTTCAACAGATACCATGTTTTTTTTAAAGATTTTAAGTTTTTCTTTATTACTATTTCTTAGTATAAAAAATAAAAATACTTTTTCATCACTGTGTAATTTTTTTGAGTATCCTGGTCATACCAGTGTTGTGTTTTATGTGAGCACTGGAGGATTGGCTGTACGGTCACAAGGAGTCTCTTAAACATTAATTTAAGAAATCAGCAACATTTCAGTGAGTCAGTTCACTAATGCGGAGGTGTCAAAACATTGCAGGTAAATGATATGTGTTAAAGAACGTTGGAGCATATTATCAAGGGGGTTTTATTCTGCTTTTTTGGCTTTAAAAGCCAAGAAAGCGGAGATAAAATTATCTCTCTAGTATGTAGATGATACTAACACCAGTTAGCGACATCTAATAACAGATAATGCGTATCTTGTGATTCGCTTTGTTTGTGTGTGAAATTTATTATTGTTGACATGCAAAGTTAGTATTGCAAGATGTTAGTGACTGGAAACAGTTCCTAACATTGCTATCTCCTTTTTACCCACTTTTGAAGATATTTGTGCTATGGTCGAAAATGTCCAAAATCTAATAGCTGCCCCTGAGCAGTTCTTAGTTATGTCATGTAATGGTAGGTAGATAACATGACTAAGGCCAATAGCTCGGTAATGGATGAATATTGCTGACTTCACAACAATATTTATGTATTTGGACCGATTTTTATCACTTAGGACAGTGGTTCGTAAACAATGTTCACCTGTGGATTCCTTGACTTACTCAGCAGTTTACAGTGGTTCCTCACCATTTTATTTAACGGTTGGTAGGTGGTATGTACGTTCTGTTACCTTTCTTAAAGTAATTGGGACACATTCTTTCACTCATCCAATCGTCCGTTCACTGATCCAGCCATCCGCTCTCTTAACCAGCCACCCTTTTACTTCACTGATGTATCCATGCTTTTGTCCATCTACCCCCTTTGACTTACTAATTAATCTTTATAATCACCCTTTCAGTTATCCATTCTTTTACTTTTTCACTTATCGTTTTATCTATCCACGCATTTACTTGCCCATCATCTACCCGTTCACTTTTTTATCTATCTATCCTTTCACACATCCATCCACTAAATCACTGATGCATCAGGTGCTCTTTTACTCATGCATCCATCCTTTAACATATCTATCCATTCTTCTAGCCATTTATGCAAACTTCCAGCGATACATCCATCTATTTATCGTTTCTCTCATCTATACTTTTAGTCATTCATTTATGCATCCATGTTTTCTTTGATTATGTAACTATTCGCTTTTCATTCATCCATTCATTCTTTCAGTAATCGATCCAGCCATTTAGAGATTCCAAATTTATTTACTCACTCAGCTTTGTACTTAATGACCTGAGTCTTTCTCTGCAGAGTTGTAGGGAGAAGAGGCCTGTGAAGAACAAACTACAGCAAGGGGTGGGGTGCGGTGGATGAGAGTTTACAATGCCTCCGTACATAGGGAGACTGAAAAGGTAGAAGTTATCAGTTATACATGATGTCCAGTAACAGGATGTGAGGTTACTGTAAAATGGTGTTGTTTCCATGGCTTTATGCACTGTTAAAAAAAAATGGAGGGGTCTTTTCAAAGGATGTGTTGGATGTAATTCCGAGGACACTTTAAGACACCTAAGCTACAAATATGCATCTAGCACAGTGTTGTGCTCGACTGGTGTTATGTTGTATGTCTGATTGCATGCAGATATGTAGAATAGCAACTATCTTTACACAAAGAACAAGCAAAGACTATTGGTTTTGACAATGGGTGCTAGTTCCTTTAAGTACAAAAGCAGTAACCATGGCATTGTTGAATATATTAATGAAAATACTGCTGTTTAAAAATCATGAGAGAATGAAAGAACATTAATCTGTTTTTTTAATTTTCTTTCATAGCCTTCTTTAAAGGAAGTGTTTTCTAATATGGCATGCTGGTGGTTTTATTTTTTTTATCTAAGATAATGCCTTCTGTTCGTTGAGGCAGGAAGAGCGCTATCTGCTTTAAAAAACCTTGACTGCCATATTCTCATTCAGTAAGTGCCAATAAGTTCCATAGAGAATTTCAGTGTGCAGGAGGGGTGCTCCTGTAGCAGTGAAATCCAAGGCCGTTCGAGCAGGGGCTGTCAGCCTTCTCACAGGGGAGGAGCGCGCAGCTCTCTGAGATAGATACAGTTACACATAACAGGGTAGTGACGTGTGTGGAATTTATGGACGGTTGGTCACCCTAGTGTGCGTTGTGTCCTTGGCCCTTCATTACGGCGGAGTGGGGAGCCGCGGTGCACAGTTTGGGAATCACAAGTTTTAGAAGTATCGCCAGAGTTTTCCGCAGTGTAACTACGTCATTATTAATTTAAATATATATGTGATAGTACCCCTGTAACAGGCAGCGGCAGTTAACATTACCGCGTGAAAACAAGCGTTGTTTTTATGCACTAATGTGTGCTTTGTAATTAGGAGAGGGGGTTGATTTAGTTTTATTTTCCACACCTCCATGTTAACGCTGCCAAATGCTTCATCAGAGCAGGCCGTGGCACTCGTACGATAAAGAAGTTTATTTAAACTGTTTTTCTAACAATAGCCGTGTTTGTGATAGTATTTTCGTCTCTAAACACATTTTGCTTGTGGTTTAACGTACGCCTCCTATGCATGTCATTAACTGTTTGTGCGGCACACATGCAAAGTGCTCCTACCGCAGGCGGTGTTATGACGTTGTCACAAAGGTGTTCAGGAACATTTACAAGGATACGGAAAACATTATCGCCGCCTTTAACGGCAGGAAGTTGCCGATATAGGGGCAAAAACGGCGTTCATAATATGCTTTATAAATTGCAGTCGAACGTAATGTTAGATATAAAGACATATAACATACGTTTCGATTGGAATTTGTAGAACATAGGGGCATATTATCAAGGACGGTCAATACATTTTCGCCGCTTTTATCGACAAGAAATTGCCGATAAAGCGGCGTTAATGGGCTTGATAATATGCCCTATGGAAATCCTATCGAAGCCCATGTGAGATGTGAAAACATCTAACATGGGTTGACAGGAATTCCATACAGTATATTATCAAGTCCATTATCGCCACTTTATCGGCAGTTTCCTGCCGATAAAAGCGGCGATATTGTATCGCCCGTCCTTGATAATATGGCCCATATTATGAAGGCGATTATCGTCGCTTTTAGAGCAGCGTTCTGCCGATAAAAACGACGATAAATTATCACGTCTTCTTCATAATATGCCCCAAATATTGCCGCATTCTTTAATAATTGTTCTGAAAATGCGGCGATACTTTAGCTTATGAATAGAGCTCTTTTTGGTACAATGAGGTAGTTCTGAAAAGAACTTTTTGTTTTTTTGAGTTTTGTTGTTTTTTTACTTTTTTAAAATTTTTGGACACGTTTTTTATTCTTTATAATTTGTTAAACTGGAGCCGAATTTTTGAACTGTAAAACAGGAACATAAGAAGCTGTTAAAAAATTAGTTACATTCGAATCTTTCATGGTCATTAATTCTTCTTTCGACAAGAGTGAGGCTCTGCTCCCCGTACACAATCATTCCTTCACACTTGTTGCATTTCATATGCACTTTCGACAAAAATGGTTTCAACTCCAACGGTGCAGTAGATGGAGATACAGGTCCTCTTCTCGATGACGTACTGGCCACAGCTGGTGGTAGTTCTGTTGCCAGAGCTCTTGTCACTGCCTGTGCATATTGCACAGGATGGACTTGGCTCACAAGTCTCTTCATGGTATGAATCGAAAAGGAATACTTTTTGGAAGGATTACCTCTTGAAAGTACTGTGTCACAAATTGTGCAAGTTACTTTCGGAGCATTTGAATTTTTTTGATCTTGAGGATAGGTGAAAAATTGCCAGATGAAAGATTCTTTTTTTTTTTTTAAAGGTACAGGAACATTTTCTTCAGGTTCCGAGGATGAATTGTGTGCGGCAGCCATTTCAGCAAAGTCTCCGGAAAGATGAAAAAGGTTCTTCTCCATTCAGCGCCAAATAGATAGTGAGGGAAGTTGGTGGTTTCTGGAAAATTGCAGAATAGAAACTACTATGAACCAATAGGAAGTGTTCTTTTCAAGTCACATGATTTGACATGCGAGTATTAAGACGTATACGTGGTGACGGAATCCGGACACGTACGTCATTTGGAAGTATCGGTCTAATTTAATGAAGTTTTAAAATGTGAAAAGGAGGAAAGGTAGACATTCTCTGATGTTGTATACCTTCATATGGGGTCTCAAGAACAATACCGATAAAGTATACATCCTTTTTTTAATCTTTAAAAATACCGGGGTGCGCGCACGCGGTCGCGCACCACCGTACGTTTTCCAACATTTAGTGAGAAGTCTGAAAACGTTAAAAAGAAGGTAAGGTAAAGACTTCGTAAACCACTAAAGATTTATAAGGAGTCCCGAAACAATTCTGACAGTGAAGAAAAGTTTGTAATCCTATGAAAACATTTCTCGAAATACTATGATAAAACTATAGAATACATTGAAAATATAGTTAATAATTCGCATTTTAAAAACCTTTGAAATTCACTGAAAAAACCATAGGTTTTATACACGTTACAGTTAGGAAGTAGCATTTGAAAAACCTATGAAATTCACTGAAAAAACCATAGGTTTTATACATGTTATAGTTAGGAAGTAGCCTTTAAAAAACCTATGAAATTCACTGAAAAAACCATAGGTTTTATACATGTTATAGTTAGGAAGTAGCCTTTAAAAAACCTATGAAATTCACTGAAACAACCATAGGTTTTATATATGTTATAGTTAGGAAGTAGCCTTTAAAAAACCTATGAAATTCACTGAAAAAACCATAGGTTTTACACACGTTATAGTTAGGAAGTAGTATTTAAAAAACCTATGAAATTGACTGAAAAAACCATAGGTTTTACACCAGTTATAATTAGCTGGAAATTTTACTCGCATAAAACCATTGAAATTCCCACGTTATAGTTAGTTGGACTCACTATAACTTGCGCGTGCAATGCACTGCTGATGACGTCACATATTACATCACTCAAGACATGGTCAGTGACATCACTCATGACATCACTGATGACACCATCCTTGTGACAGAGTGACAGACCTCCTTTCACTGTAATGTTACCCTTGAAACACATATTCAAAAATAGAAACTAACATTTTCAAAAAAATGGAGATAACCATATCAGTTACAACAACCAATTAAATAATTCCACCATCTATATACACATCCACTCATTCACAAACAGTTTTATATAGTCACTCATACATATACTCACTCATCATATGTAGTGATACACCTATACATCCTGTTACACACTGACAGTCATCCAAAAGTTACTCACACACATACTCACACATGCAAATAAACTATTGAACATCCATTTACTTGCATATACAGATATACACAAACACTACCACCTTACTTCTAAGGAAACGTACACATACTTACTCTCTTAAACAATCACTTATAGAAACACATACTTATTTAAACAGGAACTCTTACAATCTCTTACTCTCACATATACTCACTTATATACATCAATATTCACATATACTAGATTAAAACATATGTAGTTACTGATAAAGACACTAGTGAGACAGTCATTCACTCACTAACACACACATATACACACTCATCCACCCATACAGTCCTGCACATATGCTGTCTTCAAAACACATACAAAGAGAAAGTCAGTCATTCATGCATCTATGTGCTAAGTAATACCCCAACCAAACCATGCAAACACTCATACTGATACTAAGAAAAGCATCTAATAACCCATATACACACACATGTAGCTACTCACCAACCCATGCAGCCACTTATACACAAAGTGAAACAATAATACATATATTTAAAAATTTAAACATTACTCACTAATATTTATTTTTCAGAAAGACACACATTCACTGGATGGTGTCATCAGTGATGTCATGAGTGATGTCACTGACCATGTCTTGAGTGATGTAATATGTGACGTCATCAGCAGTGTATTGTACGCGCAAGTTATAGTGAGTCCAACTAACTATAACGTGGGAATTTCAATGGTTTTATGCGAGTAAAATTTCCAGCTAACTATAACTGGTGTAAAACCTATGGTTTTTTCAGTGAATTTCATAGGTTTTTTAAATACTACTTCCTAACTATAATGTGTGTAAAACCTATGGTTTTTTCAGTGAATTCCATAGGTTTTTTAAAGGCTACTTCCTAACTATAACATATATAAAACCTATGGTTTTTTCAGTGAATTTCATAGGTTTTTTAAAGGCTACTTTCTAACTATAACATGTATAAAACCTATGTTTTTTTCAGTGAATATATATATATATATATATATATATATATATATATATATATATATATATATATATATACAATAATATCAATTGGGGTTCCAGATTATTAGACAAAATACTAGTTATTAGCTTCAGACAAAATAATTCTTATAATAATACCTAAGTAAATTTCTAGGCTGTTGCGTACTCTCTCTTGTAAATGTTTATAGCATAGGTAACTGTTTGACGACTTTCAGTTGACTTGTCAGCAAGCATAAACAGAAACAATAACCAATGAACTAGTGCTTAGATTTTCCACTAGGGTAATAGTACACACTACTTGTATTTTGTACCACAGTCATCGATTTTTTACCTTGTATAATTTTTAAAACAATTATTAAATGTTCCACATTATTTATTCAAAAGTATTTTTCAATGTCCTGAATCACTGATTCATTTGTTCTCACCTTCGTTTCAAGAATCCATCACACACTGGACTTATGTGTTGTTTGTGAATTTTACTAAGTACCATGCAGTGTCTAGATATTTCCTGTTTATGTTTTGTGTGGTATTTCTGGGAGTACCTGGATGTCTAGCCAATGGTTATCTGGGATATACAGCTTTATGTTGCCGTGTCTGTTTGTGAGTGAGTTAACTGAAAATATTGAGTTGTGCTACAAAGTCGAATTAGCCGAGTACTTATCTGGACTGTGCTGACTGTTATGAGTTCTTTCTACATTTGTACTCTTGTGGGCTAAGGTGTGCTGATAGTGTGGATTTAAGTGGTATATCTTTGCACTGTTTAGTTAAGTGGTTAGTCTGTTGAATATGTTGTATTGGAATTTTAAGTTTATCATTATTTAGGGGAATGTGTTGTAGGTAGCATAAAAACACCCAACCCTGCACTGCACTGTATATTGTTTTGTACTGAGTTATGGCTAATATATCTTTTGTAGGAAGTTGTGTTACTGTTGAGTGCAGTTGAGGTCCAATGTTATCTATTTAAAAAATGTCTGAGCTCTGTTGGTTTGTCCAACAGTATTGTTAAAAAAATACTGTTGGACTAGCCTGTGTAACATTGCAAGGAATGACGTTGCAAGTATTACCAAACAACAGTACAGCAAATAGTCATTTTGACTAAAGCCTTTCCCAAGGTCGCTGCAGCATCAGTTTGGGAAACTGAGATTCAGCGAGTCCACAGGGACCCCTTTAAGTTGAATTCCGCTTGGAAAAAGCCTAGGAAAATCCTAGTATATATCCAAACCTATCTTCTTAAGGCGCAACTACTGGGCGCGGTCCTTCAACTTAAGACTATACAGGTTCACGATGCTTCCTTCAGAATACGCTCTGATATTTATCGGGTTACAGCAGTTAAGAGATGGGAATAGGGGAAGCGGATGGATGCATTAAGGGACCGGGGAGCTCAAGTTCAGTTATGATTTCCTACTTTTCTCAAAGTTTTATGGGCTAATAAGACGTATAATTTTAGGTTCCCGGAGGAAGTGGACAGTTTCTTGGCACAAACCAAATCCAGCTTATAGTTTATAGATTAAGGGAATTCAGTGTCTATTGTTATTTTGGTATTTCTATATTCTTTTGTAGGAGGCTGGAGGGCTCCGATTCGAAAGGCAATAGTTTATTGCCGATGGGTAGTCAGGGAGGGTCCCCGTGGGAGTGTTGGGGGGTTTGGTCGGCGTTTGGGCATTCGGGGGGTTTTCACGTTTGGTGGTGGTGAGCATTGGGAAAAAAAAGAAGACGTAACAACAATCTCTTGTGGCATAACCACCTCCAGTAGTTACAGCAGAGGGTGGAGTCAGGACAATGGTGGGGGTAGACCTGCCCGGGGACGCTGGGTCATTGCAGAAATTAAATGTCAGGAGTCTAAATATACTCTAGCTAGTTATTATGGTCCTAATGATGATGACATCACGCCTCTGAACAATCTTTGTCATGCCCTGGCCGAATATGAGGCTCCTCTGACTTCAATGAGCTCTTAAATAACAAGCTAAATAGGTCTCCCCTCGAACACAGGTAGCAGTTCCGCAAGTTAAAGCCAATCTTTTGACTATACTTAAAAATGTTAACCTCTGTGCTATATGGCAGAAAAAAATAGGTGAGACTAGGGAGTTCACCTTTTATAGTAAAAAATAATTCTCATTACTCCAGAATTGATTACATATTCATGGAGCACTAAGAACTCAATAAAGTAAGTTCAAATGAATATTTGCCCATACTCCTTTTCGATCATGGGGCCATAGCCTTTAATCTAGATCTCCCTCTAGAGTCCCCCCTGAGAAGATGGACTTTAAATAGGAGATTTCTTCTGAAATCTTCAACTCCAGGTTTTCTGAGGTTTGAAACAGCTATCTTCTTTCAAGACAACTTAGGGTTGGCCCCATTGTATATTGTGTGGGATACCATTAAGGCCTGGCTGAGAGGGACACTAAAAGAGGCAGCAGTGGCCTGGGCTAGGGCCGAGAGGAAAGAGATGGCTGACTTAGAGCTACAGATAGCAGGGGCAGAAGCAGAAGCAGATTAAAAGACTAGGAGTTCTCCCGGAACAGAGAAGAATAACCTAATAAAGAGAGTAGAAGAGTTGCAGCTGAAGTTCAGACTTAAGTCTGAAGAGATTTTACTTCAAAAATGGGAGGCTAGTAAAATGAGGAATTTGGAGCAAGGGGAGAATTGTGGTAAGCTTCTCGCCATGAGGAGTAGAGTCAAAAGATCTTATAAATATATCAGTAAGATTAAAGTTGGCACACATATCACATAGGATAAAGGGAGTATAGTGCAGTGTAGTTACTATATTCCCAATAGGCTCTGCGCATTGGAATAATATACACTATAGATTTGACATAGGACTGAGGTCAGTATGTCTCTATCGAGTATATTAAACTTAATTGTGTATGCCAGCTAACTTGGAGGTCACTAGAAACTTTCTTGAATTCACACGAAGGGATTAGTTTCTGACAACCGCATGAACATGACAACTTTGTTTCCCTAGAACTGGAATAACTTTCTTCAGACTCGTAGAAACAATAGATAAGTATTTCACCCAGTCAATCGTGCATGCTTCGTTTCTATTTATTTATTTATTTTATTTATTTTTAAGCTTATATCGCGCACAGCTACCCACAGTGGGTTTCCCGGCGCAAGGGATAGACTAAAGAAGAAGGAGGCAACTTCACCTGATTTGAGCTACAGCAGACTATTAGGCACGTTGAGTGAAAAGCAGTGTCTTTAAGGCCTTACGGAAGCGGAACAAATTGGTCTCTAATTTTAGAGCCAAAGGGAGTGAGTTCCAATATTTAGGTCCTAGAGTGGAAAAGGAGCGACCTCCCATCCTTGTCAGCTTCCATCTTGGCATGGTAAAATTTCCCATGTCTAATGACCTTAATGGCCGTAAGGGTTTATAGGGTGTTATCAGCTTTTGGAGGTAGGCTGGGGCACTGCCTTGCTTAACCTTGAACATATAGCAGAGAGCCTTGAATTTGATACGTTCAGGGATACTCAACCAGTGAAGGTCATGTAAGGCGGCCTTGGCTGAGGAGCGTCTGGGAACATTCTTAAGAAGGCGTGCAGCGGCATTTTGCACTACCTGTAGCACCTGTAAGGTGGCTTTGTCTGCACCCAGATAAAGGATATTGCCATAGTCCAGGCGAGATGTTACAAGCGCCTGGAGTACAGTTCTGCGGGATGGAAGAGGGAGCATCCATAGGATCTTATGGAGCCACCGTAACGTTGAAAAACAGATGGCCGCAACCTTAGTGGCCTGTTGTCGCATAGATAATCTATCATCTATGATAACACCCAGGTTGCGGACAGCGGTGGAAGGAGTTGGCGCGGTACCCAATTCAATGGGCCAGTGGCTGGGACCCCAGAGATGTTTATTCCGGCCCAGGATGACTACCTCGGTCTTCTCCCCATTCAGTTTGAGACAGTTTCTCCGCATCCAATCGGCCACAAGAGTTAGGCCTGACTTGAGTGCGGAGATGTTGTTCTCGTCTCTCCCTGATAGGGAGAAGACAATCTGGGTATCATCCGCATACGAAAACAGGGTAAGTCCCGCCTGTTCTACAATGGATGCCAAGGGTTTAACATAAATATTAAATAATAAGGGACTAAGGATTGAGCCTTGAGGGACACCGCGGGTAGAAGGACAGATGGTGGATGCTGCTTTAGGAGAGAACACTTGGAAACTTCGGTCATTAAGGAAAGACACCAGCCAGGCCAAGGCCTGGCCACCTACTCCTAGAGATTTCAGAGAGTCAATAAGGATGGAATGTGACACGGTGTCGAACGCTGCGCTCAAATCCAGCAGGATGAGCGCCATAGTGTTACCTTGGTCGACACCGTGCCTCAGACTCTCCGTTACCCCCAGGAGTGCTGTCTCAGTTGAGTGCCTAGGCCGGAAACCCGACTGAGAAGGGTGGAGAAAGGCGGTGTTTTCGACCAGTTTAGAGAGCTGTGAATTAATGTGTCTCTCCAATATCTTCGAAAAGATTGGCAGCAAGGATATCGGGCGAAAGTTGGCAGGGTTGGAAGAATCAGCACCTGATTTTTTTAGTAAAGGTACCACCATGGCGTGTTTCCAAGGTTGAGGGACCTGGGCCTCGCTCAAAGAGGTGTTTAGTAGCTTAATAAAAATGGGATGGGTAAGGGGATCCAATTGTTTTAAGATTTTGGCCGGGAGCACATCCTGTGGGGAGCCAGAACGCACGCTGTTTAAACAGGACACAAAAGAAATGGTGTCTAGCGGCTGCCAGATAGTGATGGTGGCATCAGAGGTTGCATTCACTAATTTCTTGGCCATGTTAGGAGAGATGAAAGTAGTCTCAGAACATAGAGAAAAGTGGTCATAGATAAGATCCACTTTCTTTACAAAATAATCTGCCAAGGATTGGCATTGTGCGGCATCAAGAGCCGGGGGAGGGGGAGTGGAATTTGCACCGGTCAATTTTTTCACGACAGAGAATAGTACCTTAGGGCAATTTTGTGCATCAGTCACTGTTCTCGTGGTGTAATTTGCTTTCGCCGTTTTGCAGCTATTGTGGTACTTTTTTAAGGCTTCTTTATATGTGATTTTACGGGAAGGAGAATAGCCTTTTCTCCATTTTCGCTCCAGGATCTTACATTGAGAGCGAAGACTCTTAAGTTGTTCCGAGTACCATGGAGCAGGAGGATGATGTATAACTGAAGACTTAGACGTCATTGGTAACGCCCGTTCTACAGCATTAGTAAGCCAAAGTTTCATAACATCATCAAGAACAGTAGTCGGTGCCTCAATAGACGGAAGAGTTTTGATCAGTAGTTTGTTAAGTTCTGGAATGCTGACCTTCCCCCAATTCCGAGATGGCCCCAGTTTTCCTGTCAGAGATCTAGTTACTGTATCAGCCATATCTAAGGTGAAAGGGACAGCTAAATGATCAGACCAAGTAATTTGTAAAGCTTCACGGGAACAATCTAAAGGCAGATTCGAAAAAATAGGGTCAAGTAGGTGGCCGGCACAATGTGTGGGACCAGTGTTGAGTAAATGAAGATTAAAAGCTTCTAGGGTGGAGAAGATCTGATTTCTATAGGAGCATTCGTTATCATCCAAATGAATGTTTAAATCTCCTAGAATAGTAAAATTAGATGCTTTAAGCAGGACTGGGGCTAGTAGGTCAGGTAGTGAAGTTATCCAATGACTCGCTGTCCCAGGTGGACGATATGCCAGTAAACCTGACAGCGTAAATTGAGGGGTTATGGACAGTTGGAATAGAGCTGACTCACAATCTTTTTGGGTTGCATCAACCAGTTTACAATTATATATATTCTTGTAGATAATTGCAATTCCACCCCCTCTGCCAGAAACTCTATCTTGGCGAAGAATAGCATAATTAGAGGGGATGGCATCTGCAATATCCGGCCCTGAACAGTCCCTGAGCCACGTCTCGGTCAGAAATATCGCATCCGGTTGATGTTCAACAAGAAAATCAAATATATTGTATCTGTGTTGAGGTAAAGATCTACAATTTATGCTCCAAAAGCTTAGTGGAAGACTAGGCGAGATTATCCTGGGGGTCGCCTGTCTATTTCGTCTGCCGTGGTGACATAAAGATCTGCACATGGTTGGAATTTCCAATGAATAATAACAATGAGGACAACGAAACTTAGTGGGGAGGAAAGGGTATAAAGAACAATTGGTATTGGGGGAGTTGCGCAAAGCATACAACTCAACAAAAGAGTATGAGATTACCATGGTGAAAAAGATAGCTTTGCTCACCACCAGAAGATTATGCCAGAGCCCAGACTAGCGCGGACGGGCGCAGACGGGCTGGACTCTGGCGTGACTCCGGCGGGCATCCGGCGCGTCCGCAGCGCATCCGCTGCGCGGAAAGGCCCTTCCCCTTTTATGCTGTCTGGAGCGCCTCACGGCGCAGCCCAACCCAATATGGCCGCTGTCCTGCCCTCGCCTCCCCGGGACCAACTCTCAGCGTCGATACTCAGCTGAGAGTGGCCCAGACAACAGAGGGAGCAGAGGAGACAATTCCAGAATGCAAGCGCTGAATTTTAAAAAGTTCCTAAAGGTAAAATACTCCACGAGTTAAATGCAAATAAAACTACAGAGTTTGCAAAGAAATAGTGAGACGGGCGTTTTCAATAAAAGGTTTATTGAACAGTCTTCTTTCTCATGCAAGAGAGGTGAACTGCTACAATCGTTAGACAGAATGCAAAGTATAATGCGTACAGCGAGAATAGTATTATAAAATAATACTGTAATAGCAGTGTATGGTTTCTAAGCCATACAAAAATACATACATAAATAACACAGGCTAAAATACTCAACTGGTGCTTCTAAAATATGCCTACCCCAATGTACCTAATACAAGGGATGAAGTAAGTATGGTCTTTAGCATAGGTTTAGTTTTTGCCAAGAATCTACCAAAGGTTTCTCTAGGTTCTAATCAGCTCTATACCTTAGAATGATGGAGGTCTGGCATCTCTGTCTCGGGACTCGATTTCCCAACACCCCGCAAGGGGAATCAGAAACACTGGAGCTGGATTTCTCAGCAGAGGAGGGCAGCTTCCTGATCAGTGCGTCAGCTGGAGAGTCGGCTTCCTTTGGCACTGGCTGTAGCGAGCTGCGTCGGGCAAGTAGGTCGTCAAAATGCTCCGAACCATTGTGCTTTGCCATAGCAAGTGAAGGTATATTTATACCTTGAAGGTGTTTAGGTATGCCATGTTTGACGTAAAGTCGGGCATATGAACGTCATGAATGAACCCCTAAGTAATAGATGTTCATTGTAAAACTAACTGAGTTCTTGGAGAAATCAATATTCAAGCAAGGGGAAGTCCCTAACGGCTTAAGCTAGTTTTCCAAGAAATCGTTGTGACATTTGGTGAACGGATGGAAGTAGCCATGCCTGTATTTGGGTGGCATGGGCTATGCCTAAATAAGGGCTTGATTTCTATGCCTATATAACGGCAACGTGAATTGCACCTATATAAGGGTATGAATCTGGAAAATCAATTCGGAATCTAAAATGCCATACAAGAATAGAACAGGCTTTTGCACAATTTTTTCAGGAGCTATATCGAGAAGATCTTCACGTTGCGGGGGACTATATTGATACTTGGCTCACGGAGAGACGGCTTTCAAAAATAATCGAGGATACTCAAAAAATCCTTACATAGGAAATAACAGAGAGTGAGATATTACCTGTTTTAGACAGAGCTAAGAAAAGGAAAGCGCAGGCCCTGATGTGATCCTGATTGAGGTTTACTCTTTATTGAGGGAAGAGGTCATCCCAGTCTGGCTGAAACTGTATAATGAGATCCTAGATGGTACCTCCCCTTTGCCTGACTGCTGGAGCGATGCAGTTATTACATTGATTCTGAAGCCCGGTAAGGATCCAACCCAGTGCCAGTCATATCGGCCAATTTCATTATTAAATGCCGAATATAAGGTCTTTGCTGGGATTTTGAACAACCGGCTGTGTAAGATCATGGGACTAATAATTCACAAGGATCAAAAGGATTTTCTTCCGGGCAGGCAGATGTCGGAACTGGTATATACTTTAATTGGGTCGGTTGATCTGGCATCGTCACAGGGTCTCCCCCTTTCAATTATTACTGTCAACCCTGCCAAAGACTCCGATCGTATGAACTGGCCTTTCCTGGATAGGACCTTGAAGGTTTTGGCTTCGGTGACGGTTTTAGGGAAGTTCTTAAAAAAATATATAAATCCCCCCCGGGTTCATATTCTGGTGAATGATAGTCTTTCTCCTGTTGTTAAAATAGGGCGTGGCACTAGACAGGGCTGCCAATTGTCCCACATTCTTTTTGATTTATATATCAAGCCTTTTGCCCAGTGCCTAAGACAGAATAAGAAGATTTCTCCTTTTCCAGTAAATGGGTTTGTGAGGAAATTAGCGCTATATGCAGATGACTTCATTTTATTATCCTCAAAGGTCAACATTACACTTCCGGAGCTTCTTGCCGAAGCTCAGATCTTGGGAAATTCGCTGGTTATGAAATCAATCATGACAAAATTGAAATTATGGCATGGAACTTCGCTGATCAGGAGGAGACTTTCGCCAGGGAGCTCAGATATCTTGGAGTCATAATCATTCAGGATCTTAGAGAGATTCCAAAAAATAATTTAGACAGAGTTTCGAAAGAGATTGATGTTTTACTAAAAAGATGGCAGAATATACCACTCTCCCATTACGGACGGGTTAATTTGATTAAAATGTGCATGCTTCTGGAATATACTTATCTGTTTAATAACATCCCCCTACAATTCGCAAAAGTTGACTTGCTTAGAATTCAGGGCAAGATATCATCCTTTATTTGGGAGGGTAAAGGGATCAGGTTGTCCTGGAAAAATTAAGGCGCAAGTTATCGCGTGGGGGCATGGGCTTACCAGACCTCCAGCTGTACTGTTGGGCCTACCAATTAAAAACCTGTAGGATATTACTGCTTACTCCAGATGACACGCTGATTTGCAGCATGTTTAAAGCTATGTTAATTGGAGTTTAGAAGCTAGGATTCATGTATACGTTCGACTCCCCTAATTTTTTTTTTAAAGTAAATTTGAAGACGTTGTGTATGGCGGCCAAGCTATAGTCGGACTGTCGAGACTGCCTGGGACTTTCCTATTATAGTGATTGGGCACCAGTGTGGGGTTCCCCTGGAACACTGTACTGTCTATTTGACGCTCTAGCTCGGCCATTAAAAGAGGCTGGAGTCTCGCACTTGAAAGACATCGTAGTGAGTAATAGATGTTATCCTTGGGACTTTTGGAGCCACACTACAGGAGGTGCTCTATCTAGGTTTAAATTTTACCAGATATCGTACTGTGTAAGAGTCAACACTGATCCCTCTTGGAAGATAATTTCATTGAAAATAAACTACAATATTTGGCCTGAGGAAGAAAGAAGTGGCTCATTGGTATAACCATCTCCTGGATGCAATAGACAGAAAGATGAAAAAGCCATACCGGGTCTGGGAGTACTACTTGCCGAGTGAGGAGCTGAAAGATTTCTGGCAAGTATCTCTAGACATTCCTTACCCACTAATTAAATCTGTTGCACTCAGGAGAAACCAATTTTTCACACTCCACAGGATATACTGGTCCCCTCTGCAAATATCCAGAATAAAGGGCGTTGGAGAAGCTGTATGTCTTATATGCGGTTTCCAGAATGCAGATGATGTCCACGTATTCGCCTCTTGCCCCAAAATACAAGAATTTTGGAAAAGTGTGGGTAAGACTATCTCCAGGGTCCTGGGTACCGCTGTGGAGGTAAGCCCAACTCTTATTTTATTTGGTATTGTATACATGCCTGGGGGGATGCTAGGCTCGATGGGGTTGCAACACAAATTGGTGTTTTATCTGATCCTGCTGGCCAGGAGAAAGATTTGTAAATTGTTGCGTCAGGTGGTACCCCCTGCCTGGAATGCCTCATAGAATTCTGTAAGATATTTTAGAGCTTTAGATCAGAAGGTTAATGTATATAGAGAAAGGCCACATACTGGGTTATTTTGGAACTTGTTGTATGATTTATCTTTTGATTAGATCACATTAGATCAAGGTATAGGATAGGTTCCAATGATTAAAATCTCTGGGTTCAGAGGTTGCTATAGCTACAGAGGTCATATGAGGAAAAAAATAACAGTACAGCAAATAGCAGTAATCAAAGAACACGCAGAAACACCGCTGTTCAAACTGCAGCCGCATCAGACGAAATGCCAAACACTCAGGCCAATTTTACTGCCTGGATCACCAAAGTTGCTAAATGTCTGAAACCCAATTGCCTCATCCCCAATACAGAGAAGACAGAAAAAGTAATCCTTGCTTTGGGACTCCACTTGTTGACCTACCTAACTCAGACCTAGAGCCCAACTGACAATCAACATAAAGAACCTTGTAATAGTAATCAATGACCAACTTACAATTAAAAGCAAGTGACCATAGCCTCTGTCTCCTGCTTGCACACACTCAAGATACTCAAGAAGATCTTCAAATCGCTCCCCACCAATACTCACAGAACAGCCTCCCAAGCTGTCTTTGCTAGTTAGCTGGACTACAGCAACACACTCTTTGCTGGAATCAATGGTCAGCTGGCCATATATACAGATATGAAAGCTTCCTGCAGAAATAGGCAGCATTTTCTCTTTTTGCATGGTTAATAAAAGGACATTTTCTCTAACCTTTATATTGACAAGTATTTCCTATATTATGGTTAAGGCACATTTCTACATTGTCATGGGGTAAATGTACGTCAAAAATGTAAACTTCCTGAAGGCTAATGCTGTAATAGAACCAGAAGTGGATCTTTCCATTAGTTATAAATCTTATCTGTAAACAGCAACACCACATAATTCAACACTAGATATGTCAGTGGCGCTGATTAGGTAGTGGCTTGCATTTTCTTTGTCACAGAACATTACAAAAGATCTGCATCAAAGGAGATGTTATGAGCCAGTATATTTGGTGTTCTATATTGCAGCACATTGCACTTCCTTCACTGAATTTTAGTCACTTAGAGTGGATCTGGTGCCTACACAGCAAACGGAACACTGCTTCCAAAAGAGGATTGACCTGGAAGGAGGAAGGTCATGAACTATGCCTGACAAGGCTTTTATTAAACTATTGCTAAGCTATTCATATGCAAGCTGCCTCTCCTCACCTCCCCCCCAGTGTTTGAGCTGTAGCTGCAATTGCCATCCTTTTCTTGAACTGCTTCTTGCAATTTCTTACTGGATTCCGTTAGATGCAGAAGGGCTACTGGCCACTGGCAGGTCAGGAAGCTTTGCTTTTTATATGCAGGACATTCTGGGCACAACTGATTCTGTCCCAGCCCTAAAGGCCTTGGTGAGCATGTTGTTAAGGCGCCTTCACAAGTCACAGCCCTGACCATTCCACAATCAGCATTTTGAAGGCCTCCACCTAGCTTATTTCTGCATAAGGCAGTCTGATTAGAAGGTCCAGCAACATGTGAAGGTTCTTTTGCATAGTTTTCAAAAATGTTTAATTTGCACACATCTGTAAATAGGTCTTAACTGAAAAATAAAAAGCTGCATACATAACTGCACATTTTTTTTGTGAGGAAGCCAATATTGTTTTATAATGTTTCATGTTCAACCTCTAAGGAATGGACACAGCTGAATTTTAGGTGTGTTCCTCTTATTTGTGTGTTTTTACCACATATAGATACTACATATAGAAAAGGAGAAACAGTGCAGTGTTCTGAAATGCGTACCTTGCACCTTGTGTGCTGCTCAGATCACTGACAGAATATTGAGGAGCAAAATATCGACCTGCCAAAATATCGTGGAAAAAATATATAATGTCAGAATATCGAATTCCTATCTACAAACAGGTAAGTACAAAAATATCGAATCCAAAATATTGTTGTAAATAATATAGTTTGTTAAAATATCGAAAATGTTAAATGTCTTAAAAGTAAAGTAAAATTAATTAAATAATAAATATAATTAACTAAAACATACTTAAAAATACTTAAATAACCTTAAAATTAATAAATAGTTAATATAAGTTAAAAAAAAGAAACATACATTTTAATTTTTTAATACAGATATATATTAACTTAATATCAATAAAAAATATTCAATATTTTTAACCTAGGACAGTGGGAGGCTAAACATTACTATTCCCACTCCAGTGAGTGCAACAGTAACGAAAGCGTTGGATTGTGGGAGGGTAAAAATTACTATTCCTACTCCATTGAGTGCAACAGTAGAAAAAGCGTTGAATAGCGGGAGAGTGAAAATTACTATTCCCACTGCAGTGAGTGCAACAGTAGGGAAAGCGTTGGATAGCGTAGGGGTAAATATTACTATTCCTACTCCAGTGAGTGCAACAGTAGGGAAAGTGTTGGATAGAGTAGAGGTAAAAATTACTATTCCCACTCCAGTGAGTGCAGCAGTAGGGAAAGCGTTGGATAGTGTAGGGGTAAAAATTACTATTCTCACTCCTTAGAGTGCAACAGTAGGGAAAGGGTAAGATAGCGTAGGGGTAAAAATGACTATTCCCTCTCCAGTGAGTGCAACTGTAGGGAAAGTGTTGGATAGTGTAGGGGTACAAATTTCTATTACTACTCCAGCGAGTGCAACAGTAGAGAAAGCGTTGGATAGCGTAGGGGTAAAAATTACTATTCTCACTCCAGTGAGTGCAACAGTAGGGAAAGTGTTGGATAGCGTAGGGGTAAAAATTACTATTCCAACTCCAGAGAGTGCAACAGTAGGGAAAGAGTTAGATAGCATAGGGGTAAAAATTACTATTCCCACTCCAGTGAGTGCAACAGTAGGGAAAGTAATGATTTAATATGTATATAAAAATAAATTATCAATACCAATAAAAAATGTATTAAAATGAATTACCAATTACAAAATATTTAATAATTGATTAATTATAAATACCAATAAATATTATTTATTAAAAATGTATTACCTATTAATAATTAATTAACAACCAATTAATGTTCAATACCAAAAATTAATAAGTATTAAAAGAAATTACCAATTAATAATTAATTAACAGTAAATATTATCCAAACAAAAAATAATTTCAATAACTACTTAATTGCAATTAAATTACTTCCCACCCTAATCCCTTATAAACCCACAACCCGCTCAGAATAATACATTAATAAAATTAATATAATTATCAATTAATCAACTAATAAACATAAATTACCAATTAATAATAAATAATTATCCATTATTTTTTTTATTAATAATGAATTAACAATACATTAATTATTAATAACAATAAATAATTACTTTATAACAATTAAATTAATTCCCACCCTATGCCTCTATAAACTCACAGCCCGCTACAGAACTAAAACGCAAAATTAAATTAAAAATAATTAATACTTCCTAAGAATTAATATTTAATTTTCTATAACTAAATTACTTCCCACCCTATTCCCCTATAAACCCACAACCAGCTACAGAATTAAATTACGCAAAAAATAAATAGCATAAAATTCAATACTTCAAAAAAATTCAAACATACATTACAAAAACAATACATACTTTTAACACATATACTAACACTTAAAACACTATAAAAAAATCGGCATTTTTAACAACTATATCATGACTGTCTATATTACTAACTTCTATTTTATGAAAATCGATGTTTCTTACCTGAATTTCGATATTCTGCACCACTAAATATTTGCAATTCGATATTCTCTCCATTCTATATAAAAAACTTGATATTCTGTCCAGTCAATATTTTTATTTTGATATTGTGACTGTTCTCTGTGTTGCTCGAGTTACTATCACCACTGCATTACCAAACTAATACAAACATATAATAATAATTTTAAAACATTATCGCAAAGAAAAAAGTTGCACATTTTTATAAATATAATAAACATTAAAAAATACATATTATTAAAAAGTAACAACAATCAAACTAAACAGCACTAGCAAATGTGTTGGACTTCAAAAGAGTCAGATTATGTAACCTAACTCAATTGTAAGCAAATGCAGGAAAACTGTTGGAGTTTGGAGGGGTTAGATTTACCATTTCTTTTTACAACGTTTTCAAAGGCAGGGGAAGTATTGGACTTTAGACGGGTTACATTTACTATTCCTATTACAAAGTAAGGAAAATCAGGGAAAGTGGTGGGACTTTGGAGGGGTTAGATTTGCCATTCTTGCTCAAATCTAGAAAACAGTAGGTAAAGTGTTGGACATTGGAGGGGTTAGATTTACCACTCCTAATTCAATAAAATCTAAGCAAAAGGGAAAGTGTTGGACTTTGGAGCAGTTAGATTTAATATTCATACTCCAATCTAAACAATAGTAATGAAAGTATTGGACATTCGCAGGAGACCCCAGGCTCAGGAAGAAGCACTGATTAAAGGAGGTACTGGTCCGGGTGACAAGACAATGAAGAAGCAGCCTTACTCCATGTAAGGTCTAACCTTGTGCACTCCAACAGCGCGTAGGCGCGTAATATGTTTGTACAAGAACTGGTAAAATACACGTTTGTAGATGGTAATCTTCTATTTTTAATTTCAAAAGATTTCTTGTGTCGTCATCATATTTCCACATATGACTTGAAATCCGTGTTTTCAATGATATATATACAACAGTTTTTCAGAATCCAAATATTTGAAGATTTTCAACAGTAAGCATTATCCCCTATGCATTTCGTGCATAGCACTTCGTCAGGGGGAATCTATGAAAAAATGTAAATGTCACAGTCTAACGCTGATCTGTTTGGCCACAGAATGCAATCAAGGTAGCTATTTACAATACAATACTGAGGTGATATGTGCATCTAAAGCAGAAAAAATGTGCAAAAACGTAGGAAGGTAAGTTAAGAAACATATGTGTGTGGGTGACTAAACCGCTAATTAGAAGAAGAGGGATAAACTGCAAGGCGTATAATAGAGATGAAGTATGAGGTTATGAAGTAATGCTCTGTCTAGTGATTCGAATTCCAAAATGTGTCAATCCATGCTAAATATCAAATAAGAAGATCAGGTGTGGTGACCGTAAATGAAATAAAAAATAAACCAAGTAGAGATAGGTTCCCCCTTCGTGCACATGAACAGTGACATTATAAGTGCCGACGAAATCAAAACGCGGCTTAGCTGCTCAGGAAGCTGTACATGTGAAAATATGTTACAGATGTAGGACGGTGAAGTGGAACAAGGAATAGGGTGTAGTGAGCACGTCGCATGAAACGGTAAAATGCCCATCAAGTGAAGACCGAAAGACAAAGATGTAGCTTACCAGCTAATGAAAATGTTCTGGCGTGAGTAGAAACTTCCCGCGGTCTAACCAAAAGCTAGTTCCGGAAGACTCGACTCAAAGATCACGCACAGCGCGATGCTAGAGCAGTAAAGGTAGAAATGAGACTGGCGTATGAGGGCACACGGTGTACTCGGGCCACACCAAAAGTGAAAAAACAAGACACCACTGTGACTAAGTGTAAAGCAAAGAAATAATTTGATGTGAAAAAACATAATCGAAGGATACGGTTTAGTTCATAACTAAATGGCAAAGGAAGAAAGACAATAAACAAACTGAATGTCGTTAACAAAAGGATAACTGTCTAATGAAAAGACTAACAAAATAATAATTAGTAGGGAAAAACGAGAACCAGGTAGATAAGGTGGTTGAGAAAAGCGTGAAAAAGATAAAGGAATGTCTGAGTTAGATTCGAAGTGTGAGCAATGAGGGAATAAGATTAGAGGGTAGGAATAAAGTTGTATTCAAAGAATGAAAAAAAGAGAAGATGTCAGGAGAGAATAAGATGGGAGAATGTGAACAGTATCAAGGGTGACGATAGAATGAAAACAGGAGAGGCGAAGTTCGCATTGAAGTGATATGACAAATATGTAAAGAATGTATATACAAAACCGCAAATTCCAGCGAGAGAAATAAAGTCAAAGGGTACAGTCAGATAAAAAAAGGAATTATAGGAAACAACTATATTCGAATCTTTCATTGAGTCCTTTCGGCTGTAAGGCTTTCAGTTTATGCATCCAGTATAATTCGCGTTGTAATAGGTACTTGTTATTGTCTCTGTTATTCATTTTTTCAATCACTTCCAAAATTAAGGAACTTATTTGACTGACATTGCGTGAATTGTTGATGTAATGTGCGGATACACAAGATTTCAGGTTTCCAGTGCGAATGTTGCTGCGATGTTCGGTCTATCTCGTTTTAATTTTGCGTTCAATTTTTCCCACATATGGGAGGCCACAAGGGCATTTGGGTAGATAGATGACATTAGTCGAATCGCATGTAGCGTTCACCTTGAGTTTTATGGGATTGCCTTGAGTGGGATGTGGTATGTTATTGTCTCTGATGATTCTGTTACAATGGCCACCGTTGTGGCATGGCAAAGTTTCCTTGTAAATGGTGGTAGTAGTACTTCTTGGTGCTTTAACCCCTTAGCTGCGGCGGCTATTCCGATGCAGTGCTAAGGGGGAGGGGGGGGCACGCGGCGCGGTTGTTGTGTATCGCTGCTGATTGGCTTCAGGCTGAGCCTCCCTCCTTTGAGCGATGGCGTGCTAAAATGTATAATTTATTTAATTTAGAATTCAGTTTATATTCGGCAAAAGGTGCACAGAAACACAAGATCGGAATGTGTATCTGGGGGGCATTCTATGATCATATGAATGTATAGAAATAATTGATGTATTATGTTGTTTTGATACTGTGGTGCAATAAATAAAAAAATAAAAGAGAAAGCATTGGACTTTGGAGAGGTTAGATTTGCTATTCAGGAGTTATCTACCTATATAAGCCTGTAGCATGGCCATTCTGTGTACAACTCAACAGTCTACCACTAGGTTATGCACAAGTTCTGGGGAGTACAGACCAGGTACAGGCTAAAGAAACTAAAAGTACGTTCAATAATGACTCATGTATGTGAGTGTGCCTTATTCACCTCTTTTTAGGCTGTGTGATTTGTTATTGACCATTTTTCTGGGGAAATATCCCTCTGTCACCAGGTGGTGCTGCAGCACCAGCCACACCCTTACTTCCAGCACCATTGGAAGCTGAAACAAAACTTATTATGTTGGAGATGTAAACCCCTTAAAGAGAGAATGTGCACATCTTAAGGCCGAGCTGGACCTTGAGGGTATGCTGGGACCAAATCACAGCCTATATGACAGAATCCAATCAGAAATAGTTTCAGATGGTACTGATGAAAGTATTGTTGTCCTTTCATACCCTGGTAATTAACTGGCATGTGAGATTGAGGACTGCCACTGCCCTATCAATGGACGACCTCAGTATTTTAAGAAAATTGAAAACAGACTATATACCTGAGGAATAAGACTTCAGTTAGGCCTTAGACAGAGACATAGATGATAGTTTCTCAGTTAGTGATCAGCGTAACGCAGCTAATTAACATGTTATGTACGTTTATATGGCACCAGACACCCTTTTCTTTAAAATCAACTTCTGTCCCCTTCTGGGAAATAGGTTAGCTTTGCTCAGCAGGACCGACGCCATTTTAGTTAGACAACCCGTAATAGGGTTTTCTAAAATTCTAAAAACCTCCATGGCTCTGCATTTTCACGTCTCCTCGTTCTCATGAAAGATAGCTTCACACATGTAGCGAGCAGCTGCTGCTGCTTTCAGGCCCGTCAAGGTTGTAGGAGGGGGCCGGCCAGATAAGCACATTCTTGCAAGCGCTGTGCGGACTCTCACCGAAACTAGCAGAAGGGAGTCGACCACCGTGACCTTTGTGTGCCATATATGGGCATACCTCTTGCCACCTCCTGTACCAACTTGTACTTTTCCATCTTAGGTAACGGTTGCAAATTGTGATAGTATATATGTGTTGACCTGACAATGTGCCAGCAGTCTCTCGGCGGTCCTCAGGGTGTGAGGTCGTTGGGAGCTCCTCTGGCAGAGTATGATTTGTTTAATAAACGCTTGAACTTTCTACACTGCCAATCGACTGATTATTGATGAATGATATTGGGTAATTGTAAGTATAATCTGTTAGGGGTTGGTGAAATTTTGGTACTTCAGTTGGCGACTCCGCCGGGACTCCGCGTTGGGGTCGTCCCTCCGTATCTGGAGAATAACGGGACATTGCGAGGGGTATTCTCGGCGGGGTGGACTGATCAAATAAAAAGGGTTGCTCCGCTTTTCCAATCGGGAGAAGCCTTGGCTGTTAGTGGCCCCACGCCGGAGTCCTACGGGTGAAACCCGGAAGAGCAGATCGATTGGCAGTGGAGAAATTTGCAATCGGACCTGAGTGCACCAGGTGAGTGGTTTGTCCTGTTTCATGTCAGATATCCTTCTGCATTTGATTTTGGAATTTGGTGGCCGTAGGCCACGGAGATCTCGGTATTTTGGAAGGGGGTCTGACGGGGCAGTAGTGAGGCTGCACGGGCGGATGCCCTTATTTTGTATTTGATAGAGATATGACTACGACGCCTAAGTGTGACTTGTGAGGAGGTCGCACTTGGCCGGATCGCCCTCTGAAATGCTGATGGTCATACTTGGGTAGCACTCGGACAGATCTGGAGCGGTGCTTGAAAAAGCGGGCTAAGCCAGCATAGTCCGGGAGGTGAACCGAGGAAGCCATTGAATGGTCGGTAGGTCGGTAGGTCGGTCTGTGGTCTTGAAAAACTTGCGTGGCTATCTCTAGGCAGCCCTTATGGTGAGGCTATTTTGATCTTTGGTTCTTTGACTTTGGAATATACCGGTTCTCCACAGACGAGAGTCGACGGGCTCCGTCTCTTTGATTTGGGCTAGCACTGGATCGTATTGGTTTGTTTTGTCGGTATTTTATTTGTGTTCTGTCTCTGTCTGCCTGCATTCAGGATCGTCATATGTCTCTTGGGATATGAATGAGCATTTGAATGAGTATTGGACAAGGCCATGTGCGTAAGAGTATTGTAATATTAACTTGTCTTTTCCTTCCACAGCTACAACTAAAACGTAGCAAAGCAATGCCGTGCTTCAGTAAACTATGTTTTGGCTGTACCAGCCAAAATAGTACTAGACTAGATGAAAGTCAGCCCGCCCCTCCGGAAGGTACTCCCAGATATGACTTATACTGTAAGCACGGGATTGGACCATTGGTGTTTAATCGTCTATGGCACAAGTACACCAAGGATAATGTAGAATTGCAGTGGCCATTAACAGGGTCCTTCGATGAGAAAAAAATTAACTATTTGCAGGAACGTCTGTTCGCGAAACACAGCAGACAGTCCATGTTCGATACCCTGAGGACATGGCAGAAAAAAGCCACTCGTAGGAGAATCAGGGCCGAGAAATTTGTAAAAATAAAGCAAGGGCAGACCATTACTCAGAAAGCAATTGAGCATGATAAAAACCAGACCGAGCAGAACATCGAGTACCTGGACAGACAATTTCGGCTGGAGGTAGATAAGAGATAGAAGATTTGTTGGACGTTCGCCCTCCTCCGCCATATGCCCCACAGCGTATATATCCGGTGGTGCCCCTCTTGGTACCCACAGCCCCTGTAGCGCCGGCTTAAGGGGGAACCCCGCCCTGGGCTCCCACAAATGTGCCGGGTACCGTTGCTTCCTCTGCTAGGACCTTAGCCACCCTGATCCCCGACACACGCCAGCCTCTTGGGACAGCGGGTGTCTCCCCAATGGTAGTGACCATGCCTAGCCCAGTAGGGACTTCCCAGTCTGCTAGTGCGACCCCCGAATGCAGGAGTCAAGCCCCGATTGGGGACCCAGAGGGCTCACACATTAGACGATTATTTACAAGAGGGTCTGTGGGCTATGGAGAAAAAGAAGCAATAGCTGATCAAGCTGTCAGGAGATGTACAGGGATATATACACCTTGACAGACATATGGAGTACCATGAAAGATTTTGAGCCGGTGATGCAACAGGTTGCCCTGCAACACATGTCCCGATTTCTCATTGAAATCTGGGAACAGTGTTTTGGGGAAACAGGATTGGCCCCAAAAATTTTGTATGACATTAAGGACCGGGCCCATAGATTTGAATCAAGCCCCGAAAAAGTGTATAAGAATGTTGACACTCTGGTGAGTTACCGAGGCAGACTATTTTCGCGGTTCCCTGAGTTGGGTTCTCAGCACCCCATGAGAGAGGTGCACCCAATTTATCACCCCGAAATAACTGAACTGCGCAACGATCAAAATGTAATACCACGGGACCGAGTGGAAGCCAGGTTTCAGGAACAATGGGTGTATACACCATGGAAACGAAGTGAAGTGTTGGCTTTAAAGGCCCAACTTCCGGACCCCCGTAAGAACCCCGCTGCCTATTATAAGGAATTGACAGAGGCAGCGTCTTCCGCTGTCATGACTCTAGCAGATATTGAACTGTTTTTCGGATTGTTGGTTCCCGCAGACATATGGAGGCAAGTCCATGATACTCCCCACGCGGGCGCGTTGGGGCGTACCTGGGATGAGCTTAAGGCATGGGACCAAGACCGTAAGCCGGGGGATAAGCCGAAGGCTGAAATAATTGCATTACCAGCAAGGATCATAGCTTATATGCATACCTAGATTCCTCCACGAAAAGGTTGATTGGGATAAACTGACTGCTTGTAAGCAAAAGAAAAATGAAAGTGTCTCTGACTTCTTTACTAGATTCGAGGGAACTTTCATTGATTTCAGTGGTCAGGACCTCGTTAGCGAAGGGGGAATACGATTGTTCGTAAATAGATTTGTAAAAAATCTGATTCCTGAGATTTCAGCCCGACTGCAAGCTGCTGAAAGTAAGTGGTCTACGTCTTCCCCTTCTATCATATTAAGCATGGCTCAGTATTACGAACACAGAGAAAACGAGAGTAAGGATAAAGTTGAAAAGAAAGCTAAGGACCTTAAAACTAGAGTACTGTTACAGCAAGTCATGAGGGGTCGAGGGACAGGGAGAGGCGCCAGAGGGTCTGTGTCCAACGGGCCGGTCTCCAGAGGAGGAGGAGGGGGTCAGCCCTCCCGATGGGGACCCAATCAGTGTGCGTATTGTAGAGAGGAAGGCCATTGGAGGGATCAGTGTCCGGTGCTGTTAGCACAGAACGGAGCTGTCCGAGGAAGGGGTAGAGGACGCGGCGGCACGGACCGTAGTGACATGCGCAGAGAAGAAGCAGTGCAGGGAGACCACGGGCGAAATCATTTAGATAAACCCCAAGGTAGGCAATACTACAATGAAGATTATGGTTGCGAAGATCAGGATAGATTCGGAGATGTATAGGACAGCCAAGGACAGAGCGGGGGCCAAGTGTCGATACCGGTCAATCAACAAGGACCCTATGTGACAGGGGAGTTGATGGGGGCCACCGATAAGTTCTTAATTGACACAGGAGCAATGAATAGTTCGGTTGCTCGCTCATTGGTCCCAGGGGCCGCTCTGTCTGGGCAGAATAATGTCTCAGTGGGATTTTCAGGAGTTCTCCCATAATAAGCCCCATCTCTCAGCCTCTTCCCTTTACCATTGGTCCGTTTACCATGGGCTCTCCTTTCCTTCTAACTTCCAGTTGTGGAGAGAATCTTTTGGGTTTGGATATGCTAAAAAGTTTAAACGCTAAAATACATTGCTCTCCAGATGGTGTTTATTTGACAATCCAAAATCCCGATGGAAATACAAAACAATGTTTTTCTAAAAATTACCCATTACCACCCGAATTTGCAAACATACCGCCCAGTTTGTGGGCAACAGGGGATGCGGATGTCGGTAAATTGGATATCCCTCCTGTTCATATTACCCTAAAACCCGGTGCTAGGTTACCTCGCATACCCCAATACAAAATCTCCCAAGCGGGAGAGCGAGCTTTGCTTTCTACAATACAGGTTTTGATTGATAAAGGGGTGGTGGAAGAAACGGCTTTGATAATTTGTAATAGCCCTATCCTGCCGATTTTGAAAAAAGCTCCTGAGACAGGGACATTCGAGAATGTTGATGTATATCGTTTTGTGATTGACTTACGAGACGTTAATAAGATAGTGGTGCCTCAATTCCCAGTGGTGTCTGACATCACTACCATCCTTACTATGATACCTCCCACAGCTAAGTATTTCTCTGTGATCGATTTAAAGAACGCTTTCTTTAGCATCCCTATTCATCCTGATGGCAGGCAGATCTTCGGATTCTCATTATCTGGTCGAAGCTTCAGATTTTGTCGCGCTCCTCAAGGTTATACCGAAAGTCCTAGCATCTATAGCCAAGCCCTTAAGGCGGTCTTGGATGACCTGTCCTTGCCAGATGGTAGCGTGCTCTTGCAATATGTTGATGATTTATTGATAGCGTCTGACACTGAGGAGGGCTGTAAAGAAACCACGGTTAAATTGCTGCACCATCTGGCAGACAGAGGTAATAAGGTCTCATTGTCGAAGTTCCAATATTGTCGACAGGAAGTAACCTACCTAGGTCACTTACTATCGAAGGAGGGTAGGCGTCTATCACCTGAACTAATTACTACCATTTCTAACATGTCTGTACCTTGTACTCAACGAGAAGTCCGTGCTTTTCTTGGCATCACCTCTTATTGTCGTCAATGGATCCCTAATTTTTCTCTTCTTGCTAAACCTTTGCTACACTTAACCACTAAAGATGTGCATGAACCCCTCCCTTGGAATGATGAATGTCAGTCTGCCTTTGCTTCTCTGAAATCTGCTCTGTGTTCTGCTCCTGTCCTTGGCACCCATGACTACCGTAAACCTTTTGTACTATATGTGCACGAGGTCGACGGTTGTTCGCTTTCAGTGTTGACACAGGGTTTTGGTGGTAAGCAAAGACCGTGTGCTTATTTTTCGGCCACATTGGATAATGTGGCCAGAGCACTTCCCAGTTGCCTGAGGGCCACTGCGGCTGTGGCGGTGGCCATCAGACAATCAGAAGTGCTTGTTCTAAATTCTAATCTGACCTTGATGGTGCCGCATGCTGTGGACGCATTATTAAATAAAACCAAGACACAGCATCTGACAAGCGCGCACCTCACGGGTTATGAATTGACTTTGTTTGCTCCACATGTAACCATTAAGCGTTGTGCCACATTGAATCCGGCTACACTGTTACCTCTCCCTTCGGGGGAACAGGCGAATGATGTCCATGATTGTATTTTCAGGACAGAAGAGGAAACGAAGGGAAGAATTGATCTCACAGACATTCCCTTATCTGACCCCCAAGGGGAGTTGTACGTGGACGGTTCTTGTTTCAAATTAGCAGAAGGCACAACGACAGCTGCATATGCAATTACCACTCTAAAAACAGTAGTTGAAACATTCCGAATACCCCATCGATCAGCCCAAGCTGCTGAGTTGATGGCTTTATTGCGAGCCTGTGAGCTAAGTGAGGGATTAGAGGTTAACATATTCACGGACAGTCAGTACGCCTTTGGCGTGGCCCATAGTTTTGGGAGGTTATGGAGGGAACGAGGGTTTCTCACCTCACATGGTCAGAAGATACAGAATGGACCATTGGTGTTACGATTACTTTCAGCTCTGACTCTCCCCAAGAGACTAGCCATTGTCAAATGAAGTGCACATAAAACAGTGGTGGATGAAGTGGGAGAGGGTAATGCTTTTGCGGACCACGTAGCTAAACAAACAGCTCAGTCCATGGTGTCTTCTATGTATGTGAACTCCTCTGCAAGATGGGTGGGGGAGTCCGACCTGTTCGATAATACTATGGAAAGTGTGCGGGAAATTCAGAAAGAGGCGACTTCAGCAGAATTAGACCGATGGGAGCAGGAAGTAGGAAGATTGGATGAGAATAATTGTTGGGTGGATTTGACAGACAAGCAGCGATGGCTGCTGCCCAATGCTATGGTACAGGCTGTCGTCACTATGGCCCATGGACCAGCTCACGTTGGTGCCAAAGGTATTTGCGCCTTACTGGACCCAGTTTGGAATAACCCCAATATACAGAGAACAGCTGTACGTCTTGTTCAATATTGCATGATTTGTCTGCAACATAGCCCGGGTAAAGGAGAACCTGTCTTGAGTGGGAATTTTGCACCCCCAACATTGCCATTTGAGGTGCTCCAGATGGATTATATTCATATGGAGCGCGTCAATAACTTAAAATATGTACTGGTGGTGGTTTGTGCCTTCAGCAAGTGGGTTGAGGCGTACCCTACGAAAGAAAATACTGCCCTAGCCACCGCAAAAGCCCTCATAAAGGAGTTCATCCCACGCTTTGGATTGCCTCGCTTGATCTGGTCTGATAACGGCGGGCATTTTCATGGGGCCCTTGTTCAAAATATATGCAATGGGCTCCAGATAAAGCAAAAATTTCACGCAGCTAGACACCCCCAGTCAGCAGGATTAGTTGAGAAATATAATGGAATACTGAAGCTAAAGATGGCAAAAATACAAGAGAGCACTGGTTTAAGATGGCCTGACACCCTCCCATTAGCTCTGATGTCCTTAAGGGTCACCCCTCATTCACGCTCTGGCCTGTCTCCTTATGAGATAGTGTTCGGGCGACCCGCTAGTGTGTGGGGCGTGCCTAGACCAAGATCATTTACTGATGTTGAATATCCTATGTTGATTGATTACCTGTATACTTTGACTAAAGACCTTTGTTCTATTCATCAGCAGGTAGCGTCTGTGCTGCAACCCCTGCCAGAGGGCCCCGGACATCGCCTGGAACCCGGCCAGTGGGTGCTGGTTAAGAAATACGATCGGGACACCAGCCTGGCTCCGAGGTGGTCGGAGCCCCACCAGATCCTCTTGGCCCCACTGACGGCAGTAAAAGTGGATGGGAAACGACACTGGATCCATGTGTCGCATCTAAAGAAACTCCCTCTTCAACTTCCTTATGACCGGCGACACCCTGAAGGAATCTTGACCCAAGAGGGTGAGAGGGCTGTTGCTTTTATACCATTCTCCGACACTTGTGAGATCGGAGCTGAAGAAAAGCAGGGCCGGACGGGGCAGTCTCTGGAGAATTGGCAATCGCCCCTGGTCCTGTCCATGTTGATCTGGTTGGCAGCGGTTCTGATGAAGATATTGCACCTTCCCCTTTGTTATTCTCTGATCAGGAAGTGCCCGCTCATGTCCATTACAACCTGCGGCCAAGAAAACATCACAGTACCTCAGATGCCACAGTTAGAAGATAAGGAACGACTCGGATAAAAGTAGGGCTTGCTACATTCTAATCTGAGGTACTGAGCGAGACACTGGACTGAACTCGTTGAGAGCTGGAACATTGATATTGTGCTCTGTTCAGAAAGAAAGACTCTGTTCTTGCCACTGGCCAGGTTGTTTGAGTACATTCCTTTTAGAAGATCTGCATCGGGGGACGTTGTTGGATGTGTACGTTGATAAGTCTGCCTGTGAGGCTTTGAAGGACACAGGGAGAAGAACCCTCTGGCAGGAAGGTTGTTCTGGCACAGTTAGTTACTTTGGACTTTTAGTGAGGAATGTACCCTTTTGGTCGTATTGTATTTGAGGAAGAACTTCCTTTTGCACCTAGGTATTTACCTTTTTATGAACCAATGTTTTCCACTTGGACCATGCGTGTGAAAATAGATTTTGTAGTCACAATAGCAGTTATTTTAGCAATCTTTATGGGGGTTTTCATATACTTGGAATATAAGCACCCAATGCAATCAATGATAATGCCGACTGTTGCTCCCCCTGAGCATTTTATGCAGACCTTAGCACCCCACAAAGAACGACATCGCCAGACCTATGCGAAAAATGTATTTGCAGAAATGCTTCACCAAACTCACAGAGCTACCAATGCCACTGACTGCTGGGTTTGTGGACTTCTGCCTTCTGTTGTGCACAATCATGATCTGTTCCTCTCACTACCTCTCTCCTATTTAGGGAGTTGTGAAGCCTGGTTCAAAATGTTTTCCGCCATGTACAACCATTATATAGAAAATTTCAGGCAGAACACTTACACTGAGAAAGACTATAATATGATTTTGGCATACATTGAGGCACATCAGGGATTTGACCCACAAGGTAATGGGGGACGGGGATCCTTAGACCCTCAGGCTTGTATGAACAGATATATGGAGGTTCGGAATAGCACTTGGTTGCAGGATGAACTGTATGATTTTAACCAATTTAATTCTACTCAATATTTTCAGCTTTTTGTTGATCGAAATGTTACAAGCGAACGCATCGTACCCATTCCTATTTTAAATACTTCCTCCGATTTCTGTGTACAGGGGATGGGGCATGCACAGGTTGGGGACAGTGTTTGTAATTATACCTACCGTATGAAGATACTTAGCAGTCCGCCTTTGTTGACGCCACCCAATGTGTATTTTGTATGCGGAGAAAATGCTTATACTTGGCTACCCCGTGGTTGGGCTGGGCACTGCTATCTGTCCTTCCTATACCCGCCTGTATACATAGCACCGTCCGACTATCATAAAACACACCAGCTACACCCAACGAGAGTAGTACCCAATAGGCAACGTAGGTAGCTTATAGCAACAGAAGTTGATCAGACCGACACCTCCTTGCAGCAGTTCACAGACTTCAGCAAAGGCTTGGTTCCATTCTGGGGACCAATCTTTAATAGCAGAGAGATAAGAAGGTTGTCCAGAATAGTAGAAAACGTTATTAACATCACTACTGATATCTTGGACAATGTTACAGTTGAGCTTCAGGCGACCAGACTTGTGGCGCTCCAGAACCGTATGGTTTTGGACGTTATCTTGGCTGATCGAGGTGGTGCATGCGGGTGATCGGCAGCTCTTGCTGTGTTTACATTCCAGACTCCGCCCCAATGGTTCATTTGGCCATTCAGAAGCTCCATCGCATAGCAGCAGAGATGCATGTCGAAAATGGGTCCTGGTCCCTGTCGGGGTGGTTCTGGGGTCTTCTATGTACTTGGGGTTGGAAGGCGTTGCTAATTTTGGGTGGAGCAGCCGGTATCCTTTTTGTCTGCTGTCTCTGTCTACAGTGCGGTCCTGCGTGCTGTTCTTATTGTGCCTCTAAATTAACAGCGAATAACGTCCCTTCTGTGAACCCCACCAAAGCCCAGATGCTCCAGCAGGAGGTTCACGAACTCATGACAATTGACGAAGATATCTTCGACGATTAGTGTCCTCTGTTATTAGCTTCATCACGCTAAAAGTAGGGTTTGAGGAATAAAACTTCAATTCAAATTCAAAAATCCTTTATTCGACTGTCTGCAATGCAGTCATAAAAGTACAAAGAAAAACATATGTATATTGCATTGTTAAAAATCAATTCGTCAGAAGTAGGAAATCACAGAGAGACATATATTTTGTACAACCAATATGAATATACTAACTCTCTCTGACATATTTTACCCTGGTAATTAACTGGCATGTGAGATTGAGGACTGCCACTGCCCTATCAATGGACGACCTCAGTATTTTAAGAAAATTGAAAACAGACTATATACCTGAGGAATAAGACTTCAGTTAGGCCATAGACAGAGACATAGATGATAGTTTCTCAGTTAGTGATCAGCGTGACGCAGCTAATTAACATGTTATGTACGTTTATATGGCACCAGACACCCTTTTCTTTAAAATCAACTTCTGTCCCCTTCTGGGAAATAGGCTAGCTTTGCTCAGCAGGACCAACGCCATTTTAGTTAGACAACCCATAATAGGGTTTTCTAAAAACCTCCATGGCTCTGCATTTTCACGTCTCCCCGTTCTCATGAGAGATAGCTTCACACATGTAGCGAGCAGCTGCTTCTGCTTTCAGGCCCGTCAAGGTTGTAGGAGGGGGCCGGCCAGATAAGCACATTCTTGCAAGCGCTGTGCGGACTCTCACCGAAACTAGCAGTAGGGAGTCGACCAGCGTGACTTTGCTATACTGAGCTCAGATAGAAGCTTTGTGTGCCATATATGGGCATACCTCTTGCCACCTCCTGTACCAACTTGTACTTTTCCATCTTAGGTAACGGTTGCAAATTTTAATAGTATATATGTGTTGACCTGACAATGTGCCAGCAGTCTCTCGGCGGTCCTCGGGGTGTGAGGTCGTTGGGAGCTCCTCTGGCAGAGTATGATTTGTTTAATAAACGCTTGAACTTTCTACACTGCCAATCGACTGATTATTGATGAATGATATTGGGTAATTGTAAGTATAATCTGTTAGGGGTTGGTGAAATTTTGGTACTTCAGTTGGCGACTCCGCCGGGACTCCGCGTTGGGGTCGTCCCTCCGTATCTGGAGAATAACGGGACATTGCGAGGGGTATTCTCGGCGGGGTGGACTGATCAAATAAAAAGGGTTGCTCCGCTTTTCCGATCGGGAGAAGCCTTGGCTGTTAGTGGCCCCACGCCGGAGTCCTACGGGTGAAACCCGGAAGAGCAGATCGATTGGTAGTGGAGAAATTTGCAATCGGACCTGAGTGCACCAGGTGAGTGGTTTGTCCTGTTTCATGTCAGATATCCTTCTGCATTTGGTTTTGGAATTTGGTGGCCGTAGGCCACGGAGATCTCGGTATTTTGGAAGGGGGTCTGACGGGGCAGTAGTGAGGCTGCACGGGCGGATGCCCTTATTTTGTATTTGATAGAGATATGACTACGACGCCTAAGTGTGACTTGTGAGGAGGTCGCACTTGGCCGGATCGCCCTCTGAAATGCTGATGGTCATACTTGGGTAGCACTCGGACAGATCTGGAGCGGTGCTTGAAAAAGCGGGCTAAGCCAGCATAGTCCGGGAGGTGAACACTTGAACTTTCTACACTGCCAATCGACTGATTATTGATGAATGATATTGGGTAATTGTAAGTATAATCTGTTAGGGGTTGGTGAAATTTCGGTACTTCATACCCACACTTAACAACTGACTACGAGACATGATAGCTATTGGTTTATACGAACTCTTAAATTACTGACAAAATAATTAGTTCCCAGACTTTTACATGATCTGAAGCTGCTTTTTGAGTGGCAACCTCAGCAATACCCAGACTGCTGTGGAGATAGTGACCACAGTGGCATCTCTTGTAATGACATGATTCTGTGTGTCAACATTCTTACATTATCATGATAACGCTTACCAAACTATTAGCTATATCTGACACTTTTCTTGTGTCCTTGCCTCTAACAGTGTAGAACTTACCGTTCTCATTTTTAACCCCTCCCAGCAGTAAAGGGGGGAGGGACCGCACTCGCTGCAGCTGTGCGCATGACGAGCTGGGCTCGTCATGACTCTGCCCACTCCGGTATAACATATACAGGCGTGGAATTCGCCGCGCGGGGGAGTGGCGCAGCATTATGACGAGCCCAGCTTGTCATCAGCAGGCAAGGGGTTAAGGATGTCAATTGCAACCATAGACACTATTGCTGACAAGTTATTCTTCAATGCTCTTTCAGATTTAACTCCATAGGGTGGTTGTATTTTTAAAATTGCACTTACTCTGAGCCACTCACGACTATTGTGTAATTCACCCTGTGCCCCGAGGCCCCTTACCGACACGGCTGGTGCTGTTAGTACGGAGGGCTACACCGGGAGCAAATAGAATACTCACTTCCGGCGGATGGCGCCGCAAGTAGCGCTCCAGTCTCCAAGCAGCCCCAGACTACTTAGGGCGAGGCGATAGTTGGAGCCCAGTGGATGCTAGCAGCCTGATTCAGAGGGTGCCGCTTTCTTTTGTTCGTAATTTTAAATCTTGGAAATTTTGAAATTGTTGAAAGTACTTGTATTTTTAAAATTGCACTTACTCTGAGCCACTCACGACTATTGTGTAATTCACCTTGTGCCCCGAGGCCCCTTACCGACACGGCTGGTGCCGTTAGTACGGAGGGCTACACCGGGAGGAAATAGAATACTCACTTCCGGCAGATGGCGCCGCAAGTAGCGCTCTAGTCTCCAAGCAGCCCCAGACTACTTAGGGCGAGGCGATAGTTGGAGCCCAGTGGATGCTAGCAGCCTGAATCAGAGGTTGCCGCTTTCTTTTGTTCGCAATTTTAAATCTTGGAAATTTTAAAATTGTTGAAAGTACTTGTATTTTTAAAATTGCACTGACTCTGAGCCACTCACGACTATTGTGTCATTCAGCCTGTGCCCGAGGCCCCTTACCGACACGGCTGGTGCTGTTAGTACGGAGGGCTACACCGGGAGCAAATAGAATACTCACTTCCGGCGGATGGTGCCGCAAGTAGCGCTCCAGTCTCCAAGCAGCCCCAGACTACTTAGGGCGAGGCGATAGTTGGAGCCCAGTGGATGCTAGCAGCCTGATTCAGAGGTTGCCGCTTTCTTTTGTTCGTAATTTTAAATCTTGGAAATTTTAAAATTGTTAAAAGTACTTGTATTTTTTAAATTGCACTTACTCTCAGCCACTCACGACTATTGTGTAATTCACCCTGTGCCCCGAGGCCCCTTACAGACACGGCTGGTGCCGTTAGTACGGAGGGCTACACCGTGAACAAATAGAATACTGACTTACGGCGGATGGCGCCGCAAGTAGCGCTCCAGTCTCCAAGCAGCCCCAGACTACTTAGGGCGAGGCGATAGTTGGAGCCCAGTGGATGCTAGCAGCCTGATTCAGAGGTTGCCGCTTTCTTTTGTTCGTAATTTTAAATCTTGGAAATTTTAAAATTGTTGAAAGTACTTGTATTTTTAAAAATGCACTTACTCTGAGACACTCACGACTATTGTGTAATTCACCCTGTGCCCCGAGGCCCCTTACCGACACGGCTGGTGCCGTTAGTACGGAGGGTTACACCGGGAGCAAATAAAATACTGACTTCCGGCGGATAGCGCCGCAAGTAGCGCTCCAGTCTCCAAGCAGCCCCAGACTACTTAGGCCGGAGGGCAAGCGCAAGTGCAGCGGACGTGCGCAGCGGGTGCGCCAAAGGCAAGCCCGTCTGCGCCCGTCTGCGCCTCACCCGGGCCAAGGGCCTTACCCCCTGGACCTTTTCAATCAGCCCCATCCCTTCTATATCATCGCAATGCCCTCCTCAACCTTCGTCCACCATCTTTCTGTCCCAACTTCAACTATGACCTCACTGACCCGCTTTATCACCTCAATTCCTGTCCACACTGTCACTACAAAATGGAAGCTCCTCAACGGATACAAGCATACAAACTCTCCGGCCCCACTATTACTTGCAATCGCATTAAAGCTTCGCTAATAAACACGAGATCGCTAGGTAAACGCTGAGACGAGATAGCTGAACTAATCTGCACTCTCGAATTAGACCTATTATTCCTTACGGAAACTTGGACCAACCCCTCATCTGAACCCGACCTCCTGATAGCCACCCCTGAAGGCTATAACATCCTCAGGCAGGACAGACAAATAAAGACTGGAGGTGGAATAGCTTTTATCCATCGGACCAAGTTTAAGACAACAATCAGTTCGGTACCACTCTCAACCTGTGAGGCTTTGTAGTTCTCTGTAGTACTAGGCCCATCCCAACGTTTTAAAGGTGTTCTCCTATACCGACCACCAGGCAGTAAAACTCAATTTCTAACCACCTTTGCAGAGACGATGGAATCTCTCGCCACTGACAACATCACCATTCTAGGTGACTTTAACTTTCCCCTAGAAAACCTCACTAAGAACGATACTAAAACCCTTGTCACTGATCTAGAATCTCTGGGCCTAAATCAACTGGTCGAAGGTATTACCCACGAAGCAGGGCACACGTTAGACGGTATTTTCACCAATGACAAAAACTTACACATCCTTGAAATCCTCCCTTTAGGATGGACCGATCACCATGCGGTTACATTTACAATCTCTTCCAGCCCCTTTTCGTCCCTTGATAACACTGCTCGCACTATAAAGAGAACCAGATCATGGAAAAACCTTGATTACCATCAACTCCGTAACCTTCTGTCCGCTTCCACCATCGATCATTCTCAAAATCCTGATACTGCAGCCGAAGAATACTCCACCTGGCTAACCCTGGCCTTAAACATATTAGTCCCTACCACAATCACCTCCAAGAACTGCAGCGCCCCTTCGGCACCCTGGTTCACCGAGGCCTTAAGACTACAGAAACAGCTCTGCCGAAATAAAGAAAGACACTGGAGGAAAACATATTCCCTCGAGGACAAGGAAAATTACAAAAAAGAACTTACCCGATATAAAACTTCGATTTGCCAGGCTAAAAGCAATTTTTACTCCACCCAAATCGAGCAAGCTCAAAGTTCCAACAAGGAACTCTACCAAGTAGTAGCCAAGCAATCACACTTGCCCCGCCAATCAGTTCCTAAACCCACCCAAACCCTCTGCAACAACCTGGCCACTTTCTTCTTCGATAAAGTAAATATTATCTACACTAAATTCGTGGACATAACAAATATTAAATCCAACCCCACTGTAACCCCCACAGACCACCCTTCTCTCTCACAATTTCTAAACACCGACCCTACGCAAGTCGCTAAAGTTATGTACAGTATCAAATCAGGATCTGCCAAGGATCCCTGCCCCTCATCCATTCTCCTTCCCATAGCAGACATTATAGCACCCCAACTCACCAAGATCATCAATACCATGTTCAATACTGGAAGTTATCCTATTACCTGGAAGGACACAATCATCAAACCCCTGCTGAAAAAACCCCATCTCGACGCAGATGACTCCAGCAATTATCGACCGATTGCTGGCTTGCCATTCCCAGCCAAAATCGCAGAGTAACTCATGAACTCTCAAATTTCTCAATACATTGAAGAACACTCCCTTCTAGATGACAGCCAATTTGGCTTTCGGAAATACCACAGTACGGAGACCGCGCTCATCAAAGCCACCGATGAGATAAGAACAGCTCTCGACCAGGGCGGAGCAGCGGTCCTCATTTTACTGGACCTTACAGCGGCATTTGACACGGTCGATCATAACATCTTGATCAATCGTGTCAATGCCATAGGTATCCAAGTCTAAGCCAAAGACCTCCTGACTTCTTTTCTTGCTCACCGTACTCAGACCGTTCAGTTGGGCACTTTCCAATCAGCACAAATGACCCTACCATGCGGTGTCCCTCAGGGTTCATCCCTCAGTCCAACATTATTTAATATCTATGTTACTGACCTAGCCAGGGTCATTAAGGACTGGGGGATGGGCCTAACATCATATGCTGACGACACCCAACTGGTTCTTACCATCAAAGAGAACGGTGACAAAGTAGCGGCCGATTTCCATCAGGGCATGCTGGCCATCAGCAATTGGATGTCAGCCAACTGCCTCAAGTTAAATTCGAACAAAACTGAGGTCATGACTTTTGGCAAGCTCACCCCCACGTGGCCAAACGCCTGGTGGCCCTCCAGCCTAGGTCCCCCACCTCTCCCAGTAACCAAGGTTAAAAATTTGGGAATCATCATAGATGACAAACTCACCTATGCGGCACATGTTAACTCCATCGTATCATCTTCTTTCTTTAAACTTAAAACCATAAAAAAGATTCTCCCATTCCTCCCCCCCGAGTCTGGCAAAACACTGATCACCTCATTTGTCATGTCCTCAGTGGACTATTGCAACGGACTCCTGGTCAATGCTCAACATAAAATCATTAAAAGGCTGCAGTCCATCCAAAACGCTGCGGCCAGACTGCTCTCAGGCACTCCAAAATTTCAACCGATCGCTCACATCATCAAACGATACCACTGGCTAGCTGTGAAAAACAGAATCAAGTTTAAAGCCCTCTGCATCGCATACAAAGCCACACACAATCAAGGCCCGCGATTCCTTACTAAATCCTTCGCCTTCCATGTCCCAAAACAATCACTTCGATCTATGAACGCCTCCATCATGACTGTCCCACGCACTAGGACGGTCACATGGGGTGACCGCAGGTTTACGGTATCAACGGCCAAACTATGGAACTCCCTTGACGCAGACATAAGGGCTGCCCCCACTCTGACTATCTTCAGACACAAAATAAAGACGTTACAACGGGAGACGCCACGCGATGGAGCCGGCTTAAACTACTATTCCAAATTTCTGCCACATTGGGCTATCTGACCCGAATGATCCTGGTTGCGTAATTGAAGTGTCTTTCACTTAAAAAGAGAAGAAATTTTAAAATAACGGTCTTTGTCTGGATGGAAGAATACATTTATGTTGAGTCTTAAGAAGAATTCATTCTAGTTGCCCTGAAGAAGTCAGTGGAGGACGAAACGCGTTGGCTACATTTGTGAGGAACCAAATAAAGTTTGAACTTCTAAAAACATCCAAGATTCTGCTACCGATTGTTTTTCCATCGTGATTCATCAACTTTGATTACTACTGTACATGTTTACAAAATAATAGTTTGTGTGCTGGATCAATATTGCTAAAAATTGTATGTTGGAACAATTCCTTGTTCTAGGAGATTTAGGGGAATAGAATCTCCGATCCAGAGCACCATAAAGATAGAACAAACGAGGCAATACACAGGATAGGTGCAATTGTGCTTAAAACCCCATTCCCCAGTTCCATTACTCACAAAATAAAGACGTGGCTATTCTGCCAATAAAACCTCTTCCTCTTCCTCTTCCTGCCCTCTCTCTGCTTCATCCACAGCGCCGAGACGCCCTCGGGCAATTGTTCGCGCTTTATAAATTGCATTAATAAATAAATAAATAAATAAATTAGTGTGATATGCCCTGTATCTTTTTTTGTTCCCCCACTAGCATTAGATGAACCCCAGACTGATATACTATCAAGTCCTTGATAATGCTGCCACATGAGTGCCAGGTGAGACTTTCTTTTTACTACAACATTGGCTTGAAGCCTTGATACCTCTCTTGTTGTGTGCTGTTTTAGGCTCCGAGTGAATTTTCCTGATTCATGACCTTATATAGGTACAATTCACATTGCCCTAATATAGGCATAGAAATCAAACTCTTATTTATACATAGCCCATGCAGACCAAATACAGGCATGGCTACTTCCAACCGAACCAAACGTCTTAACGATTTCTTGGAAAATCGGCTTAAGCAGTCAGGGACCTTTCCTTGGTTGAATTTTGATTTGTCTAAGAACTCATGTACTTTGAAAAGTACGACTGTTCCCTAGTGGTTCTTTCCTAACGTTATTATGCCCGACTTTGCGCCAAACTACGGCATTCCTAGACACCTTCAAGGTATAAATATACCTTCACTTGCTCTAGCAAGACACAGTGGTTCGGAGCAGTTCGACTATCTACTTGCCTGACGCAGCTCGCTACAAGTGCAGAAGGAAGCTGACCCTCCAGCTGACTCACTGATCAAGAGAATGCCTTTCTCTCGCCGAGAATCCAGCTCCATTGTTTCCAAGCTCCCCTTGCGGGGTGTTGGGACATCGAGTCCCGAGACTGAGATACCAGACCTCCTTCATTCTAAACTAAGGTATGGAGCTGATTAGAACCTAGAGAAATCTTTGATAGATTCTTTGCAAAGAAAACTAAAACCTATGCTACACAATACGTACTTCTTCCCATGTACTAGACTTAGGTTAGGTACATTGGGGTAGGCGTATATTAGAAGCACCAGTTGAGTATTTTTAGTCAATGTTATTTATGTATGTATTTTTATATGGCTTAAAAAACATACAATGCTCTTACAATATTATTTATAATATTGTTCTCGCTGTACGCATTATGCTTTGCAGTCTGCATTACAATTGTAGCAGTTCACTTTTCTTGTATGAGAAAGAAGACTGTTCCATAAACCTTTTATTGAAAACGCCTGTCTCTCTATTTCTCTGCAACTCTGTAGAAGGTAGCATGCACGATTGACTGAGTGAAATACTTATCTATTGTTTCCACGACTCTAGAGATATATTTCTTATTCTTGGGAAACAAAGTTGTCATGTTAATACAGGTGTCAGAAACTAATCCCTTCTTGTGAATTCAATAAAGTTTCTAGTGACCTCTGAGCTAGCTGGCACTCACTATTAAGTTTAATATATTCGATGGAGACCTAGACGACCGCAGTTCTACGTCTAATCTATAGGATATATTATTCCAATGCGCAGAACCTATTGGGAATCTAGGAACTACACTACACCCTAGTGTTCTGTAAATCAATGCATATTCAGAGAGTTTTGATAGTGGGTTCTGGTGATGGCGTTTTAACTTTTTCATTGGTTTCCTAACAGAGGTCAACTTTTATTCACCATAAAGAAGAAACGGTATACTTCTTTTTACATCGCATCCCCAATACAGTAAAACCGAAGCCAAGACATTCAGAATTAATATAGGAGTTGCCTACTTGTAGATGTAAGAAGGTGGCAAGGTTGACTCATTATTTCAATACCAAAAAAAGAAGTAGAACAGGATGGTACCTAAGAACACATGAGGAGAAGAGGATGCTAGGATGAAAGAGGTTGGATGAGAGAGACAGACACAAAGATGATTACAAATTATGATTGAGGACAGAAATGAAATGGGTGACTACGCAGAATTCCTCAGCCGGTGAAGGGGTACCAAACAAAAACTATAAAGAAAGCAACCAAAGACTCGAACACAACCCAAGAACATGTTGTTGAACACAGCCACCTTTTTGAAATAGGTGATGTGTTGACACTCCTCAGCTCTGGGGCATGTTCTGCTGGAGGAAAGAACTGTCAACTTGAGTGCATAACAGGGCTGAGGTCTGATATTCGCCAAGAGGCACTAAAGGAATCACGTCCAGGGATTTGCCCTAGTAAACATGTATTGTGGGATGCACTGTTGGATGATCATACCTTTAATACAAGGTCTGATCAAGTAGCAACACTAATATGAAGAAAAGGGAATACTGGAGTTTTAAGGTCCTACTCAAAACCCAGGCAAAGGTTCACCTTGGAAAGGAGACCTTAGAACTCCTATTTAAACCTTGGGACAGTAATAAAGTAAATGTATCATCAGTGTTCCTTCGGAAGAAAGAGAGGATCAACATATTGGTGATATAAAAGGGTCAATTGTGTGTAAAAAGAGTTTTTCGGTATAATATTTGTACCATGTGCTTGTTTTTTTTCTTCCTGTTTCAAACAGATTATAGTACCCTCTGTGAATCTCCTGTTAGTTACCCTTTGAGCTATGTAATGTTTTAACTCCGTGTTCATTCTCTTAATACATAATTATTTAACTAAAAACAAACTCCTATTTAAGCTAAAAGACAATGGTTATGCCTTTAGAGTACCTAATATCTTCTTATGTCTCGCCTACCGTGAGGGAAGGCCCATTGGAAGAATCTCGACCATGCGGTGGGGAAGTCAAAGAACACAGAGGTGAACTGAGGCTATTCCTGTAGGTTACAGTGTAGACTTTTGAAGAAAATCTGAGTCTTCTACATGGAAATAAGAAAGGTTTCACCATATGTTGTCAGAAAATCTGAATGTTATAATACAAAGAGCATTCAAATTCGTCACTTTCTGCTTCCTTACGTATGTGCCACCCTTATTCAGCAGATGATTAACGATGATCCTTCACACAGTTTTCTAACATGCATGCTTTTATTGACCAATGAGCGTGATTATTACAAATGGTTGGAAAAATAAGTTTGGCAAAATGAAATGACTTCACCATCATGGATATTGACCTACGAATTCCACACTTCGGGGCAGATTTACAAGCCCCCAGCGCCTCTTTTACGCCGCCGTTGCGTCACTTTTGTGACGCAGCGGTAGAGCAAAAGATGCGCCATGGTACGGGGTATTTACAACGTGACGCATCTCCCAGATGTGTCACATTGTAAATCCCTGTGCCAGAACGAGGCGTTCCATCGCAGGGGACGGCGTTCCGGTGCAGGAACGCCTCCCAAAAGTGGCTGAGTGAAATCTACAAGATTTAATTCAGTCACTTTTGGGCCCATGCTGTGTCAAAACCATGCGCCTGCTTGAAGTAGGCATAAGGATTGACACAGCATTGTGGAGATAGGGCCCCCCAGAGCACTGCTGGAGCTGCGTCGCACTTGCGACGCAACTCCCGCAATGCGCCGCTTTTACGGCACAGATGCGTGACGCATCTGTGCCGTTTTTGCCCCATGGTGCGCCACATTGTAAATGTCGTGCATCCAAGGTGGCGGAGCTGCGGCGCAAAATAACTGGCGCATCCGTGCTGATATGCAGGGATGCGCCAGTTATTGTAAATTTGACCCTTCCTGCGATCAGAGTCTTTCGGATTTTAATGCAGCAAAGTCCTGCTTAATGCAAGGACCTTTTGTGAGGCAAAGCAGAGCACGGGCATTTTCTACAGGGCAGTGTGCAGAGAAAAGCAGGACTGCCTCACCTTTGTCCTCCTATCTCCATTCTTGAGCGATCTTGAGTGGGTTTTACCGGTCAGAAGGATTAAGGTAATATGTAAAAAAAAAACACTGCGGGTGAAATATTATCCTGCGGAGGCAGCAGTGGGCTAATGTGAGGAAACCCCACTGCACACGTCGTCAGTTCCAGTCCACAGAAGAGGAAGTCATTTCAGTCCAAAGTGGCCCAGTGTAGATAAACGGCCTTTCAACGGAGAGCTTCATTTAACAATTCGGGTTCATTCTAATTTCGACATTTTGATTGGGATTGTAATTAGTTCAGGCGATGCTGAGGAGAAATATGCCTAGTGTTCAGTCACTGATGAAGTTAGAATAGGCACCTTCTTTTTTTAGCAATCCTTCTATTGACATGAAATAGGAATTACTTCGAATGGCATCAGTAAAACTTGTGGGAGAGAAACTCCCAGATAAGGAGAACTAAAAGAAGGAACTCTGGAGAGAAGAACGGACGAATATGTTGCAAACGATTTTTCATAAGCTTTCCCTTCTCTCACCTATTTTCCCTTCTGTTTCTTCTTTTTTCTGTTATCCTTTGTCACTTTATTTTCTCCAATCACATATCATCTCTCCTGTTCCTTCTACAAAGCCCATGTAGCTTTTTTACACTCCATTGGTCTATATTTTCTTTTTCGTCCATTAGCACATCCTCCTTCTATTTCAACCTGAGTAAAACATTCTCCACTGCCTGTCCTCAATTCTTCTCGCTCCGTTTTACAGGTCTCAGCCATTCTCTGACATGCTGAGGCTTTACGTTTCACCTGTGCTACACATTACCCCACACTACCATGTCTTCTTGCTCTCACAATAGCCATCAGAGACAGGCTCTTAGAGAAAATTCTAACTATGCAACGGTAGCTTCATCCCAGTTCTGCAGGAGTCATAAACCTGATCTATACAATTCACCCAATCACGCTTCAATAAGTTGTGAAGTATCTCAAGTGTGTGAATGGGAATTTTACACACATACATTTAATTACTGAACCTTTTTTTAGTGAGGAAGTCGCTGGTGCTTGCAGCTTCCTAAAAAAAGTGGAGGCAACTAGCACTTCCTTTCAAGGAAATTAAGCACTGAATCAAAGCACCTTTTTCAGCACCGACATTCGCATCTGCCAAATCTAACTAGACCTTTTATGCAAATTGTAGTCGCCCCTCCTACCACACACGAATTCGCAAATGGTGATTTTTTGGGGGCTTATTACCAAAAAAAATCAATTTTCAGTTAAAAAAAAAGTGGGTCAATATAGAAATTTCCTTGTTCCTCTATCCATCCATACATCAGTATGCAGACTCACTCGCTCATTTATCTATTAATTCCATTTGTACAGTTATATGCCAATACACTTGCTCGCCCTTTAATCCATCTATCCATGCATTCACCTATCCACTTTTCCTTCATGCAGTTATCAGTCCATACGTTCATTAATTCACTGGCTCATTCCTACTACAGGCATGCATATTTTTCATCAAGAAAAACATACAGAACTAATGGCTTTGTCGGGCTGTGTTCAAGCACTTTCATAATATTGCATATTTCAACTTTAGATTTACATTCCAATTAACTTCTCATTAACAAACTCTTTTAAAATAATCCTAATTTAAATCGCAATTAAGACATCTGATCACATTCTGGCTAGTCATATTAAAATATGTTTTGCAAAACTCTCCATGACCTCCCAATTACATCTCTACTCAAAACGTGGCTTTGAGATCCCACGTCCATGCTTGTCTCTTTGAATGTTCTATAAACATTATGAACAGTAACCCCCAACAATGTAATGCTAATAATTATGAAAACAATAGATGCATTGTGCAAGCTATGATATATTTATACACTTAAACAGAAAGAGGTTAAATTAACCTATTATAAATTTTCCTTTCCGAAAAACCTAAGCGGTCCTCCTTAACTGAGTCTTTGCAACTACTGTTTATCACAGCATGAACCATTATTGCAGATTGCTTTTACGTAGAGCTGAGCAGCTGCATTTTTCAAATTGACCTTTAAAAAACGCTATGCAATTCAGAAAACGAAGATGAAGCTTTCAACAACTCAAAAGAATGTCACTAGGCAAAAAATACATTGCTCGATATGTACAGAATTATCTATAATTATCACCTATAATATCGGTGACACATTTCCTTTCCACACGCAGGAGGGCAACATATTGGTTTGTGTGTTCCAACAAATGAATACATATATTTGAATGCAACTCACACTGCGTTTTCTTTAAGATTTGAAAGGTAGACCATAATTAAAGAAACTATTCTACCATATGTAAAAAATGTCAACAAATAGAAGCTCCAGGGTAAAACTAGGGACGCTAGAAAAAATAAAACTTGCATGTATCTTCTCTTTTCACAAATTCTTAAAGTAGTATAAACCTAGTGAGAGTCAACATTTAAATTTAGTGTGAATGTAATCATCTCTTCATCCTCATATATATGACATATTCACTGAACAAACCATAGGTTATAGACCATATATAGTTAGGGATTAGCATTTAAAAAACCTTATTTTACTCACACAAAACCATTGAAATTCCATATATAGTTAGTTGCACTAACTATATATCGTGCACCCGCAATCCACTGCTGATGATGTCACATATTACATCATTCATGACATGGTCAGTGACATCACTGATGACATCACTGATGACATCTCAAATGACATCACTGATGACATCACTGAGGTTTTTTAAATGCTAATCCCTAACTATATATGGTCTATAACCTATGGTTTTTTCAGTGAATTTTCAAGGTTTTTTAAATGCTAATTCCTAACTATATATGGTCTCTAACCTATGGTTTTTTCAGTGAATTTCAATGGTTTTTTAATAGCAAATATCATAAGCTGTCGAATGTCAAGTACGTGGTAAGTAAAAACATTTTCGTGTTTATGCACACTGATCTGCTTTGAATGCTGCCCCCCCCTCCCCCTCATTTCTATTAGGAGTACTCTCTCTTTGCAGATAGTGAAGGGTAGTTAACGCAGGCCTTTGCCCCCGTTGTAATCCGTCGTGCCTGCTTCTCTCTCCATTTGATTGATTGTTATCCAAGCATTTACTGTTTTAGAATTGGTTCTCTTTGGTTCATTCTCTATTTACAAACAAGCACAGAGTCGCAATACTCTGTTTAGTCTTTGCAGATAGCGAAAAATCGTGTAAAAAAACAAAAGGAATCGAGCAAAATCAGTAGGCCACTAATGGGATCTCTTTTTGACCTCGCTAAAATAGAAACATTAGGAACAACCCCTCATGACAAACACGAAACTATTGATATGAACTGAACTCCACACCATGATGGCTGCAATACAGCTCGGCTCCGCCACCCACCCCACCCAAAGTAACGATAAACTCTATGCAAATATTACAAATATATACAACACACCAGCAAAGTAACAGGGTAAAACATTTTATTAAACAACTTTTTACATAACTATTTTATACTTTTTGTTGCCCGATCCGGCTAGCTCAATCGATCGAGCATGAAACTCATGCACTCTGATGGTTCAAAGTTTTGAGGAGTGCTTGTAACACTGTCTGAAGCCTATTTGCACTTGCTTCAGCTTCACTATTCTCAAAGTAAAGTGGGGGCTGTTTGAGGACGTGACTGCATTTGTGAACAATGTAATGCGGTGCCACCCTGAACCGCTTGACGGAGGCCCCCGAGGGACGGTGTAATGGCGCGGACTCGGAGGGGGCGCTTGGCTCCGGCTCCCTCCCCAAGTCGTGTTCTCCTGGTGTAGCCTGAGATCGCCCCCGACATAGGTGGCCGGCTCCCGGGATCAAGCGGAACTTTTTGCCTTTTGGTAACTCTTCCATTCTTGACCTTGTCCCACAATCCGTTTCACCTAAAGACACGCTGTAGTGGGGCGCCCCTTTACCATTTCAGTTGCCATTCCGCCCGCTTTTGCTACACTGTGCCTCTTCCGCTATTCAGCTGTTTACCGCCCGCTCTTTCGACTACAGCGTCTCGCTCACCATGTAGTTGAGTTGCTCCCGCTCTTGCGGTGCAGCGATAGCCGGCTGCCACAGTACTCTCAAAATGGCGGCCGGCTCTTCAGATTTGGGTGTGGTCCACTAAAATTGCCCTGCGACACCTTGGAACTCGGACGCTTGTCTGCTAGAGATTGGGCTCCATTCTCGAAAGCGTCCCCTCAGCCTTGAAGATTCTATAAAAGTCTTGGGGGCCCCCGACTCCCGCAGGCTTCTGGTGGGGAGCGGCTAGCATTATTGCTCGTCGAATGGCCACGACGGAGCTACGAAATGGTGGTGCTCTCATGCTAACGCCAGCTTCAGTCTGAAACATCCAGAAACACTGTAGACTACCAATTCGATCAGTTCCGGTAGCGCCCCAACGTGACCCGGTAGAGAAGAACTAGCCCTCCCCTCTTTGACTGATGGTTCTTGTTGCCTGTCCCTTCTGTTGTCATTTAACAGAACTATTTAGCCTGCTGAAAGGGGTTGTGTTCCGACCGCTGGTTGGTGGAGACATTTTGACTATATTCTGGACCTGCGTTGTCGCGTAATGCGTCATATGACGCGCCGCGTTAGCGCATCCGGAAGTTATCCGGGGCGCGACGCGCAGCGCGTAACGTAAGCATAACAGGTCATGTGACTTGTTAATAAAACTTTTCATTGGTTCATTTTACTTTTCTTATTCTAATGATGAAAGGCTTGGTCATATGACCTAAAAATTACGCTTTTCATTACTTTCGAACATTATTTTTTCTTAAATATATGTTATAATGTTCCAGGCTAATGTACTTTCCCGGAAAATTTACAACTGTCCTGCAAGTAAAATATATTCCTTTTTCGAGAAAAAGGGCATTTCTTCGTCCCATGACGGAGCCGTTGAGCAAAAGAGGGTCGGCCTGCTGTCTTAGTCGCCGATACGCCTGAATATGAGATTCTTATCGATCACTTTATGTTGCAGGAGTAGAAAACACAACAGCCCTTGACCATTTATCTTTACTGCATTCCTGCGTATTATACCTTTTACCCTTCATGTAATTGGTCTGCTTTATTTCACTTGCCTTTTACTGATTCTAAAACAGTGACTATTATTAAAAACTTTACCAATGTATATACTACTACAATGTTTTCTTTTAAAAACCTTTATTGTGAAAATGTCATTATACAAATACGGGCCTATAACCACGTGGGCCGGCCACGGAGCAAACTGTAATCGTATATGATGAGTAGACATTTACACTGTAGAGGAACGTAACGGGCGGGCCATTAGGTTGCAAGAACTAAAGTGTCTAACAGTTGCGGAATCGGTGGACGTACATTTTATAATTAAAATACGACAGGGCCAGTTACAATAAAATTATCTAGATATACATTTGCGGGCAAGTACCATGGGTGACGTTAATTCGAACTTTCAATAGTACAGTAATCAATAACACATCAGAACTTAATATCAATAGGGATATCGAAATATTCAATCTATTCTCGTCCCCGCCCGCCATGTGCTTCAAAACTGCATATGTATCTCGTGATATCAAGGTTGTGCAACCAGTACACAACAAGGAGTTACGAGTCCCATTTATTCCGGCGCCATTTTGGGCGAGGACGGGCAGGTCCAGGATATAGTCAAAATGTCTCTACCAACCATCGACTATGATGATGTTCATATGCTGTATTTATTAGAGTAACACTCATCTGTCCACATGAAATTAATTTGCCACAATCTAAACATGTCATTTTAATCTTTCCAAAGTTCTTCTAAATATTTGGGACCGTTTCCCTTGCCTCTGATGCTGTCAGTGCCACTTCTTTGATGAATGTACTGGCAGGTCGGGGGTTCTCCTCCAAATCTCTCTTTTATGCAGCACTATAATTAATCGGTGCCACCTCTCCATATGACGATGCATGGTATAGTTACCATAACTATATTTTTTTTCGGTTCCTCTGGAGAGTACATCGTGGCAGATGAAGCGTGTAACGTACCGGGCATTTACCTTTTTTTGCATGTAGAGGAAAGGAAAAAAAATTCGAGCGTCCGAGTTCTAAGGTGTCCCAGGGCCATTTTAGTGGACCAGGCCCAAATCCAAAGAACAGGCCGCCATTTTGAGAGTCCTGTTGCAGCCGCCTGTCGCTGTAGCATCAAGAGCGGCCGAAACTCAGCTGAATGGCAACTGAAACGGTAAAGGGGCGCCCCACTACAGCAGACGAGCCTCCACCTAGGAAGGCCCGTTCACGCCGCCTCCCCCCCCCCCTTCGGGCACCCCACGCCGTTATTCGGAGCAGGATTGTAGGATGGCCACACCAGTACGGCAACTTGCTAGACACCACCTCGGTGCCTACCGAATCTCAGCGCCTTGTGGTGTCTTCTATTCAGAAAACATTGTTGTGCTGCCTTCGACCTATTGCCGCAAGTGCGCACGCAACTCAGCTGCATAGCTTGCTAGACACCACCTCGGTGCTAACCGAATCTCAGCGCCTTGTGGTGTCTTCTATTCCGAAAATATTGTTGCGCTGCCTTTGGCCCCATTCACACATCGGCCCGCTACTGACGCCATCTCACAGGCCAACGGGGCGGCCCACGCCGACTTTCAGCATTGTAGGATGGCCACACCAGTGCGGCAACTTGCTAGACACCACCTCGGTGCCATCCGGATCTTGGCATCTCAGCGCCTTGTGGTGTCTTCTATTCAGAAAATATTGTTGCGCTGCCTTTGGCCCCATTCGCACATCGGTCCGCTACTGCCGCCATCTCACAGGCCAACGGGGCGCCCCACGCCGACTTTCAGCATTGTAGGATGGCCACACCAGTGCGACAACTTGCTAGACACCACCTCGGTGCCATCCGGATCTTGGCATCTCAGCGCCTTGTCGTGTCTTCTATTCAGAAAATATTGTTGCGCTGCCTTTGGCCCCATTCGCACATCGGTCCGCTACTGACGCCATCTCACAGGCCAACGGGGCGCCCCATGCCGACTTTCAGCATTGTAGGATGGCCACACCAGTGCGACAACTTGCTAGACACCACCTCGGTGCCATCCGGATCTTGGCATCTCAGCGCCTTGTGGTGTCTTCTATTCAGAAAATATTGTTGCGCTGCCTTTGGCCCCATTCGCAAATCGGTCCGCTACTGCCGCCATCTCACAGGCCAACGGGGCGCCCCACGCCGACTTTCAGCATTGTAGGATGGCCACACCAGTGCGACAACTTGCTGGACACCACCTCGGTGCCATCCGGATCTTGGCGCGTTGTGCTGCCTTCGGCCTATTCGCACATCGGTCCGCTACTGACGCCGCCTCACGTGCCAACGGATTTTCTACGCTTTTTATACCCTATGCCGCATAACAGGTCATGTTATAAAACTTTTCATTGGTTCATTTTACTTTTGGTTTCCTAATGATGGAAGGCTTGATCATATGACCTAAAAATAACACTTTTCATTGGATGAAAACTTTTTTTTTTCCCAAACGATGAAAGCCCCACCTTGTTTCTGGATGTTTCAGACTGAAGCTGGCGTCAGCATGAAAGCACCACCATCTCGTGGCTCCGTCGTGGTCATTCCGCGAGCAATCATGGCAGCCGCTCCCCACCGGAAGCCTGCAGGAGTCGGGGGCCCCCAAGACTTTTGTAGAATCCTCAAGGCGGAGGGGACGCTTTCGAGAATGGGGTCCAAGACCTAGCAGACAAGCGTCCGATTTCCAAGGTGTCCCAGGGCCATTTCAGTGGACCAGGCCCAAAAAGGAAAGAGCCTGCCGCCATTTTGAGAGTCCTGTGACAGCCGCCTATCGCTGCACCGCAAGAGTGGGCGCAACTCAGCTGAATTGCGGATTTTGACACAGTGGACCAAAAGCGGACGGAATGGCAACTGAAACGGTAAAGGGGCGCCCCACTACAGCAGACGAGGCTCCACCTGGGGAGGCCCATTCACGCCGCCTCCCCCCCCCCCGGGGCACCCCACGCCATTATTCGGAGGGCGGCAACTTACTGGACATCACCTTGGTGCCATCCACATTTCAGCGCGTTCTGCTGCCTTGGAACTATTCTCACAACAGACCGCTACTGACGACCCACCCCCCGGGACACCCCACGCCGGATACCCAAATCAGTGCGGCACCCAGGCAACATCACCTGGGTGCCGTCCAGAAATCTGGACGTTGTGCTGCCTTGGGACTATTCGCACAACCGACCGCTACTGACCATTGTTCCTTCTTTTTCCCTAAAAATGTTTCAATGTTTTTACTGTTTTTGTTTTGTTGTATACATTTATAAGTTATTAAAGTTTTATAATCCTACTACTTTGTTGGAGTGCTATATATTTTTAATGTGACACATAATTGTAAAAACTTTGATGTACAAAGAGTCATCCCTGGAATCTTCCGCTTCAGGCTCGGTCCCCTCCCCAATCACAATACAGGATGGTTTTCAGATAGTAGGAACGCGTGTGGTGTGACGGATCTCATCGGGTGTGGGCCTTGATCTACTATAACTCCTTTGAAGAGGGGTGATTCTTTACAGCTGGGGCCATAAACTACATCTGCAAGGCTAGCTGATAGCCTGGGACCGGCCTGGACAATCGGACACAGAGGAAGAGGAGTGTCAGAGGGTGCGGTAGTGAATAGGGCGAAAGGGAGGTGTCGGGCGGGCACAGGGTGTGATTCTCAGGGAAGAGCAGCGCAGATGGGGGGAGGTTTATTGCCCATGCATAAGACAGAGAGCGGGGGTGACCAGTGCCTGGGGGAGATGCTTGCGAGGGTGGGGAGCCATGCTAAGGATCGACAGCGTGCAGAGAGTGGGTCTGGTCAAGTCATCTAAAATGGCTGCCGTGCACAACAAAAGTGTGGCATTTGAAAAAAGGCAAGATGGCGCAGACAATGTTTTTCAACACTTCCTGATTTCCTTCGAATCGAACGTTAACAGACGTTGGGGCATATTACCAAAGTTAAGCGATATTTATCCCTAACGATGCTTAGCAACAAATTTTTTACCGCTAAGCATCGTCAGAAATTATCACAGATAAACCTTGCTATTATCAAGGTTTATCGCAAATGCGATAAAAAACGCCCGCAATGCATTAATATCGCTGAAAAGTCAGCGATATTCATGCATTACCGAGCTAATGCTCTTAGCCATGTTATCCACCTCCCATTGGATAACATGGCTAAGAACTGCTCAGGGCAGGTGTTACTTTTTGGAGATATTCGCGCTTAGCGCGAATATCTCCAAAAGTTGGTAATAGGAGATAGCGATGTTAGCGACTGTTTCCAGTCGCTACATCTTGGCATGCCCACTTTGCATGTCATTAGTGATAAATATCACTGACATGCAAAGTGGGGCCCAAGATGGTCGCTATCTCCTACTAGCGGTCGCTAACTGGTGTTAGCGACAGCTAGGTAATACGGAGATAATTTTATCTCCGCTTTCTTGGCTTTTAAAGCCAAAAAAGCGGAGATAAACCCCCTTGATAATATGCCCCGTTATCTCTCCCACACTACCGGTCCCCCTGGGCTTAAACGCCGAGATGGTAGGGACTGCATCCCGTGAAGATAGGCCGAGACGTCACTCAGCAGAAAAAAAAGTTAAAAAAAGTCTATAAACATACAATAAGTTAAAAGTCAATCATTCTTCATTCCTTGTAGTACGCTCCCTAGTCCGCTTCCCGTTACGCTAACCGGGCGCACCCCACCAAAAAAACGATTTTTTTTTTTTTTTTTGCCCCGCGGAGCCCTTTTAAAGCCTCCACATCAAACCTATGGGGTCAGGGAGGATCTACTATGCCCCCTTATGGTCATTTGCCCCTTCGCTTTGGCCTCCTCTTGTCTCTCGATCCTACCGAGAGACAAGATGGCGGCTGCTACGGACTGTTTGGAATGTTTACAGACGCCGGAGAACCAATCAGCTTCGCTTCACAAAGCTCCGTAACGCGAAAAGTACGCGAAGTGGAGCGCTGCCCGGAGCGCTGTTACAGATATATATCTTTTTTTGAACGTTAATTTCTCAAAATCCACTGGAGCACATATATTGAGACCTAGCAAAGGCACATCGGGCTACCAGTCCCTACAATTTTGCCAAGTTTCGTGCAAATCCATTCAGCCGTTCGATTATTATTATTTATTTTTTTTTGCCCCGCGGGGCCCTTTTAAAACCTCCACATCAAACCTAGGGGGTCAGGGAGGATCTACTATGCCCCCTTATGGTCATTTTCCCCTTCGCTTTGGCCTCCTCTTGTCTCTCGATCCTACCGAGAGACAAGATGGCGGCCACTACGGACTGTTTGGAATGTTTACAGACGCCGGAGAACCAATCAGCTTCTCTTCACAAAGCTCCATAACGCGAAAAGTACGCGAACTGGAGCGCTGCCCGGTCCGCTGTTACAGATATATATCTTTTTTTGAACGTTAATTTCTCAAAATCCACTGGAGCACATATATTGAGACCTAGCAAAGGCACATCGGGCTACCAGTCCCTACAATTTTGCCAAGTTTCGTGCAAATCCATTCAGCCGTTCGGGCTAAAAGTGAGGCCAACCGCCCTATGGAAAACTCAATGTTAAAAACACGTTTTGGGACCCCCCTTTTTTCTCGGCCCCCCCTCGACGAAACCCCCCCAAATTTTTCAGGGGCTGCTCAGAAACAAAATGTTCCATTTTCCTGAAAATTTCAGCCAATTCCGTCCACAAACGCCAAAGTTATTAGACATAGAATTTTCAAAAATCCCATAGAGAAAAAATCCTAACTATATATACCTACTGGCGACCGCCAGTAGGTAATATCACTAGGAATATTTATATGTAATATATTCACTGGAAAAAAGCAAAAGTTACAGAGACGTTATAGTTTCCCTTGTACAAAACCAGTGAAATTCAGCAGCTATGGTTACCTAACTGAACAATAACTTACTCCTGCCGCAATGCACTGCTTTTGACCTAACATATGACATCACTAATGACATGGTCACAGACATCACTAATGACATCATTCATGGAAACACTGACACACGCACTCACACCCCTAAACAACCGTTCATGCATACACTCACACACCCACACAACCACTCACATACCCATTTACAGACCCATATAAGTACACACACAGCCAATCATACTTCCGTAGAGTCACTCAGACACCCATTCACTCACTCAAATAGGCACTCACACAATCACTCACACACCCACTAAGCTACTGATATAATCATTCACTTACCCATACAACCACTCAGACCACTCACCCACAAAGCTAATCACATACCCACATATTTACCTATACACACACACTTACTCACCACACAGCCTCTCAGCACAGCAATCCATTCTCACCTGTACAAGCTCTCACACACCCACACCACCACTTGCATACCCACTCACACATCCAAATAAGCACTTACACATGCACTCACTCATCCATACATCCATTCACAGACACTTCCATTACAATACAGCCACTCACAAAGCAAATCACTAGAACAAACACCTACTCAAACAGCCACTCACTCACCCCTACAGCTACTTACACACTCACCTACTGATACAGCTACTCACATAGCCACTCACTCAACCAAGCAGCTACTCACACATCTACCTATACACCCATGCAGCCACTCACACACCCCTATAGGTACTCTGACACTGACTCACACACGAATAAACACAGTGAAACAGCCACTCACATAATATATGTTATAAATAATATCACTGACTAGTACTATTTTAAGTTTTGTAGGACCTTGGAATATATGTTTAATACTTATGAAGTGAGCATGGCAGGGTCACATTTTACAGATCATCGTAGAGCAAATTATCATGTTAGTAATTCTCCCAGTGCTCTAAAGGATAAAGGGAAATGGCAACCTTCATTTCAAAATTTGTAGACTTAAAGTCCCAAATTTCGTAAGATAAGAAAGTCTTTATCATGAGCATATCCAATAATGTTCAAGAGTCCATAAATGTATAGTTGTTGAGAATTCTTTGTTTAATTCCAAAGGTCCAATTTCTGCAAAATTACATCCAATAATACATCGCAGTACTTCAGAAGTTACAGTCACAGCCTGGTGAACAAAGTGGCCGAACAATGTAGCCAACACTTGTTTCATCTTGGAGTCATCACCCAACGACTTGCTCTGGGCCAAAATTATTACAAGAAACTGTCAATGTTCCCATAAATAGTAGTAATAATACGTTTCCTTCAATTATCTATATCTTCAATTCAGCCCATATCTATAATAACTACATATATTCACTATACTTAAATAACAAACCAACTTGGTTAATGATATGTGATATGTTTACATGTTTTAACAGCAAATTCACTTGGATATTATTATTGGACTTCACTTACCAGCATGCATCTGACACTCACTTGAGCCCACTTGAGGGCAAACATGTTATTTAAGCATAGTGATTGGAGTGTGGTGAAGCCTCTTTGCTGCTCGACATTGTTGGCCAGTGATCAAGGGTGTGGAAGCCCGAAACGTGTTTGGCCTGACTGTGTTTTTGGCAATTAGCTGTTCTTTGCAATTTAATAAAGGATGGAATCTACTGCAGTGTTCGTCTTTGTCTAGGGGACAAACCTTTTTTCTGCATTGGGGAAGAGTGCACCGCTGCAAGAAAAGAGCAGGTCTGCCGTGACAAGAAACAAAGTCATAAGGAGAAGCGGCAGAGGGTTTAAAGATTCTGCAATGAGCTGCTGGATGGTACACAAACAACCCATAGGGGTAATGATATGTGATATTTTTACATGTTTTAGCAGCAAATCCACTTAGATGTCAGTGGATAATCAGTCTTGACCCTGCGCCCAATGGGAACAGTCCAGCCTGAACTGCCAGGCCAGGTCCTCCCTGGACTGGAAACAAGCATCCTAGGACCGGTTTTGGGCTTTCAGCTCCCATCAGCCAGGATAGCTTGACTCCAGTGGCACAGAGAGCACAAAACCCACGTCTGGGCATAACCGTCCCACTCGGGGTGACAAATGCAAAAGGACAATTGATGGACAGAATGCAGAACAATGTCATAAATGCACCCCAGTACAGAGATCTAGGCCTCAATCCATTGCTTGTTTGCTCACCATGCCATTCCAGTTTGGACCCAGCCAGATGCAAATCAGCCTTGACCATGCGCCCAATGGGAACATTCAAGCCGGAACTGCCAGGTCAGGGCCTCCCTGGACTGCAAACAAGCACCTAGGACTGGTTTTGGACTTTCAACCCTCATCTGCCAGGATAGTTTGACTCCAGTGGCATGGAGATCACAGGACCCACGTCTGGGCATACCAGTCCCACTCGGGGTGACAAATGCAAAAAGAACAATTGATCGACAGAATGCAGAACAATGTCATATATTCACCCCAGTACAGAGGTCTGGCCCTAAATCCATGGCGTTTTGGCTCACCATGCTATTCCAGTTTGGACCAAGCCATATATAAATTAGTCTTGACGCTGCGCCCAATGGGAACAGTCCTGCCCGAACTGCCAGGCCAGGTCCTCCCTGGACTGGAAACATGCATCCTTGGACCGGTTTTGGGCTTTCAGCTCTCATCAGCCAGGATAACTTGACTTCAGTGGAATGGAGAGAACAGGACCCACGTCTGGGCATACCCATTCCACTCAGGGTGTGACAAATGCAAAAAGAAGAATTGATGGACAGAATGCAGAACAATGTCATACATTCACCCAGTACAGAGATCTTGGCCTAAATCCATTGTGTTTTTATTCTCAACATGCCATTCTCGTTTGCACCCAGCCATAAGCAAATCAGTCTTGACCCTGCGCCCAATGGGAACAGTCCATCCGTACTGCCAGGTCAGGTCCTCCCTGGACTTAAAACAAGCATCCTAGGACCAGTTTCAGGCTTTCAGCCCTCATTAGCCAGGATAGCTTGACTCCAGTGCCATGGAGAGCACGGGACCCACGTCTGGGCATACCTGTCCCACTCGCGGTGACAAATGCAAAAATAACAATTGATGGCTATGTCATGAATGATGTAATATGTGACATCATCAGCAGTGGATTGCGGGTGCGCGAAATATAGTTAGTACAACTAACTATATAGGAGCAATTTCAATTGTTTTTAAATGCTAATTCCTAACTATATATGACCTGAAACCTATGGTCTTTTCTGTGAATTTACACGTTTTTTTAAATGCTAATACCTAACTATATATGACCTGAAACCTTTGGTTTTTTCTGTGAATTTGCAAGGTTTTTTAAATGCTAATTCCTAACTATATATGACCTGAAACCTATGGTTTTTAAAGTGAATTTGTAATGTTTTTAAATGCTAATACCTAACTATATATGACCTGAAACCTATGCTTTTTTCAGTGAATTTGCAAGGTTTTTTAAATGCTAATTCCTAACTATATATGACCTGAAACCTATGGTTTTTTAAGTGAATTTGCAAGGTTTTTTAAATGCTAATACCTAACTATATATGACCTGAAACCTATTGTTTGTTCAGTGAATTTGCAAGGTTTTTTAATTGCTAATACCTAACTATGAAAGGCTTCGAACCTATGGTTTTTTCAGTGAATATATATATTTAATAAAACATATATATAATTTTTATTTTCAAGTTTTTTTTATATGATTACAGGGTCCGCGCACCGTGAGCGCTCCGAAAGCACACCGTAAACGCTCTGAGCTCTTACCCCGACAAATTTTTTAAAATATCTAAAACATAATATCTACGTTTTTAACGTAGATTTTAAAGGTAGACAATATCTGCTTTAATGTAGAAAATGTTTTTTTAAAACTTTTAACAACAGTATATTACTTTTTAAAGTAGTAACAATTCTCGCAAGGGTGCGTCGCACGTGCACGCAACGTAAGAGCTCCGTCCGCGCAACGTAAAAGCTTTGAGCTCTTACCCCCAAAATTTTTATAAACTTTAAATCGTTATATCTACATATTCATTGCACAATGTAAAGGTACACATTATCTGGGATAATAAAGAACATGTTTATTTTAAACTTTTAAAGAACGTATATTACTTTTTTAAAGCAATTACGAATCTCGCGAGGGTGCGTCCCACGTAAGCGGATCGTATGATGACGGATCGTAAATAATACGTAAACGCATTGCGCGAGTACGTAAGAGCTACGTAAACGCTCCGTGAGCGCACCGTAAGATTGCGTTCAACCATGTGACCTGAAAACAAGAAATTTTATTGGTTTATAATACTTTCTACTCCAATTGTAGAAAGACCCCTCCCATGTTCATTATTCTTCTTTGGCTTTCAGAGAAGCAACATCTACTTTCAACAGCTCCTGGCTCGTTTGGAAATGGCTGAACGTGAGGAATCAGAACATTGTTCTTCAGAAGAATTTGTGGAAGAGGACCCCCATCCATCTAAAAAAAAAAAAGAGTCCATAGTCTAAAGTTTTTTTCATTCCCAGAAGGTTTGAAGAAAGTAAATACACCGCATGTCACATGCAAAATCTGTGACACAGTATTGTCAAGAGGCAATCCAAATAAAAAATACTCTTTTGGAACCCATAGCATGGAACTCCATGTTAAAAATCTGCACCCCAACAATTGGGCTAGAGCTGTGGTGCGTAGATCTGAAGAGCAGGGCTCTGCTCCTAGTACTTCAACAGCACCACCAATGCCAGCTTCCATGGTTGCCAATATCCAGCCGGAACTGAAAAATCTAATGATGCAGTGCATACAATGCAATAAATTAGTTGCCTTTGGACAACAGTCCATAGAAGTTATTTTGCAGAAAAACAGGAGCCACAAGTGCAGCAAATACTTTTTTTCTTTATTTTTCATGGTTTGTTCATGTCGAACTATTGTTTTGTTTATAAAGTTCATTTATTTACACCGTTTTTCTAGCAACCAAAAAAAATACAAAAAAACAGTTCTTTTTAGAACTACCTCTACTGGTCAATAAAATAACTATATTTCTATGTTTGTATGTAAAAGTTTGTTATAGTAAATGTAAAAGTGCAAAACTATAAGGATGTGGTACAGCATACATCTATAGGGTGTTTACCTATAGTATACTGTAGTACTTCCAAAGCACTGAAACGTAACATATGTATATAAATATGTTACAACTCAATGGGCCAGATGTATGTAATCTCCATTTACCTACTCTTAAATACCAAATCATACCTGTTCAACATTTAAGAGTAGGTAAATGGGATGTAGTTAATTTCTCTTTTGAAATTACCAAATCTGTATAATTCAGTCATTTTACCGAATCGGTATTTACCGATTCGGTAATTGCCATTGATTGCTATGGCCTTTGAGGCCAATAGGAATCAATGGCAATTACCGAACCAGTAAATACCGATTTGGTAAAATAACTGAATTGTCAAGGGGGACAGGTTATCACTTTGGCACCCTGTTGCACCCCTGATTCTAACTTGTGTGCCATGTCACACACATACATGCTCTTACGGCTTGTATGTGTGCCACATGACACAAATGTACATGCACAGATGTGCATGTACACAGGAATTCGTATTTACCACCGAATAGTATTTGGTGGTAACTAACGAATACTTAAGGGCCTGTGGCACTGTTTTCAGTGGCACTTACATCTAGATTTACCAAGGAAGTGCACTGGGGAAAGTGGAGTGCCAATAAATGAAGGCTTACTAACAGGTAAGAAATAGATAACAGAGTGAAGGACGGAAAATAAGATCAAACCCAAAAAAATAAAGAGAGAGGGAAACTGACTGAGGTAAAGAGGAGGAGTGGTAGAAAGAGAAAACATACAAGATTAAGTATAAGGGAGAGATATGTAGAGAGAGAGAGAGCAAGGGACTGAGAAAGAGTGAGGCAGTTATTCTGTCACAATAACAAAGTGATAACAAACTTATTTTTCTTTCTCATACTTACCTTATAAATAATATAAATGTAGACACTATTGCGAAAAATGTTTTTTATTTGTTATACTTACCTTCTAAGATATAAAAAAGTTAGGGAAATTATTTAAAAAAAATATAATATCTGTAAAACACAAGAAAAAAATAAATTGTAATGCATATAATGTATATTTCACAATACAAGAAAGAAGGAAGAAGATTAAAAGATGGGAAAGTTAGATGGCACATGCAGAGGGGCAGATGCCACAGGTAGAGGGTAAGCTGGTGCAGGCAGAGAGTGAGATAGAACAAGTATGAGGGTGAGATGGTGCAAGCAGAGGGTAAGATGACACAGGCACATGCATATATTGTGCAGACAGAGGGTAAGATGGCACACACAGAGAGAAACATGGAACAGCCAAAGGTAGACATAGCACAGTCAAAAGAGAGATGGCAAATGAGCGTGAGACAAGGGGAGTGACGACACAGAGGGAGTGAAGGAAAGAGTGAGAAGGGGGACTGAGTGAGGGAGCAAAGAAAGACAAGTGATGGAGTGTGGGTGAGTTAAAGAGGGTGAGTATAAGGGAAGGGCAGTGAGACAGTGAAGGGACAGAGGAAGTAAGGCTAACAGAGAGAGAGACAGTGAAGAAAGAGAAGTGAGGATGTCAGAGTTCAAAGGGAGTGACAGAAGGAGTAAGTGAAGTGGAGTATGGTGAGTGAGGGAAGGTTAATGAGTAAGGGAGCAAAAGAAGGAAAGAGAGGTGAAGGGGAGTAAATCAGATTATCTGAGAAAAGGTAAGTGAGGGAAACAAGAAAGGAGAAGGGGAATGAAGTATAGGAATAAATGGTACTGAGGGAAGCAGCCTAACGAAACAAGGGTGAGGTGAGTGAGAGAAGGACAGTGAAGTTGAAGAAAGACAAATGATAGAGGGTGGATAAAGTCGAGTGAGCGTGAGACAATGGGAGTGAGTGATTGACTACACACAGGGAGTGAAGGAAGGAGTGATAGAAGGAGACTCAGTGAGGAATCAAAGAACTGAAAATGAGGTAGTGTAGGTGAGGGAAAAGGAGTGACAGAATGAGGTGATGGAGAGAGTCACGCTAAGAGACAGGGAGCGATGGAAGGATAGACAAAATAAGAAATAAAAAAGTTTTTGGGGTCAGTCGTACTTACCTTATAAATGAAATATCTGTGGAAACGAACAATCAAATCAGTTATAATACATTATTCACAATACAAGAGACAAAACAAGAGTAAAAGGAAAGAGGAGTTAGGGAAGGGAAATGAGGGAGAGGGAAGGGGGAATTAGTGCAGGTGCGTTAACAACAGTGAGTCTAAGAGAAAGGGAGTGATGGAAGAGTACAGAGGACATAGGGAGTTTTGTGAAGGTTTGTTTGAAGTGCAGTTTGGTGAGTGACAGAAGGGGAATTGGTGAGTGAGCAAAGGAAGGAAAGAGAGGTGAAGGGGAGTGAAACAGAGGGACTGACTTAACATGAGTGGGTGAGAAGACTAAGAAGAAGGGGAGTGAAATATAGGGAATGAGGATAAGTGAGAGAAGCACAATAAAGGGACAGGGATGACATAGGGTAAAAGAATGACAGTAAGTTTGACGAAACAGAGGTGATAGAGGATGAATAAAGGCGAGTGAGCATGAGATAAGAAGAGTAAAAGAGTGAGGAAATAGAGGGAGTGAAGGAAAGAGTGAGAGAAGGGGACTGAGTGAAGCAGCAAAAAAAAGTCAGTGACAAAATGTGGATGAGTTAAAGGAAGTGAACATAAGAGAAAGGCAGTGAGAAACTGAAGGGATGAAAGCAGTGAGGTTAAGAGAGAGGCAGTAAGGGAAGGATAGAGAGAAACAGAAATAAAAAAGTAATGAAAATGTATTTTTTATTAGTCGTACTTACTTTATAAATGTAATATCTGGGGAAGACAAGTTCAAGTTCAAGTTCAAGTTCGGGCATTTGTATAGCGCACTACTCACCCAGAGGGTCTCAAGGCGCTAGGGGAGGGGTAGATTATTTGTCGAATAGCCAGGTTTTGAGCTCTTTTCTGAAGGAGATGTGGTTCTGAGTGAGGCGGAGGTGGGTGGGGAGTGAGTTCCAGGTCTTGGCAGCCAGGAAGGAGAAGGATCTGCCACCCATGGTGGATTTCCGGATGCGCGGGACTGCGGCGAGGGCTTGATTGGATGATCTTAGTTGACGGGTGGGTTTGTAGAAGGACAGTCGAGTGTTGAGGCATTCGGGTCCTAGATTGTAGAGGGCCTTGTGTGCGTGGGTAAGAAGGCGGAAAGTAATTCTTTTGCTGACGGGAAGCCAGTGGAGGTCTTTTAGATGTCCGGTGATGTGATCTTGGCGCGGGATGTCTAGTATGAGTCTAGCTGATGCGTTTTGGATGCATTGGAGTTTTTTCTGTAATTTTGTTGTGATTCCGGCGTAAAGTGTGTTACCATAATCCAGTCGACTCGTGACCAAAGCGTGGGTGACAGTCTTTCTTGTTTCGAGGGGGATCCAGCGGAAGATCTTTTTGAGGATGCGAAGTACTTTGAAGCAGGAGGATGAGACAGCGTTGACTTGTCTGGACATCGAGAGAGAGGAGTCTAGGATGAAGCCAAGGTTTCGTGCATGGTCTGTGGGTGTGGGTGCTGTGCCCAGAGCGGAAGGCCACCAAGAGTCATCCCAAGTTGAGGGGGAGGATCCTAGGATGAGCACCTCAGTTTTGTCTGAGTTGAGTTTTAGGCGGCTCTGTTTCATCCATTCGGCTACTTCTTTCATGCCTTCGTGAAGATTGGTTTTGGCGGTGTTGGGATCTTTGGTGAGGGAAAGGATTAGCTGGGTGTCATCGGCGTAGGAGATTATGTTAAGGTTGTGATGACGCGCGATGGAGGCGAGAGGACTCATGTAGACGTTGAAGAGGGTGGGGCTGAGTGAGGATCCTTGAGGTATGCCACAGATGACTTCAGTGGCCTCTGAGTTGAATGGGGGAAGTCTGACTCTTTGAGTTCTCCCAGCGAGGAATGAGATGATCCAGTCCAAGGCTTTTCCTTGTATGCCGATGTTGCTGAGGCGTTGTATAAGGGTGCTGTGACAGACTGTGTCGAAAGCGGCGGAAAGATCGAGTAGGATGAGGGCCACTGTTTCTCCGTTGTCCAGGAGTGATCGGATGTCGTCAGTCGCTGCAATGAGGGCGGTTTCGGTGCTGTGTTTGGCTCAAAACCCGGATTGAGATGGATCAAGGGAGTTGTTGTATTCAAGTAAGGCGGCGAGCTAGCTGTTGACGGCTTTCTCTATGACTTTGGCCGGGAATGGGAGGAGGGATATGGGGCGGTAGTTTTTAAGTTCAGAAGGGTCAGCTGTGGGTTTCTTCAGAAGGGCGCTGAGTTCGGCGTGTTTCCAGCTTTCTGGGAAGGTGGCGGAGTTGAAAGAGCAGTTGATGACATCGCGGAGGTGGGGTGCAATGATGGAGTCAGCTTTGTTGAAGATGTGGTGTGGGCAGGGGTCAGAAGGCGAGCCAGAGTGGATAGAGTTCATGAGGCGAATGGTGTCTTCAGTGGTGATTGGGTTCCAGGCGTTGAGGTTGTTAGTTGGTGGAGTGGGATCTAAAGGTGGAGGAGAGGGTTGATCGCTGGGAGAATTCTCGAAGCTGTTGTGGATGTCTGCGATCTTGTTGTAGAAAAAGGAGGATAATGCGTCGCAGAGGTCTTGGGAGGGGGTGATGTCGTTGGATGCTGCGGAGGGGTTGGTGAATTCTTTGACGATGTTGAAGAGTTCCTTGCTGGTATGAGTGTTGTTGTCGAGACGATCCTTGAATGCTGATTTCTTGGCTGATCGGATCAGTTGGTGGTGTTTGCGGGTGGCTGTCTTGAGGGAGATCATGTTGTCTGAAGTTGGGTTTTTTCTCCATATCTTCTCCAGGTTGCGGCATAGTTTCTTGGATTTTTTAAGTTCATCATTGAACCAGGGGGCCTTTTTACTGTCTGATTTCATCTGGTGCATTTTCGGGGTTGCTAATTCGTCAGCACTGTGGGTAATCCATTGCTTGAGGTCGGTGGCCGCTTGATCTGGGTCTATTGAGATGGTGGGAGGGTTTTGGTTGAGTGAAGTGAGGAGTTGGTCGGTGGTGATTTTGTTCCAGTTTCTTCGAGGGATGGGTTGTGGACGGTTGTGGGTCAGGGAGCTTTTGTAGCTAAAGTGAACACAGTTGTAGTCCGACCAGTGGAGGGATGTGGTGTGATCGAAGGAGATGTGTTCACTGGAGGTGAAGATCGGGTCGAGCGTATGTCCGGCTATATGGGTGGGGGTGTCAACAAGTTGTTTGAGTCCGAGATTGGCCAGGTTGTCCAGAAGGGTGGTGGTGTTGCAGTCGTGTTTGTTTTCAAGGTGGTAATTGAGGTCTCCTAGAAGAATATAGTTTTTGGAGGCGAGGGCGTGTGGGCTGATGAAGTCCGTGATGACATCGCTGAATAGAGTGCGGGTGCCTGGAGGCCTGTAGATGAGGGTGCCTCTAAGTGTGGTCCTGGGGTCGGTGTGAATCTGAAAGTGGAGATGTTCGGCGGTTGCAAGGTTGTCGTCGGAGCTGGTTGTGATTTTGATGTTGTTTCTGTGGATGATGGCGATGCCTCCTCCAGTTTGATTAATGCGGTCTTTTCGGATAATCTTGTAGGCGTCCGGTATGGCTATGGCGATGTCGGGTGCTGATGATGTGTTCATCCATGTTTCTGTGAGGAAGGCGATGTCAGGTGACGTTGTGTCGATTAGGTCCCAGAGTTCTGTTGCGTGTCTGTGGACCGAGCGGGTGTTGAGCAAGATGCACTAAAGGTGGTTGGAGTCGGAGGTATGTGTAGGGGGGGTGGAGTTGGTGAGAGTCCTGGAGCAGTTGAACTTGCAGGAGAGGCAGGCGAATGGGCCGTGGGTGCGTCCTGGGATAGCTACGCAGCACTCTAGTGAGCGACCGGGGTTGAGGGAGCGGAGAGTTGCGGCATCATATGTGACTCTAGTGGGTAGGGTATGGCGAGGACCAGGGGGTCTGGCACTGGGCGCGGTCCAGGCGCGGACGGGCGTAGACGGGCTTACCTTTGGCGCCCCTTTGGCGCGGCCGCAGCGCGTGGACGCTGCGCGCAAATCCATCTGACATATATGGATAGGGGGAGGGGCGAGGGAGGGTCAGCTGGGAGGCGGGGCGGGCTGTGGAGGAGGTGCTCCGAGGCAACAGCAACAAAAATGGCTGCCCGAGAGTAAACTCGAGGTAGGCAGGGTCAACAAATGCACATCAAAGGCTGCACAATAATTAGGCAATGCGGCGTGCAGTACAGTTAAACACAATACAATGGAAGTACAAATAATGCGGGCTTCAAACACAGCGCAGTGTGAAAGCGATGCAAATGGTAAATTTCAGTACATAGAGGCACTCGCGCTATAGCGCTATGCAGTAATGAGGCGCTATGCAGGTTGTAGCAATGCGAGAATAGGAGGCAGGGAGCGCGGGTACAATACCAGGCAGGAGCTGTTGTGAGGGAGCGACCGCTTCTGAAAGCGCCAGAAGGGTCACAGTAAACAAATCAGTTATAATATATATTTCACAATACAAACTGCAAATTAACTTGTACAACATGTTATATGGTTTATTTTTGCTGTTCTCAGAATATATTGTTTTTCACTAAAAAAAGTGAGTTCAATACTATTCATCATATCGCAGCGGGCAAAAAAAAAACAATCAAAATGATTGTGTTTAAAAAACCCATAAAACTTAGAAAAAACATATCTTAAATGTTTTCTTCCAAACAGCAATTTCTAAGGTACAGTATCTCATTATTATACTCTCAAACTAAAGTGATATAGAAACATATATTAACCACATTTACCCGAAATACGTATTCTTCATTTACATACCATTCCTCTTTTTGGAAATTACTTAATAGTAGTTTTATACTTCCATTTACCCGACTTTTGGAATGAAAACTACAACATGTATTTCATCATCTAACAATAATTGTATTTGCACCTCTGACTTACTCTTGATAAACATTTTCCATAATACTGATATCGCTCACTATGTGATACACTTACACTACGTCTATGACAACTACCAGTTTACTAATTATCTTGATCACTTTTACTCACAAACTAGTTTTGAACAACACACTTACTTTTATTAACTGCTACAATCTTCATTGTCCAATTACTTTCACAAAAATGTGGGTTGTAAAAACACTAGGTAAGAATTTGTTAAGTCAAAAGGCAAACGTTGTTTGAAAATCAATTGAGTATCATTACAAACTTATGTAAAACCATATATTATCAACATTTACCCGACAAACTCATTTTTCATTGATGTACTTTCCCACATAGCCAAATAGTACGTAAAAACTCCTTGTTTTGGAAAATACTAAATAATACTCTTGACCTTCCATTTCCCGACCTTCTGCATGAAAAGCTCCAACGTCTTTCATAACACCTTACACTATTTATATCTCCACCCAAGGATGTGTATCATGTCCATAAAACATTAAACAACCAGTAAACTATCAGAATCTGAACATCATATAGTATCCTGATGACTAACTATTATTAATTGCTTCAATCTTTCTAGGCCACTTACTTTTCCTAAAATTTAGGTTGTAAAAACACTAGGTAAGAATTTTTTAAGTCAAAAGGCAAACGTTTTTTGAAAGTCAAAACAGTATCATTACAATAAGTCCAACCATTTTGACATTTTAAATAAGCTGTATAATGTCCAGATGTTGTTGAAGGACCATCATGGAAAATAATTGCTACTGTTACAAAGGTTCTTCCTGAAATTGATAATTGAGAAGCCACAAAATTTTTAATTAAAGTTGTTAATTTAGTTCCATCAGGTCTACATCGTTGGAACATTAAAATTACGTACTGTCCATAACTTTGTATAAATAATGTTGATAGCATTGCAGAGTTACATTGGGTACAAACCATGTTTTGATCAGCTGCTCTAACTAGATTATTAAAATACTTATTTGCAGTCTGGTAAAGTCAAATATATAAATCTTTCAGTATCTACTGTTGTACTACTTGAAAAGGAACAAGTATCGTAGACATGTTGCCATTTATAAGAAAGGCCAAAAAGATTTTCAACATCTATACCTTCCTTTTGCAATACAACAAGCATGTACATTAGAAATTCCTGACAATCTTGCTGAATATCCTGAGAAAATTGAGTTATACCAGAACATATGTCTAAATCATTTCAAATATCAAAAACACTTTCTATATTTGTTCTATCACTGCTACATTTCTCAAACACAGTATTCAACAAACAACAAAAACTTTGATCCCGATTTTCAACAATCTGTTCTTGCAAACTTTGGAGAAAAAAAACAACATTAACCACTACATTAGCATAGCAGTTGACACCAGAACTGTTCTCAAACTGAAATCCAACAATATCTTCAACAGAATCCTCTATGTTTCTGCTTACAATTACTGGTTCATCTACTTTTCTTTTTTTTGCTACAGCTGTGCTACAATTTTTCTCATTTCTTCTTTTTCGGCCTACCACACGCTTTTCAAATAGAGGATATTGAGGTAAATTTGGAGCATACTCTCTTCTTAACCTATTATATTTCTTTACACAATTTAGATCTGCACTAATCTTTGTCTCATCAAAATCAATCAAGTACAATCCAGATAAAGTTCTGACTCGAGATAAAGCAACATATGCCATACCCTCCTTGAAGACACAACTTCCAATATTCATTAAAGCACTATCTACACTTAAACCTTGAGATTTATGAATAGTTACTGCATATGACAAAGAAACAGGAAACTGTTTTCGGCGGACATATAAATCTTTCACAAGCAAAAATCGAACAGAACAACGACTAAACTGTTGTACTTCTTCAATTCCATCAAATTTAATTTTCAAAAATTCAATTCCATCTCTATTTCGGTAATTCACAAAATCAACATATAGAGTCTTTTCAAAACCAGCAGTTTTAGAAATTGTCTTCTCTAAAGAATCCAACTTTGATTTCAACTTTTCTGACAAAACAATAGTAATTCCTTCGTGCTCTATTTTATCAATAGCTTCCAGTTTCACAATATCTTGATGTTCTAACTCTAACATTTTGTTGTTGAAGACTGAACATTCTCGAAGAGTTGGCATCAAGCATATTACAGTTTTGTTTTCAGCAATTTTCTGATAAATAATCTCTGGGAGAATATTTTCCTTTGGAAACAAATTTGAAATTAATCGTGACTGTAAAGCTTCTTTGCCATGTTCAGTTACTTTTCCAATTCTTACATCTTGTAGAATATTTTTATAATCTTCATCCTTTGCCTGTTGCATGTTTTGAAGCAGTTCTGCATATTTAAAATATAACCAGATATTCACATTTCCAATGCTTCCTAGGCACTTTCTTGTATCTTCATGCGTAAGCATCTTAAACACTGGTTGTCCTTTCACTGGAGTTAGCTGCACTAGATCTCCAAAGACAATGATGTGTTTGCCTCCAAATAACACATCATACTCTGTTTTAAGAATTTGTTGCATTCTTAAATGCACAAAAGCAAGCATCACATTTGAAACCATGCTTACCTCATCAATGATAAGAAGTTGCATTTTCTTCAGGACTCTACCAACTTCACAACAAGCTTCTCCAGATAGCTTGTGGTATTGTAATTTATTATCATGCTCTATTGGCAGCATCAATAAACGATGTAAAGTAATCCCTTTAATGTTATGTGCTGCCAACCCAGTTGGAGCAGTAACAACACAAGACAGTGATGACTCTGTTCTTTTCTGCAGATAAGTTGCAATTGATTTAATCAGAAAACTTTTCCCAGTTCCGGCTTCTCCACTCACATACAGTCGGACAGGTTCAAATGACGTATATGAGCACTCTTTTTTATCATGACCTAAACCATGCTCAATCTGTTCTGTGACTTCATCATATATTTTTTTCTGCTCCACGTTTAGTTGATTTTCCAAATCTTCTAAATTACCTACATCCTCCTGAGCTTGTTCCATGGCTCTTTCCACCTCTTCCATGGCAGTGGCAGCTTCATTTTGGATAATTGGTCCTCCTAGTGGATCCTGACTCAACGAAGCAGAACTCTGACTGTCTTGAGAACTGTCTCTAGCAATCTCTGCTGCAATGATAGCTTCCTGCTGTATTTCATCGTTCAACATTTGCAGATAATTTGAAAAAACAGGACATTCTATGGTATCCTTGGTTGCATTGAAAGAATCTTCAAAACCGAGAAAATCTCCAAGTAGTTCCTCTTCTGAACGCCATGGCTTAAAGAGTTGCAAAAGAGCTAAATAGTAAAATTCCCTTTTATCAGGAGATTTGCAACTCAATTTACGATGATTAATCAAATGTCTTTTTCTTTGTTTCACCAGACATCCTTCACATCCAATTACAGCATATACTCCTTTATTGATATCTTCTGTCATATTCCTCTTAAAAGTATAGCTTTGCAGTACTTCATAGAGACAAACATTCTCAGGATGACTACTTCTATTTGGATAATATGTATCCAACATGTTTGTCTTCAAAATATCTTGTGCAGACTTCAAAACTCGGTTTCGTGTTGCAGCAAGGCCTAGACTCACCCAAATGATGGATCTCGATTTGACATACAGACTTGCTGATGATAACCGATCTGAACATTCATATGCTCCAATTTCTCGATGCAACAACATCTTCAGACTGTAACTGTATAATTTCTTACTTAGGCTCTTTTCATGCGAAATATCCTCCCACATTTCCTTCAGTTCTGTCTTTTCTGATTTTGTGATGTAAGACGTTACATATCAAGCCACAGCAATAGAGTTGTCAGCAACATATTGAATATCCATGTAAGCATTCCACATGGACAAAATGACTGGGTTGTAGTCATTTATGTATTTGGACTCTTCATTTCTTTTCAAGTTGTACGTATTTTTCGGTGATTTTCTTGTCACAGTATGTCACTGTGAAGACATAAAATTGTTCACTCTTCCTTTACATATTACTGGTCATGGAAATCCAAAACGACATTTTGTGTAGAACTTCTCCTTGGATTTGAACTTCTTCTGTAGTTTTCGGAACAACACATGTGGAATATTGTTCAATGAAACTCATCACTGTGTCATCCGAAAATGTTCCAAATTTGGGAGCATCTTTGATCCATAGCAGCATATGTATGTGAGGAGCACCTCTTGCTTGATACTCCTTTCTCCAAAAGAAATCCAAAACCTCTCCAAGTGGAGGATTTTTTTTGTTTGTGAGGAAAGACATGATAGCTTCAAATCGATTATTAAAATACCTACAAACATTAACTGGATCCAAAGAGCACAGTTCTCCAGGTGTCTTGAATTCTATATTTTCTATGTTTCCATTTGCCTCTCGAAGAAATTTAGGTAAGTCTTCCCAGGCATACTGAGCACAGCTAAGAGTAAGGAACCATGTAGGAGTTCCTAAGTTTCTTAGCATACATTTCAATTCCCCATGACGACGGTACCAATACTCATTCGTACCACGCTGACATGCCATGAGATTGATTAGGTGAGATTCCAAAATACTGTCTTCCACTTGAACTTTATCCATAAAGTCCCTTGCTGAAACATTTTGAAGATGTACTCCAGATTTCAGTATATGGTTCACAGCATAAGATAGTCCAGAGAAGTCACTCTCAAACAGAAGATGAAACAAATATGGAAGGCATTGACGAAATCTTGGATCTTCTGCATATAATCTTAAACTCCGGTATTCCGACGCAGGAATTTGAACAGGTCGGTCATCATATCTTCCACCTTGACCTGTTGGAAATAGTTGAGGAAAACAACGAGCTTCCAAGCTTTCTTCCCATACACTTATGGGACTTCCTTTGGCTTCTTTCATTTGGAACAACTCAATAGCATTCCCCATTACTTCTTTGGAATGCAGAGGATGAACAATATAATGCTCATAAATCTGTTCACTTCTAGACACATCTACTTTTTCAATCTGTCCAGCTGATGAATCACTGTCCTCTTCTACATTTTTTTCCTCTTCTCCTACATATACATTTTTGTAGTACTGATTGTTTTTTACTAAATACAACGTTGCCATTTTGACTTTCCTAACATCCACTAATTCTTGCCAGATTTTCTTACTCTTTGTAGGAACGCCATTAACTAGAATAACTAGAGGTTCCTCTTCCACTTTTTCTACGCCAATGATGTCAATATTTTTCTTTAAATCTAAAGGCAAATAAACAACTCTTCCCTTTAATCCTCTCTGTAAATCTGAAGGAGGCAATTTCCCTGTCTTTGGCTCCATGCGAACAATAGCCTGAAAAGGATGCACACATTGAATCAGAATACACTCATAGGTATTTAAACCCATCAATTCAGACGGCATCTTTACCAACTCAAGATTATTATGTACAGCTCTAGCAGGCATTCTGCTTTCATTTAATTTATTATAACAATATTTACAAATACGTAGATCAGAACCCAAATCCAAACAATTCTCAACCAACAAATAAGTTGCAAAATCCTTCCATTCATTATTATTTTCCATTTCACTTTTAACATATAAATCAACTAACCGAGTCTGATTGTTATAATGAGTTCGTCGACAACACACACAAGAAAAATTTGGCCTTTCACTTGAAATGACCTTAAACTTTGTAATTTCATGATCAAAATTTTGAGTACTTACAATCTGCACATTCTTTTCCACATTACTTTCTATTACTGTATCATTTTCGGCAGTGTCCTCTTTTTCACCAAAGTAACACAACTCTATTTCTTCACAAATCTTCTTCACATCTAATTCAGATCCATGCAAAAGAGCACTGTTTAACTGTTTTAGCTTAAGTGCTGGACTTTTTGCATAATACAACCTTCTCACTATTTTCCTCACTTTAGTTTGATGCACTGCTAACATCCTAAAATGGTGAAAAGTACTCTGACATACTTTTCTAGAAAGACAAGCCAGTGAATGACCATGCAAACCTGTTTTTCCCTCACTCTGCAAGGATCTAACTCTTGCAACATCTTAAACTTTTGTTTTAGACTTTTCTTACTATATGTACGTAAGAAATTGAAAAACAAATTAATAGAATCCTGTCGCACACTACAAATACTACTACAATTCCAAGTATACACCAGAGCCTTAGGACGTCTCCCTAAAACTTCATCAGCTAACACCTCATCTGCATTTCTAGGCACAATTTTTTCTTTTTCAACTGGACAACCGTCCTTCACCTCATATGCTTGACCACTGGTGTCAACTGCATGCACCAAATCATTACCTTGAAAGTAACTCTCTTCATTAAAAAATGGCTCACAACTTGAACTATGCTTCCATTCTCCCGAAAAAACATCACAAAAATTAGTCCGATGAATTACTCTTTTCCACTTACATTTTGATTTCAAATCATTGATCGCCTTATCTAGTGTACGAACTCTATTGATTACTAAAATATACTGCTTTCTCTTCACTTCAAAAGCCTGATGAACAAACTTTTCTATTCTTTTCTTTTTCTTGTAAAACGCTGTTTTCCTATTGTATTTCTTAAGATTTTTTAATAAATTCAAAACTACTCTGTTACGAAACATTTGTCTACGAATGTCAATAAACTGATTCGTCCTACGATTACCAGACACACTATGATCTCCTCGTACCATTATACCATTTTATGGTGACCTCTGCTTTTTCTTTCTATTTACACTTTGGTTTTTTTCGTAGAAACACTTTCTTGACTTTTTCTGCATTTTTACAATTTCCTTAAAAAATCCTTGGTTTGCTTACCAGGAGCATTTTTCTTTTCTCTGAAGATTGTCCTTTGCATGAATCTTCTAATTGAGTCCTCTTGGTCGATAAAGCTTTCTTATAAAGTCTTTTTTGGTGGTCTTTCATAGGCATAATCTATTATGACTCTGTAGATATTTACAATCTGTTGAAAAGAAAAATGTGACATATTATAGACCACTACTAACATAGCACATACCAATTACATTAACTAAACATTATAAACACTAGTTCACATCTCTCTTTGTGTGTCTCATATCACTCCCTGCCTGCACCAGCTCCCTCTTTGCATGCCTCATCTCACTCTCTCCTTCCACCATCTCTCTGTTTGTATGTGTGTATCATCTCAATCTCTGCCTACACCATCTTCCTGTTTGTGTGTATGTGTCATCTCACTCTCTGTTCCTAAAACAATTTACCATGCTAAATGTTTTTTGCTGAAATGACTGGCTTTAAGATTTTTGGCAAGCATCACACTGAGTGTGTATGTGAATTAAGGAATTATATTTTCATCTTTTTCCTTAATGTTAGATATGTGTGCTCACAGTTTGTATCTTTTACCTTATAGGGTAGACTTCTTTTTAAAGTGTTTCCCATGCTTGAATTCAATGCTGGTATAGAGATAGTGCTAATGGTTTAATTGGGCTTGTAAATATGCTCCTTTTTTACAAGCGCTTTGCGCTACCTTTAACACGGATGCAAGCAGTGAATGTATGGAGAGGGATCGGAATAGCAGATAGAAAACAATATGAAATGCTGTGAGAGATGCGTAAAGGATTTTACTAATGGCATCAATTGAGATACAATATATAAAAAAGAGGGGCATATTTAGAAGCCCCTTGCGCAATGTTTAACATGGATGCAAGCAGAAAATGCATGCAGAGTAATAAAATTGGCATTACACTATCTCTATGCCAGCATTAATGTTAAACATTGCGCAAGGGGCTTGTAAATATGCCAATGAAACCATTACACTATCTCTATACCAGCATTATTGTTAAACATTGCGCAATTTGTATTACTCTGCATGCATTTTCTGCTTGCACCCATGTCAAACATTGCGCAAGGGGCTTGTAAATATGCCTCTCTTTTTTGTATATTCTATCTCAATTTATGCCATTAGTAAAACCATTTACGCATCTCTCACGGCATTTCATATTCTTGTCTGTGTGCCAATTTTATTACTCTGCATGCATTTTCTGCTTGCACCCATGTCAAACATTGCGCAAGTGGCTTGTAAATATGCCTCTCTTTTTTGTATATTGTATCTCAATGTATGCCATCAGTAAAGTCCTTTACGCATCTCCCACAGCATTTCATATTCTTGTCTGTGTGCCAATTTTATTACTCTGCATGCATTTTCTGCTTGCACCCATGTCAAACATTGTGCAAGAGGCTTGTAAATATGCCTCTCTTTTTCGTATATTCAATCTCAAATTCTGCCATTAGTAAAACCCTTTACGCATCTCTCACGGCATTTCATATTCCTGTCTGTGTGCCAATTTTATTACTCTGCATGCATTTTCTGCTTGCACCCACGTCAAACATTACGCAAGGGGCTTGTAAATATGCCTCTCTTTTTTGTATATTCTATCTCAATTTATGCCATTAGTAAAACCCTTTACGCATCTCTCACAGCATTTCATATTCTTGTCTGTGTGCCAATTTTATTACTGTGTATGCATTTTCTGCTTGCACCCATGTCAAACATTGCACAAGGGGCTTGTAAATATGCCTCTCTTTTTTGTATATTCCATCTCAATTTATGCCATTAGTAAAATCCTTTACGCATCTCTCACAGCATTTCATATTCTTGTCTGTGTGCAAATTTTATTACTCTGCATGCATTTTCTGCTTGCACCCATGTCAAACATTGCACAAGGGGCTTGTAAATATGCCTTTCTTTTTTGTATATTCCATCTCAATTTATGCCATTAGTAAAATCCTTTTCGCATCTGTCAAAGCATTTCATATTCTTGTCTGTGTGCCAATTTTATTACTCTGCATGCATTTTCTGCTTGCACCCATGTCAAACATTGCGCATGGGGCTTTTAAATACGCCTCTATTTTTATATATTCTATCTCAATTCATGCCATTAGTAAAATCCTTTACGCATCTCTCACAGCATTTCATATTCTTATCATTGTGTCGATTTTATTACTCTGCATGCATTTTCTGCTTGCACCCATGTCAAACATTGCGCAAGAGGCTTGTAAATATGCCTCTCTTTTTTGTATATTCTATCTCAATATATGCCATTAGTAAAATCCTTTACGCATCTCTCACGGCATTTCATATTCTTGTCTGTGAGCCAATTTTATTACTCTGCATGTATTTTCTGTTTGCACCCATGTCAAACATTGCGCAAGGGGCTTGTAAATATGCCTCTCTTTTTTGTATATTCTATCTCAATTTATGCCATTAGTAAAATACTTTACGCATCTGTCACAACATTTCATATTCTTGTTTGTGTGCCAATTTTATTACTCTGCATACATTTTCTGCTTGCACCCATGTCAAACATTGTGCAAGGGGCTTGTAAATATGCCTCTCTTTTTTGTATATTCTATCTCAATTTATGCCATTAGTAAAATCCTTTACGCATCTCTCACAGCATTTCATATTCTTGTCTGTGTGCCAATTTTATTACTCTGCATGTATTTTCTGTTTGCACCCATGTCAAACATTGCGCAAGGGGCTTGTAAATATGCCTCTCTTTTTTGTATATTCTATCTCAATTTATACCATTAGTAAAATCCTTTACGCATCTCTCACAGCATTTCATATTCTTGTCTGTGTGCCAATTTTATTACTCTGCATGCATTTTCTGCTTGCACCCATGTCAAACATTGCGCAAGAGGCTTGTAAATATGCCTCTCTTTTTTGTATATTCTATCTCAATTTATGCCATTAGAAAAACCCTTTACGCATCTCTCACGGCATTTCATATTCTTGTCTGTGTGCCAATTTTATTACTCTGCATGCATTTTCTGCTTGCACCTATGTCAAACATTGCGCAAGAGGCTTGTAAATATGCCTCTCTTTTTTGTATATTCTATCTCAATTTATGCCATTAGTAAAATCCTTTACGCATCTCTCACGGCATTTCATTTTCTTGTCTGTGTGCCAATTTTATTACTCTGCATGCATTTTCTGCTTGCACCTATGTCAAACATTGCGCAAGAGGCTTGTAAATATTCCTCTCTTTTTTGTATATTCTATCTCAATTTATGTCATTAGTAAAATCCTTTACGCATCTCTCAAAGCATTTCATATTCTTATCAGTGTGCCAATTGATTTACTCTGCATGTATTTTTTGCTTGCACCCATGTCATACATTATGCAAGAGGCTTGTAAATATGCCTCTCTTTTTTGTATATGCATCTCAATTTATGCCATTAGTAAAATCCTTTACGCATCTGTCAGAACATTTCATAGCCTTGTTTGTGTGCTAATTTTATTACTCTGCATACATTTTCTGCTTGCACCCATGTCAAACATTGCCCAAGGGGCTTGTAAATATACCTCTCTTTTTTGTATATTCTATCTCAATTTATGCCATTAGTAAAACCCTTTACGCATCTCTCACGGCATTTCATATTCTTGTCTGTGTGCCAATTTTATTACTCTGCATGCAATTTCTGCTTGCACCCATGTCAAACATTGCGCAAGAGGCTTGTAAATATGCCTCTCTTTTTTGTATATTCTATCTCAATTTATGCCATTAGAAAAACCCTTTACGCATCTCTCACGGCATTTCATATTCTTGTCTGTGTGCCAATTTTATTACTCTGCATGCATTTTCTGCTTGCACCTATGTCAAACATTGCGCAAGAGGCTTGTAAATATGCCTCTCTTTTTTGTATATTCTATCTCAATTTATGCCATTAGTAAAATCCTTTACGCATCTCTCACGGCATTTCATTTTCTTGTCTGTGTGCCAATTTTATTACTCTGCATGCATTTTCTGCTTGCACCTATGTCAAACATTGCGCAAGAGGCTTGTAAATATTCCTCTCTTTTTTGTATATTCTATCTCAATTTATGTCATTAGTAAAATCCTTTACGCATCTCTCAAAGCATTTCATATTCTTATCAGTGTGCCAATTGTTTTACTCTGCATGTATTTTTTGCTTGCACCCATGTCATACATTATGCAAGAGGCTTGTAAATATGCCTCTCTTTTTTGTATATGCATCTCAATTTATGCCATTAGTAAAATCCTTTACGCATCTCTCACAGCATTTCATATTCCTGTCTGTGTGCCAATTTTATTACTCTGCATTCAATTTCTGCTTGCACCCGTGTCAAATATTGCACAAGAGGCTTGTAAATATGCCTCTCTTTTTTGTATATTATATCTCAATGTATGCCATTAGAAAAACCCTTTACGCATCTCTCAAGGCATTTCATATTCTTGTCTGTGTGCCAATTTTATTACTCTGCATGCATTTTCTGCTTGCACCCATGTCAAACATTGCGCAAGGGTCTTGTAAATATGCCTCTCTTTTTTGTATATTCTATCTCAATGTATGCCATTAGTAAAATCCTTTATGCATCTTTCACAGCATTTCATATTCTTGTCTGTGTGCCAATTTTATTACTCTGCATGCATTTTCTGCTTGAACCCATGTCAAACATTGCGCAAGGGGCTTGTAAATATTCCCCTCTTTTTTGTATATTCTATCTCAATTTATGTCATTAGTAAAATCCTTTACGCATCTCTCAAAGCATTTCATATTCTTATCAGTGTGCCAATTGTATTACTCTGCATGCATTTTCTGCTTGCACCCATGTCATACATTATGCAAGAGACTTGTAAATATGCCTCTCTTTTTTGTATATTCCATCTCAATTTATGCCATTAGTAAAATCCTTTACGCATCTGTGACAACATTTCATATTCTTGTTTGTGTGACAATTTTATTACTCTGCATACATTTTCTGCTTGCACCCATGTCAAACATTGCGCAAGGGGCTTGTAATTATGCCTCTCTTTTTTGTATATTCCATCTCAATTTATGCCATTAGTAAAATCCTTTATGCATCTCCCACAGCATTTCATATTCTTGTCTGTGTGCCAATTTTATTACTCTGCATGCATTTTCTGCTTGCACCCATGTCAAACATTGCGCAAGGGGCTTGTAAATATGCCTCTCTTTTTTGTATATTCTATCTCAATTTATGCCATTAGTAAAACCCTTTACGCATCTCTCACGGCATTTTATATTCTTGTCTGTGTGCCAATTTTATTACTCTGCATGCATTTTCTGCTTGCACCCATGTCAAACATTGCGCAAGGGGCTTGTAAATATGCCTCTCTTTTTTGTACATTCCATCTCAATTTATGCCATTAGTAAAATCCTTTACGCATCGCTCACTGCATTTCATATTCTCGTCTGTGTGCCAATTTTATTACTCTGCATACATTTTCTGCTTGCACCCATGTCAAACATTGCACAAGGGGCTTGTAAATATGCCTCTCTTTTTTGTATATTCTATCTCAATTTATGCCCCTCTTTATCTTATATTCCATCTCAATTGATGCCATTAGTGAAATCCTTTATGCATCTCCCACACCATTCCATCTCAATTGATGCCATTAGTGAAATCCTTTATGCATCTCCCACACCATTTCATATGGTTTTCTATCTGCTATTCGTATCCCTCTCCATACATTCACTGCTTGCACTCATGTTAAAGGTTGTGCACGGCGCTTCTAAAAAAGGAGCATATTTACAAGTCCAATGAAACCATTACACTATCTCTATACCAGCATTAAAAAAGGAGCATATTTACAAGTCCAATGAAACCATTACACTATCTCTATACCAGCATTGAATCCAAGCATGAAAAACAATTTAAAAAGAAGTCTACCTTATAAGCTAAAAAATACAAACTGTAAGCACACACAGCTAACATTATGGAAAAGGTGAAAATATATTTCCTTAATTCACACAGACACTCACTGTGATCCTTGTCAAAAATCTTTAAGCCACACATTTTATAAAAATACATTTAGCATGGTAAATCATTTTACACACAGAGCACAAGCCATTTAAATGAACACTGCACTACAATTCAGAAACCTGACTCATTTTCAAAATACAACAGTAATGAAGCCCAATATGCTTTTTATGCGTCCCAATACTGCAAACAGCACTCTCTTTATATTACTCACCTTTAAAATCGCTTTTGAAAATATAGAACAGTGTCAAACACACAGCAGATTTTCTTAAGCAGAATCTCTGAAATGCAGCTCAGACACTGGATCCAGAAATGGCACACTTTCCCACTCATTCTTCACACATATTTCAGGTCTTAACCAATGAAATCTCTTCCCACACTATTTCAAAACTAAACTAACATTTCAATTGGTTCTACATTCCCACACTTTCAAACTCATATAATATTCACCCATCCCACTAGTGCTCATTCAACCTGTTACCATGGTAACTCCCACCTAAGGAAGAACAGAGTTTAAAAGTTCATCATACTATGTTGCAAATGAATACAGCAAGGTTGTTAGAGCTTTCAAAATAACAGCTAATCATGTACAATGTTCCTTTCAATAACCTTTTCTGAACCATTAGAATTGCTTCTTTTAAAAAACAAAAATATGCACCCTAATATGCTCTTTTTCATTTTCAGAAAGCACCAATCATTTCTTAAGCTTCAAGTGCAGTGAATGTCCTCCTCTTTTTTTCTAAACTGCAAGCTTTCCAACTGCCATCGCATTAACAGCCCTCATCTGAGTACAACCAGACCTGCTTTGAAGATGCCTTCAGTATGGTTTGTAGGACACAGATTTGTATTCTGGTCTAAAAGGTATGCAACAAACAGAGGAATTTTAAACCTTGATTTACCAAATATGGATATTTTATGCATTGGCCAGAGAGGATTGAGATGTCACCAATTGATACCATTGGTGAAATCCTTCATGCATCTCCCACATCCGGACCTCATAATTGTGCACTGTGGTGGAAATGACTAAGCATGGGCGGATTTAGCGAATCTGGCATACGCGAACTTGCGTATTTACGGATTTTTGTGTTTTTTCTGTTCGCAAGGGTTTCTGCCAGTTCGCGAGGTTTGTTTACCAGTTCGCAATTGCGAGCTTACTTTTCGGCTCGCAACGGCCGCGACTATGTTGTTTCTACGTCTGGTTCATCATCACAGGTTCACAGCACCCTCTGTTTCACCACTGCCACCCTCTGGTACACCCATGCCACCCTCTGGTACATCCTCACTGCCACCCTCTGGTTGGTTTATCACTGTAGATTATGGGGGTGAATAAAAGCAAGCACACCTGCCCTGCTTCAACTGCCATGAATTAATTTGGGGTTGATTATTGTGTCACTGATTTTTAAACTTCCAGTCTGGCTGGCACCTGCTTCCTTCCTTATCTGTAATTTGCTTTCTGTTGCAGTGCATTTTTTTTTCACAGGACCTTTATGGCCTACTTGTAGCTATTCTATGAGCCTGCTGTGAGGGTCAGAGCAGGGTCATAGAATAGTTGCAAATAGGCAACTGAACTCTGGAGGGGCCCCTCAGGAAGCACTAGAGTGAATGGTTACTAATGTTAAGATTGAACTTTTGCACCTGCTGATTGCTTTCAGTTTTGCAAAAATCTTTTTTCTGCAATTTCACGCAATTTGCGGGGCGCGAATCCGTGCGATGTCGTTTTCGGAAGCCGCGAATTCGTGCGAATACACGATTTGTGTTTTGCTGCGTGTTTGTTCGTGTGATTTTTTGCATGTTCGCAAGCCGCTTGTAGCGCAACGTTTGTGAAGTTACCCTAGCGGTCGTACATGGGCGCGGCCATCTTGTTTGCGTGACGTAATTCCATTTCCGGGCGCTATGTGTAATCTCGCAAAGTGTGCGGCTCGCTCGTACTTGTTCTCGTGTGATCGCGAGGAAAATCTCGTGCGAACTTTCCCACGCGGCCGTGAACGGGCGCGGTCATCTTGTTTCTCATTCATTGCTATGGTTCTGGGCATGCTCTCTGTATCCTTTCCTAATCTTTGCCATCCTTTGCTTGTTTGAAGTTTATTTTGATCTATTTTACTCATTATCTATCCCTCTATTTTTCTAGCTCTATATTTTTGTGTTTTCTGCTACTTTTTGTTCATTTTAAACTACTTTTTTAAACGCTTTTCTTTTCTTCTTCCCTGTTCTATTTCCTATTTCTTATTTTGCTTCCTTTCTGCCCAGACCATGGCAAAGGGAGCCGGTAAGAAGCCCGCAAAGGGGAAGGGTCCCACACCCCGTGCCCGGCTCCCGTGCGGGCGTTTGAGGGGGGAGACAGTTGTAGTTCGGGAGATTTTTAGTGCGGAGGAGGTGGCCGCACTAGTCTTTCACGTCCAGCGCCGCCTCCCCAAGACCATCATGGGAGGCGGCAGGATCGCTACCGGCTACGGGATCCGGGAGCGCCGAAAGCGGTGGGAGAAGATGTGCCGGGCCATGTTTGAACACTCTGGGGTCCGGCGCACCTATAACCAGGCCACCCACCGCTGGACGGATCTCATGGACCGGGAACGCGACTTGCTGGACATGCTCGGCGTGCTCGGCGTAGAGATCCCCGGGCTTGGTGAGTAGTAGTAGCTATTTCTATCTATTTCATAACTACTCTGTTTTATCCCGCTCTTTGTGTAATTATATTGCAAATTTTTGCTTTTTACCAAGAGCAATAATGCTGCCGATTACATTGTAGGTAAATTATATTTCAAAATCTTCTATGCATTTCAGGTGCACTGCTATCCTTCTCAGTAGCCTTGCTACTATGCTTATTTGTTTTCTATTTTGTGTTCATTTCATTGGCCTGGGAAATTATGTATGAGTGTAGTGTAAAGAACTGCGTAATGCTAGACACTAAGCGTCAGATTTTCAATTACCGGCGCATCCCTCAAAGTAGCAGGGATGCGCCAGTAATTGTGCGCCATGCCACCACCACCCATGGTGCGCTGTATTTACAATGTGGCGCACCATGGGCCCAAAACGTCACAGAAGCCTTACGCATCTGTGCCGTAAAGGCGGCGCATTGCTGGAGCTGCGTGCCAACGATGGCGCAGCTCCAGCAATGCTCTGGGGTGCCCTATCTCCCCAATGCTGCATCAAGCCGTACGTCGGCTTCAAGCAGGCGCAGGGTTTGAGTCACGCATCATTGTCCTAAAAGTGACTGATTGACATCTTGTAGATTTCCCTCAGCCACTTTTAGGATTCGTTCCTGCGCAGGAACGCCCTCCCTTGCGCCGGAACGCCCCCTGATGGCGCAGGGCTTTACAACGTGATGCATCTCCCATATGCGTCACTTTGTTAATATACGCCGCACCATGGCGCCTCTTTTGTTCTGCCGCTGCGTCACAAAAGTCACGCAACAATGGAGCAAAAGAGCCGCAAGGGGCTTCTAAATCAGCCCCTACAGACTCAAGTCCAGTCCTCCCTTTAGACACATGGCTATAAGAAGAAATAGTGGTGGTGGTCGGTGTATTGATAGTTTGAGTATTCACTGATCTGCAAGCACGATGGACTTTGTCTGTCACTTCGCGTGCTGCGGACTGCTGCCTGCCAGACCTAGGCAAACCTTTTTAGTAGTTTGTTTAGTGAGTTACATAGGAACTTTCCAAGTCAACGGTCCGCAAATCAATAACGTAGTAGACCACATGAGATCGGTCAATATATCCCGTGGAATAGTTGTCTATTTGCTATTTCGCCAAAATATTTTGTTATTGTTCTTTTGAAATGTTTGATTTGGTTGACAAATATCATCCATGTTATCTGGTCTTTCTTTGTTTCATGTTGTACATCAGCTCCCCCCAGGGGCAAGAGGACACAGGAGGAGGAGGAGGGTGCTGTTCAGGATGCAGGCCAGGAGCGATCAGGCGAGGGCTCCTTTGCTGGCCCCAGTAAGTTTTAATTTTAATATACAGTACCTATTTTTTCCTAGCGTTCCTCATTCGATTTTTTCTAAATCGTCTTTCATCTTCTTGTAGACTTTTGGTTTGGCTAGTAGGACAATCCATTCCACTACTGTTGCAGGGACAAATCTGCACAAACAGAACTATGGACACTAAATAATGCATTGCTTAGCTTATCAATTATAATAGGTGCTGTTAGACTTTCCACATACCTCAGTGATAACAGACTTTGTAGTTGAACCCCCAATCTCCTTACTGACTAGATAGTGTGGCAGAGTCATTTAGCTCCCAAAGTCACCGATGATTGATCCCCAATGATGATTAGATTATCCAACGCAGGACAAGAGTACGGAGTCAGAGTCAAGAAGTGTCAGAGGCACGGACTCATGCTTGCAAAAATTCCACAACCTTTAGCTCATCCACTCTAGTCTGGAGGACCAAAAACCACAGAGTCTATTTAAGTTTTAAAGCTTTATTAAAAGTAAACACATTTCTAAAAATCAACTTTGTCATAAAACTAAACGTTTAACTGAAAATGGAAAAGTGCTTAGTGCTGACGATTAATTGGACACATTTCTTGTGGTTGAGCCGAGCTCTCACCTAATTTGAACTTGATCCTGCTCGTGTTCTTAGAAGTCAAGCTTCAGTCTGTTAGGAGAAAAAGTGGTGCGTGTTAAAAATAAAAAGCAAGCATTCATCAGTTGTGCCAAAAAGTGCAGCAAGACAACAGCCTTCCCTGGAAAAAGGGACAATTTTACTTTAGAGTAGACAGACACAAATTATTACATTGTATTCTGTTTTTTTCACATTTCTTTATTCCTCCTAGACCAAATATTATATAGTAGTGAGTGGTGTATTCTAACATTCTTAAATTTACTTTGTAGGTGGAACATCTGGTGGCGGGGCCAGCGTGGAGGTGGTGGTATTGGACGAGGGGGACAACTCTGGGGAGGAGGCGGTGCAAGTGCCGGACGTGCCTGTGAGGGTTCACACGGTGGTGGCGGGCAGAGGTAAGCTATATATTCCTTACTTATTGAGATTGAAGACTGCATAGTGTGCTTTCTGCATGGGTGTATTATAAATCAACCAGGTAGTAGCCTCCTCTAAATGTACTTCGACTTAGCTGTGAAGTTTTTGGCGAGAAGAATCCCAATAAGATCTGAGATGAACTTGATGGATGGGATGAACGAAAAGCGAAAGAAGGGGGTAAGTAAGTGTGGAAGGACGAGAAATTTAATGATGACTGGCAAAGGAGAATGATATTTGTTTGCTTGGTCCCCGAGGTGGCTGGGAAGGAAAGAATATGGTATGGTGCATGGCTGGGTGAATGATGAAGCAAGGATGGGTGGAAGGAGAACAGCCTGGGTGGGTGAAACAGAAACTGTATGTGTGCATATACTTTGAATGGATGGATGCCTGGATCATGGTATTATCGGACTCTTAGATAGCATATGTGTGTCTAGAGAGAGTAGACGGTCACTGGATGAACTAAGTGTTACTTTGAAGAGCATGTAACAGCGCACCCGCACGTCCGTTCCAGTGTAGGAAAGACAAGGGAAAGAAGTTGTAATTTTGTCCAAATACTACCATGAATAGTAGCAGTAGTTTGTATTGCAACTGCAAGCACAGCATATATCCGGTTAGTACGGTGGACACTCCCTACCTCTCTTAATAACTTTAGTTTAGTAGTAGTACGTCTTTCATGTGTGGGCACACTGTTCACTCAATAATAAGCAAAGCACCTAAAGTCATCCCATATCAAATACATCCCATGTGAAGTGATAGATAATCAGATTATTTAGCTTCTTCATTTTCCTTTTCTAGTACTCATTTGCACTGTAGGGTGAAAGCTAAATTAATTAAGCAGTAGCCCTTTTACCAGAGTATTCTCAGTGCCACCCGTAATAGAAAAGTAAGAGCTTCACCACCTGCATGTACTGGACCGGTACAGTAACGCAAGTCTGTCTCACTCATCATGTTGTGCGTCTGTTTTTCTCGGGTGCAAGTTCACTGCGCTGGCATTATGCCGGCTTGCATAAGATAACGTACCAATTTTCCTAAACAAGAGAGAAGAAGAAGAATAACTGGTGTACTGTCATAGTCGACTGTAATGGAAGTCCATAGTGCTCGTAGAATTTGTTCTTTAAACTCCCACTAATGTTAGAGCAAGGATGAAGAAGTGGGAGGTTAGATAGATACTGTCCTCAATAGTTATGTACTGTGCTTTCAATTTGCTACTTGTACTGTGACACAACTTTCTGCTCAATCATGTTGTGTTAATCTTAAGGAGCATTGGTTACAGAGTGACTATGTCTTTCTTTCTTCATATAGTTGGTCCTTCCAAATCAACCAGAAGAGCATCAAGGAGGGAGCTGGCTCAAATGGCCTGGCAACAGAGGCTGGATGCCACTGTCGCCGAATATCGGCGACTGGTGGCCCTGGAGGAGGAGGAGACGCAGTCTACCGGTACAACATCCACTGGTACATCTGCATCCTCCTCCGTGCACCCACGGGCTGCCAGCCAGTGCAGTGCTCCAGCGGTACGGAGCCGGGCTACCAAAGCCAACCGCCACCGCCAAGCAGCAAAAACAGCAGCTGCCCCCCACAGGAGTTGCAAGGCACGCCAGCGCCGCTTATCCCTAAGAGTGTCCTACCTGGAGCAGGAGGTCCATACCTACAAGAACTTGGTAGAGGGGTTCCGCTTCGACCATGCCACCCTCCGCAAGGAGTATGATGCCCTGGCCGCTAAAGTAAACAGCACCCTCCCGTAGTGTAGTGTCCCTTGCCCCTTTTTTAGAGACTTTTGGGGGGTGGGAATTGGGAGTTGGGTTGTGGGACTTTTGAAGGACAATCGTTGGGGTTAGGGAGGGTCTTGCGGGAGATTATTTTGTTAGAGCTACAAAAATATACTTTTTGAAACTTTATCTGACCATACCTGTTTTTTACTGCTTTTGAGTCTGGTGGGTGGGGGTTTAACAGTAAGTTTGATTTCCTGAAGAGTCCTAGGACTTTAGTAGTACTACCGTCAATCTCTCGTCTATTCCTAATACTCCATTATACTACCTCCCACCAAACGCTTATCTTACCTGTAATTTGTGTTTGAAAGTAGGGCTAGGCCCAGGGCTGGCTCCACGGGAAATGGCGATTAAGGTTGGCAATCCTGGGCGGATGAAATGTCCTCATTGCGGTGGTACTAGTGGTGTGACACAGTGGCAGTTGCATGCCTATGGAAAAAAAGAAAATGAAACCTGGTTTGTCCTTACTGTAGCATTACAACGGTACGATAGAGAATATAGCAGGTGACAGTACACTAGAACAGTGCCACACAGAGCCTAACAAATGGTAAAGTATTGGAAGTATAACTAGTACTTGCGTTGAATTTCTTTGACATTGGCTACTACTACAAGAAATAGTACTGAAGCTGAGTAAGTCTAGAATATATCCTCGGATTCCTTCACCAGCCTGTTGCTATGACCTTATCCTCCCCAGCAAGTGTGTGGAATTATTGATGTCATTTAGTCACACATCAAGCAAAACCACACAGCCCGGGGGAAGAGGGTTAGGGTTTGGAAAATGGATGGGAATGGGGGTTTCTTTTTGGGTAGGTTTTGTTGAGAGAAAAAAAAAAGCACAGCATGGACAAACAATAATTCAAGATAAAGAAATCTTTGGGTACAAAGCTAACCATAAATCTTTTTAGGTGACATAAAGGAAGTGCATGCCCTACTGCATGCATTGTTACTGAAAAGTAAGTAGTACTAGAATGCAACAGTACAGGGCTGCAGCGTTTTCACTTGCCTATCTCTGCACTCAGAGAAACACTTCTTATTCTTACATTAAATTAGGTTTAAAAATTAGCCGAAGTAAAACCTATAGAATGGCTGTAGCGATCAATTTAGAAGCAGAGAGAGATCCAAGAAATGGAGTCACACTCATAGAAGAAAACAATGGATACTGTATCTGTATGTTGTTGTAGTTGTCCTGTTGAATTTGATAAGTAAGTTGCATGCAGCAAACAATTCCTCTTATTAGCGGCACTCCTCCATTCCAGCTGACGCTTCGTCCATCAATGTTGGTGACCAGAATACACCCTGTCCACTGCTTGCCTGGCGGATGCTGAATTGCGGCTCGCTAATGTGAAGCCTGACTCACTCCATCCTTTTTTCCCCATTGCACAGACTGAAACCCGGCCTGTAATTATTGAACGAAAAATAGGAGTGCTATTACAACACCACTGATAAATAAATACAAGGTGTGTGCGCTGTGTAGTGCAAAAAGTCACACTTTGATTTTCCAAATAGACAGTACAATATTTTTGAAAGTGCGTACTCTGTCTGAGTCACCTTTTGAAGGATAAATAAGTATGGGCAAATTAATTTAGCGTATCTTTCCCCTCAAGCTAGGTGTACTGTAAACTGTGTTTTAGAACAAAATTAGAGCTTCCCAGCAGTGCTTCCGCCTCCCACCCAGACCCTTACGAAAGCCAGTCGCAAAAATGTAGAAGACCCCCAATCAGATCTCAAAAAAAGAGGCCTAGCAGAAAACTGGTGACAAAACGTACTTTGAAAGTAAAAGTAGGCCCAAATACCCCCTTACCCACCGTGGATTGTATTTCCAAACCACTTGCAAGCAAGCAAAAATATCCATAGCCAGCATCGCTCCAAGACTCAAAGGCCCCTCCACCCAAACACATGCAATAGAAATACTGCTAACCCTAACGAGCCCTAAGTTAAGAATAGTGGCAAAGGCTTTCTTTAACTATGTCAAATCCCCCCTTTCCCACCATACTACTGGTTTAGAGTCTGGTGGGTGGTGGTTTAACAGTAAGTTAGTTTTCCTGAAACTTTAGTCTGTGTCATTTTCTTCCTTTAAGTGTAAATGGCTAAATGTTTTCAACAGTAAGTGCCTCTCACTGAGTAAGTGATCCCCCCTTTCCCACCATGGATTTTCTTCAAATCGCTTGCAACAAAAATTACACATTCCCACGAGTGCTCTAAATCCCCAGAACTCAGTTGCAAAAATCAAGAACACCCAAACACAGGCAATCCTGCTGCTAGGGCTAACCCTAATGAACCCTAAGTTACAAAAAGTGCCAAAACCTTTTTTCCTCATGGATGTTGTTTAAACCAGTTTTATCCGGTATTAGACCTTCCCAGCAATGGCCCCAGAGCCGTCAACCCAGGCGAAAACAAGTAGAAGACCCCCAAACAGCCAAAAAGCAAAAGTACAAAAATGTGGACTTTGTCACTTTTGTGAAAATTTCCAAAATCACTCAGCGCGCGCTCTGCAGCTAGGCCCTAACTCCCCTCTGCCTCCATGGATTTCCTTCAAACCTCTTGCTATCTAAACTATCCATACCCAGTAGTGCTCTCAGACCCCGAAACCCACCCACAAACACTAGGAAGCCCCCCCAAACAGGCCCCTGAAAACGCTACATTGAGCGAAAAGTCAGAAAAGGCAAAACCTTTTTTCCTCATGGATGTTGTTTAAACCAGTTTTATCCGGTATTAGACCTTCCCAGCAATGGCCCCAGAGCCGTCAACCCAGGCGAAAACAAGTAGAAGACCCCCAAACAGCCAAAAAGCAAAAGTACAAAAATGTGGACTTTGTCACTTTTGTGAAAATTTCCAAAATCACTCAGCGCGCGCTCTGCAGCTAGGCCCTAACTCCCCTCTGCCTCCATGGATTTCCTTCAAACCTCTTGCTATCTAAACTATCCATACCCAGTAGTGCTCCCAGACCCCGAAACCCACCACAAACACCAGGAAGCCCCCCAAACAGGCCCCTGAAAACGCTACATTGAGCGAAAAGTCAGAAAAGGCAAAACCTTTTTTCCTCATGGATGTTGTTTAAACCAGTTTTATCCGGTATTAGACCTTCCCAGCAATGGCCCCAGAGCCGTCAACCCAGGCGAAAACAAGTAGAAGACCCCCAAACAGCCAAAAAGCAAAAGTACAGGTGATTAAAGTTTTAATTATATTAACTTGTGCAAAACAAAGAAAGACAGAAACACAGGAATAAAAGTCAATAAGTACGAAAAAGAAAATGTCTGAATTCATTGGCTCATTTTCAGGCCTCGGTGTCAGGGAAGAAGAGTTCATCCTCATACTCTGCGAAATCATCAGGCAGGAGTAGGTCAGTGTCACCTAACACAGAAGAAATTCCCTCATCTAAGTTGCTGTCCTCCTCGTCTTCTTCCATTGTGCGATCTGGTACTTTGAAATCTGGTGGTATGAGGTGCTCATTCATCTTGATCATTGTCAATATCTCCACATTTTTGGGCGAGAGGCGGGTCCGTTTGCAAGTTACAATGCCACCAGCAGCACTGAAAACACGTTCAGAAGACGCCCTTGCGAGTGGGCAAGACAAGTAATGTATAGCCAGGCGGGAGATCTCTGGCCACAATTCTTTTTTCCCATGCCAATACGCCAATGGGTCAGCATTAACATAGACCTCTGTTGAGTCATTCAGATAGTCCTGCACCATCGACTCAAAGTTCTCCACGTTTCCTCCACTTTGCTGAATTTTCGCTCGGACCTTTTCAGAACCATAACCAATCTCAGCTAGCCAATCCTCTTCATCACCCGATATTTCTGATGTGTCTGGTGCAGATGATGCGGTTGCCGGTGTCTTTAACGGCTGAGAGGTCACTTCTGCCACAGCCACAGGTGCAGAAGTGGAGTCTTCTGACTGGGGATGGCCTGCTGATGCTGATGTACTGCCTTTTCCTTCAATTTGCTTCCGTTCTCTTTCAAACCTGATGGCTGACCAGGCTACCCAACGTTTGTACTTTGTAGCATCTTCATCACTAAAAGGAAATAATGCAGAGCCTGCCAGCGCCTTTTTGTAGTGTGGATGCAGAATAGTAGCACAAATGTAATGCTGTTCTGAGTGGATCTTTTGAAGACGTTCATCGCCACGTAGACGCTCCAATAATTTCTCCGCCAAAACAAAAGCTTCTTGCTTTTCTTCATCGTTTTGAAACTTTGAAGACACCGCCTTCAGTTTGTGCTCCAGCATGCGCAACAATGGGATAGCTTTTCCCAAATTACAGTCCTCCCTGCTGACTGCACGCGTGAAGAACTCAAAAGGACGAAGCATGTCTGTCAGGCTTTTAACTAGCTCCCATTGCGCCGCATTTAACCTCAGGTCCTCCTTCACAGCTGTACCCATTGTTAAGAAATACTGATCGAGTACCGTAAACTGCTTATACAGACGCTCAAGCATGTAGAAGGTTGAGTTCCAACGTGTTGGCACCTCCTGGATGAGTGCTTTCACTGGCATTCGACGTTCAAGTAGCAGGCTCCTCAGATGCTTCCGGGCCTTAAAAGAATGGCTGAAATGGTTTCACATTTTTCGGCAGGTGACCACTAACTGGCATGCTGGACTTTCTTTCTCCAAGAATTTTTTAACAACCAGGTTTATACAGTGCGCCAAACACGGCACTCTGAAATAGTCACCCAGTTCCATGGCCTTAACTACATTGGCGCCATTATCCGTGGAAACATAACCAATGCCGTGTTTTTTTGGAGACAGCCAGTGAAAGGCCTTTGTGTTGAACTCATTCAAAATGTTTTCTGCTGTATGACGTTTCTCCAAGCCAAACATGGCTAGTGTTGCATGTTTCCGAGCAGCTTTAAAAACTTGGTCCAGGTCAGCACCTGCGTTTAGCTTTGCTTTAACCCCTGAAAAAGAGACCCAGTGTGCAGTGATGCACATGTAATCAGTGCCTGAACCACTGGTCCACATGTCTGTTGTGAGATGTATAGTGTGAACAGCACTCTTCTGCAAAGCTGCCCCAATCACCTCCAGCACATCTTCATGTAGTGCTGGAACCGCAACTCGGGCAAAATAGTACCGGCTTGGAACCTTCCATTTAGGGCAGAGCACTGCCACTAATTCGAGAAAACCAACCCCTTCTACAAAAGAAAAAGGTAGAAGATCCAGCGCTAGCATTTTAGCCAGCTTAGTGTTATACAGACGCACCATTGGGTGGTTGCGGTCATATGGCGCGTCTGAAAACAACATTGTTTTAATGTTGCCCTGGACCATTTTACGGGATGATGATGATGACTTCTTCGACCCAGTTACGCTCGCTGATAAACTTTTTCGCATTGGTGTCTCACTCTGTCCCACACTCTTAGTGTGGCTCCCAGGGGTACTGGGTGTAAGTGAAGTGTGTGACACTTCTTCCTCCTCGTCATCATCAAATGGAATATCAACGTTTTCTCGACTTGCAATTCGGGCTTTCTTGATCTCCTCTAGGTGCGCAAACCATTGGACAGTGTGCTTTCTCTCAAGATGACCTCTCTGGCCTCCAGTCCCATAGTTGCTACCAAGCTTACCACGACTAACTGCAAGCTTACAAATGCTACAAATGGCTATGTTTTCCCTTCTTGGTGAAACAGTAAAGAAGTCCCAAACTGCGGACTTGTAATGTCTGTGGGGCCCGGAGGAGGCGATACTGGTGGTGGTCGTGCTGCTAATGCCAGATGAAGTGGAGGATGTGTATTGCTGAACTTTACTACGTTGTGCACTTTGACCACCACTAATTGAGGTCGAGGTGGATGGAGGTCCCTTCTGGCGAGTAAGAAATATGGAAGCGGTAGGTTGTGGTGTACTAGTTAACATCAATGATTGTGGTGTTCCCATTGCCTCATCGTCGACTTCATCATCACGCTCAGCAGCTTGTCGGGCTAGGGGAAAAATGTCTGTTTGCTGCATGCCCGCTGGGGCTTCAGTGACGTTAGTGATGATGACTGCGTCGTCGTCGTGAGAGTCTTTAGCAGCAGGAGTATACACCACTTCTTGTGGAGCGTCATCACACTCCATAACTTTGAGAGTTTCGACGACCTTCCTTTTACGCTTAGCTACCTTTGTCAGATCATGGTGTGCCTCCTCAACCTCACTCTCAGACGGCAGTGGTGCTGGTTCCCAAGTAAGATCCAGATCATCAGAAGGAGGTGGGCTTGAAGAAGATGTAGACACCAACACCCTTGATCTTTTCCTTGCTCGGGATGTCGAAGACAATGAATGATCATCAGGAGGAGTGGCTTCCTCGAATGATACCTCGGCTTGATTGTCGATTTCCAGATGTGCCCCTACTTCTGGAGGGGACGCCTCGCTGTATTTTTGCTCTGACCTGTTGGAGACTGCTGCCACCAGCCTACTTCTTGCGGAACCCGCTCCGCGGGTCCCGCTGCGCTAGGAGTGTTGCCTGCTGCTTCTGGAAAAGGGACGCTGAGGGAAGTACATTTGCCGGGGCTGCGAGCGAGTGCGCGCGCTCAACGGGGACTGCATATCCCAGGAGCGCCCGCCTGCCTGCCTGACTAGTTCCACCTGGGCCGCTCTCCCCGACCACTCCCCCCTCCACCGAGTCCTTATCAACTGCTTCTTTGGAATTGGTGAGTGGGACGCCTCGCTGTATTTTTGCTCTGACCTGTTGGAGACTGCTGCCACCAGCCTACTTCTTGCGGAACCCGCTCCGCGGGTCCCGCTGCGCTAGGAGTGTTGCCTGCTGCTTCTGGAAAAGGGACGCTGAGGGAAGTACATTTGCCGGGGCTGCGAGCGAGTGCGCGCGCTCAACTGGGACTGCATATCCCAGGAGCGCCCGCCTGCCTGCCTGACTAGTTCCACCTGGGCCGCTCTCCCCGACCCCTCCCCCCTCCACCGAGTCCTTATCAACTGCTTCTTTGGAATTGGCGAGTGGGACGCCTCGCTGTATTTTTGCTCTGACCTGTTGGAGACTGCTGCCACCAGCCTACTTCTTGCGGAACCCGCTCCGCGGGTCCCGCTGCGCTAGGAGTGTTGCCTGCTGCTTCTGGAAAAGGGACGCTGAGGGAAGTACATTTGCCGGGGCTGCGAGCGAGTGCGCGCGCTCAACTGGGACTGCATATCCCAGGAGCGCCCGCCTGCCTGCCTGACTAGTTCCACCTGGGCCGCTCTCCCCGACCACTCCCCCCTCCACCGAGTCCTTATCAACTGCTTCTTTGGAATTGGCGAGTGGGACGCCTCGCTGTATTTTTGCTCTGACCTGTTGGAGACTGCTGCCACCAGCCTACTTCTTGCGGAACCCGCTCCGCGGGTCCCGCTGCGCTAGGAGTGTTGCCTGCTGCTTCTGGAAAAGGGACGCTGAGGGAAGTACATTTGCCGGGGCTGCGAGCGAGTGCGCGCGCTCAACTGGGACTGCATATCCCAGGAGCGCCCGCCTGCCTGCCTGACTAGTTCCACCTGGGCCGCTCTCCCCGACCCCTCCCCCCTCCACCGAGTCCTTATCAACTGCTTCTTTGGAATTGGCGAGTGGGACGCCTCGCTGTATTTTTGCTCTGACCTGTTGGAGACTGCTGCCACCAGCCTACTTCTTGCGGAACCCGCTCCGCGGGTCCCGCTGCGCTAGGAGTGTTGCCTGCTGCTTCTGGAAAAGGGACGCTGAGGGAAGTACATTTGCCGGGGCTGCGAGCGAGTGCGCGCGCTCAACTGGGACTGCATATCCCAGGAGCGCCCGCCTGCCTGCCTGACTAGTTCCACCTGGGCCGCTCTCCCCGACCCCTCCCCCCTCCACCGAGTCCTTATCAACTGCTTCTTTGGAATTGGCGAGTGGGACGCCTCGCTGTATTTTTGCTCTGACCTGTTGGAGACTGCTGCCACCAGCCTACTTCTTGCGGAACCCGCTCCGCGGGTCCCGCTGCGCTAGGAGTGTTGCCTGCTGCTTCTGGAAAAGGGACGCTGAGGGAAGTACATTTGCCGGGGCTGTGAGCGAGTGCGCCCGCTCAACTGGGACTGCATATCCCAGGAGCGCCCGCCTGCCTGCCTGACTAGTTCCACCTGGGCCGCTCTCCCCGACCACTCCCCCCTCCACCTATTTGTGAGCTTACTCTATATTACGCTCCCTGCATCCCCGCTGGGCGGGAGCGCCGGGAGAAGCCCGGGACAAGGGCGGGACCGTCTGTGGCCATCCGGGGCCGCTGGAGGCCGGGCTGGGCCACCCCATTAACATTTGCGGTCCAGGTACTGATTAATCAACTGACTTATTAACTGATTTGTGATTTGTTAGTTACTGGTGGGTAGAAGGGGGGTTTCTTGTACTATGGCTTGCTCAACTAGCACCTCTACCCTGTTGCCTCCGATGGGTGAGGCTGAGCCTACTGTCATGGGCCCTCTCGATTCCTACTTCAAGCGGTTACCACAGGATATTGATAAAGAGATCGCTCTGGCGGAAAGACGAGCCGGGCGTAGGCTCTCGATTGAGCTTTTGAAAAACCCGCCTGAGAAAAATCAGGGTTTGAACTTTCCTGCGCTGGTTACACCTCTCTCATCTATTGTTTTACCTGCCACCCAGAACCTATTACTTGATTTGCCCTTACATACTGAGTTAGTTGATGACTCTTTACTAGGCACTGTAGCATCTAGTTTACCTGTTGAGCTTTCTGATGTACCTAGTCAATTATCTAAAGGGAAAGAAGTTTTAGAAAAACCCTGTGTACAATTGGAAGTGATCAAACCCAAGCCTTGCCTTAAAAGGAAATGGGGAGTTACTGGTAAAAAATCACAACCACAAAAACCCGCAAGAAAGTACAGGAAGCTGGGTACTAAATCATCCTCAAGCAATGTCTCCGCAATGAATGGCATAGTAATGCCAAGGGGGGAGGCTGAAGCAGCCCCAGTAGAAGTGGATTCTATAATTATGGTGCCCTCGACAACATTGGTGGTACCAGCCCCAGATCCAACTATCATAGCACTCCCGGGGTTACTATCTCCCAATCACGACCTCTTGTTAGAAGTGGAAAAAATAATGCGTTCCCTTCTAAACCCCATAGAGCTTAGACTTAAAAAGCTAGCTGAACAACTTGACCATCTGGAACAAGCTAGCTTAGATAATTTTTTCTCTATTAAATCTCTAATTAAGTCTGGCAATAAAATGGGTGAGATTGGGAAACATCAACAGATAGCCGATAGGGACCAAGGAATCGTGCTGGTTGACTTACAGTCTCCGCCTGTGAGTGGTACTCCTGCACAGGATAATAAAGGGGCGAATAATAAGAATGTATCCGATTTAATGTCCACCAAAATCAATAGTAACTGTGGGAAAACTAAGCCCAATAACATCACCAACAAGGGTAGCAGGGACAGTGCCAAAAACCCACCTGTAATAATTAGTAAAAATGCCACACTTTTGCCGACCGGACCGGGAACAACTATGGTCAAACGGTCAGAAAATGACAAAATCCATCCTAGTAATGGCACCGGGAATAAGGTGGGGCCTACCTCACAGATAGCAATGGGAGGTGGTCCCACAAGGGAAACCCTTAGTATTGGGAATGGGACTAATACTTGTGTGGCAGTGGAAAACATTCCTACACAGTGCCGTGTTCCCTTAGAACAAGCACAAATGAAGCCCCAAATAACCAAACCGCTGACTAGGATCCCCCCAGTACAGCTCACCCCGGACTCCTACCCATATGTGGCCATACTTACAAACGTTCCACCCCTACCGGAGGGTCAAAGAGAAACTTATGACACGCTAAAAAATAAGGCCATGCATTGGCTTCGTGTCAATAGACCCCTGCCAGGGGGAGTTGATGGCTTGATAATTGGGGCCAGAAGGGTCAATTGGATAGGGAATACCCTAAAAAAACAGGGGGGTGATTGTATTATAATTAACTTCCAAGACCCAAGGGTTGTGGGGTTGATTACGGGACCTGGTTGGAATATTAGTATTGGTGGGATTGGGGTTGTGGACCTCACCTTCTTTTATCCCAGACCGGTGATCTACCCTGGAGGCTGTAGGGATCAATCGAGACCCAGTCCCTGTACTTGGGCAGAGGCTGGCACCCCTGCTGCTCCCATATCAACAACAAATAACTGCTATATACAGGCATTTAATCCCTACAATGGGCAGGGGCAGATGAGGTGGGGATGTTGACAGAGACCAGTTGACCAATTACATTTGGAAGGGGAGGTGGTCGGGGGAAGTGACCCTGAGCTAATATTGACATCCAATGAAGATGAAATGATTCAAACATTTGAAGTGGCGAATGAGAGGGACGGGAGCACTATTGTATGTTCGGAGGACTGTGTGGGTGAACCGGCCCTCTCAACTATCATTTGCACTAAGGAGGGAATAGATGTAAATTGTATAAACACTGTTTTAGGAGAGGATTGTGACTGTGGGATGCCAGATGATCTGCCGCCCATGATCCCCAAAAAAAAGGGGACCTGTACAGAAAACATCTTGGAGAGATTCCTGTCATGGAATATAGCGGGGCTGGGGGCTAGATTGTTGTCACAGCATTGTATTGATTTTGTAAGTGGGTTCGAAATGTGCCTATTTCAAGAGACGTGGGCTTGTGACCCAATTTTTTGTCCAGGTTATTTAAATTTTTGTATACCAGCAACGAGAGGCCCCAGGGGTAGACCTATGGGAGGCCTCACAGTTTGGATCAAGCAAAATTCAAATGTAAAAGTAAAAATGATTGATCTAGGTTGCAAGGATATACAGTTATTGAGATTATCTGTAGGAAAGGGTGGTGTGATAGACATCTATAACATATATGCTAGGGGTAAGAGTCTTGGGAATTCTGCTACCCTAGAAGTTCTATCCGCCTCCCTTGAATCCCAGTCACTTGGAAATAGAGTAATTTTGGCTGGTGATCTGAATAGGACATTTGAGCCTTTAGAAAATACTGCGTATCCAATAGGACTAGAGGAAGATGCTCTTTGGGGTATCCCAAACCTAAGCCTCATACCTGTGAAGCGGTGGTCAAAAGATATTTTGTTGTTGAATGCGTTATGTTTGGAGTATGGGCTAAGGGCCCTCAATGGTAGGACAAAAAGCGACCAAGGTGGCAATTGTACATTCGACAATGGACATAATAAAAGTAGGATCGACTACGTCATCGTAAGTCTTGAGTTATGGTGTGGCGTGGGTGATATGGAAATTATGGGGAGAGTAGAAAGTGATCATAACCCCCTCTGTGTCTCCCACTCATGGTGGAGGGCCGCACGAGCCAACCCAGTGCCAGGTAGTGGGAGCGTACCTGTTATGGCTAACGACTCAAGAAGGGTGAAATGGCCATATGTCCTGGCCAATTTGGCCACCCTGGAATCCATTAATTTGGAGGTAGTCAATGCTATTGCTGCCATGGAAAAGGCAGATCCTGTAATACCAGGCTCTATCCAAATAACTGATATACATGACACATTCTTCTCTTTGATAAAACCGCACTTTTTCAAGCCACCGAAGACTAATAAAAAAGTACCAATCACATTGGCGACCTGGTTCAACAAACAGTGTAGGGCAGCCAGACTGGAGTTGGGCAGAGCACTTAAAAGCAGGGACAAGGCCTCGATTAGCGCCACTAGGAAATACTATAATGACAGCATCCGCAACGCCAAGAAGCGGTGGGACGAGGAGTATTGGGAGGAGCTACTCGAGGCTTCAGGGCAAAAGGATTCCAGACTTTTTTGGAAAACTGTGAAATGGGGAAGAGGGGGCGCCCCCAAAAATCCCGACAACAATGTCGATGAGGCATTGTGGGTCGAGTATTTTAAACCCCAGTATGCTGAGAGTAGGGATATAGTGGCTACTGAATCAATCCCTATGGTATTTTGCAAGGGTGATCTATTCTTGAACAAGGACGCGGAACTCGTAATTTCAACTTTGCAGGGGGGGAAAGCCCCTGGGCTAGATGGAATCCCTTCAGACATTTTTAAATACGACAAGGTCCAGTGGGCAAAATATGCGACCTTGCTGGGAAACGGCCTAGCCAAAGGGGCAAAAATCCCCAATATCTGGAAGGGGGCAATAATAATACCGATCTTTAAGAAAGGTGATCGGTCTCTACCGGTAAATTATAGACCAATAAGTTTGCTGGCCACCATGCAAAAAGTAGTGGGGAAGATGCTGGTCGACAAACTTATGACCTGGGTAGATGATAACAATGCCTTATCCCCCTTCCAGGCAGGATTCAGACGTGCAACCAGTACGGTCGATCAAATTTTTCGTTTCACCATGCTACGGTGGGGGACTGTACTCCTGGGTAAAGGCAGCCTTTATGTAGCATTTGTAGATCTCAGGGCTGCCTTTGATCTGGTGCCCAGGTGCACGTTGTGGGAGGTTCTGTCTAAGATAGGGGTCCCACCTGATTTGCTCACGATGATAATGCGTCTCCATGAAAGTACCTATGCCAAGGTCCAGTGGGGGAGGAATGGGGAATCCACCACCAACTTCCCAGTTGAGCGGGGGGTACGGCAGGGATGTGCAATGGCACCCCTGCTGTTCTCCCTGTTCATTAATGGCATTGTAGATAGGATTTTGGACGCAATGGTTGACGCACCTTCGTTAGCGGGCATCAGAGTTCCAATTCTGATGTTCGCTGACGACACCTTGATCGTATCCAAGACCCCGTCGGGTCTCCAGCGAGCCCTGAACATATTTGACTCATTCTGTAAAGAACGGGGTCTTGAGGTCAATGTAAATAAAACCAAGTTGATGGCCTTTGGGCAAAAGCGCCAATCCCAACCCAAGGTTTTCTTGAACAATATTAAATTAGAGTTAGTAAATGTTTTTACATACCTTGGGGTGGAGATATCAAGTAAACTTGGTTGGTCAAGACATATAGAGAAGGCGGTGTTGAAACATCAGCAGATTTCAGGAGCCCTTAGGGTCGAGCAAGTAAAATCCAAAATCAGGCCTATAAAACCTGTTCTTATGGTTTATGACGCAAAAGCCTTGGGCGCAACCCTTTATGGGGCTGAAGTCTGGGGCTTTGAGAGTCTTACCACCCTCCAAAAATCTGAGAACAGGTTTTTGAGAGGGATAACTAGTCTCCCCCAAAGTACCCCATTAATACCGCTTGGTTTGGAACTAGGTAGAAGATCGCTTAGTGACCGTGCCCGACTGAGGCCTATCCTCTATTGGAGACGGCTATGGACAACCATGGAAATAAGACACTACGCTAAGGGGTTCTTAGCATTAGCCAAATCAGATGCCTTTCGTAAAATTACATGGCTAAAAATGCTAAGGGACGTCCTTGCTGAGCTTGGGCTCTCCAAACTATGGGACAACCCCCTTGGGGAAGTATTCCCCAGTAAATCTAGTATCAAAGAAATATATTGGGACCACATCGATCAGAAAGTCTGGAGGAGTGTAACCTCTGAATCCATGGGGGGTAGATTTATGGAAATCAAACAAAGACCATCCCTAGAACAGTATTGGGACAGTATAACTGTTCCACTAGACAGGAAATTATTTTTCCAGTTAAGGGCAGGTTCTCTCCCCCTGAGGTGTTTGACGGCCAGTTGGAGAACTAGTAGTAGTTCGTGCTGCCCGTCATGTGGGGCCCCCAATGAAAGTATTGCACATTTTCTTTTTTTATGCGAGGCTTATGTAAATCCAAGAAAATCCTGGTTGGCCCCAGTTTGTAGGAACCTTGGTGTCCTAAGCGGTGTTGAGGGGTTGAGAATTATTTGTTCCTCCACTGAAATGCCCATCGTAATTGGAACGGCAAAATATCTGGGGTGGGCATGGTCCATAAGGAGGAGGGCTCTATCTTCTATTATGTTTTGAATTTTACATTTTCCATCGTTTGATTTATCCTTGCAAACATCTACTGGGAGATATATATGAATTTTAACCTTAAATTGCGGCTAATATGTATGGTATGAGTTTTTATTGTATAAACATTGGAATTGGTCCGTAACGCGGAGGTTTTTACATCTCAACATGCATCCAGTTTCCGCATACTATGAAAAAGCTTATTTTTACCTCACTTGCTAACAACTTTTATGCTTATGTACTATGTATTTTTAATTATAAACTTATTGTTACTGAATGTTTGAAGTTTTAAAAAATGTATGAATTTATATGTGTGTGCTTTTATGAGTGTATAACTCGAATAAAGCTTTTTCTACCCTACTATTGTGGCCACTTGTTGTGCCCCTCCATGCACCTCTGCTTGCTCCTCTCCTTGCGCCGCCTCCTCTCCTTCCACATGTACTTGGGCTTGTACTACTTGCACATGTGATTGTTGTTGCGGCTGTGGTTGTTCAACACTCGTCAGATGAGTTACAACAACCTGTGTTGATTCTTGAGGGACATTGCTGCTACTTTCTTGCAATGAGCCAACATCACTGGTCGATGGTGATTGAACAACTATACTGGCTGCCTCTGTAGCACTCAAGGGCTTGGACCTAAGTTGGCGTGGTGGTGGTGGCACTGAGCCCAATGGAGCGGAGGTGCTGCTCCCAGCTTGGTCCCCAGCAGACCCCCTGCTGCAGCAGGCGTACTTTTTTTTTCCCAAAAAATGTGGCGGTCGTCATCACACCAGTCTCCTTGGCAAGTGGCGCCACTTGCTTCTTCTGCTCCTTACTGGCAACTTTCTTGCTAGAGGAGCTACGGGCAACTTTTTTTGGGGCCATCTTCTTCAGATGTCACTCTGAACAGCAGGCCGCAGTTGCACAAGTTGCAGAATTGTCTGTGGCCACACGTGACGTTGTGCTGCACACACCGCAGTAGGACTTCTTCCTGGCACTGGTGGTTCTTTTGTGCACCTACAAGCAATGGAAGACAGAGGAACATCAGTTATACACCCCAAAAAGTCGAAAAAACACACAAAAATCAGCACAATCCCAGCCCATCCATGCCCTCAATGGTGTTTAAATTCAAGAAGACAACCCACAGAAAGACTAGGCCCATGCACCACTCACTACCCCTGGGCAAAAGGCCCCACCAGCAGCCCCCAAAAAACGACAAAAAACACAAAATTCAGCACAATCCCAGCCCATCCATGGCCTCAATGGTGTTTAAATCCAAGAAGACACCCCACAGAAAGACTAGGCCCATGCACCACTCACTACCCCTGGGCATAATGGATGAAAGCTAGGCAAAATAAGTGCAGGCCTCAGACACTGCCTCTCTTCAAAATGGCCCCTTGCACCCCAAGCACATGTTGCCTGTAACAGCACTCAAGATGGCCACCACCACCACCCACATGGCCAGTCCAAATCAACAGTAACACCCCAAACAAAACGAAAAACACACAAAAATCACCACAATCCAATGCCATCCAGGATGTTTACATTAAAGAGAGTGAGACCCCACAGGCAGACTCAGTCCATGCACCACTCACTACCCCTGGGCAAAAGGCCCCACCAGCAGCCCCAAAAAAACGACAAAAAACACAAAATTCAGCACAATCCCAGCCCATCCATGGCCTCAATGGTGTTTAAATCCAAGAAGACACCCCACAGAAAGACTAGGCCCATGCACCACTCACTACCCCTGGGCATAATGGATGAAAGCTAGGCAAAATAAGTGCAGGCCTCAGACACTGCCTCTCTTCAAAATGGCCCCTTTCACCCCAAGCACATGTTGCCTGTACCAGCACTCAAGATGGCCACCACCACCACCCACATGGCCAGTCCAAATCAACAGTAGCACCCCAAAAAAAACGAACAACAGTCAAAAATCACCACAATCCAATGCCATCCAGGATGTTTACATTAAAGAGATTGAGACCCCACAGGCAGAGTCAGTCCATGCACCACTCACTACCCCTGGGCAAAAGGCCCCACCAGCAGCCCCAAAAAAACGACAAAAACACAAAATTCAGCACAATCCCAGCCCATCCATGGCCTCAATGATGTTTAAATTCAACAAAACAGTTGTATAATGCATGCACCCATAACCAACCCTGGTCCTACTGGATACTGTGGCTACCCACAATATATTTTATTTAATGTTCTGAAAAAGTTCCAAAATTGTAGTTGCAGCAACTGTAATGCCCTAACAAACTTACTTGTGAAAGTTGATTTCTAATCCAAAAGTGATCCAAAGAAAGTCAAAAAGGCCTCAAATTCAAATATCCAGCAGCACCCACAAAAAGTAATCCTTCCAGGTCAAGGTCCAAATGAAAGTGACCAGCACATGAAGAAAGCACTGGGAGGAGCCTGCTGGACAGGAACAGTAAGTTGGAGACTGTGGGGCACTTCCTTCCTCTCCCCCCCAAAAATGGACTCCTTGCAACAAAAAAGTGCAGGCAAATGTCAACCTGAGGAGTGATTCTGATAAAAATCATCATTTTATGAAGGTTTATGCTGTTTGCTGGTGGATTTCTTGTGCAGAATTGCAAAATCTCTATTTCGCGAGTGCGAGATTGTTCCTGCCCGGCGCACCTACGTGTTCGCAATTGCGAACTTTCGCAAAGCGTGCTGTGCAAGGTAAGGTGGCAAGCCGCGATGACGTATTCGCGGGCGCCAACTCCCGCGGGAACCCGCAGCAAGATCCAAAATGGCGCAGCATTTGCAAAATATCGAGAAAAACAACTCGGCAAACGCTGAATGACGGAAAGTGAACGCCATGCGCCACGCCGCGCGCCGCAATATTGTATCACCAAGCAAAAAAATCTGCCGCGTGCGAATTGACGGATTTTCGGCAAATTCGCTAGAGTTCGCGGATTGCGAATTTGCCGAAAATCCGCAAATTCCGCGAGCTAAACGGATTTTACGCCCATGCTTAGAAATGAGTTTTGCACTTTGACTGGGGTTGGTCTGGAAATGCTATTGAAGGACATCTGTTGATGTTGATTATTGTTTATTTTTGGCCCTTCATAGATTTTCTACGTTAGAAAGCATTTTTTATCTTAAAAAAAGGGTAACTAATATTTATGTGTTGTTCATTTAATCTTCTAATTTATTGTAACACTACTTGAATACAACTTGCCGTATAGACATGTCAAGCCATCCCTCTACAAAGAAATACAGAGATAACTTTTGCCAGTTATCATTATTTACTTTTTCACTCCTTAAATATATGTCAAAAGTCTATGTTTAAATCTTCCTGTAAGTGCATCGACAACATACATAAACATACTCTGATTTTTTAGAGAACACTCTGTTAAATGTTGTAATCTCTTCTTTAAAACTGCCACCTGTAATATATGTGTCCTGTCCTGCAACTCCTTCTCTTAACAACTTCATTTTCTGTAGAATCCTGCTAAGGACCAATGAAACGAAACTGTACATCACCACAAACCTTTTCTTCGTCTGCCACACTACCATGCAAAAGTGCTCTATTCATTTCTCCTAAACATAAAGAAGACGTTTTCACATAGTACAGCTTCCTAACTAAAGTTTGCTTTATTGAGTAGTATCACTTATCTTGTGTTTTAAACTTCACCTTGGAAAGATACTGATGGGGCTTGGATATTATCTGACATCTACCTTCATCAATTCTCACCTGTAAAAGATCATTACCACAAAAATATCTTGTTGAAGACATGTAAACCTGCTAAGTTGAAAAACGTGAGAATACATGCTGCATCGTAAAAGCATGCAGAGTGTTCTTAAATAATGGTAAGAAAATGTAAACAAAAAGAGACACAATGAGAACTACACATGAACACATTTACATGTTGCGGGAAAATAAATATTGTTAATATAGAGAGTTTTGTGATAATAATATTCAAATGTGCATCATACATGAAATATATACACACATAATGAAGTTCTTGAAATGTAAAATTACTTAAAATAGAGAGAATTGACATAGTGCAAATCTGAGCTTCAATAACGTTTATACAATAACACATGCATTTGAGAGTGAGACATAGTAATTTGCTTTAAAAGTGATAACGTAAAAATAAAGCTTGAGAAGAAATATTTAGTAGAGCCTAATATTGATATTTAGTTCTTGAAGGAAACTATAACTGCGATAATGGAGAGATTAGAAATGCATTTATGAATGTGTGATTTACAATAATATTAAATGGTAGTGATTCAGTTGATTTTCATGCAGTCCTCAAATGCTTCTCTTTTCCTATGTTAATGTAAAACTGTGTGAGGCAGTCGCCTAAGCCCTATGAGAACTTTCTGTGAAGTTTCATTTCTGTATTAACTAACAATGGACTTACTACTCGCCAAGAAGCGCATTCGATAGAATTGAACCGTGTTGTTGTAAACCCAGGGAAGAAGCGCCTGGGAACGGATTGATTCTGAGCAAAGTAAAGTACCACCCACACAATGGTGGAGGTGACAAAATGGGAATACACTTGAACTTACTGAATCTTAATGAAATCTGCAAAAATAATTACTTAATTCTTCGAGATTAGTGTGATTCACTGATCACCCACAACAGCCCACTTTGAGTGACAAATGAGAACCCCATAGACTCATGAAATTGATATATAAAGGGGTGTACACCTTTAACATTTGGAGGTATAATTGCCTCATAGGAGGAGGCGAGGGCTGTTTGTCATTTTCCTTTCCTGCCTGGCATGCTGTTGGACAGACATTTGATCCATATTATTTTTTCTATGCCCCTTTTCCATCCACACTGGGTGGAATAGACCTTAATGAAATACTATATAAAACTGCAATCTTTAATCCTATACATTGCCGGCTGGTAAAGTTGCACAGGAAAATATCCTTTTGACTGAGAGGTTATCTGACTCCGACTGTGGCACGTCGTGTTGCAGTTCAGACTTGACCAGATGTAACTGAGGACAAACTTGAAGTGATCAGCTTTGCTTTAGATTATATGATTAATAACTGAATGTCAAATTTATCCTGTTTCTCTCAACAAAAATTTTCCAGCTGTCTAATTATGGTCTGGTTTTTGTTGTGAGGCTACTTGTAATAATACTTTCCATTAAAACTGATTTGAAATATATTTTTATGACTTGTCTATGCAAAACGAGGCATTAGATAAATGTTTTCAATGAATTATCTTTATTGATTCAGTCTAATTCATTTAGTCATATTTCATGTCTCAAGGCATTTGTATCTGTGGCAGAGAAAGATTTTGAATTAGGATTGAGGTCACTGGATAAATGCATAGGAATTTTCTTAATATATCAATAGATTGCTGTCTAATACTACAAACCCTACTAAAATTCCATTTGAATATAGGACCCTGACTACACCTTCTTTGTACCACTTCTGCAATAACTTCTACATTTCTAGGTACCACTACCCCTTTTGTTAAAAGAATGCCATTCTTCTTTTCATAACATCATCCTCTTTCATCAAAAGCAAAAACTAATCTGTTATCCTGGAGATAGGTTTCTTCATTAAAAAAAGCGCTCTGTGCTAGAAGTATGTATCCATTTTCCCCTAAAAACTTTACAAAAGTAACTTCTATTCACTCATCTTTTCTTCTTGTTTTGTCTCCTCATGTACAACACTATTTTGTCAAGAGTCTTGTTAGCAATGGGGGTCTCTATTTGCCAATGGTTTGCACCTTTGTCCAATCAGGGAACATTTCTTCTAGTCAGGATAAGGGAGTTACATTCCTAAAAAAAACCCTGTTCACCCCCTTGGTAGCTTGGCACAAGCAGTCAGGTTTATCTCAGAGGCAGTATGTAAAGCATTTGCACATAACCAACAGTAATATAGTGAAAACACTGTAAAAGGGTACCACACCAGTTTAGAAAAATATCCAATATTTTTATATATCCAAAGCAAGACCAAAACGATTCAGAAACCAAAGTACAGTACTTAAAAATATATACTCTGCAAGATATCCTCTAAAATTGCAGAAATATCTAAAAAACACAGCTCTTCTATGTTAGTAGCTATATCCAGGCCTACAGCGATACTGAAAACAACAGACTCCAACAGTTCCATCTGACTACATTGGTCGGGGCTCTCGGCAGAGTCGTAAACAGTACCTTTTCTGTGGAGGATGTCACGTTGCTGCAGTTCGGTCATGGCAACCATCAGGGCTGCAATGTGAAGTGAAGAAGTGCAGCGTGTGGTGCCCTCAAGGCGTGGTGCAGGCAGCGGCTCGGTGACGGTCATCCAGCAGCATTGGAGAGGCCAGGGCTGCAGGGCTGCAGGGCAGAGTGAAGGCAGTGCTCGATGCAGTGCTGACTGATCACGGTGCAGACGACAGAGCTGGTTGTGGCAAGCTGGCGTCTGTCAGTGCAGACTGTGGTGTGGGACGAGGTGGTGCATCGTGACACTTACGAGCTGTGTCTCCAGCCATGATGCTGTAATGGGTGTCAAAGTCAGTAGGCAGCAGTGGCGTCGGTGAGACCAGAGCGGTGAACTGAAGCGAGGTGATGCCCACAGGTCATAGTGCAAGCAGCGGCTCAAAAGAGACAGCGTCGGTGAGACCAAGGTTGTGGTGCGAGATGCAGCGGTGCCCTCTGCGGTGCCTTCAGGACACAGAGCCAGTGATGGAATCAGTTGCTTTTCCCTTCTCTGTAGCAACTGAAACATCGGTTCTAGAAGCGGTACTCAGAGGTAGGGGAAGTCTTTGCTGTCCCTGATACTTCAGAACAGGGACAAGCTCTACTTCAAGACCTTTGAGATACTCAGTAAAGAAATGTCAGTGCAGTCCTTTCACTACACAAGGCAGACGCAGTAACTGCAGGCCAACCCAAGAAAGCAAGAACACAGCAAATGGGCAGTACTCCTCCTTGCAACTCTTCCAGCTCTTGTTCTTGGCATGTTCCTTGATTCCAGTGAGTTCTAAAGTTCTGGGGTCTGGGCCCCTATATTTATACTCAAAGATCCTTTGTTTTCTCAGGCAGAGATTGTCTGTGCTTAGTCATAACCAGTTTGGTCCTCGCTGGCCCAGGTTCCCGGCAGGAAGTGGTTAAAGCATATTCCAAGGCAGAGAGGGCGTATTAAGGTGCAAGGGAAATCTTCTCCCCCACTTTAAATACAGACCAGGCCTATTCAGGTGCTAGTCAATACTCCTCCAACTACTCTGAATGCGGCCCAGGTCTAATCAGCCCAGCCCTGACTCATTCAGGAAAGGCAGGACACACATCAACCCCCCCCCGATGGCTGTCTGAGAGAATGCACATCCCCAGCCCCAGTCACTCTACAAACACAGCAGAGGAACACAGGATACCTAAGCAAGAAAATACCTACTTGCTAAAAGTGGTATTTGAAACACAGAACATAAAAATCATCTTTAGTAAAAATATGCATTTGTACATTCTGGGTCCAGGCATACCAAACTACATTTCCCTATCTTGTTCCAATGGAAAGTTATGCTTATAAGATGTTGTAAGTAAAACTCCCATTCTATCTTCTGTGACAGGTAGCCTTTCCATAGTGAAAAACGAAATGCACTGTAATCCACTACCGGAACATGTCAGATACACCAGTACATGTCCTATCTTAAACATACACAGCACCCTGCCCACAGGGGTACCTTGGGCCTCCCTTAAGGGAGACTTACATGTAAGAAAATGGAAGATTAGGCCTGGCAAGTGGGTGCGCGTGCCAAGTCGACATGACAGTCACAACTGCACGCAGACTAACCCTGGGCGTAGTGTGCGGAGTGGGGCTCCGCGGAGCTACGCGAAGTGGGCGCAAAACTACGCCCACCCGCGCACTCCGCGTAGCCCCACTACTCACCGCCCGCCTCCCTCCCGCCCTCCCTAAATATGTAAATAAAAGGATAGAAAGGTTTTAAAGACACTTACCTTGTCCGCCGCGTCCCCGGGGCTCCCTCTCGCCGTCCCTGGATTCGCGGCGCCGCCATTTCGGATACTAATGCGCATGCGCGGGTGCCCGCGCATGCGCATTTCTCATGAGAAAAGCGCATGCGCGGCTGCCCGCGCATGCGCATTAGTATCCGAAATGGCGGCGCGAATCCAGGGACGGCGAGAGGGAGCCCCGGGGACGCGGCGGACAAGGTAAGTGTCTTTAAAACCTTTCTATCCTTTTATTTACATATTTAGGGAGGGCGGGAGGGAGGCGGGTGGCGGCCGGCTACGCACCGTCTGCGGAGCGCGCGTAGTGCCGCCTGGCTACGCCCGCTACGCAAAATGCGTAGGAGACGGCACTACGCGCACTCCGTGCACGGAGCGTAGCTGGCCGCCCACGGTTAACGCAGACACAGCAGTGGCAGGTCTGAGTTACCTTTACAGGGCTACTTCTGTGGGTGGCACAATCAGTGCTGTAAGCCCACTAGTAGATTTTGATGTACAGGCCTCTCAGTGCACTTTACTAGGGACTTAGCAGTAAATCAAATATACCAATCATGGAAACACCAATCCATATTACAATTTACACAGAGAGCATATGCACTTTGGCACTGAATAGCAGTGGTTAAGTGCCCAGAGTTCTAAAACCAACAAACACAGGGTCAAAAACAGGAGGCCAAAAAGCAAAAGGTCTGGGGTAAAGCCACTGAATAAGTCTGACAAGTCTTCATTCTATTTAGAATCAAAATGGAAAGCTTCTTCTTCTTCTTTCAGTTTTACTGCATCTCTCTTTCTTCTGCACTTTTTTACATTTCTCACTAAATTTACAACCACTCTTCTACAAAACATCCTGGCTCTGATTTACTTAACCTGCTCCTGTCTCCTGGTTATGTTATGTCCTTCTTTGTTACAATCTTTTCTCTTCTTCCAATGTACACTTGTACCACTCTTGTTGTCTCTCATAGTCATAATTGCATTGTCTTTATTTTATATTCTTTGCAAATGTCCACATATCTTTTTAAGAAATTACTTTGTCCTCCTCCTAGTAGCTCTTTTTTCTTGTAGCATTTTTTCTGCATGTTGCCCCTTTTGTACCTCATTTCTGCAGAGATACTGTAGTTGCTTCTGTTACTTTTTCATCTGAGCTTTTGTAGGCATTCTAACTGCATGTAGTTGTGTATATCTTGGTCTGTAAACAAAACAAGTATATTTTAATGTTTCCCCTACCCAACGTACTACTTTACTACTGATTTACACATAATACAAAAAAGAGTGTTTATGATATGGTGCAGTTTTATATCTACAGATGTACCTAGCTATATTACTACATGCACTTACTTCAATATAGCAAACCCAAAGCCAAACACAAAACTTTATTTATTAGTTAACTTTTAACATGTTAGCACCCTGTCCTACAACACTGCTGCACCATACCTCACTTCTATATTACACACTCCCTTCTGTAGTCAACTTTAAAATGAACAACAAGCCAAGGGAGCGTTTGTACAAGCCCCATGCACCAAAGCGTCACTTTTCTTTGACACACCATTGGCATAGTGTGATGCTCTATATTTACAAGGCTATGTAAAGCCACTGTACATGACTTTTCGTGGTCTTGTAAATACAGACCATTTTCACGCAGCACTTTGCGTGAAAGTAGCATGCCATGGTTGTTGCTGTGGGTGTTCCCATGCAACACCCATGCATTGTGCCACATTCCGAGACTTGCAATGATTCATACACCTAGGAATGTTTCAGAATTCTACGCCTCCCCAGGGGAGGTGTAGTGAGGCACAAAAGGAGAAATACTTTTATTTCTACAAATGTTTTCCTCTTTCTATGTGTGCTGCATTCTGAAGCACACACAGAAGAGAGAAAAACACCTTGTGATTGTTTTTGTGCAGGAAAGTGTGTCTTCCTGCACATAAACAATCATCCCTGCAACACAAGCACCCTTGCACCGTGGTACAAGGGGCCTCCATAGTAGCATGATACCCAGTTGTGCGCCAGTGCAGGGGAGATCACAGGGGTCCATCATATTGCTGTAAATATCACGCATCCCTGTGATTTCAAAGTAATACAACACAGCACAGCCAAATATCTTGCGGCTATGCGCCGCAAAACCCAACACTGTAAATCCAAAAACACACCATAAGAGCTATTTGCGTGTTTCTCTACCACTGTGTCATTAGTGTATTTAGTATCTCAGTACTTTTCGATTTAAATGCATCAGATATACATTTTGGGAAATGCTGCACATAAAAATCTGCACATTAACCTGTATCCTACCATATAGCTTACTGATTCTTCTGAGCACTTGCAAGGAGTGTGTGACAGGTTGCATATATAATTCCCTCCATGGTTCTAAAAGACTACATATTCCTAAATAAAACGTGTAAATACATGGGTTTGTGGTTGAATACATAAATACTGATTGCTTGAGGATGCAGGTAGTACCTAATGATTCCCTGATTATTTCATAACTCAATGAGTCCTTACACATCTGCATACCTACTGCCTGCATGTTTGCTGAGTATACCACTAGCATCTGTGTGTTTATTTGAGTGCATGAGCAGAGCCAGAATGATTGGACAAGTGCATGACTAATGCTTCAATAATTCAATACATGCATAGATACTGGGGGGATGAATAAATGAGTGCAACTCTAGTGAATGGAAGATTGCATACATAGAATATAGGTGATTTATAGAGTACATGGATAGTGCATACATCATTGTTTAAGTCCATGCATGGTACCTAGCCTAGTGGATGAGAACATGAATAGCATTTCAGCAGTTGGATGCTGTCCATTTGTTTTTGGTTGAGTGAATGGGTAGTGCCTGGATGTTTAGATAACTACTTGGGTAGTGCCTGGATAATTGAATAAGTGCATCAGTAGTGCCTGGCTAATGAGATGAGGGCATGACTAGTGTCAATTGTTAAAGCTTGAAAGATTGGATGAAAGTAAGTTTACTGCTGGGGTGATTGTATTAGTGCAAGACTTTTACCTCAGTAATTAAATGACTGCATAGGTACTGGATGTGTGAAAGGTTTAGTACAATGGTACTCTCTACGTAATTAGATGAGTGCATTATTAGTGTTTCATTAGTGCACATGTGTGCCTCAGTATTTCAATGACTGCATGGGTTGTAAGTGGGTGCTTAGATGGCTGCATAGGTTCTGTGTAAATTGTTGTGTAGTAGTCTAGGACCCTAGTGTAATTCTCTCGATTCATGCCCATATATAGGTATAAATTACCCGATCCATATATAGGCATAGAAATCATTACCATATTTAGACTGAGCCTATGCAGCCCAAATACGGCATGGCTACTTCCACTAAGTTTCGAGAATCAACAACGATTTCTTAGGAAAACCCACCTTCAGCAGCTAGGGACTTTCCCTTGCCTGAATACTAATTTATCTAGGAAATCATGGAGTTTTCAAAGAACTGAGTCTTTGATGATGTTCTTATGTCCAATCATACGTCAAACTCGGCTCCTTAAAGGTATAAATATGCCTACATTTGCCCAGACAAACACACGGTGGTTTGGAGCAGTTCGACTATCTACTTGCCCGACGCACCCTGCAGCAGCAAGTGCCGAAGGAAGCCGACCCTCCAGCTGACGCACTGAGAGACGCTGTCTTTTCTCCTGCCGAGAAATCCAGCTCCAGTGTTTCCAGGCTAACCTTGCGGGTTGCTGGGAAATCGAGTCCTGAAAGAGAAATACAAGACCTCCTTCATTCTAAAACCAAGGTACGGAGCTGATTAGACCCTTAGAGAATTCTTGGAATAGATTCTTCGCAAAGAGGACTAAACTTAAACTACACCACACTTACTTCTTCCCTTTTACTAGACTTAGGTTAGGTACACCGGGGTAGGCGTATTTTAGAAGCACCAGTTGAGTACTTTTAGTAATTATTTTATCACTGTATGTATTATATGTTATTTTATATGGCTTAGAAACCATTACATGCATTTACAGTACTATTTTATAATACTTTTCGTATTATATGCCTTGTACTTTATAGCCAGTATTACGATTGTAGCAGTACATTTCTTATGCTTGAGAAAGAAGACTGTTCAATGAATACTTTTTATTGAAAACGCCCGTCTCTCTATTTCTCAGCACCTCTGGTGAAACGAAGCATGCACGATTGACTGAGTAAAATAGCTATCTATTGTTTCCGCGACTCTAGAGATCGATTTCTTATTCTTGGGAAACAAAGTTGTCATGTTTATGCGGTTGTCAGAAACTAATCCCTTCTTGTGAATTCGAGAACGTTTCTAGTGACCTCTGAGCTAGCTGGCACTCACAATTAAGTTTAATATATTCGGTAGAGACCTAGTCGACCTCAGTCCTACGTCTAAACTACAGGATATATTATTCCAATGTGCAGAGCCTATTGGGAATATAGGAACTACACTACAAAATGTTATAATGATTGCATAGTTACAGCCTTGTTAATTGCTTAAGTAAATAGTTAGTACCTAGGGGATAGATGAATCCAGCATATTTCAAGGACTGCATAATTTCTGCCTGCCTGATTGCAAGTGTACATGTGTATTGTCTGGATAATTGAATAACTCCATGGATAGTGAATCACTGATTGGGTGATTGCCTGATTAGTGGCTGGGTGAACGCATGAGTGCCTGAATACTGCCTGACTGACTGTGAAAGTACCTTCATTGCTGTTAGATGCATAACAGTTGTATCTATATCTCTGACTCATTGGTTATCTCCTTCTGTCAGTATCAAACTACCTCTTTTACTGTATATATTCTTTTCTTCTGAGCTATGTATGAGTGAAGTATATCACACTTGATATATAATTGCATGCATAGCTCTCTAGAAACATACATTGCTTTCTAACTGAGTGTGCACATGCAACAGTAAGTTTCTAAAATGTAAAACAACATTTTGAAACTTTTCAAAACACAAAGCCTTTTCCAAATGGCATACCAACATCATTTCTCAAAAACTTCTGCTTCTAAAACATATATCAGCATATCTCAAACAAAAGGTACACTTAAAATGAAGCTAGCACAGGAACTCTTGAGGCATTCTATACTATTAATCCTCCTCAATTTTAAACAAACCATGTTTAAAGGAAAAACACTACCCTCACTATTTACGACATTTTCATCAGCCTTACTGAACATAGATCACCATGTAAACATATATACGATTTCCTAATACATGTACACCTTCAAGCCATCTTTCTAATATATATATACCTCTCTGCAAGTCCCACCATATACATAGCAAAGTGTAAGCACCAAAAGAAATCTCACCATCTAAGCATATGCAAAGCGGTCATATAAGTTAAAAACCACATTGATGGACAACATCTTCTCATCATTGATTTCTCACTACACTATTCCTCTTTAATAATGTTACTAAAAGTACTACAACTTCCAGAATGCAAATAACTGATGTATCTATTCTGCACATGATATTTAGACATTTATAAAATTCTTAGTTCCTCATTGCTTCTTTCCACAAGACTATACAGTTATTTTTCAATAAAATACACAATGTGATAAAGAGGCGATAATTCATGTTTCTCTTACTTCCCAAAACATTCCATATTAACCTCTTAAACACATAGCCTATAACAGATACAGTTCATCTCATATTTGTTTTAACAAACTCCCATATACATCTTCATTTCTAATGTAGTTTTTTTAACAAATTATAAACGTATGTACATACCAGTAAATTGAGTTTGTAGATTATATTGTTAGCTCTCTGTGAATACCTTTGACACTGTTAGGGATTTCTAAAAACTAAGCACAAGAATGGTACAGCACTCTCATACAAAGCAGTTCTAAAATGTTCTAAAATGTCAACCTCTTAATCTCTCCACTCTATCATCATGAGAAAGGCAGCAAATGAAATCAGTTCATTCTTTTTTTACTACGGCATCTACACGTGTGAATGATTAGCCTCTGTTAACCCTTTCTCTCTCTTTCAAAACAAGGTTCCTTTTGGAGCATTTTTACGTTGTCTTTGCCATTATCGCAGAATAATTGTGAACAAAAACGCTCAATATGCTTGGAGTATGGATTGTGGGCTACAGCTATATCCATTGGGCTAAAGAGACATAAAAAATTAGAGCCATTGATAGGGACTTGGGTTTGTCAACTGTGCAGATTACTTGGTTTGGCCAGAGAGGGTTAAAGTTTCATCAGTTGCTGGCTTTGGTTAAATCCTTTATAGATTCCCAAGCTTCTCACCTTGTGATTGTGCACTGTGGTGGCAATGACCTAGGCATATTGACTGGGGTAGGGCTGGAAATTCCAATTAAAGAAACCTTTAAAGAACTGATGTTGCTTTTCCCTTACACTGTCTTGGTGTCCCCTAATATATGCCAAAGACAAAAATGGAGGGGGTCAAATCAATTCTGTCCACAGATTGACAAAGCCAGGAAACATGTTAATACAACTGTGTCGGCATTCCTAAGAGACCATTGCATGGGCTGTAACTATAACAACAATCTGCGTTTTCACATGCAAGGAATTTACATAAATTATGGAGTGCACTTTACAAATGAAGGGAACAGGGTTTTTTTAAGTAGAGTACAACTCTGCATCTAGTCTTATGTATAGCAGCCATATACACAAAACTAACACAAAGGCTCTTGTCAGAGCCACCCTAGTACCTGAAACATTGTGAAGTTTTGTTCAAAGCGTTTTTTTCACTTTGTTTTTGGGGTTCTTTGCGACGAAGGCACGCGTCCCACAGACAGGTTTTGAAAATGGAAAACGAAAGCAGACATTAAATGGCCACCAACACATGCAAGAATATGTAAAAAAACATTCTGAACATTCCACTACACATATTACTATATACATACTTCTTTCAAAGCATGTTTAAAATCATATTTTTGTACTAAGTTTCTTTAAAAACCATCATTCAGACCTATATTCCGTTTTCACTTTCATTGGGGATGTTGTGATGATGACATTAACCGTGATGATTGTGCCTTTTCCATAAGATCTAAGCACATATATCTACACATACTACAGTATTTTATACACTAGGGGTTTCTTACAGTATTCTCTAAAGTCAAGTTTTTCTGGAGAGTTTCCATAAAAACCATCTCTAAAACTTATTTTATCTTTTCGCTGTCACTCCGGCGATCGCAATGATATCAGTAATCATGATTCCCCTGGACAAGTCGCAAAAACAGAAAACAAAAGCAGGAATTCAATAGCCACCACCAAATTCAGAAACAAATTCACTATATAAATAACTCTATAAAAACATTTATCAGAATCTCAATATCTCTATAACTCTGCGTATTAACGATTCAATGAGATATTTTTTTATATTTCCACCACTATTCGCGACAACCTTGAATGTCACAATATCCTCGCAATGATACAAGGGGGTGCGAGCTGGTGGTCAAGGTATCATCGCCGATATTGCGAGCAAAAAATCAACTTCGGAAGGCAAGTCAAAAAATGCTTTTCCTGTGGGAACTAGGTCCTAACTACAACTACCTGTATATATGTATATATATATATATATATATATATATATTCACTGAAAAAACCATAGGTTATAGACCATATATAGTTAGGAATTAGCATTTACAAAACCTTGAAAATTCACTGAAAAAACCATAGGTTATAGACCATATATAGTTAGGAATTAGCATTTACTAAACCTTATTTTACTCACACAAAACCATTGAAATTCCATATATAGTTAGTTGCACTAACTATATATCGCGCACCCGCAATCCACTGCTGATGATGTCACATATTACATCATTCATGACATGGTCAGTGACATCACTGATGACATCACTGATGACATCTCAAATGACATCACTGATGACATCACTGATGACATCTCAAATGACATCACTGATGACATCATGACACACCAATACCAGTTACTACATACGCACTCACTGATTCCTACGTCTACACACACATTCACTCATTCACCCATACAATAACTCATACATACAGTCACTTATTATTACAACACTATCATATGCACTCATACACCTATGCAGACAGTCACACACTGCCACTCATCCATGGAGTTACTCACACACCAAGTCAGTCCTGTAAAGAATCAATCACACTTCCATTTCTTCATCTATACAGTTAAACACAGAACACCATACTTCAGTGACATCACTGATGACATCACTAATGACATCTGAAATGACATCACTGATGACATCTCAAATGACATCACTGATGACATCATGACACACCAATACCAGTTACTACATACGCACTCACTGATTCGTACGTCTACACACACATTCACTCATTCACCCATACAATTACTCATACATACAGTCAGTTATTATTAGAACACTATCATATGCACTCATACACCTAGTCAGTCCTGTGAAGAATCAATCACACTTCGATTTCCTCATCTATAGTTAAACACAGAACACCATACTTTTCACACATATACTAACACATACTTACTCTCTTATACAATCACTGATACAAGTACACATTGATATGCACAGAGTCACACACCTCCCAGCCAGCCACACACACACTCAGTCTTCCATACATCCAGTCATTCTTCAATATGTAAAACGTATTTAAACTTTACAAAAACACACAGACACTAGATGATGTCATCAGTGATGTCATTTGAGATGTCATCAGTGATGTCATCAGTGATGTCACTGACCATGTCATGAATGATGTAATATGTGACATCATCAGCAGTGGATTGCGGGTGCGCGATATATAGTTAGTGCAACTAACTATATATGGAATTTCAATGGTTTTGTGTGAGTAAAATAAGGTTTAGTAAATGCTAATTCCTAACTATATATGGTCTATAACCTATGGTTTTTTCAGTGAATTTTCAAGGTTTTGTAAATGCTAATTCCTAACTATATATGGTCTATAACCTATGGTTTTTTCAGTGAATTTCATTGGTTTTTTAACAGCTAATATCTGTAGCTGTAAAATTTATTCTTCTTTAAATCCAAAAATATATTTTATATGTTTATGAATAATTATTTTTTTAAATATTTTTTTTTCTTCGTTCCCGCTTCGCGAATCGGGAACCTTACAGTAAAAAAATGTTCAGAAAAATAAAAAAAAAAGTTCTTTTCAGAACTACCTCCCCGTTATTAAAAAATTGGTACAATATTTGGAACTGTGCCAACCTCTATTTCTCTTAGTTCGCTTCCTAGTTCGCTCGCTGGTACGCGAACTGGAAGCGAACCAAAAACAGTAAGTATAAGGGAAGGAAACACACACTTATGTTAAAAGAAAGACAGCTATAGGGGAGTAAACTAGAGATACTATTACCCATAATCCACTACTGATGATGTCACATATTACATCATTCATGACATGCTCAGTGACATCATCAGCAGAGGATTGCGGGTTTTTTGGCAACATGCCTTATCGACGGTTTAATAACGCTGCCTTTTGCTTTATATAAGTTTTCAAATTGTATGAAATATATACCAATAGGTCTTTATGAACCTTTAGGTAGTGCTTTTGTTCATGAGGTCTGGTCGCTTCCATACACATACAGATGTTTCAAAGATGATCAAGAAGTTTATCTGAATGGAGAGGAATGCACTGAGACGCCAGATCATTCACTAATGTGTAGGCACATACAGTTACACGATTCATGCAACAAACAGCGACCAAATATGGCTTGCGTGATGCAAGGCACGCCAGTTCCTGCTATCATCCCCACGTTCAAGTTGTTGGAAAATGGTAGTTATTTGATGCTCAATAATGAAGATTGTTCTGAGTTAATTAAAAGTATTCCTTTTATCGTAACAGTAAGTGAACGGGTTATTTGCTGCAGAAATGTTCTATTTCCTCCCACACATGAACATAGGGAGTTTTCAATCTGGCCACAAATACCAACCTTGGGACACGTTTCAACAGCATGACAAGAATAAGAGCTCTTTTGTCTCAGAGAGAGGTGGCCTTGAGTTCGGCCCGTGAAACTTTCGTACTTCACATAGCGAACACCCGTACACAGGTTTGCCTTTCAATTTCAGCAACATGTTTCCGACTATCTTTAACGCATCCTCCACAAAATCCCTGGCACACTTTTTTAAAGTTGTTACCAGTGGTCTCGTGACTTCATTTGAGAAAATCTTTGGAGTCATCCCTGCTCCCTTTCATTCCATTTTCTCCACTCTGGTTCGTGGATTGCATTTTTACTTGCATTACCAGCGGACGCTCTTGTACTTTTTTACATTTTTAAATATGGATGTCCCTCCTATGCAACCTCCGACCCTGCAGCTGCTGACACTGTTCCGCAATCGCATGCTAGAATATTATGGCACAATGCCGTTGGCGATATTAAGCACGGCATATGGATTATCTTTTCGGTTCTCCTACTTCACCTGTGTCCAGCCTGTATTTCACTGCCTGACCTGTGATTTCGATTGGGCCATTGATTTGTGTCTCTGCGGACCGGTTTCTCCTGACGTCGACTTTAATCAGCTGATGACTCCTATCATTACTCACGAGTTGATTTGTCCTGGCGAAAGGATTATGGCTGTGGCATTGATGCATGGACTACTTGGTCCCTGGAATTTACTGGCGGCAGCACAGTCTTTCTTGGAACACAGCTTTCTTGAAAACCCACCGAGCTGTCCTCTGATGGTGATAGAGGATCCGGTGCTGGGAGAGCACGTATGTTCTTTTCCGCTTTTAAATTGGATGGCTGAACTGTTTTCGGATGAAGACGGTGACTTCCTGTTGGAGGCTGTTGCAGCTTATTTTGCATACACAGTTATGTCATAGACCTTTTTCATGTTTCATATGCTGAGTACTAGCATTTCATTGACAATTCATTGACTTAATTGTCAAGTTTTTATTATTTACCTTGCCTATTGGCTTAAGACTCGATAAAGTACTTGGCTGTTTTATTTTTCTTTAGCATTGAATTTTCCTAGTTTTTAATGCTTTACCTTGCGGACCGTCCACATATAAACTTGCAATCTGCTCTCATGAGATGGCACTTCTATTATCTTATTCAGTTCGTTTCCGGATCATGAGGAGGTGTCATCTAGGTCCTGGATATCTTTACACCGTGTTAAGTTAGCATGGGCTCATTACCGGTTTAAACGCCATTTTTCCTTTTTTGCAACTTCTGCACACGACATTTAGTTGTTGCTTTAGCTTTCCACCTAGTAGTTCATCGTGGTTTACATGAGAATAATATGTTATTGGTCTACTATCTGCTTTACTTGTTAAACTATATCTGTACAGCGAGTGCTAAAGTTTCAAGAACAACACGATACAGAATTGTTATGAGGTCTGATCTCCACGACTTCATACTCATAACATAAGTGCAACTTCTGCCAATTCTGGGCATGAGGCGGGTTTTATATTGCTTTGCCGAACACACATACACAACAGTTGATGCGGTTCACATGAAGAGAGAGCTGGTGTATGCTGATGTGATTCCTTCAAATCTAAGACACTAAAGTATGGGCACGCCCTAAACCAACACAAAGAGACCTTCTTAGCAAATAATATAATATGTGTATTAGGGAGGGTGAGATATAAGCAGCCGCGGGCCGTGGAGGGAGTTACGGTGAGGCAGGGAGGCGGGGAGGGGGAGAAGCAGGGTGGAGCCCTCTCTACCTTGCCCCTCCCCCTCCCCGCCTCCCTGCCCCACCGTAACTCCCTCCACGGCCCGCGGCTGCTTATAAGTGTTGCTAACTCTTATTCATTTACAGCATGTTAACATACTGTCACCATTCGCTTTTTATGTACTAGTAACTATGCTGGTAATTTTGCTACTGATAATATGTGTACTTGTATTCTCCACCCTGCTTCTCCCCCTCCCCGCCTCCATGCCTCACCGTAACTCCCTCCACGGCCCGCGGCTGCTTATAAGTGTTGCTAACTCTTATTCATTTACAGCATGTTAACATACTATCACCATTCACTTTTTATGTACTAGTAACTATGCTGGTAATTTTGCTACTGATAATATGTGTACTTTTATTATCTAAGGTACTACGCCTGAGAAGACGGCATTAGTAAATAAACATTTCAAATACACATGTGTTCTTCTTAACTCCATGTTCTGGTTTCTAAGAAATATATAACGACCGACTGTTCATGAGTTCCACGTATCCTGAGGTACTATAAGTTCATATTCTGGATTGTCTAAACATTGAGAGTTTGTTATATCCAATGTGACACTGTACCTAGCTTGCTAAATAGTTTTTGATTACTAACGTGAGTTTTGGGACACCCTAATTCGCCGAGGTTCCAATCCTCTGTCCACAGTTCTGTGTGAGAACAGAAACCCTGCGACAGGGGCACCCCCGACCCTTGCTGGAGCTTCATCACACTTGCGATACAACTCCAGCAATGCGCCACCTTTACGGCACAGATACATCACGCATCTGTGCTGTTTTTGCCCCGTGATGCGCCGCATTGTAAATGCAGCACACCATAGGTGACGGAACAGCGGCACAGAATGACTAACACATCCCTGGTGATGCGCCAGTCATCATAAATCTATCCCTATGCTTCTTATCTTGTTAGAGATGAACCGCCATATGTATCATCAAAGTTATTTGCATTTCCTAAATAGCGAACTTTAAGGAATAAATAGCGATTCTTTACCATTCCTAGTTTGCGATGAGCTATTTGCTAATTAGCCGAATGTAGCCCAATGAAGCCCAATGTAGCCCAATGTAGCCCAAAGATGGCCGCCAGACACACAAAAAAACAAATGTAGCCCAAATATCAGCCAGATGTAGCCCAACTATAGCCCAGTGACAGAATGACCAATCAGCTTCGCAAACCTCCGTTACGCGAAGCGGAGCGCTGTTACAGATATATATCTTTTTTTGAACGTTAATTTCTCAAAATCCACTGGAGCACATATATTGAGACCTAGCAAAGGCACATCGGGCTACCAGTCCCTAATATTTTGCCAAGTTTCGTGCAAATCCATTCAGCCGTTCAATTATTATTTTTATTATTTTTTTTTGCCCCGCGGGGCCCTTTTAAAACCTCCACATCAAACCTAGGGGGTCAGCGAGGATCTACTATGCCCCCTTATAGTTATTTCCCCCTTTGTTTTGACCTCCTCTTGTCTCTCGATCCTACCGAGAGACAAGATGGCGGCCGCTACGGACTGTTTGGAATGTTGACAGACGCCGGAGAACCAATCAGCTTCGCTTCACAAAGCTCCGTTGCGCGAAAAGTCCGCGAACCAGAGCGCTAACCGGTCCGCTGTTACAGATATATATCTTTTTTTAAACGTTAATTTCTCAAAATCCACTGGAGCACATATATTGAGACCTACAAAAGGCACATCGGGCTACCAGTCCCTACAATTTTGCCAAGTTTCGTGCAAATCCATTCAGCCGTTCGGGCTAAAAGTGAGGCCAACCGCCCTATGGAAAACTCAATGTTAAAAACACGTTTTGGGACCCCCCTTTTTTCTCGGCCCCCCCTTGACGAACCCCCCCCAAATTTTCAAGGGCTGCTCAGAAACAAAATGTGCCATTTTCCTGAAAATTTCAGCCAATTCCGTCCACAAACGCCAAAGTTATTAGACATAGAATTTTCAAAAAACCCATAGAGAAAAAATCCTAACTATATATACCTACTGGCGACCGCCAGTAGGTAATATATATATATATATATATATATTTATATATATATATATATATATATATATATATATATATATATATATCACTGTTTTCAGCGTAAAGTTTGCAGATACTCCTCTCCAACAACTGACACGGACCAACTGGTTAGTGCAATTATTTATTTATTTCTCTGATGCCTCCATAACGTTTCAGCTCGTCCGAGCCTTGTTCACATGACATTGTACTCATGTTGAGCTTCAGTATTTAAAGTGGCAAGTGCAAATTGCAAACAATCACATGAGCGTGGCGCTCATAGACATAGAAAAAAAGTAGTTCATTAGCATTAAATATGTTGTTGCAGTGTCAGGGCTACCATAGGCTGCTATTATGTATGTAGGCATGCTTCTGTGTTTCCTCTGAGGGTTTATATGTTCAATCTCGAGTCCTCTATGTTTTTTAGAAATGTACTGCTTAAATGTAAAAGGTATGCCATGCAATAAGACCCCTTTGACCCCCTATTATCTTTTGTTTCTCATTTGTCCTTTAAAATGTGTGGGTTCCTACCCCACAGATTTATGGTTGTACCAGTTTTCGGAAATCAGCCCACTGTTTCATATATAAATATATATAAATATATTAATATAAATATAAAAATGCATAAAAAACAAATTCATAGTGTCTCATCACTATAAATGAAGGCTAAATATGGCTATAAAGGTGATCTAGTGATCACCAGTAGGTAGTTATAGTTAGGACCTATTATGCATAGGTAATCTGCAACATTCTGGAATAACTTTGGCGCTGGTTGACGAATCTTCGCGAAATTTTTAAAACTGGTGGGGCGCTCAGGTCCGCTCCTATCCTGAAAGTCTCGGGGTGATTCGTGAGGGGGGGCCGAGTAAAAAGAGGGGTCCCAAAACATGTTTTCCCAATGCAATTTTCCATAGAACCGTTCATCGCGGCTACAGCCCGAACTGCTGAATGAAATTACACCAAATTTGGCAGAAAGGTAGACCTTGGTTCAGGCTCGTGCCTTTTACTTAAATGATGTAAATCCGTTCAGCAGTTCCTGAAAAAATCAAAATCAAAATCAAATATATATCTAAGGCTGCGGTGGATCCACGCACCCTGAGCACACCCTGCCGTGCATGAGCTGTATTCTAATTGGCTGTCAACACTCCAAATCAGGAAGTGTTGGCAGCCATCTTGTGCCTCGGTAGAACTGAGGCACAAGAAACCTAATAAACAAACACGCAAAAAGCGAAAAGGGGACAGAGTAGAAATACCCTAACCCCCTATGCCGGGAAACAACCTTTACAACGCAACTTTTACAACGCACTACCATTACAACGCAACTTTTACAACGTAAAATCCATTACAATGCATGTTTTTACAACGCAGTCATTACAACGCATGACACTACATCGCACACCACTACAACGCATGTCATTACAACTCAGTTATTACAATGCATACCATTACAACGCATAAAATTACCATCCAACACTTACCCTACTGTTGCACCCCCTGGAGTTAGAATAGTAATTTTTACCCCTACACTATCCAAAACCTACCCTACTGTTGCACCCCGTGGAGTTAGAATAGTAATTTTTACCCCTACACTATCCAATACTTACCTTACATGCAATGTAATGTAATGCGTTGTAATGGTATGCGTTGTAAATGTAGTATGCGTTGTAATGGAATGCGTTGTAAAGGTAGATTTAAAGTATTCGTTGTAATGGCATGCGTTGTAATGGTGTGCGTTGTAGTGGATGTTGCGGTGTAAAAATTGCGTTGTAAAAGTATGCGTTGTAAAAGTATGTGTTGTAACATCATACATCCCCCTACTCCTGCTCAGGGGGTCCCAAAAGGAACCACAAGGTCCCCTTTTTTTTTTTTTTTTAATTGGCAATTGCTGATAAAAAAAATGAAGCACGGGCTCCCGCGCTTCAATGATAATTAGCCCCCGGGGGGTTCAAATCCCGGGGACTTATTGAAAAAAAACTCCCACACTGCCACCCCCCCGGGGTAAGGTATGAACAATTGCTGGGGGCACATGGCACATTGCCCCTATCAGCCCCGGGGACGGCCACTCCCCGGGGCTTAATAATTTAATGTTTAGAGGCCCCCGAGCCACGGGGACCGCCAGCCCTGGTTGTGGGGGCGGGGTGCCAGCTGGGACTGTGGGGGGCTTGGGGGCCCCCCACGGTCCCCAACGAAGAGTGCCAGCCCCAGGAAATGGGGTCCCCTGGGATACAAGTGGCCCGGGAGGCGGCCATGCACCCCATCCCCAAAAAGTACAATAAAAATAAATAAATTAATTAATTAAAAAGGCGGGCTCTGGAGGATGGGGTCCGCAGGGCCATAAATGGCCTAAGGAGGGGGGCAAGGCAGCTCTCTCCTATGTGTAAATTATAAAAAAGGGCCATGCCCCGGGGCATGGGGTCCCTGGGGCCAATTATGGCCTTGGGAAGGGGGGTCCCCGTCCCAAATTTTTTATTCAAAAAAATAAATTAGGGGCAGGCCCTGGGGGATGGGGTCCCCAGGGCCAAACTATTAGGAAAAGAAGGGGGCCACACAGCCCCCCTTCTTAAACTCCCCAAAAAAGAAAAAGACCGGCATTGCGCCGGAGGCCACACCCCTTCCTTGTAGCACTCTGCAAACGGACCCCCTGGTGCGTTTGCAGACGGGGAACAAATTCCCCTTGAATACTGGGTTCTCTGGGGCCAATAAGCCCACCAGGAGCCTGCACTATGCGCCAGGGGGCTGTGTTGTAGAAAGGTGTTCTGAGGCCACGCCCCTTTTTACACCTCTCTGCAACGCAGCTCTGTGGCGCTTACTGGAGGTAGCTGGTGGGCTAGTTGCACCCCAGGGACCCTCAGTATTCAAGGGGAGTTAATCCCCCAACTCAAAACACGCCACGGGGCACGTTTGCACAGTGGTAAAGGGAGGGGGAGAGTTCAAATGTGTGCGAACACACCCTGTGGCGTGGTTTAAGTTGGGGAATTAATTCCTTGTGAATCCTGAGGGTCCCAGGGGCCAACAAGCCCACCAGGTACCTGGTGATGCAGAGTATTGTAAAAAGGGGACTGGTCTCTGAACGCCTCTCTGCAATGCAGCCCCCTGGCGCATACTGGAGGTACCTGGTGGGCTAGTTGGCCCCCAGGGACCCAAAGGATTGAGGAGGAATTAATTATTTAACTTAAAACATGCCACAGGGCGTGTTTGCAGACATAGCACCTCAGGCCATGCCACCTTCCTTTACCAGTGTGCAAACGCGCCCGTGGTGCATTTTAAGTTGGGGAATTAATTCCCTTTCAATACTGAGGGTCCCTGAGGGACAAATAGCCCAACAGTTATCTCCAGTATGCGCTAGGGGTCTGCGTTGCAGACAGATGTTAAGAGGCCATGCCCCTTTTTACACAATGCAGCTCTGTGGCGCTTATTGGAGGTACCTAGTGGGCTAGTGTGATCATCCATGTGACAATCTGATACATCTGATCATACACTATTATAACCTTTCATCACTTATTATAAAATATGGAGTACCATATTTGAAACCATTGACACACCAATACAAGTTTCTAAAAACCCACTCAGTGATTCCTACATCTACACACACATCTAAACACTTACCTATAGATTCACTCATACATGCTAACAAAGGTCAATAGAACACTATTAAATGAACTTATACACCTACATCGACATTACATACCAGCACATATCCTATTCACTTATGCAGTCATTCAACTCACTTATGCAAACAATTGATCATACTTACATTTACTAAACTACACACTTATTCAAACACCACTTAATTTATTCATATAGATAGTAACTCATACTTAGTGTTATAAAATCACTATTACAAGTATACAGTTTTCGATACACTCATACAATCACTGAGTCTTATGTATACTTATTTATATACAACAACTGTCACAAACACTGCCTTTTATATTTCTACTTTGTTGGACATGTATCATTGAGAAATATATTTACTCATCACCACACCCATAAAGAGATTCACTCACCCAAACAACTGTTTCCACATATAATCTTAACCTCATATACCTACTAAATCGACTATTTACACATCTTTGGACAGTCACACACCGCCCACCCAATCACACACATTCACTATCCCATACAATTACTCACTTAAGTATTTAATAACTAATATAGACTTCCACATAGCTAGGAACCAACTTATGTAGTAGTTTACACAACAAGAGATAAAGTGATACAGATATGCACACAGTTTAATCACTATCCTATATATTTAGTGAGACACTTTAAATTAGTCAATTAGACAGTCAATCACACTGCTACTAAATCCTCCATCCAGACACTTATACATCCACTCAGTCTTCAATGCAGATTGCTATATATATAATACATTTTTAAATATCGAACCAAACCACATTCACTGGATGATGTCATCAGTGATGTCATCAGTGATGTCATTTGAGATGGCATCAGTGATGTCATCAGTGATGTCACTGACCATGTCATGAATGATGTAATGTGTGACATCATCACCAGTGGATTGCGGGCGCGAGAGTTACAGTTAATACAACTAAGTATAACGGAGGAATTTCAATGGTTTTGTGAAATGTCCAGCTAACTATAACACCCCTAAAACCTATGGTTTTTTCAGTGAATTTCTAAGGTTTTTTAAATGCTAATCCCTAACTATAACCTGCCTGAAACCTATGGTTTTTTCAGTGAATACAGATATAGATATATAGAGAGAGATCTGTAACAGGCAATTATTATCCAGTGATTGTGTGAGTGATGATTGAACTACAACTGTGGGTTGAACTATACTGTTGGACCTTTCTAGGGATGATTGCTTTTGCAATGTATAGGACATGAGTGATGGGCGATCCATTTTTCCCTTGGAGGTGATTGGCCCCTTTTAATTGTAGAGTCCTCTCATTTTCACTGATTCTTATGAGACCAGGAAAGTCACTTTAGCTTACAAGCAAAAACTTTGGAAAAATGCTGAAATTCTGTTTCTCTACTTGTTCTTCAACAGCGTCTATCTTGCTCAGGTCATGATGACCGGTCTGGGACGGAATTACTTGGAGTCAGGAGGAGGATGGAAGAATGCAATGCGGGAGTGGAGGGACTACCTCATCAACAGCTAAAAGCAAGAAGATATCATCTTCAGTTCAAAGGTAAACCAAGTGTCTGAGGCCTAGTACTCAGATATGTGGAATGGTACAGAGGTGTGTTGATTTGTGAAATGCTTTGTGTGCATGTGTGTGTGTGTGTGCATGTGTGTGTGTGTGTTGGACTTGTGGCAAAAGGTACACTTTGAGTACCCTACTTGTTTTGTTTGCTCTGCCTCTGAGTCTTCTTGATACATTCCTCATGAAGCTTAACTTCCTTATGTCCTTCTCCTTGACTCTAAAATTCAGTTATTGCTTTACAACCACAAGCCTTCTAGTCTTCTGCAAGAACAAAAGGTGAGAGATGAGCTCAACACTTCTGCTTACCTCCTTGACCAGTCCAGACAGGTACCCAAGAGTGATGGACATTCCCTAGGAGAATGCAGATGCACCACATAATTTAGCAATAGAGCATTAATTGTATTTTAACAATCATATTTGGAGGACAGGGAAGGTGGGTTCACTCCCATCCTAGAAGACAGAACATTTAAATATCTGATCGCTTGTGTCTCGGGGCAGAAGGACTGTTTTCAAAACATTTAACTTCACACTGTCATACTAATTTCTTTCTTTTCTTCCACAACAAATTGATGACAAATGTGGTGCTGCTCATCGCCCAGATGAATGTTGTCCTTGCATAGTGTCAAACCTTTCCCATATCCCTTTTCCCATCAATTCATCAAACCGCAAACCCTGCGTGGTTTATTGAGGTGTGGCTTAATTTACACCATCAATGGATCACACAAGTCTTCGGGCGGATGTGGGAATAGCAATACCAACTTACTGCAGGATCTTCTAAGCAATAGCCCACACTGCATGAAAAGTGATCCAGATTTTAGATATAGAATGAAGAACATCAGCTGTCAGCATCATCATTCATGCCTTGTGCTGCGTAACCATAAACGTCTAACTTAAGCTTGTCCACTCCAGACCGTGAGTCAATTTTTTATGACTCGAGGATTTAAGTTACTACTAACCCTGGGCATAGTGTGCGTAGTGGGGCTACGCGAAGCTACGCAAAGCTACGCAAAGCTACGCAAAGTGGGCGAGAAACTACGCCCACCTGCGCACTTCGCGTAGCCCCACTACGCGCCACATGCCCCCTTCCCCTACATACATAATTTTATTATATGGGCACATCTAAATAAATAAAAGGCACTTACCTTGTCTGCGGCGTACCGGGGCTCCCTCTGCTCGTTCACGCCGCCGTCTGCTAACCAATGCGCATGCGCGGACGGGCAGAGGGAGGGAGGCCCGGGACGCTGCGGACAAGGTAAGTGCCTTTTATTTATTTAGATGTGCCCATTTAATTAAATTAGGTATGTTCGGGAGGGCGGGAGGGAGGGGGGTGGCGGGCAACTTCGCTACGCCCAAGGAGTGGGCATAGTGTTGCCTGCTTTGCCTACTTTGCAAAGGGTGAAGTAGGCAACACAATGCCCACTTCGTGGGCGTAGCGAAGTCCTTCGCCCAGGGTTAGTTACTACTACCTCCCCATTAAACAAAAATGACTACTATTGCTATTTTTTGTTACTTTATCACTATCATGAAATCTTGTTGTGTCATCATGTAGTACTATGGTGTCATTTATTTTTTACGTTTTGATATAACCCACTCAGGCTTTTTATTTCAATGTAGTTGCCTACAATTGATAATCATTAACATTAATTCTACACTTGGAGCTTACCTGGTTGGAACTGGAAGTGAAACCCCGCTTGTGAAGTTGTGATTTCTTCCCACTTATTGCTTCATCTATATTCAGATAAGACAACAATGGGGTGAAGTGAACTAGTTAACTTAGTAAGTAAGTAACTAACTGCTACTATCATTTATCTGGGTTGTTGTAGACAATATAGTTCATGGCAGCATCTCCCCTAAAGGTCAAAATAGTTAGGGAGGTATAGCTCTATAGCTAAACAGTACACTCTTCCTCACATGTACATAAACAGGCTGTGTAAAAAAACTGAAGGCAGCAATGCAAAGCAAAAGTATGCAGTGTGAATTACCAAGATGGCCACCGAGTAGGAGCTTCTCCACTGAGCTCCTGTGTTGGGGAATACTTAATCAGTATTTATCCCCTGGGTACCTGGCCATCCGACCAATCCGACCATATTATTGCAACCAGTAATTAATATCGCAAGAACATTGAAAGAATCCTGAAGAAAACTTGTTACTAACGACTTACCCCTGGACTCGGCGAGGATTCGATGTGACTGATCCTCCACTCTCCCCGGCTTCATCAAAAACCTGCACTGAAGGTCCCTGCAGCTCCCGGACTGAGCCGACCGCTCCCCGGTCGAGAGGACTGCACCAGTGAGTCTCGGACACCGATGCCTGGGGCTGAGACCGTTGTGGCTTTGTGGTCGTCGCCTGGAACTTGAGGCCTCCAGATTACGCCTAGTCTGCCTCGAGCCCCCCCCCCCCGAGGACGGCACTTAGGGTGAACCCGCTGATCTATGCCGGCGCTTACAGCTGACTGAGGCCCGTTGACTAGGGCCGGCCGAGGCTCCTCAGCCCTCGCCTCGCCTATGGCTGACGACCAGGGCAGCTGAAATCTACTGGAGGCCGTCCAAGACCTTCCGTCTGAGGCCTATCGTGACTCCCCAGCCCGCGACTCGCCTGAGGCTTGACGATCGAGACCAAGGTTGAGCCCGTTGAGAGTGGTGCCTCCTCTGCTTGGTGCTGGGCCTGATGTGGCCTTGCATAGGCCGCCTGGATTTTGAGGCCTCGGAAGCTCGTCTTTGATGCCCTGAGCCCCCCGAGGAAGGCGCCTGAAGGGGCCCACTGGAATCTGTGGCTTTTCTTGAGGCCTACTGGGGCCTGCTGAGAATCCCGTGCCCTCGTCTCGCCTGGGGATGACGGTCAGGGCCGCTGAGGTCATCAAGGTCCCTTGAGACCGACTGGGGCCTGCCGTTTGAGGCCTGTCGTGGCTCCCCGGCCTGCGCCTCGCCCGAGGTTTGACGATCGGGACAGGCCGAGACTCCCCGGCCCTCACCTCGACTAAGGCTAACGACCAGGGCCACTAGAATCTATGAAAGGCAGACCGAGGCCTGCTGTCTTGGGCTTATCGTGACTCTCCAGCCAACGCCTTGCCTGAAGCCTGACGATCGAGAGCCTGTTGAGCTAAGGTAAGCCCATTGAGAGTGGCGCCTTCTTCTGCCTGGAGTTGGGCCTGATGTGGCCTTGCGTTCGCCGCCTTGAACCCGAGGCCTCTGAGTCCCCGCCTCTGCCTCTGCCTTTGAGACCGAGCCCCCCGAGGCCGGTGCCTGGGGTGAGCCCGCTGTGATTTGCAAGATCTCTTGCAGACGACTGAGACCTGGTGATTGGGGCCTGCCATGACTTCCCAGGCCTCGCCTCACCAGAGGCTGAGGATCGGGGCCGCTGGAGTACTCAACGTCGCTTACAGCTGACTGAGACCCGCCGTCAGAGGCCGGTCGTGACTCCCCAGCCCGCGCCTCACCTGATGTTTAACGGTCGGGCCTGTGATCCTTGATGAGCCTATTGATGGTCACACCTTGATTTCCCTTGGCCCCCTGAGGCTGGCGCCTTTGAGGTGAACCCGCAGCCCGTGATCCTGGGTGAGCACGTTGATGGTCGCACCTTGACTGCCCTTTACGCACCGAGGCCGGCGCCTTGAGCCCGCTGAAATCCACAACATTACTTGAGGCAGACTGAGGCCTCCCGACTGAGGCCTGCTGAAACTCCCCAGTCCTTGCCCGGTTTGGGGGCTGATGATCAGGGCCTAGATGAACCTGATGAAAATAGACCAGATGTAGCTTGAGGCTATGCGAGACCTGCCGATTGGGGCCTGCCGGAACTCACTAACCCTCTCATTGCCTGGGGCTGATGATCAGAGCCCCATGACCCCGAGTTAAGCCCGCTAATTGGGCCCGATGTTGCCTGAAACCTATTGAGGCAAGCCATTTGAAACATGCGGGGTTTTCCTAGTCTTCGCCTTGCCTGAGACCGATGATCGGACCCACACAACAAAGTCCCTGCCGTGATCGTCCGCCAAGGGCTCAAGTCGCCTAGACTCTGGGGGATCCCACCACACACCGAAGAGAAGACCCGCAAGGCACTGCCCCTTGATCGGCAACAGGAACCTGGTGGGTCATGCATTACCCTCCCCCTCTTTACTCACCTGAGGTGAATGCCGGAATTGGGCCTGCCATAAAACCCTCCAACCAACACAATGAGCAACAGTTCCCCACTGCTCACCCCAAGATCCATTGTACCAGGACTCCCCTGAGATCACCTGAGGCCTCCTGGGACCCCTCAATCCTCTACACATCTAAGACTGACACCAAAATTGGGCCATTGTAGCCCCCTGGATCGTCGCCTGTGAACTGATAGGCAGGTCTGAGCAATGGCTCCACGCGCCACACTGAGACCTCATGAGCTCAGGGCCTCATTTGGGCCCACTGAGACCCTTTGATGAATAGTTGCCTCGTAATAGCGTGAGGCTGTCACTCTATAATGTGTGATTAAGATCTGCAAGTACCCCTTCTAACCTTGCTTTGTTCAGTCAGTATATAATGTGTGAATCAGTGTCAATCAGTATATAATGTGTGATATATGGTTATCTTGCTAGCCTGGGCAATTAGATCTACCTTTCTTTGCTCTATATTGGCAACTTACCAAATCTTAATATTCCCCGTCCTACCCTACCTCTGCCCCCAAATCTCCCTTTCCCCCCTCCAACCCTGCCAATCCTCTACTCTACCTATCCCCCTCCCCGGGTTTGATGCAGTGACTACCAAAAACTCATCCCCTCCCCCTTCCCACTCCCTATCCCTTCGCACTCTTACCTTAAGCCCCCTTCTTCTAAAAATTGTCCTCCATCTCTTCGCTCTCTCCCTTTTCTCCCCCAGCCAAACCTCACCACCATGCCCCGCCTTAATACCACCCACACACCACCCCCACTTATTACCCAACCGACAAACAGTCCGCCCTCACGAAACATGGACCCAACTCCTGGACCATTCCATATCCTCCCAACCTCTCGGAAAATGCCAAAAAGATACTCAAACATACATTTTTAATCCGACATCCTGAAACCCTAATTGAAGACAAGTACCACAGCTCCAGGTCCCCTATTAAAACTAACTATATTTTCTACACCAAACGCTCCTCCAAATGGAAGAGCACCTTTTTAAACCACCTCCCAGTATGTAGCGCAATCAAAATTCCTCACGGTTTCAAACTTGCCACTTCTCCTACCTCGTTTTTCCCTGGTGAAATAACCATCTCCATCTACAGAACTGGAAATATCCTGATCCAAGCCTCTGAACAGCACCTCCTTAACTCCTAGCCCACTCTCCGCTCTGGAACCATCCCCCCACTACTCCTCTAATACACTCCTCCAAATTCCCATGTCCCCCAATGACCGGACACCTCCACCATCCAACCATCTCCCCAGTACCCCTCCTCCCCTTCTAAACCGTCCCCTAACGACCATAACCCCCATGTCCTTGTCCCTTCCTCCACTAATGACACTTATAAGTCACACTCACTCGAACCCTCCCCTGACACAATCCAATACCTTCTCCCCACTCCAGCTCCCTTTCCCACCTACTCCCAACTCTCCTCCACCTCCCAGAGACAAACACCACTCCCCCATGACACTCCTACCCGTAATGACACATCCCCCTCCGTAACTCCTGTTATACCCACCTCTCTGGAAACATCCCCCTTCTCCTCTAACACACTCCTCCAAACGTCCATGTCCCCAAATGACCCTCCACCTCCAACACCCTATCACCTCCCTAACACCCCGCTCCCCTTACAAACTATCCCTTAACGACCGTTACCCCTCAGGTCCTTGCCTCCTCCTCCTCAAACCTCACATCCACCCACTACGCCGATACCTCATCCCCTCTTGCACCTCACATGCTCCCCTCACCTCCCCCTTCCCCCTCACTCCCCTCCAAGCCATCACACATCATTCCCATCCCTCCCTCCCAATACCGGGCTGTACTAAGCATGGGCGGATTTTGCGGATCCACAATCCGCGGATTTGCGGATTTGCGGATCATGGATCCGCAAAATCGGCGGATTTTGCGGATTTGCGGATCCGTGGATTTGGGGCGGGGCTTCCATGCGAGTGCACATGCCTCTTGTGTGTTTAAAAGGTCTGAGACCGAACAGAGCAGTAAATGAAGAGACAGAAGCTCCTGGTCACAGGAACAGCAAAGGGATTGTGCTCGTGAAAGTCAAGGATGCAAAGGTCTCTATCCAACATCACAGCTGATTTTCGACGGTAGATTTGGGAAGAAGGCACACCTGCCCAGCCTCGATGACGAGTCACTGAATTTGAGCTTCAACTAGTTCCAGCGACCATGTGTGTGTTACTATGCAATCGCCCCGAAGGGCGCAGGGGTCCCTTGGGTGAGCTGTCCATCATAGTGGGTCAATGGCGGGAAGACGGTGCACAACGCGAGTGTGTGGGCGGGGCTTCCATGCGAGTGCACATGCTTCTTGTGTGTTTAAAAGGTCTGAGACCGAACAGAGCAGTAAATGAAGAGACAGAAGCTCCTGGTCACAGGAACAGCAAAAGGATTGCGCTCGTGAAAGTCGAGGATGCAAAGGCCTCTATCCAGCATCACAGCTGATTTTCGACAGTAGATTTGGGAAAAGAAAGCACACCAGCCTGGCCTGTTGTAACTATTTTACGATGGCGCCGGCAAGCTGCCAGCGTCATCCTAAAATAGTTACTAAATTAGCTTCAACAGGAAGCTCTAATAGATAAAATCGAGCACCTGCTTTATTTTATCTATTAGAGCTTTCTGTTGAAGCTAACTTAGTAACTATTTTAGGATGGCGCTGGCAGCTTGCCGGCACCATCGTAAAATAGTAACAACAGGCCAGGCTTCAACTTTTGCCCCCGGATCCGCCGCTCGCAGATTTGCGAATTCTCGGTAAATTCGCGGGAGATTCGCGGATCGCGAATTTACCGAAAATTCGCAAAATCCGCGAGCGGAACGGATTTTGCGCTCATACTTAGGCTGTACTACCCTCCCCTTCCCTGGCATCCCACACTCCTCATTCAAACGCAGATCTACCCACATTATTCCTGCTGATGAACCGCTCACTCCAGGATGTCAACCTCCTCTCCCTAGCCACTCCGTCCCTAACTCCCCCTCCACTCCAGCCACCTCCACTTCCCTCCTTTTTAACCTCATCCAGACACTTCATAACTTGGACTATGATCTCGTTACCCTAGCTACTGAATTTACCCTACTCAGAAAAGATTTCAATCGGTTCAAATCCTACAAACCCATAGCCCAGCCCTTTTGGCCCCGCCCCCAAGTGCTAACCCTCGAAAACATTTAGTTCCCAAACATGGGTTAACAACGCCTCTTCTCACCCGCTCTCACAGACCCCTTCGAACCTCTAATACCTACTCCGCTCCTGACGTCTCTGCCCTCTGCCACACCTACCTTAACAATCCCCCACCTAAATAACCTTCCCCCTCTCACTCTAAAATCTCTGTTATCTTGGAGACCGGCAGAATCCCTGAGCCTCCTAGCTCCCCTAGACCCCCCTCAGCTCACCAGCATTCAATTTCTCCCCCATCACCAACCCCAAACCCCTTACCTGCATGCTCGTGAACTGCCGATCAGCTGTCCGACTTGCAACAGAAATCTCAGAAACCATTCTTAACGAAGGTACCGACATCGCCTTCCTCACTGAAACCTGGCTCAAAGACCATTCGACACCCATTATCGACCTTCTGACCCCCCCCGCTACTCTATTCTCAGAAGAGACAGACCTGAAAAATAGGGGGTGGTCTAGCAATCATTTTTAAAGAATAACTACAACTCTCAACTATTAATAACACTGACTACACAACCTTAGAATACTTAGGAGCCGAACAGAAAATGAAATGCTCCCCCCCAATGTGACTGCATAAAATCTATCATCCTCCTGGTGAACCCCTTCCCTTTGCAGAAGAGTTTTCTGACCTCCTAACTAAATCGCTACTTTCTAGCACCAAAAACCTCTTCCTAGGAGATCTTAACCTCCACTGGAACGAACATGATGACCCTGCAATCAACCGTATCAATAACATCCTTAAGATTAGCGACCTCAAGCACCTATGCCACTCCCCTACTCACGCCAAAGGAGCTATCCTAGACGCTATCATCTCCAACCCAGAACTTACCTCCCTATCCAACATCATCCCCGTTGACTGGTCTGACCACCATCTCATTCTGTTCACAATCTCACCCCCAGCCCCTCCTGCCTCTACAAAAATCAATAAAGCTACAATTGTAACCAGAAATTTTAAACAAATCCCACCTGGTGCACTGGAACATAAACTCCAATCCCATCTTAGTCTCACCCCGCCCTCTTCAAATGCTAATGAACTCACTGTGCATTTCAACAAAACTGTTTCGGACGTGTAAGACCAACTTGCCCCTCTGAAAACTAAAACATTAAAAAAGCCCCCTCTAAATCATGGTTCACCCTAGACCTTAATAAAGAAAGACGCTCGCTGAGATTGGCGGAAAGAACGTGGAGACAACACCCTTCCCCATCCCACCTTGCCCTCCTTAGAACTGCGAGATCCTCTTACAAAAAACACATTGTTTACGAAAAAGCACCATTCTTTTGTCTACAACTCTCTCTTGTCAAAAACAGACCTAGTAAACTGTTCAACATTATTAGAATTCAAACCGCCCCTGCACCCCTTAACCCGGTGGCCTCCATTAACAAATGTGAAGAAATGGCCAACTTTTTCAGTGAAAAAATCACAAAACTCAACAGTGCTTTCCTTGATACCCAACTCTTGCCCATCCCTCAACCTCCCATGAATACCACACCTCTTCCACCACTCCCCTTCAACACATTCCTGACCCCCTTACTCCCCCTCCCTTCTCTTACACCTCCTGAACCCATTACTCTTCCGCTTAAAAATAATGCCTCATGGCTTAATTTCCACCCTGTCTCTGAACGTAATGTCTTTAACATCTTAGAAAAAATCTAATCTTCCTCCCACACCAAAGACCCTCTCCCTTCCGCACTCATCCAAGATCTCATACATATCATTTTCCCCTACTCGACCAAAATCATCAACACCTCCCTCTCAACGGGGAGTGTCCCCATCTCCCTTCAACTCGGGCAAAACACTCCCATCCCCCAAATTCCCAAAGCTGACTCCAATGACCCTAACAATCTCCGCCCCATCTCCAACCTCCCCCTCCTCTCCAAAGCCCTGGGAAAATGCACCCTATTCAACAGGAAAAACACATTGACACATTCAACCTGCTTGACCCCCTTCAATCTGGCTTCCGTAAAGGTTGCAGTACGGAAACCGCGCTTCTCAACATAGTCGATGATATTCACCTAGCCCTGGACAAGGGAGAGACCTATCTACTCATCCTTCTTGACCTTTCTGCGGCATTTGACACAGTTTACCACCCAACCCTACTCAACACACTCAAAAATCGCTTCAGCCTCCATGGCACTGTCATGAACTGGTCCACCTCCTACCTCCAACATAGAACCCAACAAATTAAAATTCAAAACTGCCTCTCTAGCCCAACCTCTGGCTCCCTTCGTGTCCCTCAAGGATCCATCCTCTCTCCTGCCCTTTTTAACCTCTTTATGGAACCCCTTATCCGGATATTCAAACAAGAAAAAATCAACTTCCACCCGTATGCTGACGACACCCAACTGTACTATAAAATAAAATCCCATGCTGATATCCTGCACCTTAACACTGTCTTAACCAAGATCCAAACTGGGTTCCACAACAACCATCTGAAATTCAACCCTAACAAAACTGAGATCATCCTCTTCTCTCCCAAAAACAATCCTCTCCCCATTCAATCATGAATCGCTGACCTTAACGCGCTAAACTGCTCTTACTCCCTCGCTGAATCTGTTAAATCACTCGGCATCACCATCAACAATAAACTCACACTAAATTCCCATGTTAAGAACTCAGCAAAAAAAGTGCACTCTTCACTCTCTGGCATCTCAAAAAAATCAAACCTTTTATTCCAGCTGAAGACTTCAAACTAATTATCCAGTCTCTTGTTCTAGCCAAAATCGACTATGGTATGCTCCTTCTCTCTGGCACCCCCAAAACCCACCTGGCCCCCATCAAATCTGTTCTCAACCTCGCTGCCAGACTAACAACAAACTGTGAATGCTTTGACCACCTCTCCCCTGCCCTCAAGTCCCTCAAGTGGCTTCCCATCGAAGGCAGATTCTCCTATAAAATTGCCTGTATTACTCACAAAACCCTTTACCTGAAGACCCCATCCTACCTCACATATAAACTTAAAAAAGCTGGCTGTGCCCGAACACTGAGAAGCACCAACACTCTTCTTCTCATACCCCCTACTTAAAAAAACTGCCTCGAAGTCCCGCTCCTTCTCTGGCAAGTCCCCAACCATTTGGAATGCCCTTTCCAATGATCTTCGATGCAACCCCTCCTATTCCAGCTTCAAAAGAGATCTTAAAATTCATTTTCTCACAAAATTTTGGGGAAACTAAATCCCTGATCTTCTTTTTGAGTACCTCTCCTCCTCCCTCCTTAGGCTACTCCGCCTTCCCCATGACTCATCACCCCCTTTTTGATGCCTCCCTCACCTCCCTCCCCTTACTTTACCAACCCCCCACTACCTATTATGTCCTCTGAATCCTCCTTGGCGTACTGTTAAATTACTATTTATAATAACATTCTGGTTCTTGCAATTTGCTTCTCTGTTTCATCCTATATGTACTTCTACTCACTATGTATCCTAAATTACTCCCTGTATTTTTATTTTTGTTTGACTGCCTGTATTGCCCATTTTGTTTAACTGCCATGATTGTTTTTTATTGTTTACTTCCATTGCTGATGTAAAGTGCTCTGATACCCTCGGGTGGAGCTAGCACTATATAAAACTTTCCAAATAAAATAAATAAATAAATAAACTACTCCAGGCATATATTTCATTTACATAACATAGTTTTCCCCTTTTTTAACATAGGCACCCACCTTCTCTACCCACTCAACATGCCCACCCCTCTCCCCAATCAAACTGACCCAAGGCCCAATGTCCCAAAGTTCAAAATGTCCTAAGAAAGTGAAACCCACTCCCAACTCCCATGCCCACAATCTTCAACCAGCAACAACAAGTCCCTCCCACAAATGTATTTATTTTTAAATGGCTAAAAGACAGCATTCTGGATGTTGGTCCAGCGGTGGTTCTGGCTGTGCTCCATTCTGGTGAGCCAGCTCTCAACAGTGTCCAGCTGCTGCAGTATATCGTGCAGCAAGGGCCTGGTGTCAGTGTGGGAGGGGGTGGCATCAGTTGATGATGTCAGCTGACGGAGGTGCCAGAGATGGGATGGCTGGGAGGCTGGAGGCTGAGAGGGATCGGCTGCACTGGGACCCGGATGAGAGACATTTTTTTCCTCTTCTAGGACCACCAGCAGCCGGTATCCTCACTGGATATGCTTGGGCTTCTGCCACCACAGATGGACCGCTATCTTGGGCCTATTGCATCCTATGGGTCTTCCAATAGGAGCAGCTATATTAAGAAAAACAAAAAGAAAAAAGACTAATTGTAAATAATGCTCTGTGCAAACAATTATTTTATATTACTGGGCGACACAGTAGCAGTACAATGCTGGTTCCCTAGGGCAATTGGAATTTGATTTGATTATGATTAGGCGAGTCACAAGGCCTATTTTGTTTTACCCCCACATGCCTTGCCTAAAAACTAATGACTGTGTGGCAGAAAAGTATTAAGGCAGAATAACACCAGATAACAAACTGTGATTTATTGTTTTTCTCCTAAAGGCTTTTCAAGTAATTCCAACAGACACTTTGAGTGGAAAAATAAATTACCTCTCATTTATGAGTACAACATTTGAGTGCTCTATTGTCCCCACAGAAGATATCCCAGGGGCTGAAGCTCTTGGATTCTGGTTGACTATTTCACCAGCCCAATCTTGCGTGGGTTTGTTAGTGTACAGGCCCCCTGGGCCTATTGGGTCCTTTCACGAGGGGCTATATTCTGTGATTTCGGCTTTGAGTGTGCAGTTTAAGCACTGCGTACTTCTTGGCGACTTTTACATCAACATGAATATGACGGATGCAACTGATACCATCAAGCTGCTAGACACCACCAAACCTCTGGGCTTGTTACCTTATTTGGCTTCCCCTACCCACAATGAGGGGCATATGCTCGACCAGATTTTCTCTACAACTCCCATCACAGTTGCCCTCCCTCAACCTGTGCTGTGGTCTGACCAATTTTTGGTCAACTTTGCTATTCAACATAAATCAAGTCCCTCGGCTAGAGGAACTGGTTCTATCTCCCCGCCTTCGTGTGCCTTTCATAATGTTTCTTCTGATATGGTCGCGCAGTATCTGTTGTCACATCCGTGCCAGTCAATAGGCGATTTGGAACAGGATCTGGACTTCTTTCAAACATGGTTAGCGCAGTGCCTTAAGGAGCTGGCCCCTCCTCAGCGGAAGCTTAGGAACTCTCAGCGCGCCTCGGCGCCTTGGTTTACGAACGAGCTTGGCGCTCAAACTGTGATGAGCCCCTTAAGGAGGTTTACAAGCAGTGCGTTAAGGTTTACCACAAGGGTATTTTCGTGAAAAAGAGATTGTACTTTGCTAGGAGGATTGAGGAGGCCTCTAATACCAGCAAAGAAATGTTCCTGATTGTAAAAGAATTTACTTCTCCGGCCTCTATCACTCCTAAACGCTCCTTCTCGAAGTCCTGGGTCACCCAATTGGCAAGCTTCTTTGCTAATAAGATCAGCAGTATCCAGGCAACTTTCCATCCAGCTGCAGTGACAGCAAACTCCACCATGGCTCAGCCCCCCCTCCAACTTTCGCCGGGGCAGCCCTATCTTGCTAATTTTCCTCCTATTGCATCACAAGACTCGCTTGAGATTCTATCTAAGATGCGATCGGGGTCACCTTTGGACCCCTGTCCGGCCAAGCACCTTGCCAGATTGGCACATGTGATTAACCCTATGATCAATCCAATTTTGAATCACTCCCTTGAGACAGGAGTCGTGCCTTCAGCTTGGAAGGAAGCCTTGGTCCTTTCCCTTCTAAAGAACCCGTCACTAGATCCAGCCTCACATGCCAATTACCATCCCATTTCGTTGCTCCCGGTTCTGGCTAAGGTGACTGAGAAGCATGTGCAGGCAGTCTTGGCGGATTTTGTGGAATCTCATGGCATCCTCCATTATACTCAGTCTGGTTTTCGGGCCAACATGAGTACGGAGACGGCACTGCTTGAGGTGTCGGAAGCGATCAAGGAGGTCCAGGATAATGGAGGAAAGGCACTGCTGGTGTTGTTAGATCTGTCGGCGGCCTTTGAAACCGTTCCTCATGACCGTCTCTTGGCTAGACTCTTGGAGATTGGGGTAAGGGGAACGGTGTTTAGGTGGTTCGAGTCCTTTCTCTCGAACTGGCAACAGACAGTCTGGGCCCGCCGTACTCGGCTGCAGTGCCGCCATTGGAGGTGGGAGTTCCCCAGGGGTCGATTCTAAGTCCCACTCTTTTCAATATCTAAATGTCCCCGTTGGCGGCGCTGGCTGAGGCTTGCGGTGCCCAGATTGCCTCATAAGCCGATGACACCCAGCTTCTTTTCACCTGCAATAAGAACAGGGACTTTGATGGAGAGCTTATTAAGAACTGCCTGGGTGCTGTGTTCGGTTGGTTTTACTTAAACCAGCTGAAATGTAACCCAGAAAAATCTGAGGTCCTCTTCTTTGGGTGTCCACCGGACCCACGCTGGAAGCCTTGGTGACCGGTTGAAATCCTCTGACGAGACGGAGATGGCAAAGAATCTTTTTTTTTTTTTAAACCACAGATTCTGGGCCTGGTGGGCCAATGCTTCAGGATACTGAGAATGCTCAGGAAATTCCGTCCGTTCCTATCCATTGCCCACAGGAAAAGCACAGTGCAAGCCTTGGTAGGATCCAGGCTTGATTACGCCAACGTGCTCTACCTCGGCCTCCCTGATTATCTTCTCTCGCGTCTGCAGGTGGTGCAGAACGTGGCCGCTCATGCAATCTTCGGCTTTGGCCGGAGGTCTCACGTTGCGGGCCTGTTGAAATCCCTCCATTGGCTTCCGATACGGAAACGCATCGAGTTTAAGACGCTGACCATGGCATTCAAGGCACTCCACGGCTCTGGGGCAGGCTACCTAAGGAAGCGGTTGGGATTTCACGTTCCTCCTAGAGCACTTCGCTCTGCGTCCCTTTCATTGGCTACTATCCCGGCAGTCAGGCGTGCTCGCATCGGGGGTCGCTCTTTTAGATATCTTGCTGCCCGTGCCTGGAATGCACTGCCACTGTCATTAAGAAAATGCGCGACTCTATTGTCTTTTAGGATGGAGCTAAAGACGTGACTGTTTTGCAATTAACTCCCCTCTGCTGTGATGGCTGTGTTGTGTTGGGTCTGACAGCGCCGGGACACTCGGTTCGAGTAGCTGAGCGCTTAATAAAACTCTATATAACATAACATTATAGAATACAAGTTGTGTGTTGTTTTTAAATTAATAGAACCATGCTCATTGCTATCCCACAACATTTTAAAACATTTGCTTTCCAAACTAGACAACTAAAATGTATTAATTTCGAACGGGATAGTCCTGAATATGCATAGCACATTTGGCAAGATGCACATTGCTCCTTCCAAAAAGTGATAGGTGCAAATCATCCAATCTCTCAAGATCTCACTTAATATTGTCTAATATTAGTGCCATATTAATTTCCACCATCTTGTCCAGGGTTACTGTATGTTTAACGTCAAAATACACTGCATCAGCTACCACCCGAGGATAAACAAATCTTACACCGATGTGAATAAAACCTGTGTTTTGCTCTCATTCAATTTATATCTGGAGCACGCCCCACAATGCCTGACTAGAGCCTCAAACTCAGGAAATGTAGCAGATGGCTATGTCATGTGCATATGTGAGGACCATATACTCCACCTGGTTGGCAATAACAGGATTAATATTCAGACTCATCTCCAGCTTTCCTATAAAATGGTCAACGTATAATACAAATAACAATGGGGAGCAAGAGCATCCTTGCCTTGTACGCCTTGAGATTATAATACCCTCAGATTCTTGCCCGATTATTCGGATGAAAGCCCTCAGCGTCTTGTAAAGGGCCCTAATAACCCCCCAAAAAATGTTTTTGAAAGCCTTTCACTCTAGCAATGTCCACAAAAACTGCCATGACACACCGTCATACACCTTCCTAGCATCTAATAAGGCTGAGTCAAGTGTTGACCCTGATACTCGAGCCATATCGAATAGAGTGATGACTCTCTTGACATGATCCACTGTGCTTTGCACGTAATAAAGCTGTGCTGCCAGAATGAGACCAATGGAACAATACCTTTTCCCAACCTATTTGCAGATACCATTGAATAAATCTTCCCATCACGATTTATTGGGGAATTTGGTCTATATGACTCTGGCCGCATAGCTGGTTTACCTTTCTTTTTAAACGTGATAGTCTCCCAGGAAACTGGAATTATCCCAGATTGTGCCTGAGGGAAGGTCTGTAACATATCTTGTTGTATCTCTTCTTAAAAGAGTCTAAAAAATTCCCCTGGTAAATTATTAGGACCCATGCTACCCTCATTGCCAAAGAATGCATTGTCTTATATACCTCCTCCAAAGTTAATGGAGCTTCTAAAATGGCTTTTTCTCCCTTGCTTAGATTGATTGTATCTAAACCCATAAAAAACGTCCAAAGCCATCCTCCGGGGATTCTGCCTCTTCAGTATATAAGCCTTCATATAACTCCCTAAAATTCCTGAGGATACAGGTCACCAACTCAAACAACTGCCCTGTCTGATACTCTATAGCGGATATCTTAATTTCAACCTCCTTCTACCTGATTCATTTGGCCAGGAGCAGGTCAGTGTTTTTGCCAAACTCGTAACATTCCGACCTATATTGATATATTTAGCTTCCACCTCAAAGCCAAAATGCTGACTAATTTTAGATTATAAAATCACTATCTCCAGCTTGGATTCCTGAAAATCAGCACCCCTTACAACCCTCTGGGTAGGTTCACCTTCTGCTAAGGACAATTGGTGTTACAGCATCTGAATTTCACTCTGCTTCAGTTTTCGATGCTGAAGAGAAAAGCTGAGGGTCGCCCCCTGACTCATGCCTTTAGAGCATCCCATACCATACCAACTTAGGCCCTCCCTCATTACTCCCTAGAAACTCTTGGATCCATTTAGTCATATGATTCCTATAGGATGCATCCAGCAAAAGCTTCTTATCAAAAGTCAAAGATCTCCTGTTTCTCGTGATGTCTGCAGTCGGGATTTCCAATACAAGGAGATATGAACTGTTATAGGCCTTGGAAAAATCTCTATCCCAGCCTGTGAGAGCAATGGAAACAAAATGTAGTCCAACCAGACTAGTTTATTGTGCGGGGTTGAGTAAAATGTGCTGGTACATTATTTACTACCTGTCATTTCTGCCCCGTGGGGATAGTTCCCTTTTTTAAATTATTTTAAATGGCCAGGAACCAATATACAATAATACTTTACAATTCATAATTCAATTTAATTAATTCCATACAAATTATAGATTGCGCCTTATAAAACCTTACAAATACATAATACATGATTTACTGTGGTTATCTAAAGCTGATGGAATCGCTTGACATTTGTAGAAATTCGCACAACATTAAGATCCATTAAAAGGCAAAATACTAAAAAGATATGAACATTTTACAGAGGAAAAATATATACAACAGGTTGTCGATTCTGGGATGCCGCCGAATATTGTGGACTCCATTACATAGCAAATTTCAGATCCTGTACCAGTTCCACCTAAGCATCTATCCCACTCCCTCCCTACCGCTAGTGGCTGAGCGCTGAATATTATCTCTCCACCTCGCTAAGGGTTCCCAGATTGTCAGGCCCAACTTCCTCACCTCCCTTCCTCGACTCATGTAGAGTGTAGACTCCTGGTTATGAACCCCTAGGAAGCGAGCTAACCACATTTGAAAGCTGGGAGGTTCGACATCCTGCCACCCCGATGCTAAGAGTATCCTGAGGACTGCTGCACATAAAAATACGAAATATTCTTCCTCCTTTCCTAAACCCAAACAATTATTGTGACCCAGTAACATCAGGGTAGGGGATAGGTTGATCTTGTGCCCTAGCAGCCCCACCCAAAACACTACCATCTCTTTTTTAATTGATCGTAACCTCTCGCAGTCATGGAACATGTGGATCAAGGTGGCTGGACCTTCGCCGCACATGGGCACTTATCATCCTCTCTTTTACCCCACTTGAACAATTTGGCGGGAGTAAAATAGACGTTAAATAAGGTTATAAATGTTGTGCTTTTAAGTTGGTAGAGCGAAAGATTTTGTCTGCTAATTGCAGCGCCTTGTACACATCAGCATCTGGATTATTTCATTTTAATGCCCACACGGATTTGGTTTTCTCCAAATCATCCTGTATGCTTTGTAACAAGGTACCATAGATGTTCTTGATCCTTCTTCCACTCCCGGCAATTTGCTCTACTAGATTAATTTTACCCCCGGGGAGTACCACTGGCCTACGACCTGCTAGGTTCTTCTGGATTTGTACATATTTAAAACCCTGACCAGCTGGGATCCCATACTTCTGTTGTATAGAGCCAAATGGGAGTATCTGGTCTCCTCCAAATATATCACCTATCGTTCTTATGCCACATTGTTCCCATACCCTGCCCATCATATCGTAGAATGCATGTGGTAAGGCATCTGATCGCCACAGTGGTGTATAATAGTTTCTTTTCGGAATTAGCGTCGCTTTTTGTACTTTCTTCCATACCTCCCAGGCACTAAACATTACCTTCAACCGCACCTTCTTATAGTAGCAGTGATCTATTTCACGCAGCAGCAACCCTCTGGCCTCTCTACCCAACATAAGCTGAAAGATCGACGGGAGGGTATCAACACCTACCTCCTTGTCAGCTTCCCTACTCACTGGGAGAAGTAATACCGCCATCTGGCACAGTAGGCATGCCCATTGATAAAATCTAATATTCAGAAGCGCCAACCCTCCCCTTGCCTGAGGGAGAGACAGATACTTCAAAGAGCGCCTAACTTTCCCATACTGCCATATGAAATTTGTAAATGTGGCCTCAATTGTTTTCATAGTATATTCATCAATCAAGAGAGGGATAGACCAAAACAAGTACAACATTTTAGGCAGAATGGTAATTTTTAGAACATTTCCCCTCCCAATAATAGATAGATGCATACCATTAATCCTTTTCAAATCTGCGGAGATTGTCTTTACCACAGTGTCAAAATTAATCTTTATTATTGTATTCACTACTGAGCAAATACGCACCCCAAGACAGACAGCGCTCTCCGTACGCCTAGGCTTATTCATATTGATGTTATCTGTGCATACTATCAGAGTCTTACTTTCATTCAGCCGATATCCCGATTTCTGTCCAATTTCCCTGGCAATCAGTGTAGCTGCGCTGATAGCGCTAATCGGGTCCGTAGTTAGGATGGCCAGATCATCTGCATAGAATAGCAATTTAGTCTCAAAGCCATTGGGGTTGATAGGCTTGATGTCTTGACAACCCAGCAGTCTTTCTACCAGAGGATCTATATATAGGGCAAACAATATTGGTGAGCAGGGACACCTCTGTCTCGTTCCTCTGGAAATATGGATATTATCTGAACTATCACCCATCAGTTGTATTTTGCCTTTGGTCCGAGTACATTGCTTTTAATGCCTTGATAATTCTGGGCCCAATCCCTTTTTGCTCCAATATACCCCATAGATATGTCCACGCCACACGATCAAAGGCTTTTTCCGCGTCGAGGAGGATTATGGCCATCCTGTTCCCCGTGGCAGCCTGTATATCGAACAGCTTGATGGTCCACCTTATATGTTCGGTCCTCCCGTGACCTGGGATAAACCCATGCTGCCAGGGTGAGACCAGACTGCCAATGACCCTCCCCAACCTCTTAGCTAACAATTTTGAATATAATTTGGTATCCATATTTATAAGGGATATTGGTCTGTAAGATACGGGGTTTTCTGTTGGTTTGCCTTTTTTATGGAACACTATGATGTTTGTTTCTTTCCAAGTTTCTGGTATAATACCATTATGTTGTATTCCGGTAAATAAATCTAACAATATAGGGGCAATTACGGTTTGAATACACCTATATACTTCCACGGGGATATATCAGGGCCCACTGCCTTCCCTGCTGGTAGTTCCTGTAAAGCTTTGATTACTTCCTCTAATGAGAAGTCCCTCTCAAGTTCCTCTTTTTTCTAGCTATCTAACTGGGGGCCTAATCCCTTCTCCTCCAGCCTGGGCAGTTCTGTGTAATACTCTTCTTGATATAGCAGCTGATAATATTCCTTGAAAACCCTGAGTATATCATTGGGCTCTGTATATACTTGCCGGATATCTGTAATTCGGTTTCTGACACTTTCCCGCCTGATTCGGAGAGTTAAAAGTTTCCCTGCTTGCTCCCCTGTTTCATAGTATTTACCCAGGTGTGCTTGGTATTTATCTGCTGCTTTCTGTGCTAACCATTTATTTAGCTCAGATTTTATGGCCAAGATCCTATGCTGTGTCTCGACCGTCTCTTCCCCCTGGGATATAGCTGTCGTATGTTGTTCTTCTGCATTTATTAATTCTCTTAATAACCTAATATTTTCTATCCAGCCCCCTTTTCTTAGCCTAACAATAAAGCTAATCGTTTCCCCTCTAAAGGCAGCTTTGAATGCATCCCATACTGAGTTTCGGCTGGCACTACATCGGTTAATATTTAGAAAATCCTGGGCCCATTTCTTCAAGTGCTCTATATATGCCTTATTGACCAGTATCTTCCTATCAAAAGTCCATTTAGAGTAAATCTTTTTGGGGGTATCAACCTCAATATGTAATACTAATGGATTATGATCAGAGATTTCTTTAGGGAGTTTGTCAACCACTACTTTACTAATTAATGTAGCTGATGTTAAAAAATAAGCAAGTTTTGTATATTTTTTGTGTGGGCAGGAGAAGTAAGGATAACCTGTCTTTTTTGGTTCCTTATTTCCCCTAACGTCTATCAGCCCATGGCTAGCAATAAGGGATATCAGGGCTCGGTATACTTTGGGCTTCCGCCCCATATAGCTATTCTTATTACATAAATCAGCAGCTACATTAAAATCAACGCATACAATCAGCGGACTAGGCCATGTCTGCTTCCAAATGTTCAAAAATGTTGGGATCGTCTTGATTTGAACCATATATTGTACATATAGTAAATCCAATTCCTAGTTCCACCACCGCCCACCGGCCTAAGGCATCTATTATTTTGTGCTTTTGTGCTCAGATCCTCAGTGATTGCCAAATCATGCCAGACATGTCTAACATCCCTGTTTGTTATTGTTGCCTTTATCTGCACTGTGAAACACAGATGCCAGATAGACTAGGGGCACATATGTGCGGACAAATGCTGCCATGTACACTTGCTACACTACCAGTAAAGCATATTTGCCTAGATAATAGCAATAGATATTGCGCTGTTGACTTCACAACACTACACTCATTACAGGTATATGGTGCAACAACAACACACAGAATCAATTTTTGTAGCTGCACCATCAGGTTAAAGCATCATTTCTCATGTTGAAGTATGGACCCAATGGGTGACATTATACAGAATATCTGTGTGCAAACATTTAAAGGGGCATACTTTCAGAAGAATGGCGGAGCGCAGTGTCATGGCAAAATTCATGATGATGCGCTCCATCATGTGGAAAAGGCATGGAAGCAAGGAATGGGAATTAATACAGGGCACCCCTGCATTTTCCCAAGCACTGATGCCATATTGAGCTGTCCAGCAACAACGACGGCACAATTGCACCATAGTGCAAGGATGCCTGTGTTGGCACTAGGCAACTAAATATGGCACCAGTGCTTGGGAAAACGCAAGGGTTCCTCATAGCATAGTACATATGAGGCATCCATGCATTCAGAAAATGATGTGGTGCAGTGCCGCAGATTTTGCAGCAACTCAGTGCTACAATATCTTCTAATGAATATGCCTCATTGTGGTTGAGGTAATAACTATTTTCTGCACACACAATGTGGGATAAACACTCTACAGTACCAGTCTTCACAAACACTCATTTGGGGATCAAACATACAGGGATTAAGGCACTCGCCAGTCGTGTGAGGGTCTTTGAGGTCATCAATGTCCCTGTGCGTGAACAATGGGTGTCCAGGTGTAAAACAGGAAATATGATTAATGATGTTTAATCATGTGGTGCATGTATCATATGTCATATCAATTTATCTAAATACAACATCTAGTAATTTAAACCATGTGTAGGTTCATGTTGCATAAATGAAGGGGTGTGAAATAACTGATTCACACACAACACATGTTCAATGCGGAATTGTGTTTTCCAAGACACTCTGGAGTCAATAGGTGCTCTTGTGAGCACAAGTTAAGAGTGACAGTCACATCAAACATTGCTGAAACACCTATTGACCGCTGTGTGTCAGAAGACACCTAACATACATCACTTGTATGCCAAAACTGCAAGTTGTTGCTGTTTTCCATCTCACCAGCACATCAGACTCTGACCACCTACCACTTTGCTAAGCTCGCGCTGCACTAGCGCTGTGTTTTTATAACTTCCCAGTTCTGTATTTGGGTTCGTATTTTTATTTGCACTTACCCTTGCTTTTAACTTGCTGCTCTTAGCTGCTTCTAGCGCGCGCCTTCTGGCCCCTTACTGCATTTAAAAAAAGCGCACTCTGTGCCTCCAAGCACCACCACTTTGGTGGGTCCGGGTTCTGGGGATCTATTCCGGGCGCCATTTTGGTTTGGTGCACTTCATCCGGCGGCGGCCGCCATCTTTGAGCGGACTCGCGCGCTTAGGGTGACGGGAGAGCCTACTTAAAGTCGCTCCCTCACGCGCAGCGTGACGCGCAGGCGGACGCCCTCGCTTAGCCTGAGTCGTGCCGGAGTCCTGCCCGTCTGCGTCCCGGAGGCGTCGGGGCGGCGGGGGACGCCGGTCCGGCGACATTCTGGTGGCGATGATTTGTTACTCCTCTGCGATGCTGCGGGATATGCGGAGCCACTCTAGCTCCTGCCGTTCCGTTTTTCTGGGGCGATTGAAGGGTAAACGACGTTGCCCGGGTTGTGGCTGGACACCTTCCTGGACTCGTGCCACTGTCCCTCGTCCAGCAACAGCTGGCGTACAGCATCTCTGCTTGTTGCTGAACACGAGGTCGGTAGGTTGCCATGCCCTGCATATTTACGACCTTCTTGTTAGGGAAAATCCCCTATGTCTGCTACTGACCGAAACTTGGTTGGGAGAGGCTTCCAACCCGGATGTCTTCTCAGCCATTCCTTCGGCGTACAATATCTTTCGGCAGGATAGAGGGAAGGGAAGAGGTGGGGGAGTGGCGGTAGTGGTGAAAAAGAGCGTTTCTTGCTCAGTGCTTCCCCTGAACTCCATTGGGAGCACTGAGTCGCTCGCCTTCACGCTCAGACTGTCCCCGGGCCAGGCTCTGAAGATGCTGCTGGTTTATAGACCACCAGGCCCTGTGGGTTCCTTCCTGGAAGATCTGCAGACAGCTGTCTCTGAGTTGGTGCTGACCTCACAGCATTGCGTCGTGGCTGGTGATTTCAACTTCCACCTTGACGTAGCGGACGACCCGGATGCGGCCAAATTGTTGGATATTACATCTCCGCTGGGTCTTATACCGTTCGTGTCAGGGCCAACACATGAGAAGGGGCATACCCTGGATCAGGTGTTTTCGTCTGTCCCTCTTATGGAGGTTGACACCCTGCCGGTGCTCTGGACCGATCACAGGCTGATCAGATTTTCGATGCTGGAGAATGCGCGGCTGGATAACAGCACATCTGCCTTGTCTAGACCAACCTCGAGAGCGCTGTACAGAGTGACACCTGATATGCTGGAACAGGCGCTTCTAGATCACCCTTGCCATCTTTCGGGCGATCTGGAAAGCGACACGGAGGCTTTACAGCTATGGCTCATTGATAGGCTGGATGATCTGGCCCCTAAGGGAGCCCCCCGGTCCACGGCGGCACGGCAATCTGCACCGTGGTTTACAGAGGCGCTTCGTGTGGCTCGTAGCCAATGCAAGGTGGCCGAGAGGGCCTGGCGCCTTCTGTATGATGGGGAGGCTAAACTCGCCTATAAGGCGGTGGTGAAGGCCTACCATCGGGACATCCTGGGAGCTAAGAGGGACTATTTGGCTAGGAGGATCGAGGCTTCTGCGAACTCCTGTAAGGAGATCTTCACTATTGTGAAGGAGTTCACGACCCCTAGCTCCCAATCGCCCCCTTTAGTCTCTTCGGATGCGTGGGCATGTGATCTTGCCGGTTTCTTTACTAATAAGATCAGGGCGATTCAGGCCTCCTTTGTGGAAGGACCGGAGGATGGAAGCGGCGTCACCGGGGCGGGCTGCGGACTTCCGCATACACCTGCGGCGGTGCTGTCTGATTTCCCTGCTGTATCCAGCGATGGGTCCAGGCAGCTGCTGGCCAATCTGAAATCTGGCTCGCCACTTGACCCCTGCCCCGCCAAATTCCTGGCTGGGATGGCGGCGGTGGTGAACCCGCTAGTCAATCCCATCCTCAATGCCTCCTTGAGGGAGGGGAGGGTCCCTAGCTCTTGGAAAAGAGCGATGGTGATCCCCCTCCTAAAGAAACCGGGTCTCGACGCCGAGGTTCTGGCCAATTATAGGCCAATTTCACTTCTTCCGGCCCTCGTGAAGATCACGGAAAAACACGTCCACGGTGT